>NW_027663488.1:0-600000 GCF_964034855.1 Anser brachyrhynchus | reverse complement strand
GAGTCCAGAGAGTGCACTGGCACCACTGGGGATGCAGTGCAGTGAGTCCAGAGAGTGCACTGGCACCACTGGGGATGCACTGCAGTGAGTCCAGAGAGTTCACTGGCACCACTGGGGATGCACTTCAGTGAGTGCAGAGACTGCACTGGCACCACTGGGGATGCAGTGCAGTGAGTCCAGTGAGTGTACTGGCACCACTGGGGATGCACTGCAGTGAGTCCAGAGAGTGCATTGGCACCACTTGGGATGCACTGCAGTGAGTCCAGAGAGTGCACTTGCACCACTGGGGATGCACTGCAGTGAGTCCAGAGAGTGCACTGGCACCACTGGGGATGCAGTGCAGTGAGTCCAGAGAGTGCACTGGCACCAATGGGGATGCACAGCAGTGAGTCCAGAGAGTGCACTGGCACCACTGGGGATGCAGTACAGTGAGTCCAGAGAGTGCACTGGCACCACTGGGGATGCACTGCAGTGAGTCCAGAGAGTGCTCTTGCACCACTGGCGATGCAGTGCAGTGAGTCCAGAGAGTGCACTAGCACCACTGGGGATGCAGTGCAGTCAGTCCAGTGAGTGTACTGGCACCACTGGGGATGCACTGCAGTGAGTCCAGAGAGTGCACTGGCACCACTGAGAATGCACTTCAGTGAGTCCAGAGAGTGCACTGGCACCACTGGGGATGCAGTGCAGTGAGTCCACAGAGTGCATTGGCACCACTGGGGATGCACTTCAGTGAGTCCAGAGAGTGCACGGGCTCCACTGGGGATGCACTGCAGTGAGTCCACAGAGTGCACTGGCACCACTGGGGATGCAGTGCAGTGAGTCCAGAGAGTGCACTGGCTCCACTGGGGATGCAGTGCAGTGAGTCCAGAGAGTGCTCTGGCACCACTGGGGATGCAGTGCAGTGAGTCCACAGAGTGCACTAGCACCACTGGGGATACAGTGCAGTGAGTCCAGAGAGTGCACTGGCAACACTGGGAATGCAGTGCAGTGAGTCCAGAGATCGCACTGGCACCAGAGGGAATGCACTGCAGTGATTCCAGTAAGTGCACTGGCACCACTGGGGATGCAGTGCAGTGAGTGCAGGGAGTGCACTGGCACCACTGGGGATGCAGTGCAGTGAGTCCAGAGAGTGCACTGGCACCACTGGGGATGCAGTGCAGTGAGTCCAGAGAGTGCACAGGCAGCACTGGGGATGCAGTGCAGTGAGTCCAGAGAGAGCTCTGGCACCACTGGGGATGCAGTGCAGTGAGTCCAGAGAGTGCACTGGCACCACTGGGGATGCAGTGCAGTGAGTCCAGAGAGTGCACTGGCACCACTGGTGATGCACTGCAGTTACTCCAGAGAGTGCACTGGCACCACTGGGGATGCGGTGCGGTGAGTCCAGAGAGTGCACTGGCACCACTGGTGATGCACTGCAGTGAGTCCAGAGAGTGCACTGGCACCACTGAGAATGCAGTGCAGTGAGTCCAGAGATCGCACTGGCACCAGAGGGAATGCACTGCAGTGATTCCAGTAAGTGCACTGGCACCACTGGGGATGCAGTGCAGTGAGTGCAGGGAGTGCACTGGCACCACTGGGGATGCAGTGCAGTGAGTCCAGAGAGTGCACTGGCACCACTGGGGATGCAGTGCAGTGAGTCCAGAGAGTGCACAGGCAGCACTGGGGATGCAGTGCAGTGAGTCCAGAGAGAGCTCTGGCACCACTGGGGATGCAGTGCAGTGAGTCCAGAGAGTGCACTGGCACCACTGGGGATGCAGTGCAGTGAGTCCAGAGAGTGCACTGGCACCACTGGTGATGCACTGCAGTTACTCCAGAGAGTGCACTGGCACCACTGGGGATGCGGTGCGGTGAGTCCAGAGAGTGCACTGGCACCACTGGTGATGCACTGCAGTGAGTCCAGAGAGTGCACTGGCACCACTGAGAATGCAGTGCAGTGAGTCCAGAGAGTGCACTGGCACCACTGGGGATGCACTGCAGTGAGTCCACAGAGTGCACTAGCACCACTGGGGATGCAGTGCAGTGAGTCCAGAGAGTGTACTGGCACCACTGGGGATGCACTGCAGTGAGTCCAGAGAGTGCACTGGCACCACTGAGAATGCACTTCAGTGAGTCCAGAGACCGCACTGGCACCACTGGGGACGCAGTGCAGTGAGTCCAGAGAGTGCACTGGCACCACTGAGAATGCACTTCAGTGAGTCCAAAGAGTGCACTGGCACCACTGGGGATGCACTGCAGTGAGTCCAGAGAGTGCACTAGCACCACTGGGAATGTAGTGCAGTGAATCCAGAGAGTGCACTGGCACCACTGGAGATACAGTACAGTGAGTCCAGAGAGTGCACTGGCACCACTGGGAATGCGGTGGCAGGAGTCCAGAGAGTGCTTTGGCACCACTGGGGATGCAGTACAGTGAGTCCAGAGAGTGCACTGGCACCACTGGGGATGCAGCGCAGTGACTCTAGAGAGTGCACTGGCACCACTGGGGATGCGGTGCAGTGAGTCCAGAGAGTGCACTGGCACCACTCAGGGTGCAGTGCGGTGAGTCCAGAGAGTGCACTGGCACCACTGGGGATGCAGTACAGTGAGTCCAGAGAGTGCACTGGCACCACTGGGGATGCAGTGCAGTGAGTCCAGAGAGTGCACTGGCACCACTGGGGATGCACTGCAGTGAGTCCAGAGTGCACTAGCACCACTGGGGATGCACTGCAGTGAGTCCAGAGAGTGCACTGGCACCACTGGGGATGCACTGCAGTGAGTCCAGAGAGTGCACTGGCACCACTGGGGATGCAGTGCAGTGAGTCCAGAGAGTGCACTGGCACCACTGGGGATGCACTGCAGTGAGTCCAGAGTGCACTAGCACCACTGGGGATGCAGTGCAGTGAGTCCAGAGAGTGCACTGGCACCACTGGGGATGCACTGCAGTGAGTCCAGAGAGTTCACTGGCACCACTGGAGATGCACTTCAGTGAGTGCAGAGACTGCACTGGCACCACTGGGGATGCAGTGCAGTGAGTCCAGTGAGTGTACTGGCACCACTGGGAATGCACTGCAGTGAGTCCAGAGATTGCATTGGCACCACTTGGGATGCAGTGCAGTGAGTCCAGAGAGTGCACTTGCACCACTGGGGATGCACTGCAGTGAGTCCAGAGAGTGCACTGACACCACTGGGGATGCAGTGCAGTGAGTCCAGAGAGTGCACTGGCACCACTGGGGATGCAGTACAGTGAGTCCAGAGAGTGCACTGGCACCACTGGGGATGCACAGCAGTGACTCCAGAGAGTGCATTGGCACCACTGGGGATGCAGTGCAGTGAGTCCAGAGAGTGCACTGGAACCATTGGAGATGCAGTGCAGTGAGTCCAGAGAGTGCACTGGCACCACTGGGGATGCACAGCAGTGAGTCCACAGAGTGCACTGGCACCACTGGGGATTCAGTGCAGTGAGTCCAGAGAGTGCACTGGCACCACTGGAGATGCACTTCAGTGAGTGCAGAGAGTGCACTGGCACCACTGGGGATGCACAGCAGTGAGTCCAGAGAGTGCATTGGCACCACTGGGGATGCAGTGCAGTGAGTCCAGAGAGTGCACTTGCACCATTGGAGATGCAGTGCAGTGAGTCCAGAGAGTGCACTGGCACCACTGGGGATGCAGTGCAGTGAGTCCAGAGAGTGCACTGGCACCACTGGGGATGCAGTGCAGTGAGTCCAGAGAGTGCACTGGCACCACTGGGGATGCAGTGCAGTGAGTCCAGAGAGTTCACTGGCACCACTGGAGATGCACTTCAGTGAGTGCAGAGACTGCACTGGCACCACTGGGGATGCACAGCAGTGAGTCCAGAGAGTGCATTGGCACCACTGGGGATGCAGTGCAGTGAGTCCAGAGAGTGCACTGGCACCATTGGAGATGCAGTGCAGTGAGTCCAGAGAGTGCACTGGCACCACTTGGGATGCACTGCAGTGAGTCCAGAGAGTGCACTTGCACCACTGGGGATGCAGTGCAGTGAGTCCAGAGAGTGCACTGGCACCACTGGGGATGCAGTGCAGTGAGTCCAGAGAGTGCACTGGCTCCACTGGGGATGCAGTACAGTGAGTCCAGAGAGTGCACTGGCACCACTGGGGATGCACAGCAGTGAGTCCAGAGAGTGCATTGGCACCACTGGGGATGCAGTGCAGTGAGTCCAGAGAGTGCACTGGCACCACTGGGGATGCAGTGCAGTGAGTCCAGAGAGTGCACTGGCACCAATGGGGATGCACAGCAGTGAGTCCACAGAGTGCACTGGCACCACTGGGGATGCAGTACAGTGAGTCCAGAGAGTGCACTGGCACCACTGGGGATGCACTGCAGTGAGTCCAGAGAGTGCTCTTGCACCACTGGCGATGCAGTGCAGTGAGTCCAGAGAGTGCACTAGCACCACTGGGGATGCAGTGCAGTCAGTCCAGTGAGTGTACTGGCACCACTGGGGATGCACTGCAGTGAGTCCAGAGAGTGCACTGGCACCACTGAGAATGCACTTCAGTGAGTCCAGAGAGTGCACTGGCACCACTGGGGATGCAGTGCAGTGAGTCCACAGAGTGCATTGGCACCACTGGGGATGCACTTCAGTGAGTCCAGAGAGTGCACGGGCTCCACTGGGGATGCACTGCAGTGAGTCCACAGAGTGCACTGGCACCACTGGGGATGCAGTGCAGTGAGTCCAGAGAGTGCACTGGCTCCACTGGGGATGCAGTGCAGTGAGTCCAGAGAGTGCTCTGGCACCACTGGGGATGCAGTGCAGTGAGTCCACAGAGTGCACTAGCACCACTGGGGATACAGTGCAGTGAGTCCAGAGAGTGCACTGGCAACACTGGGAATGCAGTGCAGTGAGTCCAGAGATCGCACTGGCACCAGAGGGAATGCACTGCAGTGATTCCAGTAAGTGCACTGGCACCACTGGGGATGCAGTGCAGTGAGTGCAGGGAGTGCACTGGCACCACTGGGGATGCAGTGCAGTGAGTCCAGAGAGTGCACTGGCACCACTGGGGATGCAGTGCAGTGAGTCCAGAGAGTGCACAGGCAGCACTGGGGATGCAGTGCAGTGAGTCCAGAGAGAGCTCTGGCACCACTGGGGATGCAGTGCAGTGAGTCCAGAGAGTGCACTGGCACCACTGGGGATGCAGTGCAGTGAGTCCAGAGAGTGCACTGGCACCACTGGGGATGCACTGCAGTTACTCCAGAGAGTGCACTGGCACCACTGGGGATGCGGTGCGGTGAGTCCAGAGAGTGCACTGGCACCACTGGTGATGCACTGCAGTGAGTCCAGAGAGTGCACTGGCACCACTGGGGATGCACTGCAGTGAGTCCACAGAGTGCACTAGCACCACTGGGGATGCAGTGCAGTGAGTCCAGAGAGTGTACTGGCACCACTGGGGATGCACTGCAGTGAGTCCAGAGAGTGCACTGGCACCACTGAGAATGCACTTCAGTGAGTCCAGAGACTGCACTGGCACCACTGGGGATGCAGTGCAGTGAGTCCAGAGAGTGCACTGGCACCACTGAGAATGCACTTCAGTGAGTCCAAAGAGTGCACTGGCACCACTGGGGATGCACTGCAGTGAGTCCAGAGAGTGCACTAGCACCACTGGGAATGTAGTGCAGTGAATCCAGAGAGTGCACTGGCACCACTGGAGATGCAGTACAGTGAGTCCAGAGAGTGCACTGGCACCACTGGGGATGCGGTGGCAGGAGTCCAGAGAGTGCTTTGGCACCACTGGGGATGCAGTACAGTGAGTCCAGAGAGTGCACTGGCACCACTGGGGATGCAGCGCAGTGACTCTAGAGAGTGCACTGGCACCACTGGGGATGCGGTGCAGTGAGTCCAGAGAGTGCACTGGCACCACTCAGGGTGCAGTGCGGTGAGTCCAGAGAGTGCACTGGCACCACTGGGGATGCAGTACAGTGAGTCCAGAGAGTGCACTGGCACCACTGGGGATGCAGTGCAGTGAGTCCAGAGAGTGCACTGGCACCACTGGGGATGCACTGCAGTGAGTCCAGAGTGCACTAGCACCACTGGGGATGCACTGCAGTGAGTCCAGAGAGTGCACTGGCACCACCGGGAATGCACTGCAGTGAGTCCAGAGAGTGCACTGGCACCACTGGGGATGCAGTGCAGTGAGTCCAGAGAGTGCACTGGCACCACTGGGGATGCACTGCAGTGAGTCCAGAGTGCACTAGCACCACTGGGGATGCAGTGCAGTGAGTCCAGAGAGTGCACTGGCACCACTGGGGATGCACTGCAGTGAGTCCAGAGAGTTCACTGGCACCACTGGAGATGCACTTCAGTGAGTGCAGAGACTGCACTGGCACCACTGGGGATGCAGTGCAGTGAGTCCAGTGAGTGTACTGGCACCACTGGGAATGCACTGCAGTGAGTCCAGAGATTGCATTGGCACCACTTGGGATGCAGTGCAGTGAGTCCAGAGAGTGCACTTGCACCACTGGGGATGCACTGCAGTGAGTCCAGAGAGTGCACTGACACCACTGGGGATGCAGTGCAGTGAGTCCAGAGAGTGCACTGGCACCACTGGGGATGCAGTACAGTGAGTCCAGAGAGTGCACTGGCACCACTGGGGATGCACAGCAGTGACTCCAGAGAGTGCATTGGCACCACTGGGGATGCAGTGCAGTGAGTCCAGAGAGTGCACTGGCACCATTGGAGATGCAGTGCAGTGAGTCCAGAGAGTGCACTGGCACCACTTGGGATGCACAGCAGTGAGTCCACAGAGTGCACTGGCACCACTGGGGATTCAGTGCAGTGAGTCCAGAGAGTGCACTGGCACCACTGGAGATGCACTTCAGTGAGTGCAGAGAGTGCACTGGCACCACTGGGGATGCACAGCAGTGAGTCCAGAGAGTGCATTGGCACCACTGGGGATGCAGTGCAGTGAGTCCAGAGAGTGCACTTGCACCATTGGAGATGCAGTGCAGTGAGTCCAGAGAGTGCACTGGCACCACTGGGGATGCAGTGCAGTGAGTCCAGAGAGTGCACTGGCACCACTGGGGATGCAGTGCAGTGAGTCCAGAGAGTGCACTGGCACCACTGGGGATGCAGTGCAGTGAGTCCAGAGAGTTCACTGGCACCACTGGAGATGCACTTCAGTGAGTGCAGAGACTGCACTGGCACCACTGGGGATGCACAGCAGTGAGTCCAGAGAGTGCATTGGCACCACTGGGGATGCAGTGCAGTGAGTCCAGAGAGTGCACTGGCACCATTGGAGATGCAGTGCAGTGAGTCCAGAGAGTGCACTGGCACCACTTGGGATGCACTGCAGTGAGTCCAGAGAGTGCACTTGCACCACTGGGGATGCAGTGCAGTGAGTCCAGAGAGTGCACTGGCACCACTGGGGATGCAGTGCAGTGAGTCCAGAGAGTGCACTGGCTCCACTGGGGATGCAGTACAGTGAGCCCAGAGAGTGCACTGGCACCACTGGGGATGCACAGCAGTGAGTCCAGAGAGTGCATTGGCACCACTGGGGATGCAGTGCAGTGAGTCCAGAGAGTGCACTGGCACCATTGGAGATGCCGTGCAGTGAGTCCAGAGAGTGCACTTGCACCACTGGGGATGCACAGCAGTGAGTCCACAGAGTGCACTGGCACCACTGGGGATGCAGTGCAGTGAGTCCAGAGAGTGCACTGGCACCACTGGGGATGCAGTACAGGGAGTCCAGAGAGTGCACTGGCACCACTGGGGATGCACTGCAGTGAGTCCAGAGAGTGCACTGGCACCACTGGGGTTGCACTGCAGTGAGTCCAGAGAGTGCACTGGCACCATTGGAGATGCAGTGCAGTGAGTCCAGAGAGTGCACTGGCACCACTGGGGATGCAGTGCAGTGAGTCCAGAGAGTGCACTGGCACCACTGGGGATGCAGTGCAGTGAGTCCAGAGAGTGCACTGGCACCACTGGGGATGCACTGCAGTGAGTTCAGAGAGTTCACTGGCACCACTGGAGATGCACTGCAGTGAGTGCAGAGACTGCACTGGCACCACTGGGGATGCAGTTCAGTGAGTCCAGTGAGTGTACTGACACCACTGGGGATGCACTGCAGTGAGTCCAGAGAGTGCATTGGCACCACTTGGGATGCACTGCAGTGAGTCCAGATAGTGCGCATGCACCACTGGGGATGCAGTGCAGTGAGTCCACAGAGTGCACTGGCACCACTGGGGATGCAGTGCAGTGAGTCCAGAGAGTGCACTGGCACCAATGGGGATGCACTTCAGTGAGTCCAGAGAGTTCACTGGCACTACTGGGGATGCAGTGCAGTGAGTCCAGAGAGTGCACTGGCACCATTGGAGATGCAGTGCAGTGAGTCCAGAGAGTGCACTGGCACCACTGGGGATGCAGTGCAGTGAGTCCAGACAGTGCACTGGCACCACTGGGGATGCAGTGCAGTGAGTCCAGAGAGTGCACTGGCACCACTGGGGATGCACTGCAGTGAGTCCAGAGAGTTCACTGGCACCACTGGGGATGCAGTGCAGTGAGTCCAGAGAGTGCACTGGCTCCACTGGGGATGCAGTGCAGTGAGTCCAGAGAGTGCTCTGGCACCACTGGGGATGCAGTGCAGTGAGTCCACAGAGTGCACTAGCACCACTGGGGATGCAGTGCAGTGAGTCCAGAGAGTGCACTGGCAACACTGGGAATGCAGTGCAGTGAGTCCAGAGATCGCACTGGCACCAGAGGGAATGCACTGCAGTGAGTCCAGTGAGTGCACTGGCACCACTGGGGATGCAGTGCAGTGAGCGCAGGGAGTGCACTGGCACCACTGGGGATGCAGTGCAGTGAGTCCAGAGAGTGCAGTGGCACCACTGGGGATGCAGTGCAGTGAGTCCAGAGAGTGCACAGGCAGCACTGGGGATGCAGTGCAGTGAGTCCAGAGAGTGCTCTGGCACCACTGGGGATGCAGTGCAGTGAGTCCAGAGAGTGCACTGGCACCACTGGGGATGCAGTGCAGTGAGTCCAGAGAGTGCACTGGCACCACTGGTGATGCACTGCAGTTACTCCAGAGAGTGCACTGGCACCACTGGGGATGCGGTGCGGTGAGTCCAGAGAGTGCACTGGCACCACTGAGAATGCACTTCAGTGAGTCCAGAGAGCGCACTGGCACCACTGGGGATGCAGTGCAGTGAGTCCAGAGAGTGCACTGGCACCACTGAGAATGCACTTCAGTGAGTCCAAAGAGTGCACTGGCACCACTCGGGATGCACTGCAGTGAGTCCAGAGAGTGCACTAGCACCACTGGGAATGTAGTGCAGTGAATCCAGAGAGTGCACTGGCACCACTGGAGATGCAGTACAGTGAGTCCAGAGAGTGCACTGACACCACTGGGGATGCAGTGCAGTGAGTCCAGAGAGTGCACTGGCACCACTGGGGATGCAGTACAGTGAGTCCAGAGAGTGCACTGGCACCACTGGGGATGCACAGCAGTGAGTCCAGAGAGTGCATTGGCACCACTGGGGATGCAGTGCAGTGAGTCCAGAGAGTGCACTGGCACCATTGGAGATGCCGTGCAGTGAGTCCAGAGAGTGCACTGGCACCACTGGGGATGCAGTGCAGTGAGTCCAGAGAGTGCACTGGCACCACTGGGGATGCAGTGCAGTGAGTCCAGAGAGTGCACTGGCACCACTGGGGATGCAGTACAGTGAGTCCAGAGAGTGCACTGGCACCACTGGGGATGCACTGCAGTGAGTCCAGAGAGTGCACTGGCACCACTGGGGATGCACTGCAGTGAGTCCAGAGAGTGCACTGGCACCATTGGAGATGCAGTGCAGTGAGTCCAGAGAGTGCACTGGCACCACTGGGGATGCAGTGCAGTGAGTCCAGAGAGTGCACTGGCACCACTGGGTATGCAGTGCAGTGAGTCCAGAGAGTGCACTGGCACCACTGGGGATGCACTGCAGTGAGTCCAGAGAGTTCACTGGCACCACTGGAGATGCACTGCAGTGAGTGCAGAGACTGCACTGGCACCACTGGGGATGCAGTTCAGTGAGTCCAGTGAGTGCACTGGCACCACTGGGGATGCACTGCAGTGAGTCCAGAGAGTGCACTGGCACCACTGGTGATGCACTGCAGTTACTCCAGAGAGTGCACTGGCACCACTGGGGATGCGGTGCGGTGAGTCCAGAGAGTGCACTGGCACCACTGAGAATGCACTTCAGTGAGTCCAGAGAGCGCACTGGCACCACTGGGGATGCACAGCAGTGAGTCCAGAGAGTGCACTGGCACCACTGAGAATGCACTTCAGTGAGTCCAAAGAGTGCACTGGCACCACTCGGGATGCACTGCAGTGAGTCCAGAGAGTGCACTAGCACCACTGGGAATGTAGTGCAGTGAATCCAGAGAGTGCACTGGCACCACTGGAGATGCAGTACAGTGAGTCCAGAGAGTGCACTGGCACCACTGGGGATGCAGTGCAGTGAGTCCAGAGAGTGCACTGGCACCACTGGTGATGCAGTATAGTGAGTCCAGTGAGTGCACTGGCACCACTGGGGATGCAGTGCAGTGAGTCCAGAGAGTGCACTGCCACCACTGGGGATGCACTGCAGTGAGTCCAGAGAGTGCACTGGCACCACTGATGATGCAGTACAGTGAGTCCAGTGAGTGCACTGGCACCACTGGGGATGTAGTGCATTGACTCGAGAGAGTGCACTGGCACCACTGGGGATGCAGTGCAGTGACTCCAGAGAGTGCACTGGCACCACTTGGGATGCAGTGCAGTGAGTCCAGAGAGTGCACTGGCACCACTGGGGATGCAGTGCAGTGAGTCCAGAGATTGCATTGGCACCACTGGGGATGCACTGCAGTGAGTCCAGAGAGTGCACTGGCACCACTGGTGATGCACTGCAGTGAGTCCAGAGAGTGCACTGGCACCACTGGGGATGCAGTGCAGTGAGTCCAGAGAGTGCACTGGCAGCACTGGGGATGCAGCGCAGTGAGTCCAGAGAGTGCACTGGCACCACTGGGGATGCAGTGCAGTGAGTCCAGAGAGCGCACTGGCACCACTGGGGATGCACTGCAGTGAGTCCACAGAGTGCACTGGCACCGCTGAGAATGCACTTCAGTGAGTCCAGAGAGTGCACTGGCACCACTGGGGATGCACTGCAGTGAGTCCACAGAGTGCACTAGCACCACTGGGGATGCAGTGCAGTGACTCCAGAGAGTGCACTGGCACCACTGGGGATGCACTTCAGTGAGTGAAGAGACTGCACTGGCACCACTGGGGATGCAGTGCAGTGAGTCCAGAGAGTGCATTGGCACCACTGGGGATGCAGTGCAGTGAGTCCAGAGAGTGCACTGGCACCACTGGGGATGCACTGCAGTGAGTCCAGAGAGTGCACTGGTACCACTGGGGATGCACTGCAGTGAGTCCAGAGAGTGCACTGGCACCACTGGGGATGCACTACAGTGAGTCCAGAGAGTGCACTGGCACCACTGGGGATGCAGTGCAGTGAGTCCAGAGAGTGCACTGGCACCACTGGGGATGCAGTGCAGTGAGTCCAGAGAGTGCACTGGCAGCACTGGGGATGCAGTGCAGTGAGTCCAGAGAGTGCACTGGCACCACTGGGGATGCACTGCAGTGAGTCCAGAGAGCGCACTGGCACCACTGGGGATGCACTGCAGTGAGTCCACAGAGTGCACTGGCACCACTGAGAATGCACTTCAGTGAGTCCAGAGAGTGCACTGGTATCACTGGGGATACACTGCAGTGAGTCCAGAGAGTGCACTAGCACCACTGGGGATGCAGTGCAGTGAATCCAGTGAGTGCACTGGCACCACTGGGGATGCACTGCAGTGAGTCCAGAGAGTGCACTGGCACCACTGGGGATGCACTGCAGTGAGCCCAGAGAGTGCACTGGCACCACTGGGGATGCGGTGCCGGGAGTCCAGAGAGTGCACTGGCACCACTGGGGATGCAGTGCAGTGAGTCCAGAGAGTGCACTGGCACCACTGGGGATGCAGTGCAGTGAGTCCAGAGAGTGCACTGGCACCACTGGGGATGCACTGCAGTGAGTCCAGAGAGTGCTCTGGCACCACTGGGGATGCAGTGCAGTGAGTCCAGAGAGTGCACTGGCACCACTGGGGATGCAGTGCAGTGAGTCCAGAGAGTGCACTGGCACCACTGGGGATGCACTGCAGTGAGTCCAGAGAGTTCACTGGCACCACTGGAGATGCACTTCAGTGAGTGCAGAGACTGCACTGGCACCACTGGGGATGCAGTGCAGTGAGTCCAGTGAGTGTACTGGCACCACTGGGGATGCACTGCAGTGAGTCCAGAGAGTGCACTGGCACCACTGGGGATGCACTGCAGTGAGTCCAGAGAGTGCTCTGGCACCACTGGGGATGCAGTGCAGTGAGTCCAGAGAGTGCACTGGCACCACTGGGGATGCAGTGCAGTGAGTCCAGAGAGTGCACTGGCACCACTGGGGATGCACTGCAGTGAGTCCAGAGAGTTCACTGGCACCACTGGAGATGCACTTCAGTGAGTGAAGAGACTGCACTGGCACCACTGGGGATGCAGTGCAGTGAGTCCAGTGAGTGTACTGGCACCACTGGGGATGCACTGCAGTGAGTCCAGAGAGTGCATTGCCACCACTTGGGATGCACTGCAGTGAATCCAGATAGTGCGCTTGCACCACTGGGGATGCAGTGCAGTGAGTCCAGAGAGTGCACTGGCACCACTGGGGATGCAGTGCAGTGAGTCCAGAGAGTGCATTGGCACCAATGGGGATGCACTGCAGTGAGTCCAGAGAGTGCACTGGCACCACTGGGGATGCAGTGCAGTGAGTCCAGAGAGTGCACTGGCACCACTGGGGATGCAGTGCAGTGAGTCCAGAGAGTGCACTGGCACCACTGGGGATGCACTGCAGTGAGTCCAGAGAGTTCACTGGCACCACTGGGGATGCACTTCAGTGAGTGCAGAGACTGCACTGGCACCACGGGGGATGCAGTGCAGTGAGTCCAGAGAGTGTACTGGCACCACTGGGGATGCACTGCAGTGAGTCCAGAGAGTGCACTTGCACCACTGGGGATGCAGTGCAGTGAGTCCAGAAAGTGCACTGGCACCACTGGGGATGCAGTGCAGTGAGTCCAGAGAGTGCACTGGCACCAATGGGGATGCACAGCAGTGAGTCCACAGAGTGCACTGGCACCACTGGGGATGCAGTACAGTGAGTCCAGAGAGTGCACTGGCACCACTGGGGATGCACTGCAGTGAGTCCAGAGAGTGCTCTTGCACCACTGGCGATGCAGTGCAGTGAGTCCAGAGAGTGCACTAGCACCACTGGGGATGCAGTGCAGTCAGTCCAGTGAGTGTACTGGCACCACTGGGGATGCACTGCAGTGAGTCCAGAGAGTGCACTGGCACCACTGAGAATGCACTTCAGTGAGTCCAGAGAGTGCACTGGCACCACTGGGGATGCACTGCAGTGAGTCCACACAGTGCACTGGCACCACTGGGCATGCAGTGCAGTGAGTCCAGAGAGTGCACTGGCACCACTGGGGATGCACTTCAGTGAGTCCAGAGAGTGCACGGGCTCCACTGGGGATGCACTGCAGTGAGTCCACAGAGTGCACTGGCACCACTGGGGATGCAGTGCAGTGAGTCCAGAGAGTGCACTGGCTCCACTGGGGATGCAGTGCAGTGAGTCCAGAGAGTGCACTGGCACCACTGGGGATGCACAGCAGTGAGTCCACAGAGTGCACTGGCACCACTGGGGATGCAGTGCAGTGAGTCCAGAGAGTGCACTGGCAACACTGGGAATGCAGTGCAGTGAGTCCAGAGATCGCACTGGCACCAGAGGGAATGCACTGCAGTGAGTCCAGTGAGTGCACTGGCACCACTGGGGATGCAGTGCAGTGAGTGCAGGGAGTGCACTGGCACCACTGGGGATGCAGTGCAGTGAATCCAGAGAGTGCAGTGGCACCACTGGGGATGCAGTGCAGTGAGTCCAGAGAGTGCACAGGCAGCACTGGGGATGCAGTGCAGTGAGTCCAGAGAGTGCTCTGGCACCACTGGGGATGCAGTGCAGTGAGTCCAGAGAGTGCACTGGCACCACTGGGGATGCAGTGCAGTGAGTCCAGAGAGTGCACTGGCACCACTGGTGATGCACTGCAGTTACTCCAGAGAGTGCACTGGCACCACTGGGGATGCACTGCAGTGAGTCCAGAGAGAGCACTGGCACCACTGGTGATGCACTGCAGTGAGTCCAGAGAGTGCACTGGCACCACTGAGAATGCCCTTCAGTGAGTCCAAAGAGTGCACTGGCACCACTGGGTATGCACTGCAGTGAGTCCACAGAGTGCACTAGCACCACTGGGGATGCAGTGCAGTGAGTCCAGAGAGTGTACTGGCACCACTGGGGATGCACTGCAGTGAGTCCAGAGAGTGCACTGGCACCACTGAGAATGCACTTCAGTGAGTCCAGAGAGCGCACTGGCACCACTGGGGATGCAGTGCAGTGAGTCCAGAGAGTGCACTGGCACCACTGAGAATGCACTTCAGTGAGTCCAAAGAGTGCACTGGCACCACTGGGGATGCACTGCAGTGAGTCCAGAGAGTGCACTAGCACCACTGGGAATGTAGTGCAGTGAATCCAGAGAGTGCACTGGCACCACTGGAGATGCAGTACAGTGAGTCCAGAGAGTGCACTGGCACCACTGGGGATGCAGTGCAGTGAGTCCAGAGAGTGCACTGGCACCACTGGTGATGCAGTATAGTGATTCCAGTGAGTGCACTGGCACCACTGGGGATGCAGTGCAGTGAGTCCAGAGAGTGCACTGGCACCACTGGGGATGCACTGCAGTGAGTCCAGAGAGTGCACTGGCACCACTGATGATGCAGTACAGTGAGTCCAGTGAGTGCACTGGCACCACTGGGGATGTAGTGCATTGACTCGAGAGAGTGCACTGGCACCACTGGGGATGCAGTGCAGTGACTCCAGAGAGTGCACTGGCCCCACTTGGGATGCAGTGCAGTGAGTCCAGAGAGTGCACTGGCACCACTGGGGATGCAGTGCAGTGAGTCCAGAGATTGCTTTGGCACCACTGGGGATGCCCTGCAGTGAGTCCAGAGAGTGCACTGGCACCACTGGGGATGCACTGCAGTGAGTCCAGAGAGTGCACTGGCACCACTGGGGATGCAGTGCAGTGAGTCCAGAGAGTTCACTGGCAGCACTGGGGATGCAGTGCAGTGAGTCCAGAGAGTGCACTGGCACCACTGGGGATGCACTGCAGTGAGTCCAGAGAGCGCACTGGCACCACTAGGGATGCACTGCAGTGAGTCCACAGAGTGCACTGGCACCACTGAGAATGCACTTCAGTGAGTCCAGAGAGTGCACTGGTACCAATGGGGATGCACTGCAGTGAGTCCAGAGAGTGCAGTAGCACCACTGGGGATGCAGTGCAGTGAATCCAGTGAGTGCACTGGCACCACTGGGGATGCAGTGCAGTGAGTCTACAGAGTGCACTGGCACCACTGGGGATGCACTGCAGTGAGTCCAGAGAGTGCACTGGCACCACTGGGGATGCGGTGCCGGGAGTCCACAGAGTGCACTGGCACCACTGGGGATGCAGTGCAGTGAGTCCAGAGAGTGCATTGGCACCACTGGGGATGCAGTGCAGTGAGTCCAGAGAGTGCACTGGCACCACTGGGGATGCACTGCAGTGAGTCCACAGAGTGCACTGGTACCACTGGGGATGCAGTGCAGTGAGTCCAGAGAGTGCACTGGCACCACTGGGGATGCACTGCAGTGAGTCCAGAGAGTGCACTGGCAACACTGGGGATGCAGTGCAGTGAGTCTAGAGAGTGCACTGGCACCACTGGGGATGCAGTGCAGTGAGTCCAGAGAGTGCAATGGCAGCACTGGGGATGCAGTGCAGTGAGTCCAGAGAGTGCACTGGCACCACCGGGAATGCACTGCAGTGAGTCCAGAGAGCGCACTGGCACCACTGGGGATGCACTGCAGTGAGTCCACAGAGTGCACTGGCACCACTGGGGATGCACTTAAGTGAGTCCAGAGAGTGCACTGGTACCACTGGGGATGCACTGCAGTGAGTCCAGAGAGTGCACTAGCACCACTAGGGATGCAGTGCAGTGAATCCAGTGAGTGCACTGGCACCACTGGGGATGCACTGCAGTGAGTCCAGAGAGTGCACTGGCACCACTGGGGATGCACTGCAGTGAGCCCAGAGAGTGCACTGGCACCACTGGGGATGCGGTGCCGGGAGTCCAGAGAGTGCACTGGCACCACTGGGGATGCAGTGCAGTGAGTCCAGAGAGTGCACTGGCACCACTGGGGATGCAGTGCAGTGAGTCCAGAGAGTGCACTGGCACCACTGGGGATGCACTGCAGTGAGTCCAGAGAGTGCTCTGGCACCACTGGGGATGCAGTGCAGTGAGTCCAGAGAGTGCACTGGCACCACTGGGGATGCAGTGCAGTGAGTCCAGAGAGTGCACTGGCACCACTGGTGATGCACTGCAGTTACTCCAGAGAGTGCACTGGCACCACTGGGGATGCGGTGCGGTGAGTCCAGAGAGTGCACTGGCACCACTGGGGATGCAGTGCAGTCAGTCCAGTGAGTGTACTGGCACCACTGGGGAAACACTGCAGTGAGTCCAGAGAGTGCACTGGCACCACTGAGAATGCCCTTCAGTGAGTCCAGAGAGTTCACTGGCACCACTGGGGATGCACTGCAGTGAGTCCACAGAGTGCACTAGCACCACTGGGGATGCAGTGCAGTGAGTCCAGAGAGTGCACTGGCACCACTGGGGATGCACTTCAGTGAGTCCAGAGAGTGCACGCGCTCCACTGGGGATGCAGTACAGTGAGTCCAGAGAGTGCACTGGCACCACTGAGAATGCACTGCAGTGAGTCCAGAGAGTGCACTGGCACCACTGGGGATGCAGTGCAGTGAGTCCAGAGAGTGCACTGGCACCAACGGGGATGCACTGCAGTGAGTCCAGAGAGTGCACTGGCACCACTGGGGATGCAGTGCAGTGAGTCCAGAGAGTGCACGGGCTCCACTGGGGATGCAGTGCAGTGAGTCCAGAGAGTGCACTGGCACCACTGGGGATGCAGTGCAGTGAGTCCAGAGAGTGCACTGACACCACTGGGGATGCAGTGCAGTGAGTCCAGAGAGTGCACTGGCACCACTGGGGATGCAGTGCAGTGAGTCCAGAGAGTGCACTGGCACCACGGGGGATGCAGTGTAGTGAGTTCAGAGAGTGCACTGGCACCACTGGGGATGCAGTGCAGTGAGTCCAGAGAGTGCACTGGCACCACTGGGGATGCAGTGCAGTGAGTCCAGAGTGTGCACTGGCAGCACTGGGGATGCACTGCAGTGAGTCCAGAGATTGCACTGGCACCACAGGGGATACACTGCAGTGAGTCCAGAGAATGCACTGGCACCACTGGGGATGCAGTGCAGTGAGTCCAGAGAGTGCACTGGCACCACTGGGGATGCAGTGCAGTGAGTCCAGAGAGTGCACTGGCACCAGAGGGAATGCACTGCAGTGAGTCCAGAGAGTGCACTGGCACCACTGGGGATGCACTGCAGTGAGTCCAAAGAGTGCACTGGCACCACTGGGGATGCAGTGCAGTGAGTCCAGAGAGTGTACTGGCACCACTGGGGAAACACTGCAGTGAGTCCAGAGAGTGCACTGGCACCACTGAGAATGCCCTTCAGTGAGTCCAGAGAGTTCACTGGCACCACTGGGGATGCACTGCAGTGAGTCCACAGAGTGCACTAGCACCACTGGGGATGCAGTGCAGTGAGTCCAGAGAGTGCACTGGCACCACTGGGGATGCACTTCAGTGAGTCCAGAGAGTGCACGCGCTCCACTGGGGATGCAGTACAGTGAGTCCAGAGAGTGCACTGGCACCACTGAGAATGCACTGCAGTGAGTCCAGAGAGTGCACTGGCACCACTGGGGATGCAGTGCAGTGAGTCCAGAGAGTGCACTGGCACCAACGGGGATGCACTGCAGTGAGTCCAGAGAGTGCACTGGCACCACTGGGGATGCAGTGCAGTGAGTCCAGAGAGTGCACGGGCTCCACTGGGGATGCAGTGCAGTGAGTCCAGAGAGTGCACTGGCACCACTGGGGATGCAGTGCAGTGAGTCCAGAGAGTGCACTGACACCACTGGGGATGCAGTGCAGTGAGTCCAGAGAGTGCACTGGCACCACTGGGGATGCAGTGCAGTGAGTCCAGAGAGTGCACTGGCACCACGGGGGATGCAGTGTAGTGAGTTCAGAGAGTGCACTGGCACCACTGGGGATGCAGTGCAGTGAGTCCAGAGAGTGCACTGGCACCACTGGGGATGCAGTGCAGTGAGTCCAGAGTGTGCACTGGCAGCACTGGGGATGCACTGCAGTGAGTCCAGAGATTGCACTGGCACCACAGGGGATACACTGCAGTGAGTCCAGAGAATGCACTGGCACCACTGGGGATGCAGTGCAGTGAGTCCAGAGAGTGCACTGGCACCACTGGGGATGCAGTGCAGTGAGTCCAGAGAGTGCACTGGCACCAGAGGGAATGCACTGCAGTGAGTCCAGAGAGTGCACTGGCACCACTGGGGATGCACTGCAGTGAGTCCAAAGAGTGCACTGGCACCACTGGGGATGCAGTGCAGTGAGTCCAGAGAGTGCACTGGCACCACTGGGGCTGCAGTGCAGTGAGTCCAGAGAGTGCACTGGCACCACTGGGGATGCAGTGCAGTGAGTCCAGAGAGTGCACTGTCACCAGTGGGG
Organism: Anser brachyrhynchus; assembly: GCF_964034855.1. NCBI lineage: Eukaryota > Metazoa > Chordata > Aves > Anseriformes > Anatidae > Anser > Anser brachyrhynchus. Next base: position 581,229 of record NW_027663488.1, on the reverse strand, counting down.
ATGCAGTACAGTGAGTCCACAGAGTGCACTGGTACCAGTGGGGATGCAGTACAGTGAGTCCAGAGAGTGCAGTGGCACCACTGGGGATGCAGTGCAGTGAGTCCAGAGAGTGCACTGGCACCATTGGTGATGCAGTGCAGTGAGTCCAGAGAGTGCACTGGCACCACTGGGGATGCAGTGCAGTGAGTCCAGAGAGTGCACTGGCACCACTGGGGATGCAGTACAGTGAGTCCAGAGAGTGCACTGGCACCATTGGAGATGCAGTGCAGTGAGTCCAGAGAGTGCACTGGCACCACTGGGGATGCAGTACAGTGAGTCCAGAGAGTGCACTGGCACCACGGGGGATGCACAGCAATGAGTCCAGAGAGTGCATTGGCACCACTGGGGATGCAGTGCAGTGAGTCCAGAGAGTGCACTGGCAGCACTGGGGATGCAGTGCAGTGAGTCCAGAGAGTGCACTGGCACCACTGGGGATGCACTGCAGTGAGTCCAGAGAGCGCACTGGCACCACTGGGGATGCAGTGCAGTGAGTCCACAGAGTGCACTGGCACCACTGAGAATGCACTTCAGTGAGTCCAGAGAGTGCACTGGTACCACTGGGGATGCACTGCAGTGAGTCCAGAGAGTGCACTAGCACCACTGGGGATGCAGTGCAGTGAATCCAGTGAGTGCACTGGCACCACTGGGGATGCACTGCAGTGAGTCCAGAGAGTGCACTGGCACCACTGGGGATGCACTGCAGTGAGCCCAGAGAGTGCACTGGCACCACTGGGGATGCGGTGCCGGGAGTCCAGAGAGTGCACTGGCACCACTGGGGATGCAGTGCAGTGAGTCCAGAGAGTGCACTGGCACCACTGGGGATGCAGTGCAGTGAGTCCAGAGAGTGCACTGGCACCACTGGGGATGCACTGCAGTGAGTCCAGAGAGTGCTCTGGCACCACTGGGGATGCAGTGCAGTGAGTCCAGAGAGTGCACTGGCACCACTGGGGATGCAGTGCAGTGAGTCCAGAGAGTGCACTGGCACCACTGGGGATGCACTGCAGTGAGTCCAGAGAGTTCACTGGCACCACTGGAGATGCACTTCAGTGAGTGCAGAGACTGCACTGGCACCACTGGGGATGCAGTGCAGTGAGTCCAGTGAGTGTACTGGCACCACTGGGGATGCACTGCAGTGAGTCCAGAGAGTGCACTGGCACCACTGGGGATGCACTGCAGTGAGTCCAGAGAGTGCTCTGGCACCACTGGGGATGCAGTGCAGTGAGTCCAGAGAGTGCACTGGCACCACTGGGGATGCAGTGCAGTGAGTCCAGAGAGTGCACTGGCACCACTGGGGATGCACTGCAGTGAGTCCAGAGAGTTCACTGGCACCACTGGAGATGCACTTCAGTGAGTGAAGAGACTGCACTGGCACCACTGGGGATGCAGTGCAGTGAGTCCAGTGAGTGTACTGGCACCACTGGGGATGCACTGCAGTGAGTCCAGAGAGTGCATTGCCACCACTTGGGATGCACTGCAGTGAATCCAGATAGTGCGCTTGCACCACTGGGGATGCAGTGCAGTGAGTCCAGAGAGTGCACTGGCACCACTGGGGATGCAGTGCAGTGAGTCCAGAGAGTGCACTGGCACCAATGGGGATGCACTGCAGTGAGTCCAGAGAGTGCACTGGCACCACTGGGGATGCAGTGCAGTGAGTCCAGAGAGTGCACTGGCACCACTGGGGATGCAGTGCAGTGAGTCCAGAGAGTGCACTGGCACCACTGGGGATGCACTTCAGTGAGTGCAGAGACTGCACTGGCACCACGGGGGATGCAGTGCAGTGAGTCCTGTGAGTGTACTGGCACCACTGGGGATGCACTGCAGTGAGTCCAGAGAGTGCACTTGCACCACTGGGGATGCAGTGCAGTGAGTCCAGAGAGTGCACTGGCACCACTGGGGATGCAGTGCAGTGAGTCCAGAGAGTGCACTGGCACCAATGGGGATGCACAGCAGTGAGTCCACAGAGTGCACTGGCACCACTGGGGATGCAGTACAGTGAGTCCAGAGAGTGCACTGGCACCACTGGGGATGCACTGCAGTGAGTCCAGAGAGTGCTCTTGCACCACTGGCGATGCAGTGCAGTGAGTCCAGAGAGTGCACTAGCACCACTGGGGATGCAGTGCAGTCAGTCCAGTGAGTGTACTGGCACCACTGGGGATGCACTGCAGTGAGTCCAGAGAGTGCACTGGCACCACTGAGAATGCACTTCAGTGAGTCCAGAGAGTGCACTGGCACCACTGGGGATGCACTGCAGTGAGTCCACAGAGTGCACTGGCACCACTGGGCATGCAGTGCAGTGAGTCCAGAGAGTGCACTGGCACCACTGGGGATGCACTTCAGTGAGTCCAGAGAGTGCACGGGCTCCACTGGGGATGCACTGCAGTGAGTCCACAGAGTGCACTGGCACCACTGGGGATGCAGTGCAGTGAGTCCAGAGAGTGCACTGGCTCCACTGGGGATGCAGTGCAGTGAGTCCAGAGAGTGCACTGGCACCACTGGGGATGCACAGCAGTGAGTCCACAGAGTGCACTGGCACCACTGGGCATGCAGTGCAGTGAGTCCAGAGATCGCACTGGCACCAGAGGGAATGCACTGCAGTGAGTCCAGTGAGTGCACTGGCACCACTGGGGATGCAGTGCAGTGAGTGCAGGGAGTGCAATGGCACCACTGGGGATGCAGTGCAGTGAGTCCAGAGAGTGCAGTGGCACCACTGGGGATGCAGTGCAGTGAGTCCAGAGAGTGCACAGGCAGCACTGGGGATGCAGTGCAGTGAGTCCAGAGAGTGCTCTGGCACCACTGGGGATGCAGTGCAGTGAGTCCAGAGAGTGCACTGGCACCACTGGGGATGCAGTGCAGTGAGTCCAGAGAGTGCACTGGCACCACTGGTGATGCACTGCAGTTACTCCAGAGAGTGCACTGGCACCACTGGGGATGCACTGCAGTGAGTCCAGAGAGAGCACTGGCACCACTGGTGATGCACTGCAGTGAGTCCAGAGAGTGCACTGGCGCCAATGAGAATGCCCTTCAGTGAGTCCAAAGAGTGCACTGGCACCACTGGGTATGCACTGCAGTGAGTCCACAGAGTGCACTAGCACCACTGGGGATGCAGTGCAGTGAGTCCAGAGAGTGTACTGGCACCACTGGGGATGCACTGCAGTGAGTCCAGAGAGTGCACTGGCACCACTGAGAATGCACTTCAGTGAGTCCAGAGAGCGCACTGGCACCACTGGGGATGCAGTGCAGTGAGTCCAGAGAGTGCACTGGCACCACTGAGAATGCACTTCAGTGAGTCCAAAGAGTGCACTGGCACCACTGGGGATGCACTGCAGTGAGTCCAGAGAGTGCACTAGCACCACTGGGAATGTAGTGCAGTGAATCCAGAGAGTGCACTGGCACCACTGGAGATGCAGTACAGTGAGTCCAGAGAGTGCACTGGCACCACTGGGGATGCAGTGCAGTGAGTCCAGAGAGTGCACTGGCACCACTGGTGATGCAGTATAGTGATTCCAGTGAGTGCACTGGCACCACTGGGGATGCAGTGCAGTGAGTCCAGAGAGTGCACTGGCACCACTGGGGATGTCTGCAGTGAGTCCAGAGAGTGCACTGGCACCACTGATGATGCAGTACAGTGAGTCCAGTGAGTGCACTGGCACCACTGGGGATGTAGTGCATTGACTCGAGAGAGTGCACTGGCACCACTGGGGATGCAGTGCAGTGAGTCCAGAGAGTGCACTGGCCCCACTGGGGATGCAGTGCAGTGAGTCCAGAGAGTGCACTGGCACCACTGGGGATGCAGTGCAGTGAGTCCAGAGATTGCTTTGGCACCACTGGGGATGCACTGCAGTGAGTCCAGAGAGTGCACTGGCACCACTGGGGATGCAGTGCAGTGAGTCCAGAGAGTGCACTGGCACCACTGGGGATGCAGTGCAGTGAGTCCAGAGAGTTCACTGGCAGCACTGGGGATGCAGTGCAGTGAGTCCAGAGAGTGCACTGGCACCACTGGGGATGCACTGCAGTGAGTCCAGAGAGCGCACTGGCACCACTAGGGATGCACTGCAGTGAGTCCACAGAGTGCACTGGCACCACTGAGAATGCACTTCAGTGAGTCCAGAGAGTGCACTGGTACCACTGGGGATGCACTGCAGTGAGTCCAGAGAGTGCAGTAGCACCACTGGGGATGCAGTGCAGTGAATCCAGTGAGTGCACTGGCACCACTGGGGATGCAGTGCAGTGAGTCTACAGAGTGCACTGGCACCACTGGGGATGCACTGCAGTGAGCCCAGAGAGTGCACTGGCACCACTGGGGATGCGGTGCCGGGAGTCCAGAGAGTGCACTGGCACCACTGGGGATGCAGTGCAGTGAGTCCAGAGAGTGCACTGGCACCACTGGGGATGCAGTGCAGTGAGTCCAGAGAGTGCACTGGCACCACTGGGGATGCACTGCAGTGAGTCCAGAGAGTGCTCTGGCACCGCTGGGGTTGCACTGCAGTGAGTCCAGAGAGTGCACTGGCACCACTGGGGATGCAGTGCAGTGAGTCCAGAGAGTGCACTGGCACCACTGGTGATGCACTGCAGTTACTCCAGAGAGTGCACTGGCACCACTGGGGATGCGGTGCGGTGAGTCCAGAGAGTGCACTGGCACCACTGGGGATGCAGTGCAGTCAGTCCAGAGAGTGTACTGGCACCACTGGGGATGCACTGCAGTGAGTCCAGAGAGTGCACTGGCACCACTGAGAATGCCCTTCAGTGAGTCCAGAGAGTGCACTGGCACCACTGGGGATGCACTGCAGTGAGTCCACAGAGTGCACTAGCACCACTGGGGATGCAGTGCAGTGACTCCAGAGAGTGCACTGGCACCACTGGGGATGCACTTCAGTGAGTCCAGAGAGTGCACTGGCACCACTGGGGATGCAGTGCAGTGAGTCCAGAGAGTGCATTGGCACCACTGGGGATGCAGTGCAGTGAGTCCAGAGAGTGCACTGGCACCACTGGGGATGCACTGCAGTGAGTCCACAGAGTGCACTGGTACCACTGGGGATGCAGTGCAGTGAGTCCAGAGAGTGCACTGGCACCACTGGGGATGCACTGCAGTGAGTCCAGAGAGTGCACTGGCACCACTGGGGATGCAGTGCAGTGAGTCTAGAGAGTGTACTGGCACCACTGGGGATGCAGTGCAGTGAGTCCAGAGAGTGCAATGGCAGCACTGGGGATGCAGTGCAGTGAGTCCAGAGAGTGCACTGGCACCACCGGGAATGCACTGCAGTGAGTCCAGAGAGCGCACTGGCACCACTGGGGATGCACTGCAGTGAGTCCACAGAGTGCACTGGCACCACTGAGAATGCACTTAAGTGAGTCCAGAGAGTGCACTGGTACCACTGGGGATGCACTGCAGTGAGTCCAGAGAGTGCACTAGCACCACTAGGGATGCAGTGCAGTGAATCCAGTGAGTGCACTGGCACCACTGGGGATGCACTGCAGTGAGTCCAGAGAGTGCACTGGCACCACTGGGGATGCACTGCAGTGAGCCCAGAGAGTGCACTGGCACCACTGGGGATGCGGTGCCGGGAGTCCAGAGAGTGCACTGGCACCACTGGGGATGCAGTGCAGTGAGTCCAGAGAGTGCACTGGCACCACTGGGGATGCAGTGCAGTGAGTCCAGAGAGTGCACTGGCACCACTGGGGATGCACTGCAGTGAGTCCAGAGAGTTCTCTGGCACCACTGGGGATGCAGTGCAGTGAGTCCAGAGAGTGCACTGGCACCACTGGGGATGCAGTGCAGTGAGTCCAGAGAGTGCACTGGCACCACTGGTGATGCACTGCAGTTACTCCAGAGAGTGCACTGGCACCACTGGGGATGCGGTGCGGTGAGTCCAGAGAGTGCACTGGCACCACTGGGGATGCAGTGCAGTCAGTCCAGTGAGTGTACTGGCACCACTGGGGAAACACTGCAGTGAGTCCAGAGAGTGCACTGGCACCACTGAGAATGCCCTTCAGTGAGTCCAGAGAGTGCACTGGCACCACTGGGGATGCACTGCAGTGAGTCCACAGAGTGCACTAGCACCACTGGGGATGCAGTGCAGTGAGTCCAGAGAGTGCACTGGCACCACTGGGGATGCACTTCAGTGAGTCCAGAGAGTGCACGCGCTCCACTGGGGATGCAGTACAGTGAGTCCAGAGAGTGCACTGGCACCACTGAGAATGCACTGCAGTGAGTCCAGAGAGTGCACTGGCACCACTGGGGATGCAGTGCAGTGAGTCCAGAGAGTGCACTGGCACCAACGGGGATGCACTGCAGTGAGTCCAGAGAGTGCACTGGCACCACTGGGGATGCAGTGCAGTGAGTCCAGAGAGTGCACGGGCTCCACTGGGGATGCAGTGCAGTGAGTCCAGAGAGTGCACTGGCACCACTGGGGATGCAGTGCAGTGAGTCCAGAGAGTGCACTGACACCACTGGGGATGCAGTGCAGTGAGTCCAGAGAGTGCACTGGCACCACTGGGGATGCAGTGCAGTGAGTCCAGAGAGTGCACTGGCACCACTGGGGATGCAGTGTAGTGAGTTCAGAGAGTGCACTGGCACCACTGGGGATGCAGTGCAGTGAGTCCAGAGAGTGCACTGGCACCACTGGGGATGCAGTACAGTGAGTCCAGAGAGTGCACTGGCACCATTGGAGATGCAGTGCAGTGAGTCCAGAGACTGCACTGGCACCACTGGGGATGCAGTACAGTGAGTCCAGAGAGTGCACTGGCACCACGGGGGATGCACAGCAATGAGTCCAGAGAGTGCATTGGCACCACTGGGGATGCAGTGCAGTGAGTCCAGAGAGTGCACTGGCACCATTGGAGATGCAGTGCAGTGAGTCCAGAGAGTGCACTGGCACCACTGGGGATGCACTGCAGTGAGTCCAGAGAGTGCATTGGCACCACTGGGGATGCAGTGCAGTGAGTCCAGAGAGTGCACTGGCACCACTGGGGATGCAGTGCAGTGAGTCCAGAGAGTTCACTGGCACCACTGGAGATGCACTTCAGTGAGTGCAGAGACTGCACTGGCACCACTGGGGATGCAGTGCAGTGAGTCCAGTGAGTGTACTGGCACCACTGGGGATGCACTGCAGTGAGTCCAGAGATTGCATTGGCACCACTTGGGATGCACTGCAGTGAGTCCAGAGAGTGCACTTGCACCACTGGGGATGCAGTGCAGTGAGTCCAGAGAGTGCACTGACACCACTGGTGATGCAGTGCAGTGAGTCCAGAGAGTTCACTGGCACCACTGGGGATGCAGTACAGTGAGTCCAGAGAGTGCACTGGCACCACTGGGGATGCACAGCAGTGAGTCCAGAGAGTGCATTGGCACCACTGGGGATGCAGTGCAGTGAGTCCAGAGAGTGCACTGGCACCACTGGGGATGCACAGCAGTGAGTCCACAGAGTGCACTGGCACCACTGGGGATGCAGTGCAGTGAGTCCAGAGAGTGCACTGGCACCACTGGGGATGCACAGCAGTGAGTCCAGAGAGTGCATTGGCACCACTGGGGATGCAGTGCAGTGAGTCCAGAGAGTGCACTGGCACCATAGGAGATGCAGTGCAGTGAGTCCAGAGAGTGCACAGGCAGCACTGGGGATGCAGTGCAGTGAGTCCAGAGAGTGCACTGGCACCACTGGGGATGCAGTGCAGTGAGTCCAGAGAGTGCACTGGCACCACTGGGGATGCACTGCAGTGAGTCCAGAGAGTTCACTGGCACCACTGGAGATGCACTTCAGTGAGTGAAGAGACTGCACTGGCACCACTGGGGATGCAGTGCAGTGAGTCCAGTGAGTGCACTGGCACCACTGGGGATGCACTGCAGTGAGTCCAGAGAGTGCATTGCCACCACTTGGGATGCACTGCAGTGAATCCAGATAGTGCGCTTGCACCACTGGGGATGCAGTGCAGTGAGTCCAGAGAGTGCACTGGCACCACTGGGGATGCAGTGCAGTGAGTCCAGAGAGTGCACTGGCACCAATGGGGATGCACTGCAGTGAGTCCAGAGAGTGCACTGGCACCACTGGGGATGCACTGCAGTGAGTCCAGAGAGTGCACTTGCACCACTGGGGATGCAGTGCAGTGAGTCCAGAGAGTGCACTGGCACCACTGGGGATGCAGTGCAGTGAGTCCAGAGAGTGCACTGGCACCAATGGGGATGCACAGCAGTGAGTCCACAGAGTGCACTGGCACCACTGGGGATGCAGTACAGTGAGTCCAGAGAGTGCACTGGCACCACTGGGGATGCACTGCAGTGAGTCCAGAGAGTGCTCTTGCACCACTGGCGATGCAGTGCAGTGAGTCCAGAGAGTGCACTAGCACCACTGGGGATGCAGTGCAGTCAGTCCAGTGAGTGTACTGGCACCACTGGGGATGCACTGCAGTGAGTCCAGAGAGTGCACTGGCACCACTGAGAATGCACTTCAGTGAGTCCAGAGAGTGCACTGGCACCACTGGGGATGCACTGCAGTGAGTCCACAGAGTGCACTGGCACCACTGGGCATGCAGTGCAGTGAGTCCAGAGAGTGCACTGGCACCACTGGGGATGCACTTCAGTGAGTCCAGAGAGTGCACGGGCTCCACTGGGGATGCACTGCAGTGAGTCCACAGAGTGCACTGGCACCACTGGGGATGCAGTGCAGTGAGTCCAGAGAGTGCACTGGCTCCACTGGGGATGCAGTGCAGTGAGTCCAGAGAGTGCACTGGCACCACTGGGGATGCACAGCAGTGAGTCCACAGAGTGCACTGGCACCACTGGGCATGCAGTGCAGTGAGTCCAGAGATCGCACTGGCACCAGAGGGAATGCACTGCAGTGAGTCCAGTGAGTGCACTGGCACCACTGGGGATGCAGTGCAGTGAGTGCAGGGAGTGCACTGGCACCACTGGGGATGCAGTGCAGTGAGTCCAGAGAGTGCAGTGGCACCACTGGGGATGCAGTGCAGTGAGTCCAGAGAGTGCACAGGCAGCACTGGGGATGCAGTGCAGTGAGTCCAGAGAGTGCTCTGGCACCACTGGGGATGCAGTGCAGTGAGTCCAGAGAGTGCACTGGCACCACTGGGGATGCAGTGCAGTGAGTCCAGAGAGTGCACTGGCACCACTGGTGATGCACTGCAGTGAATCCAGAGAGTGCACTGGCACCACTGGGGATGCACTGCAGTGAGTCCAGAGAGAGCACTGGCACCACTGGTGATGCACTGCAGTGAGTCCAGAGAGTGCACTGGCACCACTGAGAATGCCCTTCAGTGAGTCCAAAGAGTGCACTGGCACCACTGGGTATGCACTGCAGTGAGTCCACAGAGTGCACTAGCACCACTGGAGATGCAGTGCAGTGAGTCCAGAGAGTGTACTGGCACCACTGGGGATGCACTGCAGTGAGTCCAGAGAGTGCACTGGCACCACTGAGAATGCACTTCAGTGAGTCCAGAGAGCGCACTGGCACCACTGGGGATGCAGTGCAGTGAGTCCAGAGAGTGCACTGGCACCACTGAGAATGCACTTCAGTGAGTCCAAAGAGTGCACTGGCACCACTGGGGATGCACTGCAGTGAGTCCAGAGAGTGCACTAGCACCACTGGGAATGTAGTGCAGTGAATCCAGAGAGTGCACTGGCACCACTGGAGATGCAGTACAGTGAGTCCAGAGAGTGCACTGGCACCACTGGGGATGCACAGCAGTGAGTCCACAGAGTGCACTGGCACCACTGGTGATGCAGTATAGTGATTCCAGTGAGTGCACTGGCACCACTGGGGATGCAGTGCAGTGAGTCCAGAGAGTGCACTGGCACCACTGGGGATGCACTGCAGTGAGTCCAGAGAGTGCACTGGCACCACTGATGATGCAGTACAGTGAGTCCAGTGAGTGCACTGGCACCACTGGGGATGTAGTGCATTGACTCGAGAGAGTGCACTGGCACCACTGGGGATGCAGTGCAGTGACTCCAGAGAGTGCACTGGCCCCACTTGGGATGCAGTGCAGTGAGTCCAGAGAGTGCACTGGCACCACTGGGGATGCAGTGCAGTGAGTCCAGAGATTGCTTTGGCACCACTGGGGATGCACTGCAGTGAGTCCAGAGAGTGCACTGGCACCACTGGGGATGCAGTGCAGTGAGTCCAGAGAGTGCACTGGCACCACTGGGGATGCAGTGCAGTGAGTCCAGAGAGTTCACTGGCAGCACTGGGGATGCAGTGCAGTGAGTCCAGAGAGTGCACTGGCACCACTGGGGATGCACTGCAGTGAGTCCAGAGAGCGCACTGGCACCACTAGGGATGCACTGCAGTGAGTCCACAGAGTGCACTGGCACCACTGAGAATGCACTTCAGTGAGTCCAGAGAGTGCACTGGTACCACTGGGGATGCACTGCAGTGAGTCCAGAGAGTGCAGTAGCACCACTGGGGATGCAGTGCAGTGAATCCAGTGAGTGCACTGGCACCACTGGGGATGCAGTGCAGTGAGTCTACAGAGTGCACTGGCACCACTGGGGATGCACTGCAGTGAGCCCAGAGAGTGCACTGGCACCACTGGGGATGCGGTGCCGGGAGTCCAGAGAGTGCACTGGCACCACTGGTGATGCAGTGCAGTGAGTCCAGAGAGTGCACTGGCACCACTGGGGATGCAGTGCAGTGAGTCCAGAGAGTGCACTGGCACCACTGGGGATGCACTGCAGTGAGTCCAGAGAGTGCTCTGGCACCGCTGGGGTTGCACTGCAGTGAGTCCAGAGAGTGCACTGGCACCACTGGGTATGCAGTGCAGTGAGTCCAGAGAGTGCACTGGCACCACTGGTGATACACTGCAGTTACTCCAGAGAGTGCACTGGCACCACTGGGGATGCGGTGCGGTGAGTCCAGAGAGTGCACTGGCACCACTGGGGATGCAGTGCAGTCAGTCCAGAGAGTGTACTGGCACCACTGGGGATGCACTGCAGTGAGTCCAGAGAGTGCACTGGCACCACTGAGAATGCCCTTCAGTGAGTCCAGAGAGTGCACTGGCACCACTGGGGATGCAGTGCAGTGAGTCCACAGAGTGCACTAGCACCACTGGGGATGCAGTGCAGTGACTCCAGAGAGTGCACTGGCACCACTGGGGATGCACTGCAGTGAGTCCAGAGAGTGCACTGGCACCACTGGGGATGCAGTGCAGTGAGTCCAGAGAGTGCATTGGCACCACTGGGGATGCAGTGCAGTGAGTCCAGAGAGTGCACTGGCACCACTGGGGATGCACTGCAGTGAGTCCACAGAGTGCACTGGTACCACTGGGGATGCAGTGCAGTGAGTCCAGAGAGTGCACTGGCACCACTGGGGATGCAGTGCAGTGAGTCCAGAGAGTGCACTGGCACCACTGGGGATGCAGTGCAGTGAGTCCAGAGAGTGCAATGGCAGCACTGGGGATGCAGTGCAGTGAGTCCAGAGAGTGCACTGGCACCACCGGGAATGCACTGCAGTGAGTCCAGAGAGCGCACTGGCACCACTGGGGATGCACTGCAGTGAGTCCACAGAGTGCACTGGCACCACTGAGAATGCACTTAAGTGAGTCCAGAGAGTGCACTGGTACCACTTTGGATGCACTGCAGTGAGTCCAGAGAATGCACTAGCACCACTAGGGATGCAGTGCAGTGAATCCAGTGAGTGCACTGGCACCACTGGGGATGCACTGCAGTGAGCCCAGAGAGTGCACTGGCACCACTGGGGATGCGGTGCCGGGAGTCCAGAGAGTGCACTGGCACCACTGGGGATGCAGTGCAGTGAGTCCAGAGAGTGCACTGGCACCACTGGGGATGCAGTGCAGTGAGTCCAGAGAGTGCACTGGCACCACTGGGGATGCACTGCAGTGAGTCCAGAGAGTGCTCTGGCACCACTGGGGATGCAGTGCAGTGAGTCCAGAGAGTGCACTGGCACCACTGGGGATGCAGTGCAGTGAGTCCAGAGAGTGCACTGGCACCACTGGTGATGCACTGCAGTTACTCCAGAGAGTGCACTGGCACCACTGGGGATGCGGTGCGGTGAGTCCAGAGAGTGCACTGGCACCACTGGGGATGCAGTGCAGTCAGTCCAGTGAGTGTACTGGCACCACTGGGGAAACACTGCAGTGAGTCCAGAGAGTGCACTGGCACCACTGAGAATGCCCTTCAGTGAGTCCAGAGAGTGCACTGGCACCACTGGGGATGCACTGCAGTGAGTCCACAGAGTGCACTAGCACCACTGGGGATGCAGTGCAGTGAGTCCAGAGAGTGCACTGGCACCACTGGGGATGCACTTCAGTGAGTCCAGAGAGTGCACGCGCTCCACTGGGGATGCAGTACAGTGAGTCCAGAGAGTGCACTGGCACCACTGAGAATGCACTGCAGTGAGTCCAGAGAGTGCACTGGCACCACTGGGGATGCAGTGCAGTGAGTCCAGAGAGTGCACTGGCACCAACGGGGATGCAGTGCAGTGAGTCCAGAGAGTGCACTGGCACCACTGGGGATGCAGTGCAGTGAGTCCAGAGAGTGCACGGGCTCCACTGGGGATGCAGTGCAGTGAGTCCAGAGAGTGCACTGGCACCACTGGGGATGCAGTGCAGTGAGTCCAGAGAGTGCACTGACACCACTGGGGATGCAGTGCAGTGAGTCCAGAGAGTGCACTGGCACCACTGGGGATGCAGTGCAGTGAGTCCAGAGAGTGCACTGGCACCACTGGGGATGCAGTGTAGTGAGTTCAGAGAGTGCACTGGCACCACTGGGGATGCAGTGCAGTGAGTCCAGAGAGTGCACTGGCACCACTGGGGATGCAGTGCAGTGAGTCCAGAGTGTGCACTGGCAGCACTGGGGATGCACTGCAGTGAGTCCAGAGATTGCACTGGCACCACAGGGGATACACTGCAGTGAGTCCAGAGAATGCACTGGCACCACTGGGGATGCAGTGCAGTGAGTCCAGAGAGTGCACTGGCACCACTGGGGATGCAGTGCAGTGAGTCCAGAGAGTGCAGTGGCACCAGAGGGAATGCACTGCAGTGAGTCCAGTGAGTGCACTGGCACCACTGGGGATGCACTGCAGTGAGTCCAAAGAGTGCACTGGCACCACTGGGGATGCAGTGCAGTGAGTCCAGAGAGTGCACTGGCACCACTGGGGCTGCAGTGCAGTGAGTCCAGAGAGTGCACTGGCACCACTGGGGATGCAGTGCAGTGAGTCCAGAGAGTGCACTGTCACCAGTGGGGATGCAGTACAGTGAGTCCACAGAGTGCACTGGTACCAGTGGGGATGCAGTACAGTGAGTCCAGAGAGTGCACTGGCACCACTGGGGATGCAGTGCAGTGAGTCCAGAGAGTGCACTGGCACCATTGGTGATGCACTGCAGTGAGTCCAGAGAGTGCACTGGCACCACTGGGGTGCAGTGCAGTGAGTCCAGAGAGTGCACTGGCACCACTGGGGATGCAGTACAGTGAGTCCAGAGAGTGCACTGGCACCATTGGAGATGCAGTGCAGTGAGTCCAGAGAGTGCACTGGCACCACTGGGGATGCAGTACAGTGAGTCCAGAGAGTGCACTGGCACCACGGGGGATGCACAGCAATGAGTCCAGAGAGTGCATTGGCACCACTGGGGATGCAGTGCAGTGAGTCCAGAGAGTGCACTGGCACCATTGGAGATGCAGTGCAGTGAGTCCAGAGAGTGCACTGGCACCACTGGGGATGCACTGCAGTGAGTCCAGAGAGTGCACTGGCACCACTGGGGATGCAGTGCAGTGAGTCCAGAGAGTGCACTGGCACCACTGGGGATGCAGTGCAGTGAGTCCAGAGAGTTCACTGGCACCACTGGAGATGCACTTCAGTGAGTGCAGAGACTGCACTGGCACCACTGGGGATGCAGTGCAGTGAGTCCAGTGAGTGTACTGGTACCACTGGGGATGCACTGCAGTGAGTCCAGAGATTGCATTGGCACCACTTGGGATGCACTGCAGTGAGTCCAGAGAGTGCACTTGCACCACTGGGGATGCAGTGCAGTGAGTCCAGAGAGTGCACTGACACCACTGGTGATGCAGTGCAGTGAGTCCAGAGAGTTCACTGGCACCACTGGGGATGCAGTACAGTGAGTCCAGAGAGTGCACTGGCACCACTGGGGATGCACAGCAGTGAGTCCAGAGAGTGCATTGGCACCACTGGGGATGCAGTGCAGTGAGTCCAGAGAGTGCACTGGCACCACTGGGGATGCACAGCAGTGAGTCCAGAGAGTGCACTGGCACCACTGGGGATGCAGTGCAGTGAGTCCAGAGAGTGCACTGGCACCACTGGGGATGCACAGCAGTGAGTCCAGAGAGTGCATTGGCACCACTGGGGATGCAGTGCAGTGAGTCCAGAGAGTGCACTGGCACCATAGGAGATGCAGTGCAGTGAGTCCAGAGAGTGCACTGGCACCACTGGGGATGCAGTGCAGTGAGTCCAGAGAGTGCACTGGCACCACTGGGGATGCAGTGCAGTGAGTCCAGAGAGTGCACTGGCACCACTGGGGATGCACTGCAGTGAGTCCAGAGAGTTCACTGGCACCACTGGAGATGCACTTCAGTGAGTGAAGAGACTGCACTGGCACCACTGGGGATGCAGTGCAGTGAGTCCAGTGAGTGTACTGGCACCACTGGGGATGCACTGCAGTGAGTCCAGAGAGTGCATTGCCACCACTTGGGATGCACTGCAGTGAATCCAGATAGTGCGCTTGCACCACTGGGGATGCAGTGCAGTGAGTCCAGAGAGTGCACTGGCACCACTGGGGATGCAGTGCAGTGAGTCCAGAGAGTGCACTGGCACCAATGGGGATGCACTGCAGTGAGTCCAGAGAGTGCACTGGCACCACTGGGGATGCAGTGCAGTGAGTCCAGAGAGTGCACTGGCACCACTGGGGATGCAGTGCAGTGAGTCCAGAGAGTGCACTGGCACCACTGGGGATGCACTTCAGTGAGTGCAGAGACTGCACTGGCACCACGGGGGATGCAGTGCAGTGAGTCCAGTGAGTGTACTGGCACCACTGGGGATGCACTGCAGTGAGTCCAGAGAGTGCACTTGCACCACTGGGGATGCAGTGCAGTGAGTCCAGAGAGTGCACTGGCACCACTGGGGATGCAGTGCAGTGAGTCCAGAGAGTGCACTGGCACCAATGGAGATGCACAGCAGTGAGTCCACAGAGTGCACTGGCACCACTGGGGATGCAGTACAGTGAGTCCAGAGAGTGCACTGGCACCACTGGGGATGCACTGCAGTGAGTCCAGAGAGTGCTCTTGCACCACTGGCGATGCAGTGCAGTGAGTCCAGAGAGTGCACTAGCACCACTGGGGATGCAGTGCAGTCAGTCCAGTGAGTGTACTGGCACCACTGGGGATGCACTGCAGTGAGTCCAGAGAGTGCACTGGCACCACTGAGAATGCACTTCAGTGAGTCCAGAGAGTGCACTGGCACCACTGGGGATGCACTGCAGTGAGTCCACAGAGTGCACTGGCACCACTGGGCATGCAGTGCAGTGAGTCCAGAGAGTGCACTGGCACCACTGGGGATGCACTTCAGTGAGTCCAGAGAGTGCACGGGCTCCACTGGGGATGCACTGCAGTGAGTCCACAGAGTGCACTGGCACCACTGGGGATGCAGTGCAGTGAGTCCAGAGAGTGCACTGGCTCCACTGGGGATGCAGTGCAGTGAGTCCAGAGAGTGCACTGGCACCACTGGGGATGCCCTGCAGTGAGTCCAGAGAGTGCACTGGCACCACTGGGCATGCAGTGCAGTGAGTCCAGAGATCGCACTGGCACCAGAGGGAATGCACTGCAGTGAGTCCAGTGAGTGCACTGGCACCACTGGGGATGCAGTGCAGTGAGTGCAGGGAGTGCACTGGCACCACTGGTGATGCAGTGCAGTGAGTCCAGAGAGTGCAGTGGCACCACTGGGGATGCAGTGCAGTGAGTCCAGAGAGTGCACAGGCAGCACTGGGGATGCAGTGCAGTGAGTCCAGAGAGTGCTCTGGCACCACTGGGGATGCAGTGCAGTGAGTCCAGAGAGTGCACTGGCACCACTGGGGATGCAGTGCAGTGAGTCCAGAGAGTGCACTGGCACCACTGGTGATGCACTGCAGTTACTCCAGAGAGTGCACTGGCACCACTGGGGATGCACTGCAGTGAGTCCAGAGAGAGCACTGGCACCACTGGTGATGCACTGCAGTGAGTCCAGAGAGTGCACTGGCACCAATGAGAATGCCCTTCAGTGAGTCCAAAGAGTGCACTGGCACCACTGGGTATGCACTGCAGTGAGTCCACAGAGTGCACTAGCACCACTGGGGATGCAGTGCAGTGAGTCCAGAGAGTGTACTGGCACCACTGGGGATGCACTGCAGTGAGTCCAGAGAGTGCACTGGCACCACTGAGAATGCACTTCAGTGAGTCCAGAGAGCGCACTGGCACCACTGGGGATGCAGTGCAGTGAGTCCAGAGAGTGCACTGGCACCACTGAGAATGCACTTCAGTGAGTCCAAAGAGTGCACTGGCACCAGTGGGGATGCACTGCAGTGAGTCCAGAGAGTGCACTAGCACCACTGGGAATGTAGTGCAGTGAATCCAGAGAGTGCACTGGCACCACTGGAGATGCAGTACAGTGAGTCCAGAGAGTGCACTGGCACCACTGGGGATGCAGTGCAGTGACTCCAGAGAGTGCACTGGCCCCACTTGGGATGCAGTGCAGTGAGTCCAGAGAGTGCACTGGCACCACTGGGGATGCAGTGCAGTGAGTCCAGAGATTGCTTTGGCACCACTGGGGATGCACTGCAGTGAGTCCAGAGAGTGCACTGGCACCACTGGGGATGCAGTGCAGTGAGTCCAGAGAGTGCACTGGCACCACTGGGGATGCAGTGCAGTGAGTCCAGAGAGTTCACTGGCAGCACTGGGGATGCAGTGCAGTGAGTCCAGAGAGTGCACTGGCACCACTGGGGATGCACTGCAGTGAGTCCAGAGAGCGCACTGGCACCACTAGGGATGCACTGCAGTGAGTCCACAGAGTGCACTGGCACCACTGAGAATGCACTTCAGTGAGTCCAGAGAGTGCACTGGTACCACTGGGGATGCACTGCAGTGAGTCCAGAGAGTGCAGTAGCACCACTGGGGATGCAGTGCAGTGAATCCAGTGAGTGCACTGGCACCACTGGGGATGCAGTGCAGTGAGTCTACAGAGTGCACTGGCACCACTGGGGATGCACTGCAGTGAGCCCAGAGAGTGCACTGGCACCACTGGGGATGCGGTGCCGGGAGTCCAGAGAGTGCACTGGCACCACTGGGGATGCAGTGCAGTGAGTCCAGAGAGTGCACTGGCACCACTGGGGATGCAGTGCAGTGAGTCCAGAGAGTGCACTGGCACCACTGGGGATGCACTGCAGTGAGTCCAGAGAGTGCTCTGGCACCGCTGGGGTTGCACTGCAGTGAGTCCAGAGAGTGCACTGGCACCACTGGGGATGCAGCGCAGTGAGTCCAGAGAGTGCACTGGCACCACTGGTGATGCACTGCAGTTACTCCAGAGAGTGCACTGGCACCACTGGGGATGCGGTGCGGTGAGTCCAGAGAGTGCACTGGCACCACTGGGGATGCAGTGCAGTCAGTCCAGAGAGTGTACTGGCGCCACTGGGGATGCACTGCAGTGAGTCCAGAGAGTGCACTGGCACCACTGAGAATGCCCTTCAGTGAGTCCAGAGAGTGCACTGGCACCACTGGGGATGCACTGCAGTGAGTCCACAGAGTGCACTAGCACCACTGGGGATGCAGTGCAGTGACTCCAGAGAGTGCACTGGCACCACTGGGGATGCACTTCAGTGAGTCCAGAGAGTGCACTGGCACCACTGGGGATGCAGTGCAGTGAGTCCAGAGAGTGCATTGGCACCACTGGGGATGCAGTGCAGTGAGTCCAGAGAGTGCACTGGCACCACTGGGGATGCACTGCAGTGAGTCCACAGAGTGCACTGGTACCACTGGGGATGCAATGCAGTGAGTCCAGAGAGTGCACTGGCACCACTGGGGATGCACTGCAGTGAGTCCAGAGAGTGCACTGGCACCACTGGGGATGCAGTGCAGTGAGTCTAGAGAGTGCACTGGCACCACTGGGGATGCAGTGCAGTGAGTCCAGAGAGTGCAATGGCAGCACTGGGGATGCACTGCAGTGAGTCCAGAGAGTGCACTGGCACCACCGGGAATGCACTGCAGTGAGTCCAGAGAGCGCACTGGCACCACTGGGGATGCACTGCAGTGAGTCCACAGAGTGCACTGGCACCACTGAGAATGCACTTAAGTGAGTCCAGAGAGTGCACTGGTACCACTGGGGATGCACTGCAGTGAGTCCAGAGAGTGCACTAGCACCACTAGGGATGCAGTGCAGTGAATCCAGTGAGTGCACTGGCACCACTGGGGATGCACTGCAGTGAGTCCAGAGAGTGCACTGGCACCACTGGGGATGCACTGCAGTGAGCCCAGAGAGTGCACTGGCACCACTGGGGATGCGGTGCCGGGAGTCCAGAGAGTGCACTGGCACCACTGGGGATGCAGTGCAGTGAGTCCAGAGAGTGCACTGGCACCACTGGGGATGCAGTGCAGTGAGTCCAGAGAGTGCACTGGCACCACTGGGGATGCACTGCAGTGAGTCCAGAGAGTGCTCTGGCACCACTGGGGATGCAGTGCAGTGAGTGCAGAGAGTGCACTGGCACCACTGGGGATGCAGTGCAGTGAGTCCAGAGAGTGCACTGGCACCACTGGTGATGCACTGCAGTTACTCCAGAGAGTGCACTGGCACCACTGGGGATGCGGTGCGGTGAGTCCAGAGAGTGCACTGGCACCACTGGTGATGCAGTGCAGTCAGTCCAGTGAGTGTACTGGCACCACTGGGGAAACACTGCAGTGAGTCCAGAGAGTGCACTGGCACCACTGAGAATGCCCTTCAGTGAGTCCAGAGAGTGCACTGGCACCACTGGGGATGCACTGCAGTGAGTCCACAGAGTGCACTAGCACCACTGGGGATGCAGTGCAGTGAGTCCAGAGAGTGCACTGGCACCACTGGGGATGCACTTCAGTGAGTCCAGAGAGTGCACGCGCTCCACTGGGGATGCAGTACAGTGAGTCCAGAGAGTGCACTGGCACCACTGAGAATGCGCTGCAGTGAGTCCAGAGAGTGCACTGGCACCACTGGGGATGCAGTGCAGTGAGTCCAGAGAGTGCACTGGCACCAACGGGGATGCAGTGCAGTGAGTCCAGAGAGTGCACTGGCACCACTGGGGATGCAGTGCAGTGAGTTCAGAGAGTGCACGGGCTCCACTGGGGATGCAGTGCAGTGAGTCCAGAGAGTGCACTGGCACCACTGGGGATGCAGTGCAGTGAGTCCAGAGAGTGCACTGACACCACTGGGGATGCAGTGCAGTGAGTCCAGAGAGTGCACTGGCACCACTGGGGATGCAGTGCAGTGAGTCCAGAGAGTGCACTGGCACCACTGGGGATGCAGTGTAGTGAGTTCAGAGAGTGCACTGGCACCACTGGGGATGCAGTGCAGTGAGTCCAGAGAGTGCACTGGCACCA
Source organism: Anser brachyrhynchus (assembly GCF_964034855.1). Taxonomy (NCBI): domain Eukaryota; kingdom Metazoa; phylum Chordata; class Aves; order Anseriformes; family Anatidae; genus Anser; species Anser brachyrhynchus. The sequence goes on along the minus strand of NW_027663488.1, from coordinate 561,629 downwards.
CTGGGGATGCAGTGCAGTGAGTCCAGAGTGTGCACTGGCAGCACTGGGGATGCACTGCAGTGAGTCCAGAGATTGCACTGGCACCACAGGGGATACACTGCAGTGAGTCCAGAGAATGCACTGGCACCACTGGGGATGCAGTGCAGTGAGTCCAGAGAGTGCACTGGCACCACTGGGGATGCAGTGCAGTGAGTCCAGAGAGTGCACTGGCACCAGAGGGAATGCACTGCAGTGAGTCCAGTGAGTGCACTGGCACCACTGGGGATGCACTGCAGTGAGTCCAAAGAGTGCACTGGCACCACTGGGGATGCAGTGCAGTGAGTCCAGAGAGTGCACTGGCACCACTGGGGCTGCAGTGCAGTGAGTCCAGAGAGTGCACTGGCACCACTGGGGATGCAGTGCAGTGAGTCCAGAGAGTGCACTGTCACCAGTGGGGATGCAGTACAGTGAGTCCACAGAGTGCACTGGTACCAGTGGGGATGCAGTACAGTGAGTCCAGAGAGTGCACTGGCACCACTGGGGATGCAGTGCAGTGAGTCCAGAGAGTGCACTGGCACCATTGGTGATGCACTGCAGTGAGTCCAGAGAGTGCACTGGCACCACTGGGGTGCAGTGCAGTGAGTCCAGAGAGTGCACTGGCACCACTGGGGATGCAGTACAGTGAGTCCAGAGAGTGCACTGGCACCATTGGAGATGCAGTGCAGTGAGTCCAGAGAGTGCACTGGCACCACTGGGGATGCAGTACAGTGAGTCCAGAGAGTGCACTGGCACCACGGGGGATGCACAGCAATGAGTCCAGAGAGTGCATTGGCACCACTGGGGATGCAGTGCAGTGAGTCCAGAGAGTGCACTGGCACCATTGGAGATGCAGTGCAGTGAGTCCAGAGAGTGCACTGGCACCACTGGGGATGCAGTGCAGTGAGTCCAGTGAGTGTACTGGCACCACTGGGGATGCACTGCAGTGAGTCCAGAGATTGCATTGGCACCACTTGGGATGCACTGCAGTGAGTCCAGAGAGTGCACTTGCACCACTGGGGATGCAGTGCAGTGAGTCCAGAGAGTGCACTGACACCACTGGTGATGCAGTGCAGTGAGTCCAGAGAGTTCACTGGCACCACTGGGGATGCAGTACAGTGAGTCCAGAGAGTGCACTGGCACCACTGGGGATGCACAGCAGTGAGTCCAGAGAGTGCATTGGCACCACTGGGGATGCAGTGCAGTGAGTCCAGAGAGTGCACTGGCACCACTGGGGATGCAGTGCAGTGAGTCCACAGAGTGCACTGGCACCACTGGGGATGCAGTGCAGTGAGTCCAGAGAGTGCACTGGCACCACTGGGGATGCACAGCAGTGAGTCCAGAGAGTGCATTGGCACCACTGGGGATGCAGTGCAGTGAGTCCAGAGAGTGCACTGGCACCATAGGAGATGCAGTGCAGTGAGTCCAGAGAGTGCACTGGCACCACTGGGGATGCAGTGCAGTGAGTCCAGAGAGTGCACTGGCACCACTGGGGATGCAGTGCAGTGAGTCCAGAGAGTGCACTGGCACCACTGGGGATGCACTGCAGTGAGTCCAGAGAGTTCACTGGCACCACTGGAGATGCACTTCAGTGAGTGCAGAGACTGCACTGGCACCACTGGGGATGCACAGCAGTGAGTCCAGAGAGTGCATTGGCACCACTGGGGATGCAGTGCAGTGAGTCCAGAGAGTGCACTGGCACCATTGGAGATGCAGTGCAGTGAGTCCAGAGAGTGCACTGGCACCACTTGGGATGCACTGCAGTGAGTCCAGAGAGTGCACTTGCACCACTGGGGATGCAGTGCAGTGAGTCCAGAGAGTGCACTGACACCACTGGGAATGCAGTGCAGTGAGTCCAGAGAGTGCACTGGCACCACTGGGGATGCAGTACAGTGAGTCCAGAGAGTGCACTGGCACCACTGGGGATGCACAGCAGTGAGTCCAGAGACTGCATTGCACCACTGGGGATGCAGTGCAGTGAGTCCAGAGAGTGCACTGGCACCATTGGAGATGCCGTGCAGTGAGTCCAGAGAGTGCACTTGCACCACTTGGGATGCACAGCAGTGAGTCCACAGAGTGCACTGGCACCACTGGGGATGCAGTGCAGTGAGTCCAGAGAGTGCACTGGCACCACTGGGGATGCAGTACAGTGAGTCCAGAGAGTGCACTGGCACCACTGGGGATGCACAGCATGAGTCCAGAGAGTGCATTGGCACCACTGGGGATGCACTGCAGTGAGTCCAGAGAGTGCACTGGCACCATTGGAGATGCAGTGCAGTGAGTCCAGAGAGTGCACTGGCACCACTGGGGATGCAGTGCAGTGAGTCCAGAGAGTGCACTGGCACCACTGGGGATGCAGTGCAGTGAGTCCAGAGAGTGCACTGGCACCACTGGGGATGCACTGCAGTGAGTCCAGAGAGTTCACTGGCACCACTGGAGATGCACTTCAGTGAGTGCAGAGACTGCACTGGCACCACTGGGGATGCACAGCAGTGAGTCCAGAGAGTGCATTGGCACCACTGGGGATGCAGTGCAGTGAGTCCAGAGAGTGCACTGGCACCATTGGAGATGCAGTGCAGTGAGTCCAGAGAGTGCACTGGCACCACTTGGGATGCACTGCAGTGAGTCCAGAGAGTGCACTTGCACCACTGGGGATGCAGTGCAGTGAGTCCAGAGAGTGCACTGACACCACTGGGGATGCAGTGCAGTGAGTCCAGAGAGTGCACTGGCACCACTGGGGATGCAGTACAGTGAGTCCAGAGAGTGCACTGGCACCACTGGGGATGCACAGCAGTGAGTCCAGAGAGTGCATTGCACCACTGGGGATGCAGTGCAGTGAGTCCAGAGAGTGCACTGGCACCACTGGGGATGCACTGCAGAGAGTCCAGAGAGTGCACTTGCACCACTGGGGATGCACAGCAGTGAGTCCACAGAGTGCACTGGCACCACTGGGGATGCAGTGCAGTGAGTCCAGAGAGTGCACTGGCACCACTGGGGATGCAGTACAGTGAGTCCAGAGAGTGCACTGGCACCACTGGGGATGCACAGCATGAGTCCAGAGAGTGCACTGGCACCACTGATGATGCAGTACAGTGAGTCCAGTGAGTGCACTGGCACCACTGGGGATGTAGTGCATTGACTCGAGAGAGTGCACTGGCACCACTTGGGATGCAGTGCAGTGACTCCAGAGAGTGCACTGGCACCACTGGGGATGCACTTCAGTGAGTCCAGAGAGTGCACTGGCACCACTGGGGATGCAGTGCAGTGAGTCCAGAGAGTGCATTGGCACCACTGGGGATGCAGTGCAGTGAGTCCAGAGAGTGCACTGGCACCACTGGGGATGCACTGCAGTGAGTCCACAGAGTGCACTGGTACCACTGGGGATGCAGTGCAGTGAGTCCACAGAGTGCACTGGCACCACTGAGAATGCACTTCAGTGAGTCCAGAGAGTGCACTGGTACCACTGGGGATGCACTGCAGTGAGTCCAGAGAGTGCACTAGCACCACTGGGGATGCAGTGCAGTGAATCCAGTGAGTGCACTGGCACCACTGGGGATGCACTGCAGTGAGTCCAGAGAGTGCACTGGCACCACTGGGGATGCACTGCAGTGAGCCCAGAGAGTGCACTGGCACCACTGGGGATGCGGTGCCGGGAGTCCAGAGAGTGCACTGGCACCACTGGGGATGCAGTGCAGTGAGTCCAGAGAGTGCACTGGCACCACTGGGGATGCACTGCAGTGAGTCCAGAGAGTGCTCTGGCACCACTGGGGATGCAGTGCAGTGAGTCCAGAGAGTGCACTGGCACCACTGGGGATGCAGTGCAGTGAGTCCAGAGAGTGCACTGGCACCACTGGGGATGCACTGCAGTGAGTCCAGAGAGTTCACTGGCACCACTGGAGATGCACTTCAGTGAGTGCAGAGACTGCACTGGCACCACTGGGGATGCAGTGCAGTGAGTCCAGTGAGTGTACTGGCACCACTGGGGATGCACTGCAGTGAGTCCAGAGAGTGCATTGGCACCACTTGGGATGCACTGCAGTGAGTCCAGATAGTGCGCTTGCACCACTGGGGATGCAGTGCAGTGAGTCCAGAGAGTGCACTGGCACCACTGGGGATGCAGTGCAGTGAGTCCAGAGAGTGCACTGGCACTACTATGGATGCAGTGCAGTGAGTCCAGAGAGTGCACTGGCACCATTGGAGATGCAGTGCAGTGAGTCCAGAGAGTGCACTGGCACCACTGGGGATGCAGTGCAGTGAGTCCAGAGAGTGCACTGGCACCACTGGGGATGCAGTGCAGTGAGTCCAGAGAGTGCACTGGCACCACTGGGGATACAGTGCAGTGAGTCCAGAGAGTTCACTGGCACCACTGGGGATGCACTTCAGTGAGTGCAGAGACTGCAGTGGCACCACTGGGGATGCAGTGCAGTGAGTCCAGTGAGTGTACTGGCACCACTGGGGATGCACTGCAGTGAGTCCAGAGAGTGCATTGGCACCACTTGGGATGCACTGCAGTGAGTCCAGAGAGTGCACTTGCACCACTGGGGATGCACTGCAGTGAGTCCAGAGAGTGCACTGGCACCACTGGGGATGCAGTGCAGTGAGTCCAGAGAGTGCACTGGCACCAATGGGGATGCACAGCAGTGAGTCCACAGAGTGCACTGGCACCACTGGGGATGCAGTACAGTGAGTCCAGAGAGTGCACTGGCACCACTGGGGATGCACTGCAGTGAGTCCAGAGAGTGCTCTTGCACCACTGGCGATGCAGTGCAGTGAGTCCAGAGAGTGCACTAGCACCACTGGGGATGCAGTGCAGTCAGTCCAGTGAGTGTACTGGCACCACTGGGGATGCACTGCAGTGAGTCCAGAGAGTGCACTGGCACCACTGAGAATGCACTTCAGTGAGTCCAGAGAGTGCACTGGCACCACTGGGGATGCAGTGCAGTGAGTCCAGAGAGTGCATTGGCACCACTGGGGATGCACTTCAGTGAGTCCAGAGAGTGCACGGGCTCCACTGGGGATGCACTGCAGTGAGTCCACAGAGTGCACTGGCACCACTGGGGATGCAGTGCAGTGAGTCCAGAGAGTGCACTGGCTCCACTGGGGATGCAGTGCAGTGAGTCCAGAGAGTGCTCTGGCACCACTGGGGATGCAGAGCAGTGAGTCCACAGAGTGCACTAGCACCACTGGGGATACAGTGCAGTGAGTCCAGAGAGTGCACTGGCAACACTGGGAATGCAGTGCAGTGAGTCCAGAGATCGCACTGGCACCAGAGGGAATGCACTGCAGTGATTCCAGTGAGTGCACTGGCACCACTGGGGATGCAGTGCAGTGAGTGCAGGGAGTGCACTGGCACCACTGGGGATGCAGTGCAGTGAGTCCAGAGAGTGCAGTGGCACCACTGGGGATGCAGTGCAGTGAGTCCAGAGAGTGCACAGGCAGCACTGGGGATGCAGTGCAGTGAGTCCAGAGAGAGCTCTGGTACCACTGGGGATGCAGTGCAGTGAGTCCAGAGAGTGCACTGGCACCACTGGGGATGCAGTGCAGTCAGTCCAGTGAGTGTACTGGCACCACTGGGGATGCACTGCAGTGAGTCCAGAGAGTGCACTGGCACCACTGAGAATGCACTTCAGTGAGTCCAGAGAGTGCACTGGCACCACTGGGGATGCACTTCAGTGAGTCCAGAGAGTGCACTGGCACCACTGAGAATGCACTTCAGTGAGTCCAGAGAGTGCACTGGCACCACTGGGGATGCACTGCAGTGAGTCCACAGAGTGCACTGGCACCACTGGGGATGCAGTGCAGTGAGTCCAGAGAGTGCACTGGCACCACTGGGGATGCACTTCAGTGAGTCCAGAGAGTGCACGGGCTCCACTGGGGATGCACTGCAGTGAGTCCACAGAGTGCACTGGCACCACTGGGGATGCAGTGCAGTGAGTCCAGAGAGTGCACTGGCTCCACTGGGGATGCAGTGCAGTGAGTCCAGAGAGTGCTCTGGCACCACTGGGGATGCAGTGCAGTGAGTCCACAGAGTGCACTAGCACCACTGGGGATGCAGTGCAGTGAGTCCAGAGAGTGCACTGGCAACACTGGGAATGCAGTGCAGTGAGTCCAGAGATCGCACTGGCACCAGAGGGAATGCACTGCAGTGAGTCCAGTGAGTGCACTGGCACCACTGGGGATGCAGTGCAGTGAGTGCAGGGAGTGCACTGGCACCACTGGGGATGCAGTGCAGTGAGTCCAGAGAGTGCAGTGGCACCACTGGGCATGCAGTGCAGTGAGTCCAGAGAGTGCACAGGCAGCACTGGGGATGCAGTGCAGTGAGTCCAGAGAGTGCTCTGGCACCACTGGGGATGCAGTGCAGTGAGTCCAGAGAGTGCACTGGCACCACTGGTGATGCACTGCAGTTACTCCAGAGAGTGCACTGGCACCACTGGGGATGCGGTGCGGTGAGTCCAGAGAGTGCACTGGCACCACTGGTGATGCACTGCAGTGAGTCCAGAGAGTGCACTGGCAACACTGAGAATGCCCTTCAGTGAGTCCAGAGAGTGCACTGGCACCACTGGGGATGCACTGCAGTGAGTCCACAGAGTGCACTAGCACCACTGGGGATGCAGTGCAGTGAGTCCAGAGAGTGTACTGGCACCACTGGGGATGCACTGCAGTGAGTCCAGAGAGTGCACTGGCACCACTGAGAATGCACTTCAGTGAGTCCAGAGAGCGCACTGGCACCACTGGGGATGCAGTGCAGTGAGTCCAGAGAGTGCACTGGCACCACTGAGAATGCACTTCAGTGAGTCCAAAGAGTGCACTGGCACCACTCGGGATGCACTGCAGTGAGTCCAGAGAGTGCACTAGCACCACTGGGAATGTAGTGCAGTGAATCCAGAGAGTGCACTGGCACCACTGGAGATGCAGTACAGTGAGTCCAGAGAGTGCACTGGCACCACTGGGGATGCAGTGCAGTGAGTCCAGAGAGTGCACTGCCACCACTGGGGATGCACTGCAGTGAGTCCAGAGAGTGCACTGGCACCACTGATGATGCAGTACAGTGAGTCCAGTGAGTGCACTGGCACCACTGGGGATGTAGTGCATTGACTCGAGAGAGTGCACTGGCACCACTTGGGATGCAGTGCAGTGACTCCAGAGAGTGCACTGGCACCACTGGGGATGCACTTCAGTGAGTCCAGAGAGTGCACTGGCACCACTGGGGATGCAGTGCAGTGAGTCCAGAGAGTGCACTGCCACCACTGGGGATGCAGTGCAGTGAGTCCAGAGAGTGCACTGGCACCACTGGGGATGCACTGCAGTGAGTCCACAGAGTGCACTGGTACCACTGGGGATGCAGTGCAGTGAGTCCAGAGAGTGCACTGGCACCACTGGGGATGCACTGCAGTGAGTCCACAGAGTGCACTGGCACCACTGGGGATGCAGTGCAGTGAGTCCAGAGAGTGCACTGGCACCACTGGGGATGCAGTGCAGTGAGTCCAGAGAGTGCACTGGCAGCACTGGGGATGCAGTGCAGTGAGTCCAGAGAGTGCACTGGCACCACTGGGGATGCACTGCAGTGAGTCCAGAGAGCGCACTGGCACCACTGGGGATGCAGTGCAGTGAGTCCACAGAGTGCACTGGCACCACTGAGAATGCACTTCAGTGAGTCCAGAGAGTGCACTGGTACCACTGGGGATGCACTGCAGTGAGTCCAGAGAGTGCACTAGCACCACTGGGGATGCAGTGCAGTGAATCCAGTGAGTGCACTGGCACCACTGGGGATGCACTGCAGTGAGTCCAGAGAGTGCACTGGCACCACTGGGGATGCACTGCAGTGAGCCCAGAGAGTGCAGTGGCACCACTGGGGATGCGGTGCCGGGAGTCCAGAGAGTGCAGAGGCACCACTGGGGATGCAGTGCAGTGAGTCCAGAGAGTGCACTGGCACCACTGGGGATGCACTGCAGTGAGTCCAGAGAGTGCTCTGGCACCACTGGGGATGCAGTGCAGTGAGTCCAGAGAGTGCACTGGCACCACTGGGGATGCAGTGCAGTGAGTCCAGAGAGTGCACTGGCACCACTGGGGATGCACTGCAGTGAGTCCAGAGAGTTCACTGGCACCACTAGAGATGCACTTCAGTGAGTGCAGAGACTGCACTGGTACCACTGGGGATGCAGTGCAGTGAGTCCAGTGAGTGTACTGGCACCACTGGGGATGCACTGCAGTGAGTCCAGAGAGTGCATTGGCACCACTTGGGATGCACTGCAGTGAGTCCAGATAGTGCGCTTGCACCACTGGGGATGCAGTGCAGTGAGTCCAGAGAGTGCACTGGCACCACTGGGGATGCAGTGCAGTGAGTCCAGAGAGTGCACTGGCACCAATGGGGATGCACTTCAGTGAGTCCAGAGAGTGCACTGGCACTACTATGGATGCAGTGCAGTGAGTCCAGACAGTGCACTGGCACCATTGGAGATGCAGTGCAGTGAGTCCAGTGAGTGTACTGGCACCACTGGGGATGCACTGCAGTGAGTCCAGAGAGTGCATTGGCACCACTTGGGATGCACTGCAGTGAGTCCAGAGAGTGCACTTGCACCACTGGGGATGCACTGCAGTGAGTCCAGAGAGTGCACTGGCACCACTGGGGATGCAGTGCAGTGAGTCCAGAGAGTGCACTGGCACCAATGGGGATGCACAGCAGTGAGTCCACAGAGTGCACTGGCACCACTGGGGATGCAGTACAGTGAGTCCAGAGAGTGCACTGGCACCACTGGGGATGCACTGCAGTGAGTCCAGAGAGTGCTCTTGCACCACTGGCGATGCAGTGCAGTGAGTCCAGAGAGTGCACTAGCACCACTGGGGATGCAGTGCAGTCAGTCCAGTGAGTGTACTGGCACCACTGGGGATGCACTGCAGTGAGTCCAGAGAGTGCACTGGCACCACTGAGAATGCACTTCAGTGAGTCCAGAGAGTGCACTGGCACCACTGGGGATGCAGTGCAGTGAGTCCAGAGAGTGCATTGGCACCACTGGGGATGCACTTCAGTGAGTCCAGAGAGTGCACGGGCTCCACTGGGGATGCACTGCAGTGAGTCCAGAGAGTGCACTGGCACCACTGGGGATGCAGTGCAGTGAGTCCAGAGAGTGCACGGCTCCACTGGGGAAGCAGTGCAGTGAGTCCAGAGAGTGCTCTGGCACCACTGGGGATGCAGAGCAGTGAGTCCACAGAGTGCACTAGCACCACTGGGGATACAGTGCAGTGAGTCCAGAGAGTGCACTGGCAACACTGGGAATGCAGTGCAGTGAGTCCAGAGATCGCACTGGCACCAGAGGGAATGCACTGCAGTGATTCCAGTGAGTGCACTGGCACCACTGGGGATGCAGTGCAGTGAGTGCAGGGAGTGCACTGGCACCACTGGGGATGCAGTGCAGTGAGTCCAGAGAGTGCAGTGGCACCACTGGGGATGCAGTGCAGTGAGTCCAGAGAGTGCACAGGCAGCACTGGGGATGCAGTGCAGTGAGTCCAGAGAGAGCTCTGGCACCACTGGGGATGCAGTGTAGTGAGTGCAGAGAGTGCACTAGCACAACAGGGGATGCAGTGCAGTGAGTCCAGAGAGTGCACTGGCACCACTGGGCATGCACTGCAGTGAGTCCAGAGAGTGCACTGGCACCACTGGTGATGCAGTGCAGTTAGTCCAGAGAGTGCAGTGGCACCACTGGGGATGCAGTGCAGTGAGTCCAGAGAGTGCACTGGCACCACTGGGGATGCAGTGCAGTGAGTCCAGAGAGTACACTGGCACCACTGGGGATGCACTGCAGTGAGTCCAGAGAATGCACTGGCACTAATGGGGATGCAGTGCAGTGAGTCCAGAGAGTTCACTGGCACCACTGCGGATGCACTGCAATGAGTCCGGAGAGTGCCCTGGCACCAATGGTGATGCAGTGCAGTGAGTCCAGAGAGTGCACTGGCACCACTGGGGATGCAGTGCAGTGAGTCCAGAGAGTGCACTGGCACCACTGGGGATGCAGTGCAGTGAGTCCAGAGACTACACTGGCACCACTGGGGATGCAGTGCAGTGAGTCCAGTGAGTGCACTGGCACCACTGTTTATGCAGTGCAGTGAGTCCAGAGAGTGCACTGGCACCACTGGGGATGCAGTGCAGTGAGTCCAGAGAGTGCACTGTCACCACTGGGGATGCACTGCAGTGAGTCCAGAGAGCCACTGGCACCATTGGGGATGCACTGCAGTGAGTCCAAAGAGTGCACTGGCACCACAGGGGATGCAGTGCAGTGAGTCCAGAGAGTGCACTGGCACTTTTGGGGATGCAGTGTAGTGAGTGCAGAGAGTGCACTAGCACAACAGGGGATGCAGTGGAGTGAGTCTAGAGAGTGCACTGGCAACACAGGGGATGCACTGCAGTGAGTCCAGAGAGTGCACTGGCACCACTGGGGATGCACTGCAGTGACTCAGAGAGTGCACTGGCACCACTGGGGATGCACCCCGGTGAGTCCAGAGAGTGCACTGGCACTACTGGGGATGCAGTGCAGTGAGTCCAGAGAGTGCAGTGGCACCACTGGGGATGCACTTTAGTGAGTCCAGAGACTGCACAGGCACCACTGGGGATGCAGTGCAGTGACTCGAGAGAGTGCACTGGCACCACTGGGGATGCAGTGCAGTGAGTCCAGAGAGTGCACTGGCACCACTGGTGATGCACTGCAGTGAGTCCAGAGAGTGCACTGGCACCACTGGGGATACACTGCAGTGAGTCCAGAGAGTGCACTGGCACCACTGGGGATGCAGTGCAGTTGAGTCCAGAGAGTGCACTGGCACCTTGGGGATGCAGTGTAGTGAGTGCAGAGAGTGCACTGGCACCAGTGGGGGTGCACTGCAGTGAGTCCAGAGAGTGCACTGGCACCACAGGGGTTGCAGTGCAGTGAGTCCACAGAGTGCACTGGCAGCACTGTTGATGCAGTGCAGTGACTCAGAGAGTGCACTGGACCACTGGTAATGCACTGCAGTGAGTCCAGAGAGTGCACTGGCACCACTGGGGATGCAGTGCAGTGAGTCCAGAGAGTGCACTGGCACCACTGGGGATGCAGTGCAGTGAGTCCAGAGACTACACTGGCACCACTGGGGATGCAGTGCAGTGAGTCCAGTGAGTGCACTGGCACCACTGTTGATGCAGTGCAGTGAGTCCAGAGAGTGCACTGGCACCACTGGGGATGCAGTGCAGTGAGTCCAGAGAGTGCACTGTCACCACTGGGGATGCACTGCAGTGAGTCCAGAGAGCCACTGGCACCATTGGGGATGCACTGCAGTGAGTCCAAAGAGTGCACTGGCACCACAGGGGATGCAGTGCAGTGAGTCCAGAGAGTGCACTGGCACTTTTGGGGATGCAGTGTAGTGAGTGCAGAGAGTGCACTAGCACAACAGGGGATGCAGTGCAGTGAGTCTAGAGAGTGCACTGGCAACACAGGGGATGCACTGCAGTGAGTCCAGAGAGTGCACTGGCACCACTGGGGATGCACTGCAGTGACTCAGAGAGTGCACTGGCACCACTGGGGATGCACCCCGGTGAGTCCAGAGAGTGCACTGGCACTACTGGGGATGCAGTGCAGTGAGTCCAGAGAGTGCAGTGGCACCACTGGGGATGCACTGCAGTGAGTCCAGAGACTGCACAGGCACCACTGGGGATGCAGTGCAGTGACTCGAGAGAGTGCACTGGCACCACTGGGGATGCAGTGCAGTGAGTCCAGAGAGTGCACTGGCACCACTGGTGATGCACTGCAGTGAGTCCAGAGAGTGCACTGGCACCACTCGGGATACACTGCAGTGAGTCCAGAGAGTGCACTGGCACCACTGGGGATGCAGTGCAGTTGAGTCCAGAGAGTGCACTGGCACCTTGGGGATGCAGTGTAGTGAGTGCAGAGAGTGCACTGGCACCAGTGGGGGTGCACTGCAGTGAGTCCAGAGAGTGCACTGGCACCACAGGGGTTGCAGTGCAGTGAGTCCAGAGAGTGCACTGGCACCACTGGGGATGCACTGCAGTGAGTCCAGAAAGTGCACTGGCTCCACTGGTGATGCAGTGCCGTGAGTCCAGAGAGTGCACTGGCACCACTGGGGATGCAGTGCAGTGAGTCCAGAGAGTGCACTGGCACCACTGGGGATGCAGTGCAGGGAGTCCAGAGAGTGCAATGGCACCACTGGGGATGCTGTGCAGTGAGTCCGGAGAGTGCACTGGCACCACTGGGGATGCAGTGCAGTGAGTCCAGAGAGTGCATTGTCACCACTGGGAATGCAGCGCAGTGACTACAGAGAGTGCCCTGGCACCACTGGGGATGCAGTGCAGTGAGTCCAGAGAGTGCATTGTCACCAGTGGGAATGCAGCGCAGTGACTACAGAGAGTGCACTGACACTACTGGAGATGCAGTGCAGTGAGTGCAGAGAGTGCACTGGCACCACTGGGGATGCACTGCATTGAGTCCAGAGAGTGCACTGGCACCACTGGGGATGCACTGCAGTGAGTCCAGAGACTGCACAGGCACGACTGGGGATGCAGTGCAGTGAGTCCAGAGAGTGCACTGGCACCACTGGGGATGCACCCCGGTGAGTCCAGAGAGTGCACTGGCACCACTGGGGATGCACTGCAGTGAGTCCAGAGAGTGCACTGGCACCACTGGGGATGCAGTGCAGTGAGTCCAGAGAGTGCACTGGCACCACTGGCGATGCACTGCAGTGAGTCCAGAGACTGCACAGGCACCACTGGTGATGCACTGCAGTGAGTCCAGAGAGTGCACTGGCACCACTGGGGATGCAGTGCAGTGAGTGCAGAGAGTGCACTGGCACCAGTGGGGATGCACTGCAGTGAGTCCAGAGAGTGCACTGGCACCACTGGGGATGCAGTGCAGTGAGTCCAGAGACTGCATTGGCACCACTGGGGATGCACTGCAGTGAGTCCAGAGAGTGCACTGGCACCACTGTTGATGCAGTGCAGTTGAGTCCAGAGAGTGCACTGGCACCACTGGGGATGCAGTGCAGTGAGTCCAGAGAGTGCACGGGCACCAACTGGTGCTGCACTGCTGTGAGTCCTGAGATTGCACTGGCACCACTGGGGTTGCAGTGCAGTGAGTCCAGAGACTACACTGGCACCACTGGGGATGCACTGCAGTGAGTCCAGAGACTTCACAGGCACCACTGGGGATGCAGTACAGTGAGTCCAGAGAGTGCACTGGCACTACTGGGGATGTAGTGCAGTGAGTCCAGAGAGTGCACTGGCACCACCGGGGATTCACTGCAAGGAGTCCAGAGAGTGCACTGGCACCACTGGGGATGCAGTGCAGTGAGTCCAGAGAGTGCACTGGCACCACTGGGGATGCAGTGCAGTGAGTCCAGAGAGTGCACTGGCACCACTGGGGATGCACTGCAGTGGGTCCAGAGAGTGCACTGCCATCTCTGGGGATGCAGTGCAGTGAGTCCAGAGAGTGCACTGGCACCAGTGGTGATGCACTGCAGTGAGTCCAGAGAGTGCACTGGCACCACTGGGGATGCAGTGCAGTGAATCCACAGAGTGCACTGGCACCACTGGTGATGCACTGCAGTGAGTCCAGAGAGTTCACTGGCACCACTGGGGATGCAGTGCAGTGAGTCCAGAGACTGCATTGGCACCACTGGGGATGCACTGCAGTGACTCGAAAGAGTGCACTGGCACCACTGGGGATGCACTGCAGTGAGTCCAGAGACTGCACACGCACGACTGGGGATGCAGTGCAGTGAGTCCAGAGAGTGCACTGGCACCACTGGGGATGCAGTTCAGTGAGTCCAGAGAGTGAACTGGCACCACCGGGGATTCACTGCAAGGAGTCCAGAGAGTGCACTGGCGCCACTGGGAATGGACTGCAGTGAGTCCAGAGAGTGCACTGGCACCACTGGTGATGCACTGCAGTGAGTCCAGAGAGTTCACTGGCACCACTGGGGATGCAGTGCAGTGAGTCCAGAGATTGCACTGGCACCACTGGGGATGCAGTGCAGTGAGTCCAGAGAGTGCACTGGCACCACTGGGGATGCACTGCAGTGAGTCCAGAGAGTGCACTGGCTCCACTGGGGATGCAGTGCAGTGAGTCCAGAGAGTGCTCTGGCACCACTGGGGATGCAGTGCAGTGAGTCCATAGAGTGCACTGGCACCACTGGGGATGCAGTGCAGTGAGTCCAGAGAGTGCACTGGCACCACTGGGGATGCAGTGCAGTGAGTCCAGAGAGTGCACTGGCACCACTGGGGATGCACTGCAGTGAGTCCAGAGAGTGCACTGGCACCACTGGTGATGCACTGCAGTGAGTGCAGAGAGTGCACTGGCACCACTGGGGATGCACTGCAGTGAGTCCAGACAGTGCACTGGCACCACTGGGGATGCAGTGCAGTGAGTCCAGAGACTGCACTGGCACCACTGGGGATGCAGTTCAGTGAGTCCAGAGAGTGCACAGGCACCACTGGGGATAAACTGCAGTGAGTCTAGACAGTGCACTGGCACCACTGGGGATGCACTGCAGTGAGTCCAGAGAGTTCTCTGGCACCACTGGGCATGCAGTTTAGTGAGTCCAGAGAGTGCACCGGCTCCAATGGGGATACACTGCAGTGAGTTCAGAGAGTGCACTGGCACCACTGGGGATGCAGTGCAGTGAGTCCAGAGAGTGCACTGGCACCACTGGGGATGCACTGCAGTGAGTCCAGAGAGTGCTCTGGCACCACAGATCTGCACTGCAGTGAGTCCAGAGAGTGCACTGGCACCACTTTTCATGCAGTGCAGTGAGTCCAGAGACTACACTGGCACCACTGGGGATGCAGTGCAGTGAGTCCAGAGAGTGCACTGGCACCAATGGTGATGCAGTGCAGTGACTCCAGAGAGTACACTGGCATCACTGTGGACGCAGCGCAGTGACTACAGAGAGTGCACTGGCACCACTGGGGATGCAGTGCAGTGAGTCCAGAGAGCCACTGGCACCACTGGGGATGCACTGCAGTGAGTCCAGAGAGTGCACTGGCACCACCTGGGATGCACTACAGTGAGTCCAGAGAGTGCAGTGGCACCATTGGGGATGCAGTGCACTGAGTCCAGAGAGTGCACTGGCACTAATGGGGATGCAGTGCACTGAGTCCAAAGAGTGCACTGGCACCACAGGGGATGCAGTGCAGTGAGTCCAGAGACTACACTGGCACCACTGGGGATGCAGTGCAGTGAGTCCAGAGAGTGCACTGGCACCACTGTTGATGCAGTGCAGTGAGTCCAGAGAGTGCACTGGCACCACTGGGGATGCAGTGCAGTGAGTGCAGAGAGTGCACTGTCACCACTGGGGATGCACTGCAGTGAGTCCAGAGAGCCACTGGCACCACTGGGGATGCCGTGCAGTGAGTCCAGAGAGTGCACTGGCACCAGTGGTGATGCACTGCAGTGAGTCCAAAGAGTGCACTGGCACCACTGGGGATGCACTGCAGTGAGTCCAGAGAGTGCACTGTCAGCACTGGGGATGCACTGCAGTGAGTCCAGAGAGTGCACTGTCAGCACTGGAGATGCAGTGCAGTGAGTCCAGAGAGTGCACTGGCACCACTGTTGATGCAGTGCACTGAGTCCACAGAGTGCACTGGCACCTAAGGGGATGCACTGCAATGAGTCCAGAGAATGCACTGGCACTAATGGGGATGCAGTGCAGTGACTCGAAAGAGTGCACTGGCACCACAGCGGATGCACTGCAGTGAGTCCGGAGAGTGCCCTGGCACCAATGGTGATGCAGTGCAGTCAGTCCAGAGAGTGCAGTTTCACCACTGGAGATGCACTGCAGTGAGTCCAGAGAGTGCACTGGCACCGCTGGGGATGCAATGCAGTGAGTCCAGAGAGTGCACTGGCACCACTGGGGATGCAGTGCAGTGAGTCCAGAGAGTGCACTGGCACCACTGGGGATGCACTGCAGTGAGTCCAGAGTGTGCTCTGGGAACACAGGGGATGCAGTGCAGTGAGTGCAGAGAGTGCACTGGCACCACTGGGGATGCACTGCAGTGACTCGAAAGAGTGCACTGGCACCACTGCGGATGCACTGCAGTGAGTCCGGAGAGTGCCCTGGCACCAATGGTGATGCAGTGCAGTGAGTCCAGAGAGTGCAGTGGCGTCACTGGGGATGCAGTGCAGTGAGTGCAGAGAGTGCACTGGCACCACTGGGGATGCAATGCAGTGAGTCCAGAGAGTGCACTGGCACCACTGGGGATGCAGTGCAGTGACTCCAGAGAGTGCACTGGCACCACTTGGGATGCACTGCAGTGATTCCAGAGAGTGCACTGGCACCACTGGGGATGCAGTGCAGTGAGTCCAGAGAGTGCACTGGCACCACTGGGGATGCACTGCAGTGAGTCCAGAGAGTGCACTGGCACCACTGGGGATGCAGTGCTGTGACTCCAGAGAGTGCACTGGCACCACTGGGGATGCAGTGCACTGAGCCCAGAGAGTGCACTGGCACCACTGGGGATGCAGTGCACTGAGCCCAAAGAGTGCACTGGCACCACTGGCGATGCATTGCAGTGAGTCCAGAGAGTGCACTGGCACCACTGGGGATGCAGTGCGGTGAGTCCAGAGAGTGCTCTGGCACCACTGGGGATGCAGTTCAGTGAGTCCAGAGAGTGCACTGGCACCACTGGGGATACACTGCAGTGACTCCAGAGAGTGCACTGGCACCACTGCGGATGCAGTGCAGTGAGTCCATAGAGTGCACTGGCACCAACAGGAGCTGCACTGTAGTGAGTCCTGAGATTGCACTGGCACCACTGGGGATACACTGCAGTGAGTCCATAGACTACACTGGCACCACTGGGGATGCAGTGCAGTGAGTCCAGAGAGTGCACTGGCACCACTGGGGATGCACTGCAGTGAGTCCAGAGAGTGAACTGGCACCACTGGGGATGCACTGCAGTGAGTCCAGAGAGTGCACTGGCACCACTGGGGATGCACTGCAGTGAGTCCAGAGAATGCACTGGCACTAATGGGGATGCAGTTCAGTGAGTCCAGAAAGTGCACTGGCACCACTGGGGATGCACTGCAGTGAGTCCAGAGAGTGCACTGGCACCACTGGTGATGCACTGCAGTGAGTGCAGAGAGTGCACTGGCACCACTGGGGATGCACTGCAGTGAGTCCAGAGAGTGCACTGGCACCACTGGGGATGCAGTGCAGTGAGTCCAGAGACTGCACTGGCACCAATGGGGATGCAGTGCAGTGAGTCCAGAGAGTGCACTGGCACCACTGGGGATAAACTGCATTGAGTCTAGACAGTGCACTGGCACCACTGGGGATGCACTGCAGTGAGTCCAGAGAGTTCTCTGGCACCACTGGGGATGCAGTTTAGTGAGTCCAGAGAGTGCACCGGCTCCAATGGGGATACACTGCAGTGAGTCCAGAGAGTGCACTGGCACCACCGGGGATGCAGTGCAGTGAGTCCAGAGAGTGCACTGGCACCACTGGGGATGCACTGCAGTGAGTCCAGAGAGTGCTCTGGCACCACAGAGCTGCACAGCAGTGAGTCACGAGATTGCACTGGCACCACTTTTCATGCAGTGCAGTGAGTCCAGAGAGTGCACTGGCACCAATGGTGATGCAGTGCAGTGACTCCAGAGAGTGCACTGGCACCACTGGGGACGCAGCGCAGTGACTACAGATAGTGCAATGGCACCACTGGTGATGCAGTGCAGTGAGTCCATAGAGCCACTGGCACCACTGGGGATGCACTGCAGTGAGTCCAGATAGTGCACTGGCACCACTGGGGATGCACTGCAGTGAGTCCAGAGAGTGCAGTGGCACCATTGGGGATGCAGTGCACTGAGTCCAGAGAGTGCACAGGCACTAATGGGGATGCAGTGCACTGAGTCCAAAGAGTGCACTGGCACCACAGGGGATGCAGTGCAGTGAGTCCAGAGACTACACTGGCACCACTGGGGATGCAGTGCAGTGAGTCCAGAGAGTGCACTGGCACCACTGTTGATGCAGTGCAGTGAGTCCAGAGAGTGCACTGTCACCACTGGGGATGCAGTGCAGTGAGTCCAGAGAGTGCACTGGCACCACTGGGGATGCAGTGCAGTGAGTCCAGAGAGTGCACTGTCACCACTGGGGATGCACTGCAGTGAGTCCAGAGAGCCACTGGCACCACTACGGATGCACTGCAGTGAGTCCAGAGAGTGCACTGGCACCATTGGGGATGCACTGCAGTGAGTCCAAAGAGTGCACTGGCACCACTGGGGATGCAGTGCAGTGAGTCCAGAGAGTGCACTGGCACAACAGGGGATGCAGTGTAGTGAGTGCAGAGAGTGCACTAGCACAACAGGGGATGCAGTGCAGTGAGTCCAGAGAGTGCACTGGCACCACTGGGCATGCACTGCAGTGAGTCCAGAGAGTGCACTGGCACCACTGGTGATGCAGTGCAGTTAGTCCAGAGAGTGCAGTGGCACCACTGGGGATGCAGTGCAGTGAGTCCAGAGAGTGCACTGGCACCACTGGTGATGCAGTGCAGTGAGTCCAGAGAGAACACTGGCACCACTGGGGATGCACTGCAGTGAGTCCAGAGAGTGCACTGGCACCACTGGGGATGCAGAGCAGTGAGTCCAGAGAGTTCACTGGCACCACTGCGGATGCACTGCAATGAGTCCGGAGAGTGCCCTGGCACCAATGGTGATGCAGTGCAGTGAGTCCAGAGAGTGCACTGGCACCACTGGGCATGCAGTGCAGTGAGTGCAGAGAGTGCACTGGCACCACTGGGGATGCAGTGCAGTGAGTCCAGAGACTACACTGGCACCACTGGGGATGCAGTGCAGTGAGTCCACAGAGTGCACTGGTACCACTGTTGATGCAGTGCAGTGAGTCCAGAGAGTGCACTGGCACCACTGGGGATGCAGTGCAGTGAGTCCAGAGAGTGCACTGTCACCACTGGGGATGCACTGCAGTGAGTCCAGAGAGCCACTGGCACCATTGGGGATGCACTGCAGTGACTCCAAAGAGTGCACTGGCACCACAGGGGATGCAGTGCAGTGAGTCCAGAGAGTGCACTGGCACTTTTGGGGATGCAGTGTAGTGAGTGCAGAGAGTGCACTAGCACAACAGGGGATGCAGTGCAGTGAGTCCAGATAGTGCACTGGCACCACTGGGGATGCACTGCAGTGAGTCCAGAGAGTGCACTGGCACCACTGGTGATGCAGTGCAGTTAGTCCAGAGAGTGCAGTGGCACCACTGGGGATGCAGTGCAGTGAGTCCAGAGAGTGCACTGGCACCACTGGTGATGCAGTGCAGTGAGTCCAGAGAGTACACTGGCACCACTGGGGATGCACTGCAGTGAGTCCAGAGAATGCACTGGCACTAATGGAGATGCAGTGCAGTGAGTCCAGAGAGTTCACTGGCACCACTGCGGATGCACTGCAATGAGTCCGGAGAGTGCCCTGGCACCAATGGTGATGCAGTGCAGTGAGTCCAGAGAGTGCACTGGCACCACTGGGGATGCAGTGCAGTGAGTGCAGAGAGTGCACTGGCACCACTGGGGATGCAGTGCAGTGAGTCCAGAGAGTGCACTGGCACCACTGGGGATGCACTGCAGTGAGTCCAGAGAGTGTACTGGCACCACAGGGGATGCACTGCAGTGAGTCCAGAGATTGCCCTTGCACCACTGGGGATAAACTGCAGTGAGTCCAGACAGTGCACTGGCACCACTGGGGATGCAGTGCAGTGAGTCCAGAGGGTTCTCTGGCACCACTGGGGATGCAGTTTAGTGAGTCCAGAGAGTACACCGGCTCCAATGGGGATACACTGCAGTGAGTCCAGAGAGTGCGCTGGCACCACTGGGGATGCACTGCAGTGAGTCCAGAGAGTGCACTGGCACCACTGGGGATGCAGTGCTGTGAGTCCAGAGAGTGCACTGGCACCACTGAGCTGCACTGCAGTGAGTCCAGAGAGTGCACTGGCACCACTGGGGATGCACTGCTGTGAGTCCAGAGACTAAACTGGCACCCTGGGGATGCAGTGCAGTGAGTCCAGAGAGTGCACTGGCACCACTGTTGATGCAGTGCAGTGACTCCAGAGAGTGCACTGGCACCACTGGGGATGCAGTGCAGTGAGTCCAGAGAGTGCACTGGCACCACTGGGGATGCAGTGCAGTGAGCTCAGAGAGTGCACTGGCACCACTGGGAATGCCGTGCAGTGAGTCCAGAGAGTGCACTGGCACCACTGGGGATGCACTTCAGTGAGTCCAGAGAGTGCACTGGCACCACTGGGGATGCACCTCGGTGAGTCCAGAGAGTGCTCTGGGAACACTGGGGATGCAGTGCAGTGAGTGCAGAGAGTGCACTGGCACCACTGGGGATGCACTGCAGTGAGTCCAGAGAGTGCACTGGCACCACTGGGGATGCACTGCAGTGAGTCCAGAGAGTGCACTGGCACAACAGGGGATGCAGTGCAGTGAGTCCAGAGAGTGCACTGGCACCACTGGGGATGCACTGCAGTGAGTCCAGAGAGTGCACTGGCACCACTGGGGATGCACTGCAGTGAGTCCAGAGAGTGCACTGTCAGCACTGGGGATGCAGTGCAGTGAGTCCAGAGAGTGCACTGGCACCACTGGGGATGCAGTGCAGTGAGTCCAGAGAGTGCACTGGCACCACTGGGGATGCAGTGCAGTGAGTCCAGAGAGTGCACCGGCACCAACTGGAGCTGCACTGTAGTGAGTCCAGAGAGTGCACTGGCACCACTGGGGATGCAGTGCAGTGAGTCCAGAGAGTGCAATGGCACCACTGGGGATGCAGTGCAGTGAGTGCAGAGAGTGCACTGGCACCACTGGGGATGCACTGCAGTGACTCGAAAGAGTGCACTGGCACAACTGCGGATGCACTGCAGTGAGTCTGGAGAGTGCCCTGGCACCAATGGGGATGCAGTGCAGTGACTCCAGAGAGTGCACTGGCACCACTGGGGATGCAGTGCAGTGAGTCCAGAGAGTGCACTGGCACCACTGGGGATGCACTGCAGTGAGTCCAGAGAGTGCACTGGCACCACCGGGGATTCACTGCAGTGAGTCCAGAGACTGCACTGGCACCACAGGGGATGCAGTGCAGTGACTCCAGAGAGTGCACTAGCACCTCAGGGGCTGCACTGCAGAGAGTCCAGAGAGTGCACTGGCACCACTGGGGATGCAGTGCAGTGAGTCTAGAGAGTGCACTGACAACACAGGGGATGCACTGCAGTGAGTCCAGAGAGTGCACTGGCACCACTGGGGATGCACTGCAGTGACTCAGAGAGTGCACTGGCACCACTGGGGATGCACCCCGGTGAGTCCAGAGAGTGCACTGGCACTACTGGGGATGCAGTGCAGTGAGTCCAGAGAGTGCAGTGGCACCACTGGGGATGCACTTTAGTGAGTCCAGAGACTGCACAGGCACCACTGGGGATGCAGTGCAGTGACTCGAGAGAGTGCACTGGCACCACTGGGGATGCAGTGCAGTGAGTCCAGAGAGTGCACTGGCACCACTGGTGATGCACTGCAGTGAGTCCAGAGAGTGCACTGGCACCACTGGGGATACACTGCAGTGAGTCCAGAGAGTGCACTGGCACCACTGGGGATGCAGTGCAGTTGAGTCCAGAGAGTGCACTGGCACCTTGGGGATGCAGTGTAGTGAGTGCAGAGAGTGCACTGGCACCAGTGGGGGTGCACTGCAGTGAGTCCAGAGAGTGCACTGGCACCACAGGGGTTGCAGTGCAGTGAGTCCAGAGAGTGCACTGGCAGCACTGTTGATGCAGTGCAGTGACTCAGAGAGTGCACTGGCACCACTGGGGATGCACTGCATTGAGTCCAGAGAGTGCACTGGCACCACTGGGGATGCAGTGCAGTGAGTCCAGAGAGTGCACTGGCACCACTGGGGATGCAGTGCAGTGAGTCCAGAGAGTGTACTGGCACCAGTGGGAATGGAGTGCAGTGAGTCCAGAGTGCACTGGCACCACTGGGGATGCAGTGCAGTGAGTCCAGAGTGTGCACTGGCACCACTGGGGATGCAGTGCAGTGAGTCCAGAGAGTGCACTGGCATCACTGGGGATGCACTGCAGTGAGTCCAGAGACTGCACAGGCACCACTGGGTATGCAGTGCAGTGACGCCAGAGAGTGTACTGGCACCCCTGGGGATGCAGTGCAGTGAGTCCAGAGAGTGCGCTGGCACCACTGGGGATGCACTGCAGTGAGTCCAGAAAGTGCACTGGCTCCACTGGTGATGCAGTGCCGTGAGTCCAGAGAGTGCACTGGCACCACTTGGGATGCAGTGCAGTGAGTCCAGAGAGTGCACTGGCACCACTGGGGATGCAGTGCAGGGAGTCCAGAGAGTGCAATGGCACCACAGGGGATGCTGTGCAGTGAGTCCGGAGAGTGCACTGGCACCACTGGGGATGCAGTGCAGTGAGTCCAGAGAGTGCATTGTCACCACTGGGAATGCAGCGCAGTGACTACAGAGAGTGCACTGGCACCACTGGGGATGCAGTGCAGTGAGTCCAGAGAGTGCATTGTCACCACTGGGAATGCAGCGCAGTGACTACAGAGAGTGCACTGGCACTACTGGAGATGCAGTGCAGTGAGTGCAAAGAGTGCACTGGCACCACTGGGGATGCAGTGCAGTGAGTCCAGAGAGTGCACTGGCACCACTGGGGATGCACTGCAGTGAGTCCAGAGACTGCACAGGCACGACTGGGGATGCAGTGCAGTGAGTCCAGAGAGTGCACTGGCACCACTGGGGATGCACCCCGGTGAGTCCAGAGAGTGCACTGGCACCACTGGGGATGCACTGCAGTGAGTCCAGAGAGTGCACTGGCACCACAGGGGTTGCAGTGCAGTGAGTCCAGAGAGTGCACTGGCACCACTGGCGATGCACTGCAGTGAGTCCAGAGACTGCACAGGCACCACTGGCGATGCACTGCAGTGAGTCCAGAGAGTGCACTGGCACCACTGGGGATGCAGTGCAGTGAGTCCAGAGAGTGCACTGGCACCACTGGGGATGCACTGCAGTGAGTCCAGAGAGTGCACTGGCACCACTGGGGATGCAGTGCAGTGAGTGCAGAGAGTGCACTGGAACCACTGGGGATGCACTACAGTGAATCCAGAGAGTGCACTGGCACCACTGGGGATGCAGTGCAGTGAGTCCAGAGAGTGCACTGGCACCACTGGGGTTGCAGTGCAGTGAGTCCAGAGAGTGCACTGGCACCACTGGGGATGCACTGCAGTGAGTCCAGAGAGTGCACTGGCACCACTGGGAATGCAGTGCAGTGAGTCCAGAGACTGCATTGGCACCACTGGGGATGCACTGCAGTGACTCGAAAGAGTGCACTGGCACCACTGGGGATGCACTGCAGTGAGTCCAGAGACTGCACACGCACGACTGGGGATGCAGTGCAGTGAGTCCAGAGAGTGCACTGGCAGCACTGGGGATGCAGTGCAGTGAGTCCAGAGAGTGCACTGGCACCACTGGGGATGCACTGCAGTGAGTCCAGAGAGTGCACTGGCACCACTGGGGATGCAGTGCAGTGAGTGCAGAGAGTGCACTGGAACCACTGGGGATGCACTACAGTGAATCCAGAGAGTGCACTGGCACCACTGGGGGTGCGCTGCAGTGAGTCCAGAGAGTGCACTGGCACCACTGGGGTTGCAGTGCAGTGAGTCCACAGAGTGCACTGGCACCACTGGGGATGCACTGCAGTGAGTCCAGAGAGTGCACTGGCACCACTGGGAATGCAGTGCAGTGAGTCCAGAGACTGCATTGGCACCACTGGGGATGCACTGCAGTGACTCGAAAGAGTGCACTGGCACCACTGGGGATGCACTGCAGTGAGTCCAGAGACTGCACACGCACGACTGGGGATGCAGTGCAGTGAGTCCAGAGAGTGCACTGGCACCACTGGGGATGCAGTGCAGTGAGTCCAGAGAGTGCACTGGCACCACTGGGGATGCAGTGCAGTGAGTCCAGAGAGTGCACTGGCACCACTGGGGATGCAGTGCAGTGAGTCCAGAGAGTGCACTGGCACCAGTGGGGGTGCACTGCAGTGAGTCCAGAGAGTGCACTGGCACCATTGGGGTTGCAGTGCAGTGAGTCCAGAGAGTGCACTGGCACCAATGGGGATGCACTGCAGTGAGTCCAGAGAGTGCAGTGGCACCACTGGGGATGCAGTGCAGTGAGTCCAGAGAGTGCAGTGGCACCACTGGGGATGCAGTGCAGTGAGTCCAGCGAGTGCACTGGAACCAGTGGGGATGCAGTGCAGTGAGTCCAGAGAGTGCACTGGCACCACGGTTCATGCAGTGCAGTGAGTGCAGAGAGTGCACTGGCACCACTGGGGATGCAGTGCAGTGAGTCCAGAGAGTGCATTG
Organism: Anser brachyrhynchus; assembly: GCF_964034855.1. Lineage (NCBI taxonomy): Eukaryota > Metazoa > Chordata > Aves > Anseriformes > Anatidae > Anser > Anser brachyrhynchus. The sequence continues at coordinate 537,232 of NW_027663488.1, read as the reverse complement.
GCACCACTGGGGATGCACTGCAGTGAGTCCAGAGAGTGCACTGGCACCACTGGGGATGCAGTGCAGTTGAGTCCAGAGAGTGCACTGGCACCACTGGGGATGCAGTGCACTGAGTCCAGAGAGTGCACTGGCACCAGTGGGGGTGCACTGCAGTGAGTCCAGAGATTTCACTGGCACCACCGGGGCTGCACTACAGTGAGTCCAGAGAGTGCACTGGCACCACTGAGGATGCAGTGCTGTGAGTTCAGAGAGTGCACTGGCACCACTGGGGATGCATTGCAGTGAGTCCAGAGAGTGCACTGGCACCACTGGGGATGCAGTGCAGTGAGTGCAGAGAGTGCACTGGCACCACTGGCGATGCATTGCAGTGAGTCCAGAGAGTGCACTGGCACCACTGGGGATGCAGTGCACTGAGTCCAGAGAGTGCTCTGGCACCACTGGGGATGCAGTTCAGTGAGTCCAGAGAGTGCACTGGCAACACTGGGGATACACTGCAGTGACTCCAGAGAGTGCACTGGCACCACTGGGGATGCACTGCAGTGAGTCCAGAGAGTGCACTGGCACCACTGGGGATGCAGTGCAGTGAGTCCAGAGAGTGCACTGGCACCAACTGGAGCTGCACTGTAGTGAGTCCTGAGATTGCACTGGCACCACTGGGGATGCAGTGCAGTGAGTGCAGAGAGTGAACTGGCACCACTGGGGATGCACTGCAGTGAGTCCAGAGAGTGCACTGGCACCACTGGGGATGCACTGAAGTGAGTACAGAGAATGCACTGGCACTAATGGGGATGCAGTTCAGTGAGTCCAGAGAGTGCACTGGCACCACTGGGGATGCACTGCAGTGAGTCCAGAGAGTGCACTGGCACCACTGGTGATGCACTGCAGTGAGTGCAGAGAGTGCACTGGCACCACTGGGGATGCACTGCAGTGAGTCCAGAGAGTGCACTGGCACCACTGGGGATGCAGTGCAGTGAGTCCAGAGACTGCACTGGCACCAATGGGGATGCAGTGCAGTGAGTCCAGAGAGTGCACTGGCACCACTGGGGATAAACTTCATTGAGTCAAGACAGTGCACTGGCACCACTGGGGATGCACTGCAGTGAGTCCAGAGAGTTCTCTGGCACCACTGGGGATGCGGTTTAGTGAGTCCAGAGAGTGCACCGGCTCCAATGGGGATACACTGCAGTGAGTTCAGAGAGTGCACTGGCACCACTGGGGATGCAGTGCAGTGAGTCCAGAGAGTGCACTGGCACCACTGGGGATGCACTGCAGTGAGTCCAGAGAGTGCTCTGGCACCACAGAGCTGCACTGCAGTGAGTCACGAGATTGCACTGGCACCACTTTTCATGCAGTGCAGTGAGTCCAGAGAGTGCACTGGCACCAATGGTGATGCAGTGCAGTTAGTCCAGGGAGTGCACTGGCACCACTGGGGACGCAGCGCAGTGACTACAGAGAGTGCAATGGCACCACTGGTGATGCAGTGCAGTGAGTCCATAGAGCCACTGGCACCACTGGGGATGCACTGCAGTGAGTCCAGATAGTACACTGGCACCACCTGGGATGCACTGCAGTGAGTCCAGAGAGTTCAGTGGCACCATTGGGGATGCAGTGCACTGAGTCCAGAGAGTGCACTGGCACTAATGGGGATGCAGTGCACTGAGTCCAGAGAGTGCACTGGCACCACAGGGGATGCAGTGCAGTGAGTCCAGAGAGTGCACTGGCACCACTGGGGATGCAGTGCACTGAGCCCAGAGAGTGCACTGGCACCACTGGTGATGCAGTGCAGTGAGTGCAGAGAGTGCACTGGCACCACTGGCGATGCATTGCAGTGAGTCCAGAGAGTGCACTGGCACCACTGGGGATGCAGTGCACTGAGTCCAGAGAGTGCTCTGGCACCACTGGGGATGCAGTTCAGTGAGTCCAGAGAGTGCACTGGCACCACTGGGGATACACTGCAGTGACTCCAGAGAGTGCACTGGCACCACTAGGGATGCAGTGCAGTGAGTCCAGAGAGTGCACTGGCACCACTGGGGATGCAGTGCAGTGAGTCCAGAGAGTGCACTGACACCAACTGGAGCTGCACTGTAGTGAGTCCTGAGATTGCACTGGCACCACTGGGGATGCAGTGCAGTGAGTGCAGAGAGTGAACTGGCACCACTGGGGATGCACTGCAGTGAGTCCAGAGAGTGCACTGGCACCACTGGGGGTGCACTGCAGTGAGTCCAGAGAATGCACTGGCACTAATGGGGATGCAGTTCAGTGAGTCCAGAGAGTGCACTGGCACCACTGGTGATGCAGTACAGTGAGTCCAGAGAGTGCACTGGCACCACTGGGGATGCACTGCAGTGAGTCCAGAGAGTGCACTGGCACCACTGGGGATGCACTGCAGTGAGTCCAGAGAGTGCACTGGCACCACTGGGGATGCACTGCAGTGAGTCCAGAGACTGCACTGGCACCAATGGGGATGCAGTGCAGTGAGTCCAGAGAGTGCACTGGCAACACTGGGGATAAACTTTATTGAGTCTAGACAGTGCACTGGCACCACTGGGGATGCACTGCAGTGAGTCCAGAGAGTTCTCTGGCGCCACTGGGGATGCAGTGCAGTGAGTCCAGAGAGTGCACCGGCTCCAATGGGGATACACTGCAGTGAGTTCAGAGAGTGCACTGGCACCACTGGGGATGCAGTGCAGTGACTCCAGAGAGTGCACTGGCACCACTGGGGATGCACTGCCGTGAGTCCAGAGAGTGCATTGGCACCACTGGGGATGCAGTGCAGTGACTCGAAAGAGTGCACTGGCACCACTGGGGATGCACTGCAGTGAGTCCAGAGAGTGCACACGCACGACTGGGGATGCAGTGCAGTGAGTCCAGAGAGTGCACTGGCACCACTGGGGATGCACTGCAGTGAGTCCAGAGAGTGCACTTGCACCACCGGGGTTTCACTGCAGTGAGTCCAGAGAGTGCACTGGCACCACTGGGGATGCAGTGCAGTGAGGCCAGAGAGTGCACTGGCACCACTGGGGATACACTGCAGTGACTCCAGAGAGTGCACTGGCACCACTAGGGATGCAGTGCAGTGAGTCCAGAGAGTGCACTGGCACCACTGGGGATGCAGTGCAGTGAGTCCAGAGAGTGCACTGACACCAACTGGAGCTGCACTGTAGTGAGTCCTGAGATTGCACTGGCACCACTGGGGATGCAGTGCAGTGAGTGCAGAGAGTGAACTGGCACCACTGGGGATGCACTGCAGTGAGTCCAGAGAGTGCACTGGCACCACTGGGGGTGCACTGCAGTGAGTCCAGAGAATGCACTGGCACTAATGGGGATGCAGTTCAGTGAGTCCAGAGAGTGCACTGGCACCACTGGGGATGCACTGCAGTGAGTCCAGAGAGTGCACTGGCACCACTGGGAATGCAGTGCAGTGAGTCCAGAGACTGCATTGGCACCACTGGGGATGCACTGCAGTGACTCGAAAGAGTGCACTGGCACCAATGGGGATGCACTGCAGTGAGTCCAGAGACTGCACACGCACGACTGGGGATGCAGTGCAGTGAGTCCAGAGAGTGCACTGGCACCACTGGGGATGCAGTGCAGTGAGTCCAGAGAGTGCACTGGCACCACTGGGGATGCACTGCAGTGAGTCCAGAGAGTGCACTGGCACCACTGGGGATGCAGTGCAGTGAGTGCAGAGAGTGCACTGGAACCACTGGGGATGCACTACAGTGAATCCAGAGAGTGCACTGGCACCACTGGGGGTGCGCTGCAGTGAGTCCAGAGAGTGCACTGGCACCACTGGGGTTGCAGTGCAGTGAGTCCACAGAGTGCACTGGCACCACTGGGGATGCATTGCAGTGAGTCCAGAGAGTGCACTGGCACCACTGGGAATGCAGTGCAGTGAGTCCAGAGACTGCATTGGCACCACTGGGGATGCACTGCAGTGACTCGAAAGAGTGCACTGGCACCACTGGGGATGCACTGCAGTGAGTCCAGAGACTGCACACGCACGACTGGGGATGCAGTGCAGTGAGTCCAGAGAGTGCACTGGCACCACTGGGGATGCAGTGCAGTGAGTCCAGAGAGTGCACTGGCACCACTGGGGATGCAGTGCAGTGAGTCCAGAGAGTGCACTGGCACCACTGGGGATGCAGTGCAGTGAGTCCAGAGAGTGCACTGGCACCAGTGGGGGTGCACTGCAGTGAGTCCAGAGAGTGCAGTGGCACCACTGGGGATGCAGTGCAGTGAGTCCAGAGAGTGCAGTGGCACCACTGGGGATGCAGTGCAGTGAGTCCAGCGAGTGCACTGGAACCAGTGGGGATGCAGTGCAGTGAGTCCAGAGAGTGCACTGGCACCACGGTTCATGCAGTGCAGTGAGTGCAGAGAGTGCACTGGCACCACTGGGGATGCAGTGCAGTGAGTCCAGAGAGTGCATTGGCACCACTGGGGATGCACTGCAGTGAGTCCAGAGAGTGCACTGGCACCACTGGGGATGCAGTGCAGTTGAGTCCAGAGAGTGCACTGGCACCACTGGGGATGCAGTGCACTGAGTCCAGAGAGTGCACTGGCACCAGTGGGGGTGCACTGCAGTGAGTCCAGAGATTTCACTGGCACCACTGGGGCTGCACTACAGTGAGTCCAGAGAGTGCACTGGCACCACTGAGGATGCAGTGCTGTGAGTTCAGAGAGTGCACTGGCACCACTGGGGATGCATTGCAGTGAGTCCAGAGAGTGCACTGGCACCACTGGGGATGCAGTGCAGTGAGTGCAGAGAGTGCACTGGCACCACTGGCGATGCATTGCAGTGAGTCCAGAGAGTGCACTGGCACCACTGGGGATGCAGTGCACTGAGTCCAGAGAGTGCTCTGGCACCACTGGGGATGCAGTTCAGTGAGTCCAGAGAGTGCACTGGCAACACTGGGGATACACTGCAGTGACTCCAGAGAGTGCACTGGCACCACTGGGGATGCACTGCAGTGAGTCCAGAGAGTGCACTGGCACCACTGGGGATGCAGTGCAGTGAGTCCAGAGAGTGCACTGGCACCAACTGGAGCTGCACTGTAGTGAGTCCTGAGATTGCACTGGCACCACTGGGGATGCAGTGCAGTGAGTGCAGAGAGTGAACTGGCACCACTGGGGATGCACTGCAGTGAGTCCAGAGAGTGCACTGGCACCACTGGGGATGCACTGAAGTGAGTACAGAGAATGCACTGGCACTAATGGGGATGCAGTTCAGTGAGTCCAGAGAGTGCACTGGCACCACTGGGGATGCACTGCAGTGAGTCCAGAGAGTGCACTGGCACCACTGGTGATGCACTGCAGTGAGTGCAGAGAGTGCACTGGCACCACTGGGGATGCACTGCAGTGAGTCCAGAGAGTGCACTGGCACCACTGGGGATGCAGTGCAGTGAGTCCAGAGACTGCACTGGCACCAATGGGGATGCAGTGCAGTGAGTCCAGAGAGTGCAAGGCACCACTGGGGATAAACTTCATTGAGTCAAGACAGTGCACTGGCACCACTGGGGATGCACTGCAGTGAGTCCAGAGAGTTCTCTGGCACCACTGGGGATGCGGTTTAGTGAGTCCAGAGAGTGCACCGGCTCCAATGGGGATACACTGCAGTGAGTTCAGAGAGTGCACTGGCACCACTGGGGATGCAGTGCAGTGAGTCCAGAGAGTGCACTGGCACCACTGGGGATGCACTGCAGTGAGTCCAGAGAGTGCTCTGGCACCACAGAGCTGCACTGCAGTGAGTCACGAGATTGCACTGGCACCACTTTTCATGCAGTGCAGTGAGTCCAGAGAGTGCACTGGCACCAATGGTGATGCAGTGCAGTGAGTCCAGGGAGTGCACTGGCACCACTGGGGACGCAGCGCAGTGACTACAGAGAGTGCAATGGCACCACTGGTGATGCAGTGCAGTGAGTCCATAGAGCCACTGGCACCACTGGGGATGCACTGCAGTGAGTCCAGATAGTACACTGGCACCACCTGGGATGCACTGCAGTGAGTCCAGAGAGTTCAGTGGCACCATTGGGGATGCAGTGCACTGAGTCCAGAGAGTGCACTGGCACTAATGGGGATGCAGTGCACTGAGTCCAGAGAGTGCACTGGCACCACAGGGGATGCAGTGCAGTGAGTCCAGAGAGTGCACTGGCACCACTGGGGATGCAGTGCACTGAGCCCAGAGAGTGCACTGGCACCACTGGTGATGCAGTGCAGTGAGTGCAGAGAGTGCACTGGCACCACTGGCGATGCATTGCAGTGAGTCCAGAGAGTGCACTGGCACCACTGGGGATGCAGTGCACTGAGTCCAGAGAGTGCTCTGGCACCACTGGGGATGCAGTTCAGTGAGTCCAGAGAGTGCACTGGCACCACTGGGGATACACTGCAGTGACTCCAGAGAGTGCACTGGCACCACTAGGGATGCAGTGCAGTGAGTCCAGAGAGTGCACTGGCACCACTGGGGATGCAGTGCAGTGAGTCCAGAGAGTGCACTGACACCAACTGGAGCTGCACTGTAGTGAGTCCTGAGATTGCACTGGCACCACTGGGGATGCAGTGCAGTGAGTGCAGAGAGTGAACTGGCACCACTGGGGATGCACTGCAGTGAGTCCAGAGAGTGCACTGGCACCACTGGGGGTGCACTGCAGTGAGTCCAGAGAATGCACTGGCACTAATGGGGATGCAGTTCAGTGAGTCCAGAGAGTGCACTGGCACCACTGGTGATGCAGTACAGTGAGTCCAGAGAGTGCACTGGCACCACTGGGGATGCACTGCAGTGAGTCCAGAGAGTGCACTGGCACCACTGGGGATGCACTGCAGTGAGTCCAGAGAGTGCACTGGCACCACTGGGGATGCACTGCAGTGAGTCCAGAGACTGCACTGGCACCAATGGGGATGCAGTGCAGTGAGTCCAGAGAGTGCACTGGCACCACTGGGGATAAACTTTATTGAGTCTAGACAGTGCACTGGCACCACTGGGGATGCACTGCAGTGAGTCCAGAGAGTTCTCTGGCGCCACTGGGGATGCAGTGCAGTGAGTCCAGAGAGTGCACCGGCTCCAATGGGGATACACTGCAGTGAGTTCAGAGAGTGCACTGGCACCACTGGGGATGCAGTGCAGTGAGTCCAGAGAGTGCACTGGCACCACTGGAGATGCACTTCATTGAGTCCAGAGAGTGCTCTGGTACCACAGAGCTGCACTGCAGTGAGTCACGAGATTGCACTGGCACCACTTTTCATGCAGTGCAGTGAGTCCAGAGAGTGCACTGGCACCAATGGTGATGCAGTGCAGTGAGTCCAGAGAGTGCACTGGCACCACTGGGGACGCAGCGCAGTGACTACAGAGAGTGCAAAGGCACCACTGGTGATGCAGTGCAGTGAGTCCATAGAGCCACTGGCACCACTGGGGATGCACTGCAGTGAGTCCAGAGAGTTCAGTGGCACCATTGGGGATGCAGTGCACTGAGTCCAGAGAGTGCACTGACACTAATGGGGATGCAGTGCACTGAGTCCAGAGAGTGCACTGGCACCACAGGGGATGCAGTGCAGTGAGTCCAGAGACTACACTGGCACCACTGGGGATGCAGTGCAGTGAGTCCAGAGAGTGCACTGGCACCACTGTTGATGCAGTGCAGTGAGTCCAGAGAGTGCACTGGCACCACTGGGGATGCAGTGCAGTGAGTCCAGAGAGTGCACTGTCACCTTTGGGGATGCACTGCATTGAGTCCAGAGAGCCACTGGCACCACTACGGATGCACTGCAGTGAGTCCAGAGAGTGCACTGGCACCATTGGGGATGCACTGCAGTGAGTCCAAAGAGTGCACTGGCACCACAGGGGATGAAGTGCAGTGAGTCCAGAGAGTGCACTGGCACTTCTTTGGATGCAGTGCAGTGAGTGCAGAGAGTGCACTAGCACAACAGGGGATGCAGTGCAGTGACTCCAGAGAGTGCACTGGCACCACTGGGGATGCACTGCCGTGAGTCCAGAGAGTGCATTGGCACCACTGGGGATGCACTGCAGTGACTCGAAAGAGTGCACTGGCACCACTGGGGATGCACTGCAGTGAGTCCAGAGAGTGCACACGCACCCCTGGGGATGCAGTGCAGTGAGTCCAGAGAGTGCACTGGCACCACTGGGGATGCACTGCAGTGAGTCCAGAGAGTGCACTTGCACCACCGGGGTTTCACTGCAGTGAGTCCAGAGAGTGCACTGGCACCACTGGGGATGCAGTGCAGTGAGGCCAGAGAGTGCACTGGCACCACTGGGGATGCACTGCAGTGAGTCCAGAGAGTGCACTGGCACCACTGGGGGTGCACTGCAGTGAGTCCAGAGAATGCACTGGCACTAATGGGGATGCAGTTCAGTGAGTCCAGAGAGTGCACTGGCACCACTGGTGATGCAGTACAGTGAGTCCAGAGAGTGCACTGGCACCACTGGGGATGCACTGCAGTGAGTCCAGAGAGTTCAGTGGCACCATTGGGGATGCAGTGCACTGAGTCCAGAGAGTGCACTGACACTAATGGGGATGCAGTGCACTGAGTCCAGAGAGTGCACTGGCACCACAGGGGATGCAGTGCAGTGAGTCCAGAGACTACACTGGCACCACTGGGGATGCAGTGCAGTGAGTCCAGAGAGTGCACTGGCACCACTGTTGATGCAGTGCAGTGAGTCCAGAGAGTGCACTGGCACCACTGGGGATGCAGTGCAGTGAGTCCAGAGAGTGCACTGTCACCTTTGGGGATGCACTGCAGTGAGTCCAGAGAGCCACTGGCACCACTACGGATGCACTGCAGTGAGTCCAGAGAGTGCACTGGCACCATTGGGGATGCACTGCAGTGAGTCCAAAGAGTGCACTGGCACCACAGGGGATGAAGTGCAGTGAGTCCAGAGAGTGCACTGGCACTTCTTTGGATGCAGTGCAGTGAGTGCAGAGAGTGCACTAGCACAACAGGGGATGCAGTGCAGTGACTCCAGAGAGTGCACTGGCACCACTGGGGATGCACTGCCGTGAGTCCAGAGAGTGCATTGGCACCACTGGGGATGCACTGCAGTGACTCGAAAGAGTGCACTGGCACCACTGGGGATGCACTGCAGTGAGTCCAGAGAGTGCACACGCACGACTGGGGATGCAGTGCAGTGAGTCCAGAGAGTGCACTGGCACCACTGGGGATGCACTGCAGTGAGTCCAGAGAGTGCACTTGCACCACCGGGGTTTCACTGCAGTGAGTCCAGAGAGTGCACTGGCACCACTGGGGATGCAGTGCAGTGAGTCCAGAGAGTGCACTGGCACCAGTGGGGGTGCACTGCAGTGAGTCCAGAGAGTGCACTGGCACCATTGGGGTTGCAGTGCAGTGAGTCCAGAGAGTGCACTGGCACCACTGGGGATGCACTGCAGTGAGTACAGAGAGTGCACTGGCACCACTGGGGATGCAGTGCAGTGAGTCCAGAGAGTGCAGTGGCACCACTGGGGATGCAGTGCAGTGAGTGCAGAGAGTGCACTGGAACCAGTGGGGATGCAGTGCAGTGAGTCCAGAGAGTGCACTGGCACTTCTTTGGATGCAGTGCAGTGAGTGCAGAGAGTGCACTAGCACAACAGGGGATGCAGTGCAGTGACTCCAGAGAGTGCACTGGCACCACTGGGGATGCACTGCCGTGAGTCCAGAGAGTGCATTGGCACCACTGGGGATGCACTGCAGTGACTCGAAAGAGTGCACTGGCACCACTGGGGATGCACTGCAGTGAGTCCAGAGAGTGCACACGCACGACTGGGGATGCAGTGCAGTGAGTCCAGAGAGTGCACTGGCACCACTGGGGATGCACTGCAGTGAGTCCAGAGAGTGCACTTGCACCACCGGGGTTTCACTGCAGTGAGTCCAGAGAGTGCACTGGCACCACTGGGGATGCAGTGCAGTGAGTCCAGAGAGTGCACTGGCACCAGTGGGGGTGCACTGCAGTGAGTCCAGAGAGTGCACTGGCACCATTGGGGTTGCAGTGCAGTGAGTCCAGAGAGTGCACTGGCACCACTGGGGATGCACTGCAGTGAGTACAGAGAGTGCACTGGCACCACTGGGGATGCAGTGCAGTGAGTCCAGAGAGTGCAGTGGCACCACTGGGGATGCAGTGCAGTGAGTGCAGAGAGTGCACTGGAACCAGTGGGGATGCAGTGCAGTGAGTCCAGAGAGTGCACTGGCACCACGGTTCATGCAGTGCAGTGAGTCCAGAGAGTGCACTGGCACCACTGGGGATGCAGTGCAGTGAGTCCAGAGAGTGCATTGGCACCACTGGGGATGCACTGCAGTGAGTCCAGAGAGTGCACTGGCACCACTGGAGATGCAGTTCAGTTGAGTCCAGAGAGTGCACTGGCACCACTGGGGATGCAGTGCACTGAGTCCAGAGAGTGCACTGGCAGCAGTGGGGGTGCACTGCAGTGAGTCCAGAGATTTCACTGGCGCTACTGGGGCTGCACTGCAGTGAGTCCAGAGAGTGCACTGGCACCACTGAGGATGCAGTGCAGTGAGTTCAGAGAGCGCACTGGCACCACTGGGGATGCACTGCAGTGAGTCCAGAGAGTGCACTGGCACCACTGGGAATGCAGTGCAGTGACTCAGAGAGTGCACTGGCACCACTGGGGATGCCCTGCAATGAGTCCAGATAGTGCACTGGCACCACTGGGGATGCAGTGCAGTGAGTGCAGAGAGTGTACTGGCACCACTGGGGATGGAGTGCAGTGAGTTCAGAGACTGCACTGGCACCACTGGGGATGCAGTGCAGTGAGTGCAGAGAGTGCACTGGCACCACCGGGGATTCACGGCAAGGAGTCCAGAGAGTGCACTGGCACCTAAGGGGCTGCACTGCAGTGAGTCCAGAGAGTGCAGTGGCACCATTGGGGATGCAGTGCACTGAGTCCAGAGAGTTCACTGGCACCACTGGGGATGCAGTGCACTGAGTCCAGAGAGTGCACTGTCAGCACTGGAGATGCACTGCAGTGACTCTAGAGAGTGCAGTGGCACCACTGTTCATTCAGTGATGTGAGTCCAGAGAGTGCACTGGCACCACTGGGGATGTACCTCGGTGAGTCCAGAGAGTGCTCTGGGAACACTGGGGATGCAGTGCAGTGAGTGCAGAGAGTGCACTGGCACCACTGGGGATGCACTGCAGTGAGTCCAGAGAGTGCACTGGCACCACTGCGGATGCACTGCAGTGAGTCCAGATAGTGCACTGGCACCACTGGGGATGCAATGCAGTGAGTCCAGAGAGTGCACTGGCACCACTGGGGATGCACTGCAGTGAGTCCAGAGTGTGCTCTGGGAACACTGGGGATGCAGTGCAGTGAGTGCAGAGAGTGCACTGGCACCACTGGGGATGCACTGCAGTGACTCGAAAGAGTGCACTGGCACCACTGCGGATGCACTGCAGTGAGTCCGGAGAGTGCCCTGGCACCACTGGGGATGCAGTGCACTGAGCCCAGAGAGTGCACTGGCACCACTGGGGATGGAATGCAGTGAGTCCGGAGAGTGCCCTGGCACCAATGGTGATGCAGTGCAGTGAGTCCAGAGAGTGCAGTGGCGTCACTGGGGATGCAGTGCAGTGAGTCCAGAGAGTGCACTGGCACCACTGGGGATGCAATGCAGTGAGTCCAGAGAGTGCACTGGCACCACTGGGGATGCAGTGCAGTGACTCCAGAGAGTGCACTGGAACCACTGGGGATGCAGTGCAGTGAGTCCAGAGAGTGCACTGGCACCACTGGGGATGCAGTGCTGTGACTCCAGAGAGTGCACTGGCACCACTGGGGATGCAGTGCAGTGAGTCCAGAGAGTGCACTGGCACCACTGGGGATGCAGTGCACTGAGCCCAGAGAGTGCACTGGCACCACTGGTGATGCAGTGCAGTGAGTGCAGAGAGTGCACTGGCACCAATGGGGATGCACTTCAGTGAGTCCAGAGAGTGCACTGGCACCACTGGGGATGCAGTGCACTGAGTCCAGAGAGTGCTCTGGCACCACTGGGGATGCAGTTCAGTGAGTCCAGAGAGTGCACTGGCACCACTGGGGATACACTGCAGTGAGTCCAGAGAGTGCACTGGCACCACTGGGGATGCAGTGCAGTGAGTCCAGAGAGTGCACTGGCACCACTGGGGATGCAGTGCAGTGAGTCCACAGAGTGCACTGGCACCAACTGGAGCTGCACTGTAGTGAGTCCTGAGATTGCACTGGCACCACTGGGGATGCAGTGCAGTGAGTGCAGAGAGTGAACTGGCACCACTGGGGATGCACTGCAGTGAGTCCAGAGAGTGCACTGGCACCACTGGGGATGCACTGCAGTGAGTCCAGAGAATGTACTGGCACTAATTGGGATGCAGTTCAGTGAGTCCAGAGAGTGCACTGGCACAACTGGGGATGCACTGCAGTGAGTCCAGAGAGTGCACTGGCACCACTGGTGATGCAGTGCAGTTAGTCCAGAGAGTGCAGTGGCACCACTGGGGATGCAGTGCAGTGAGTCCAGAGAGTGCACTGGCACCACTGGTGATGCAGTGCAGTAAGTCCAGAGAGTACACTGGCACCACTGGGGATGCACTGCAGTGAGTCCAGAGAATGCACTGGCACTAATGGGGATGCAGTGCAGTGACTCGAAAGAGTGCACTGGCACCACTGCGGATGCACTGCAATGAGTCCGGAGAGTGCCCTGGCACCAATGGTGATGCAGTGCAGTGAGTCCAGAGAGTGCACTGGCACCACTGGGGATGCAGTGCAGTGAGTGCAGAGAGTGCACTGGCACCACTGGGGATGCAGTGCAGTGAGTCCAGAGAGTGCACTGGCACCACTGGGGATGCACTGCAGTGAGTCCAGAGAGTGTACTGGCACCACAGGGGATGCACTGCAGTGAGTCCAGAGAGTGCTCTGGCACCACTGTTCATTCAGTGATGTGAGTCCAGAGAGTGCACTGGTACCACTGGGGATGCAGTGCAGTGAGTCCAGAGAGTGCACTGGCACCACTGGGAATGCAGTGCTGTGAGTCCAGAGAGTGCCCTTGCACCACTGGGAATAAACTGCAGTGAGTCCAGACAGTGCACTGGCACCACTGGGGATGCACTGCAGTGAGTCCAGACGGTTCTCTGGCACCACTGGGGATGCAGTTTAGTGAGTCCAGAGAGTACACCGGCTCCAATGGGGATACACTGCAGTGAGTCCAGAGAGTGCGCTGGCACCACTGGGGATGCACTGCAGTGAGTCCAGAGAGTGCACTGGCACCACTGGGGATGCAGTGCTGTGAGTCCAGAGAGTGCTCTGGCACCACTGAGCTGCACTGCAGTGAGTCCAGAGAGTGCACTGGCACCACTGGGGATGCACTGCTGTGAGTCCAGAGACTAAACTGGCACCCTGGGGATGCAGTGCAGTGAGTCCAGAGAGTGCACTGGCACCACTGTTGATGCAGTGCAGTGACTCCAGAGAGTGCACTGGCACCACTGGGAATGCAGTGCAGTGAGTCCAGAGAGTGCACTGGCACCACTGGGGATGCAGTGCAGTGAGCTTAGAGAGTGCACTGGCACCACTGGGGATGCCGTGCAGTGAGTCCAGAGAGTGCACTGGCACCACTGGGGATGCACTGCAGTGAGTCCAGAGAGTGCAGTGGCACCATTGGGGATGCAGTGCACTGAGTCCAGAGAGTTCACTGGCACCACTGGGGATGCACTGCAGTGAGTCCACAGAGTGCACTGGCACCACTGTTCATTCAGTGATGTGAGTCCAGAGAGTGCACTGGCACCACTGGGGATGCACCCCGGTGAGTCCAGAGAGTGCACTGGCACTACTGGGGATGCAGTGCAGTGAGTCCAGAGAGTGCACTGGCACCACTGGGGATGCACTGTAGTGAGTCCAGAGACTGTACAGGCACCACTGGGGATGCAGTGCAGTGACTCGAGAGAGTGCACTGGCACCACGGTTCATGCAGTGCAGTGAGTCCAGAGAGTGCACTGGCACCACTGGTGATGCACTGCAGTGAGTCCAGAGAGTGCACTGGCACCACTGGGGATACACTGCAGTGAGTCCAGAGAGTGCACTGGCACCACTGGGGATGCAGTGCAGTTGAGTCCAGAGAGTGCACTGGCACCTTGGGGATGCAGTGTAGTGAGTGCAGAGAGTGCACTGGCACCAGTGGGGGTGCACTGCAGTGAGTCCAGAGAGTGCACTGGCACCACTGGGGTTGCAGTGCAGTGAGTCCAGAGAGTGCACGGCACCACTGGGAATGCAGTGCAGTGACTCAGAGAGTGCACTGGCACCACTGGTGATGGACTGCAGTGAGTCCAGAGAGTGCACTGGCACCACTGGGGATGCAGTGCAGTGAGTCCAGAGAGTGCACTGGCACCACTGGGGATGCACTGCAGTCAGTCCAGAGAGTGTACTGGCACCAGTGGGGATGGAGTGCAGTGAGTCCAGAGAGTGCACTGGCACCACTGGGGATGCAGTGCAGTGAGTCCAGAGTGTGCACTGGCACCACTGGGGATGCAGTGCAGTGAGTCCAGAGAGTGCACTGGCATCACTGGGGATGCAGTGCAGTGAGTCCAGAGAGTGCACTGGCACCACTGGGTATGCAGTTCAGTGACGCCAGAGAGTGTACTGGCACCCCTGGGGATGCAGTGCAGTGAGTCCAGAGAGTGCACTGGCACCACTGGGGATGCACTGCAGTGAGTCCAGAAAGTGCACTGGCTCCACTGGTGATGCAGTGCCGTGAGTCCGGAGACTGCACTGGCACCACTGGGGATGCAGTGCAGTGAGTCCAGAGAGTACATTGTCACCACTGGGAATGCAGCGCAGTGACTACAGAGAGTGCACTGGCACCACTGGGGATGCTGTGCAGTGAGTCCAGAGAGTGCATTGTCACCACTGGGAATGCAGCGCAGTGACTACAGAGAGTGCACTGGCACTACTGGAGATGCACTGCAGTGAGTCCAGAGACTGCACTGGCACCACTGGGGATGCACTGCAGTGAGTCCAGAGACTGCACTGGCACCACTGGGGATGCACTGCAGTGAGGCCAGAGACTGCACAGGCACGACTGGGGATGCAGTGCAGTGAGTCCAGAGAGTGCACTGGCACCACTGGGGATGCACCCCGGTGAGTCCAGAGAGTGCACTGGCACCACTGGGGATGCACCCCGGTGAGTCCAGAGAGTGCACTGGCACCACTGGGGATGCAGTGCAGTGAGTCCAGAGAGTGCACTGGCACCACTGGCGATGCACTGCAGTGAGTCCAGAGACTGCACAGGCACCACTGGTGATGCACTGCAGTGAGTCCAGAGAGTGCACTGGCACCACTGGGGATGCAGTGCAGTGAGTGCAGAGAGTGCACTGGCACCACTGGGGATGCAGTGCAGTGAGTCCAGAGAGTGCACTGGCACCACTGGGGATGCACTGCAGTGAGTCCAGAGAGTGCACTGGCACCACTGGGGATGCAGTGCAGTGAGTGCAGAGAGTGCACTGGAACCACTGGGGATGCACTACAGTGAATCCAGAGAGTGCACTGGCACCACTGGGGATGCAGTGCAGTGAGTCCAGAGAGTGCACTGGGACCAGTGGGGGTGCGCTGCAGAGAGTCCAGAGAGTGCACTGGCACCACTGGGGTTGCAGTGCAGTGAGTCCAGAGAGTGCACTGGCACCACTGGGGATGCACTGCAGTGAGTCCAGAGAGTGCACTGGCACCACTGGGAATGCAGTGCAGTGAGTCCAGAGACTGCATTGGCACCACAGGGGATGCACTGCAGTGACTCGAAAGAGTGCACTGGCACCACTGGGGATGCACTGCAGTGAGTCCAGAGACTGCACACGCACGACTGGGGATGCAGTGCAGTGAGTCCAAAGAGTGCACTGGCACCACTGGGGATGCAGTGCACTGAGTCCAGAGAGTGCACTTGCACCACCGGGGTTTCACTGCAGTGAGTCCAGAGAGTGCACTGGCACCACTGGGGATGCAGTGCAGTGAGTCCAGAGAGTGCACTGGCACCAGTGGGGGTGCACTGCAGTGAGTCCAGAGAGTGCACTGGCACCATTGGGGTTGCAGTGCAGTGAGTCCAGAGAGTGCACTGGCACCACTGGGGATGCACTGCAGTGAGTCCAGAGAGTGCACTGGCACCACTGGGGATGCAGTGCAGTGAGTCCAGAGAGTGCAGTGGCACCACTGGGGATGCAGTGCAGTGAGTGCAGAGAGTGCACTGGAACCAGTGGGGATGCAGTGCAGTGAGTCCAGAGAGTGCACTGGCACCACGGTTCATGCAGTGCAGTGAGTCCAGAGAGTGCACTGGCACCACTGGGGATGCACTGCAGTGGGTCCAGAGAGTGCATTGGCACCACTGGGGATGCACTGCAGTGAGTCCAGAGAGTGCACTGGCACCACTGGGGATGCAGTGCAGTTGAGTCCAGAGAGTGCACTGGCACCACTGGGGATGCAGTGCACTGAGTCCAGAGAGTGCACTGGCACCAGTGGGGGTGCACTGCAGTGAGTCCAGAGATTTCACTGGCACCACTGGGGCTGCACTGCAGTGAGTCCAGAGAGTGCACTGGCACCACTGAGGATGCAGTGCAGTGAGTCCAGAGAGTGCACTGGCACCACTGGGGATGCACTGCAGTGAGTCCAGAGAGTGCACTGGCACCACTGGGGATGGAGTGCAGTGAGTTCAGAGACTGCACTGGCACCACTGGGGATGCAGTGCAGTGAGTGCAGAGAGTGCACTCGCACCACCGGGGATGGACTGCAGTGAGTCCAGAGAGTGCACTGGCACCACTGGGGATGCAGTGCAGTGAGTCCAGAGTGTGCACTGGCACCACTGGGGATGCAGTGCAGTGAGTCCAGAGAGTGCACTGGCATCACTGGGGATGCAGTGCAGTGAGTCCAGAGACTGCACAGGCACCACTGGGGATGCAGTGCAGTGACGCCAGAGAGTGTACTGGCACCCCTGGGGATGCAGTGCAGTGAGTCCAGAGACTGCACTGGCACCACTGGGGATGCACTGCAGTGAGTCCAGAAAGTGCACTGGCTCCACTGGTGATGCAGTGCCGTGAGTCCAGAGAGTGCACTGGCACCACTGGGGATGCAGTGCAGTGAGTCCAGAGAGTGCACTGGCACCACTGGGAATGCAGTGCAGGGAGTGCAGAGAGTGCAATGGCACCACACGGGATGCAGTGCAGTGAGTCCGGAGAGTGCACTGGCACCACTGGGGATGCAGTGCAGTGAGTCCAGAGAGTGCATTGTCACCACTGGGAATGCAGCGCAGTGACTACAGAGAGTGCACTGGCACCACTGGGGATGCAGTGCAGTGAGTCCAGAGAGTGCATTGTCACCACTGGGAATGCAGCGCAGTGACTACAGAGAGTGCACTGGCACCACTGGAGATGCACTGCAGTGAGTCCAGAGACTGCACTGGCACCACTGGGGATGCACTGCAGTGAGTCCAGAGAGTGCACTGGCACCACTGGGGATGCACTGCAGTGAGTCCAGAGACTGCACAGGCACGACTGGGGATGCAGTGCAGTGAGTCCAGAGAGTGCACTGGCAACACTGGGGATGCACCCCGGTGAGTCCAGAGAGTGCAGAGGCACCACTGGGGATGCACCCCGGTGAGTCCAGAGAGTGCACTGGCAGCACTGGGGATGCAGTGCAGTGAGTCCAGAGAGTGCACTGGCACCACTGGCGATGCACTGCAGTGAGTCCAGAGACTGCACAGGCACCACTGGTGATGCACTGCAGTGAGTCCAGAGAGTGCACTGGCACCACTGGGGATGCAGTGCAGTGAGTCCAGAGAGTGCACTGGCACCACAGGTGATGCACAGCAGTGAGTCCAGAGAGTGCACTGGCACCACTGGGGATGCAGTGCAGTGAGTGCAGAGAGTGCACTGGAACCACTGGGGATGCACTACAGTGAATCCAGAGAGTGCACTGGCACCACTGGGGATGCAGTGCAGTGAGACCAGAGAGTGCACTGGCACCAGTGGTGGTGCGCTGCAGTGAGTCCAGAGAGTGCACTGGCACCACTGTTGATGCAGTGCAGTGACTCCAGAGAGTGCACTGGCACCACTGGGAATGCAGTGCAGTGAGTCCAGAGAGTGCACTGGCACCACTGGGGATGCAGTGCAGTGAGCTTAGAGAGTGCACTGGCACCACTGGGGATGCCGTGCAGTGAGTCCAGAGAGTGCACTGGCACCACTGGGGATGCACTGCAGTGAGTCCAGAGAGTGCAGTGGCACCATTGGGGATGCAGTGCACTGAGTCCAGAGAGTTCACTGGCACCACTGGGGATGCACTGCAGTGAGTCCACAGAGTGCACTGGCACCACTGTTCATTCAGTGATGTGAGTCCAGAGAGTGCACTGGCACCACTGGGGATGCACCCCGGTGAGTCCAGAGAGTGCACTGGCACTACTGGGGATGCAGTGCAGTGAGTCCAGAGAGTGCACTGGCACCACTGGGGATGCACTGTAGTGAGTCCAGAGACTGTACAGGCACCACTGGGGATGCAGTGCAGTGACTCGAGAGAGTGCACTGGCACCACGGTTCATGCAGTGCAGTGAGTCCAGAGAGTGCACTGGCACCACTGGTGATGCACTGCAGTGAGTCCAGAGAGTGCACTGGCACCACTGGGGATACACTGCAGTGAGTCCAGAGAGTGCACTGGCACCACTGGGGATGCAGTGCAGTTGAGTCCAGAGAGTGCACTGGCACCTTGGGGATGCAGTGTAGTGAGTGCAGAGAGTGCACTGGCACCAGTGGGGGTGCACTGCAGTGAGTCCAGAGAGTGCACTGGCACCACTGGGGTTGCAGTGCAGTGAGTCCAGAGAGTGCACTGGCACCACTGGGAATGCAGTGCAGTGACTCAGAGAGTGCACTGGCACCACTGGTGATGGACTGCAGTGAGTCCAGAGAGTGCACTGGCACCACTGGGGATGCAGTGCAGTGAGTCCAGAGAGTGCACTGGCACCACTGGGGATGCACTGCAGTCAGTCCAGAGAGTGTACTGGCACCAGTGGGGATGGAGTGCAGTGAGTCCAGAGAGTGCACTGGCACCACTGGGGATGCAGTGCAGTGAGTCCAGAGTGTGCACTGGCACCACTGGGGATGCAGTGCAGTGAGTCCAGAGAGTGCACTGGCATCACTGGGGATGCAGTGCAGTGAGTCCAGAGAGTGCACTGGCACCACTGGGTATGCAGTTCAGTGACGCCAGAGAGTGTACTGGCACCCCTGGGGATGCAGTGCAGTGAGTCCAGAGAGTGCACTGGCACCACTGGGGATGCACTGCAGTGAGTCCAGAAAGTGCACTGGCTCCACTGGTGATGCAGTGCCGTGAGTCCGGAGACTGCACTGGCACCACTGGGGATGCAGTGCAGTGAGTCCAGAGAGTACATTGTCACCACTGGGAATGCAGCGCAGTGACTACAGAGAGTGCACTGGCACCACTGGGGATGCTGTGCAGTGAGTCCAGAGAGTGCATTGTCACCACTGGGAATGCAGCGCAGTGACTACAGAGAGTGCACTGGCACCACTGGAGATGCACTGCAGTGAGTCCAGAGACTGCACTGGCACCACTGGGGATGCACTGCAGTGAGTCCAGAGACTGCACTGGCACCACTGGGGATGCACTGCAGTGAGGCCAGAGACTGCACAGGCACGACTGGGGATGCAGTGCAGTGAGTCCAGAGAGTGCACTGGCACCACTGGGGATGCACCCCGGTGAGTCCAGAGAGTGCACTGGCACCACTGGGGATGCACCCCGGTGAGTCCAGAGAGTGCACTGGCACCACTGGGGATGCAGTGCAGTGAGTCCAGAGAGTGCACTGGCACCACTGGTGATGCACTGCAGTGAGTCCAGAGACTGCACAGGCACCACTGGTGATGCACTGCAGTGAGTCCAGAGAGTGCACTGGCACCACTGGGGATGCAGTGCAGTGAGTGCAGAGAGTGCACTGGCACCACTGGGGATGCAGTGCAGTGAGTCCAGAGAGTGCACTGGCACCACTGGGGATGCACTGCAGTGAGTCCAGAGAGTGCACTGGCACCACTGGGGATGCAGTGCAGTGAGTGCAGAGAGTGCACTGGAACCACTGGGGATGCACTACAGTGAATCCAGAGAGTGCACTGGCACCACTGGGGATGCAGTGCAGTGAGTCCAGAGAGTGCACTGGAACCAGTGGGGGTGCGCTGCAGAGAGTCCAGAGAGTGCACTGGCACCACTGGGGTTGCAGTGCAGTGAGTCCAGAGAGTGCACTGGCACCACTGGGGATGCACTGCAGTGAGTCCAGAGAGTGCACTGGCACCACTGGGAATGCAGTGCAGTGAGTCCAGAGACTGCATTGGCACCACAGGGGATGCACTGCAGTGACTCGAAAGAGTGCACTGGCACCACTGGGGATGCACTGCAGTGAGTCCAGAGACTGCACACGCACGACTGGGGATGCAGTGCAGTGAGTCCAAAGAGTGCACTGGCACCACTGGGGATGCAGTGCACTGAGTCCAGAGAGTGCACTTGCACCACCGGGGTTTCACTGCAGTGAGTCCAGAGAGTGCACTGGCACCACTGGGGATGCAGTGCAGTGAGTCCAGAGAGTGCACTGGCACCAGTGGGGGTGCACTGCAGTGAGTCCAGAGAGTGCACTGGCACCATTGGGGTTGCAGTGCAGTGAGTCCAGAGAGTGCACTGGCACCACTGGGGATGCACTGCAGTGAGTCCAGAGAGTGCACTGGCACCACTGGGGATGCAGTGCAGTGAGTCCAGAGAGTGCAGTGGCACCACTGGGGATGCAGTGCAGTGAGTGCAGAGAGTGCACTGGAACCAGTGGGGATGCAGTGCAGTGAGTCCAGAGAGTGCACTGGCACCACGGTTCATGCAGTGCAGTGAGTCCAGAGAGTGCACTGGCACCACTGGGGATGCACTGCAGTGAGTCCAGAGAGTGCATTGGCACCACTGGGGATGCACTGCAGTGAGTCCAGAGAGTGCACTGGCACCACTGGGGATGCAGTGCAGTTGAGTCCAGAGAGTGCACTGGCACCACTGGGGATGCAGTGCACTGAGTCCAGAGAGTGCACTGGCACCAGTGGGGGTGCACTGCAGTGAGTCCAGAGATTTCACTGGCACCACTGGGGCTGCACTGCAGTGAGTCCAGAGAGTGCACTGGCACCACTGAGGATGCAGTGCAGTGAGTCCAGAGAGTGCACTGGCACCACTGGGGATGCACTGCAGTGAGTCCAGAGAGTGCACTGGCACCACTGGGGATGGAGTGCAGTGAGTTCAGAGACTGCACTGGCACCACTGGGGATGCAGTGCAGTGAGTGCAGAGAGTGCACTCGCACCACCGGGGATGGACTGCAGTGAGTCCAGAGAGTGCACTGGCACCACTGGGGATGCAGTGCAGTGAGTCCAGAGTGTGCACTGGCACCACTGGGGATGCAGTGCAGTGAGTCCAGAGAGTGCACTGGCATCACTGGGGATGCAGTGCAGTGAGTCCAGAGACTGCACAGGCACCACTGGGGATGCAGTGCAGTGACGCCAGAGAGTGTACTGGCACCCCTGGGGATGCAGTGCAGTGAGTCCAGAGACTGCACTGGCACCACTGGGGATGCACTGCAGTGAGTCCAGAAAGTGCACTGGCTCCACTGGTGATGCAGTGCCGTGAGTCCAGAGAGTGCACTGGCACCACTGGGGATGCAGTGCAGTGAGTCCAGAGAGTGCACTGGCACCACTGGGAATGCAGTGCAGGGAGTGCAGAGAGTGCAATGGCACCACACGGGATGCAGTGCAGTGAGTCCGGAGAGTGCACTGGCACCACTGGGGATGCAGTGCAGTGAGTCCAGAGAGTGCATTGTCACCACTGGGAATGCAGCGCAGTGACTACAGAGAGTGCACTGGCACCACTGGGGATGCAGTGCAGTGAGTCCAGAGAGTGCATTGTCACCACTGGGAATGCAGCGCAGTGACTACAGAGAGTGCACTGGCACCACTGGAGATGCACTGCAGTGAGTCCAGAGACTGCACTGGCACCACTGGGGATGCACTGCAGTGAGTCCAGAGAGTGCACTGGCACCACTGGGGATGCACTGCAGTGAGTCCAGAGACTGCACAGGCACGACTGGGGATGCAGTGCAGTGAGTCCAGAGAGTGCACTGGCAACACTGGGGATGCACCCCGGTGAGTCCAGAGAGTGCAGAGGCACCACTGGGGATGCACCCCGGTGAGTCCAGAGAGTGCACTGGCAGCACTGGGGATGCAGTGCAGTGAGTCCAGAGAGTGCACTGGCACCACTGGCGATGCACTGCAGTGAGTCCAGAGACTGCACAGGCACCACTGGTGATGCACTGCAGTGAGTCCAGAGAGTGCACTGGCACCACTGGGGATGCAGTGCAGTGAGTCCAGAGAGTGCACTGGCACCACAGGTGATGCACAGCAGTGAGTCCAGAGAGTGCACTGGCACCACTGGGGATGCAGTGCAGTGAGTGCAGAGAGTGCACTGGAACCACTGGGGATGCACTACAGTGAATCCAGAGAGTGCACTGGCACCACTGGGGATGCAGTGCAGTGAGACCAGAGAGTGCACTGGCACCAGTGGTGGTGCGCTGCAGTGAGTCCAGAGAGTGCACTGGCACCACTGGGGTTGCAGTGCAGTGACTCCACAGAGTGCACTGGCACCACTGGGGATGCACTGCAGTGAGTCCAGAGAGTGCACTGGCACCACTGGGAATGCAGTGCAGTGAGTCCAGAGACTGCATTGGCACCACTGGGGATGCACTGCAGTGACTCGAAAGAGTACACTGGCACCACTGGGGATGCACTGCAGTGAGTCCAGAGACTGCACACGCACGACTGGGGATGCAGTGCAGTGAGTCCAGAGAGTGCACTGGCACCACTGGGGATGCACTGCAGTGAGTCCAGAGAGTGCACTTGCACCACCGGGGTTTCACTGCAGTGAGTCCAGAGAGTGCACTGGCACCACTGGGGATGCAGTGCAGTGACTCCAGAGAGTGCACTGGCACCACTGGGGATGAAGTGCAGTGAGTCAAGAGAGTGCACTGGCACCACTGGGGATGCAGTGCAGTGAGTCCAGAGAGTGCACTGGCACCAGTGGGGGTGCACTGCAGTGAGTCCAGAGAGTGCACTGGCACCATTGGGGTTGCAGTGCAGTGAGTGCAGAGAGTGCACTGGCACCACTGGGGATGCAGTGCAGTGAGTGCAGAGAGTGCACTGGAACCAGTGGGGATGCAGTGCAGTGAGTCCAGAGAGTGCACTGGCACCACGGTTCATGCAGTGCAGTGAGTCCAGAGAGTGCACTGGCACCAGTGGGGGTGCACTGCAGTGAGTCCAGAGATTTCACTGGCACCACTGGGGATGCAGTGCAGTTGAGTCCAGAGAGTGCACGGGCACCACTGAGGATGCAGTGCAGTGAGTCCAGAGAGTGCACTGGCACCACTGGGGATGCACTGCAGTGAGTCCAGAGAGTGCACTGGCACCACTGGGAATGCAGTGCAGTGACTCAGAGAGTGCACTGGCACCACTGGGGATGCCCTGCAATGAGTCCAGATAGTGCACTGGCACCACTGGGGATGCAGTGCAGTAAGTGCAGAGAGTGCACTGGCACCACTGGGGATGCAGTGCAGTGAGTCCAGAGAGTGTACTGGCACCACTGGGGATGGAGTGCAGTGAGTTCAGAGACTGCACTGGCACCACTGGGGATGCAGTGCAGTGAGTGCAGAGAGTGCACTGGCACCACCGGGGATTCAGTGCAAGGAGTCCAGAGAGTGCACTGGCACCACTGGGAATGCACTGCAGTGAGTACAGAGAGTGCACTGGCACCTAAGGGGCTGCACTGCAGTGAGTCCAGAGAGTGCACTGGCACCACTGGGGATGCAGTGCAGTGAGTCTAGAGAGTGCACTGGCAACACAGGGGATGCACTGCAGTGAGTCCAGAGAGTGCACTGGCACCACAGGGGATACAGTGCAGTGAGTCCAGAGAGTGCACTGGCACCACTGGGGATGCACCCCGGTGAGTCCAGAGAGTGCACTGGCACTACTGGGGATGCAGTGCAGTGAGTCCAGAGAGTGCACTGGCACCACTGGGGATGCACTGTAGCGAGTCCAGAGACTGCACAGGCACCACTGGGGATGCAGTGCAGTGAGTCCAGAGAGTGCACTGGCACCACTGGGGATGCAGTGCAGTGAGTCCAGAGAGTGCACTGGCACCACTGGGGATGCACTGCAGTGAGTCCAGAGAGTGCACTGGCACCACTGGGGATACACTGCAGTGAGTCCAGAGAGTGCACTGGCACCACTGGGGATGCAGTGCAGTTGAGTCCAGAGAGTGCACTGGCACCTTGGGGATGCAGTGTAGTGAGTGCAGAGAGTGCACTGGCACCAGTGGGGGTGCACTGCAGTGAGTCCAGAGAGTGCACTGGCACCACTGGGGTTGCAGTGCAGTGAGTCCAGAGAGTGCACTGGCACCCCTGGGAATGCAGTGCAGTGACTCAGAGAGTGCACTGGCACCACTGGGGATGCAGTGCAGTGAGTCCAGAGAGTGTACTGGCACCAGTGGGGATGGAGTGCAGTGACTCCAGAGAGTGCACTGGCACCACTGGGGATGCAGTGCAGTGAGTCCAGAGTGTCACTGGCACCACTGGGGATGCAGTGCAGTGAGTCCAGAGAGTGCACTGGCATCACTGGGGATTCAGTGCAGTGAGTCCAGAGACTGCACAGGCACCACTGGGTATGCAGTGCAGTGAGTCCAGAGAGTGTACTGGCACCCCTGGGGATGCAGTGCAGTGAGTGCAGAGAGTGCACTGGCACCACTGGGGATGCACTGCAGTGAGTCCAGAAAGTGCACTGGCTCCACTGGTGATGCAGTGCCGTGAGTCCAGAGAGTGCACTGGCACCACTGGGGATGCAGTGCAGTGAGTCCAGAGAGTGCACTGGCACCACTGGGGATGCAGTGAAGGGAGTGCAGAGAGTGCAATGGCACCACAGGGGATGCAGTGCAGTGAGTCCGGAGAGTGCACTGGCACCACTGGGGATGCAGTGCAGTGAGTCCAGAGAGTGCATTGTCACCACTGGGAATGCAGCGCAGTGACTACAGAGAGTGCACTGGCACCACTGGGGATGCAGTGCAGTGACTCCAGAGAGTGCACTGGCACCACTGGGAATGCAGCGCAGTGACTACAGAGAGTGCACTGGCACTACTGGAGATGCACTGCAGTGAGTCCAGAGACTGCACTGGCACCACTGGGGATGCACTGCAGTGAGTCCAGAGAGTGCACTGGCACCACTGGGGATGCACTGCAGTGAGTCCAGAGACTGCACAGGCACGACTGGGGATGCAGTGCAGTGAGTCCAGAGAGTGCACTGGCAACACTGGGGATGCACCCCGGTGAGTCCAGAGAGTGCACTGGCACCACTGGGGATGCACCCCGGTGAGTCCAGAGAGTGCACTGGCAGCACTGGGGATGCAGTGCAGTGAGTCCAGAGAGTGCACTGGCACCACTGACGATGCACTGCAGTGAGTCCAGAGACTGCACAGGCACCACTGGTGATGCAGTGCAGTGCGTCCAGAGAGTGCACTGGCACCACTGGGGATGCAGTGCAGTGAGTGCAGAGAGTGCACTGGAACCACTGGGGATGCACTACAGTGAATCCAGAGAGTGCACTGGCACCACTGGGGATGCAGTACAGTGAGACCAGAGAGTGCACTGGCACCAGTGGTGGTGCGCTGCAGTGAGTCCAGAGAGTGCACTGGCACCACTGGGGTTGCAGTGCAGTGACTCCACAGAGTGCACTGGCACCACTGGGGATGCACTGCAGTGAGTCCAGAGAGTGCACTGGCACCACTGGGAATGCAGTGCAGTGAGTCCAGAGACTGCATTGGCACCACTGGGGATGCACTGCAGTGACTCGAAAGAGTACACTGGCACCACTGGGGATGCACTGCAGTGAGTCCAGAGACTGCACACGCACGACTGGGGATGCAGTGCAGTGAGTCCAGAGAGTGCACTGGCACCACTGGGGATGCACTGCAGTGAGTCCAGAGAGTGCACTTGCACCACCGGGGTTTCACTGCAGTGAGTCCAGAGAGTGCACTGGCACCACTGGGGATGCAGTGCAGTGACTCCAGAGAGTGCACTGGCACCACTGGGGATGAAGTGCAGTGAGCCAAGAGAGTGCACTGGCACCACTGGGGATGCAGTGCAGTGAGTCCAGAGAGTGCACTGGCACCAGTGGGGGTGCACTGCAGTGAGTCCAGAGAGTGCACTGGCACCATTGGGGTTGCAGTGCAGTGAGTGCAGAGAGTGCACTGGCACCACTGGGGATGCAGTGCAGTGAGTGCAGAGAGTGCACTGGAACCAGTGGGGATGCAGTGCAGTGAGTCCAGAGAGTGCACTGGCACCACGGTTCATGCAGTGCAGTGAGTCCAGAGAGTGCACTGGCACCAGTGGGGGTGCACTGCAGTGAGTCCAGAGATTTCACTGGCACCACTGGGGATGCAGTGCAGTTGAGTCCAGAGAGTGCACGGGCACCACTGAGGATGCAGTGCAGTGAGTCCAGAGAGTGCACTGGCACCACTGGGGATGCACTGCAGTGAGTCCAGAGAGTGCACTGGCACCACTGGGAATGCAGTGCAGTGACTCAGAGAGTGCACTGGCACCACTGGGGATGCCCTGCAATGAGTCCAGATAGTGCACTGGCACCACTGGGGATGCAGTGCAGTAAGTGCAGAGAGTGCACTGGCACCACTGGGGATGCAGTGCAGTGAGTCCAGAGAGTGTACTGGCACCACTGGGGATGGAGTGCAGTGAGTTCAGAGACTGCACTGGCACCACTGGGGATGCAGTGCAGTGAGTGCAGAGAGTGCACTGGCACCACCGGGGATTCAGTGCAAGGAGTCCAGAGAGTGCACTGGCACCACTGGGAATGCACTGCAGTGAGTACAGAGAGTGCACTGGCACCTAAGGGGCTGCACTGCAGTGAGTCCAGAGAGTGCACTGGCACCACTGGGGATGCAGTGCAGTGAGTCTAGAGAGTGCACTGGCAACACAGGGGATGCACTGCAGTGAGTCCAGAGAGTGCACTGGCACCACTGGGGATGCAGTGCAGTGAGTCCAGAGAGTGCACTGGCACCACTGGGGATGCACCCCGGTGAGTCCAGAGAGTGCACTGGCACTACTGGGGATGCAGTGCAGTGAGTCCAGAGAGTGCACTGGCACCACTGGGGATGCACTGTAGCGAGTCCAGAGACTGCACAGGCACCACTGGGGATGCAGTGCAGTGAGTCCAGAGAGTGCACTGGCACCACTGGGGATGCAGTGCAGTGAGTCCAGAGAGTGCACTGGCACCACTGGGGATGCACTGCAGTGAGTCCAGAGAGTGCACTGGCACCACTGGGGATACACTGCAGTGAGTCCAGAGAGTGCACTGGCACCACTGGGGATGGAGTGCAGTGACTCCAGAGAGTGCACTGGCACCACTGGGGATGCAGTGCAGTGAGTCCAGAGTGTCACTGGCACTACTGGGGATGCAGTGCAGTGAGTCCAGAGAGTGCACTGGCATCACTGGGGATTCAGTGCAGTGAGTCCAGAGACTGCACAGGCACCACTGGGTATGCAGTGCAGTGAGTCCAGAGAGTGTACTGGCACCCCTGGGGATGCAGTGCAGTGAGTGCAGAGAGTGCACTGGCACCACTGGGGATGCACTGCAGTGAGTCCAGAAAGTGCACTGGCTCCACTGGTGATGCAGTGCCGTGAGTCCAGAGAGTGCACTGGCACCACTGGGGATGCAGTGCAGTGAGTCCAGAGAGTGCACTGGCACCACTGGGGATGCAGTGAAGGGAGTGCAGAGAGTGCAATGGCACCACAGGGGATGCAGTGCAGTGAGTCCGGAGAGTGCAATGGCACCACTGGGGATGCAGTGCAGTGAGTCCAGAGAGTGCATTGTCACCACTGGGAATGCAGCGCAGTGACTACAGAGAGTGCACTGGCACCACTGGGGATGCAGTGCAGTGACTCCAGAGAGTGCACTGGCACCACTGGGAATGCAGCGCAGTGACTACAGAGAGTGCACTGGCACTACTGGAGATGCACTGCAGTGAGTCCAGAGACTGCACTGGCACCACTGGGGATGCACTGCAGTGAGTCCAGAGAGTGCACTGGCACCACTGGGGATGCACTGCAGTGAGTCCAGAGACTGCACAGGCACGACTGGGGATGCAGTGCAGTGAGTCCAGAGAGTGCACTGGCAACACTGGGGATGCACCCCGGTGAGTCCAGAGAGTGCACTGGCACCACTGGGGATGCACCCCGGTGAGTCCAGAGAGTGCACTGGCAGCACTGGGGATGCAGTGCAGTGAGTGCAGAGAGTGCACTGGAACCACTGGGGATGCACTACAGTGAATCCAGAGAGTGCACTGGCACCACTGGGGATGCAGTGCAGTGATTCCAGAGAGTGCACTGTCACCAGTGGGGGTGCAGTGCAGTGAGTCCAGAGAGTGCACTGGCACCACTGGGGTTGCAGTGCAGTGAGTCCACAGAGTGCACTGGCACCACTGGGGATGCACTGCAGTGAGTCCAGAGAGTGCACTGGCACCACTGGGAATGCAGTGCAGTGAGTCCAGAGACTGCTTTGCACCACTGGGGATGCACTGCAGTGACTCGAAAGAGTGCACTGGCACCACTGGGGATGCACTGCAAGGAGTCCAGAGACTGCACACGCACGACTGGGGATGCAGTGCAGTGAGTCCAGAGAGTGCACTGGCACCACTGGACATGCAGTGCAGTGAGTCCAGAGAGTGCATTGGCACCACTGGGGATGCACTGCAGTGAGTCCAGAGAGTGCACTGGCACCACTGGGGATGCAGTGCAGTTGAGTCCAGAGAGTGCACTGGCACCACTGGGGATGCAGTGCAGTTGAGTCCAGAGAGTGCACTGGCACCACTGGGGCTGCAGTGCAGTGAGTCCAGAGAGTGCACTGGCACCAGTGGGGGTGCACTGCAGTGAGTCCAGAGATTTCACTGGCACCACTGGGGCTGCACTGCAGTGAGTCCAGAGAGTGCACTGGCACCAGTGGGGGTGCAGTGCAGTGAGTCCAGAGAGTGCACTGGCACCACTGGGGATGCACTGCAGTGAGTCCAGAGAGTGCACTGGCACCACTGGGAATGCAGCGCAGTGACTACAGAGAGTGCACTGGCACTACTGGAGATGCACTGCAGTGAGTCCAGAGACTGCACTGGCACCACTGGGGATGCACTGCAGTGAGTCCAGAGAGTGCACTGGCACCACTGGGGATGCACTGCAGTGAGTCCAGACACTGCACAGGCACGACTGGGGATGCAGTGCAGTGAGTCCAGAGAGTGCACTGGCAACACTGGGGATGCACCCCGGTGAGTCCAGAGAGTGCACTGGCACCACTGGGGATGCACCCCGGTGAGTCGAGAGAGTGCACTGGCAGCACTGGGGATGCAGTGCAGTGAGTCCAGAGAGTGCACTGGCACCACTGGCGATGCACTGCAGTGAGTCCAGAGACTGCACAGGCACCACTGGTGATGCACTGCAGTGCGTCCAGAGAGTGCACTGGCACCACTGGGGATGCAGTGCAGTGAGTGCAGAGAGTGCACTGGCACCACTGGGGATGCAGTGCAGTGAGTCCAGAGAGTGCACTGGCACCACTGGAGATGCACTGCAGTGAGTCCAGAGAGTGCACTGGCACCACTGGGGATGCAGTGCAGTGAGTGCAGAGAGTGCACTGGAACCACTGGGGATGCACTACAGTGAATCCAGAGAGTGCACTGGCACCATTTGGGATGCAGTGCAGTGATTCCAGAGAGTGCACTGTCACCAGTGGGGGTGCAGTGCAGTGAGTCCAGAGAGTGCACTGGCACCACTGGGGTTGCAGTGCAGTGAGTCCACAGAGTGCACTGGCACCACTGGGGATGCACTGCAGTGAGTCCAGAGAGTGCACTGGCACCACTGGGAATGCAGTGCAGTGAGTCCAGAGACTGCATTGGCACCACTGGGGATGCACTGCAGTGACTCGAAAGAGTGCACTGGCACCACTGGGGATGCACTGCAAGGAGTCCAGAGACTGCACACGCACGACTGGGGATGCAGTGCAGTGAGTCCAGAGAGTGCACTGGCACCACTGGGGATGCACTGCAGTGAGTCCAGAGAGTGCACTTGCACCACCGGGGTTTCACTGCAGTGAGTCCAGAGAGTGCACTGGCACCACTGGGGATGCAGTGCAGTGACTCCAGAGAGTGCACTGGCACCACTGGGGATGCACTGCAGTGAGTCCAGAGAGTGCACTGGCACCACTGGGGATGCAGTGCAGTGAGTCCAGAGAGTGCACTGGCACCAGTGGGGGTGCACTGCAGTGAGTCCAGAGAGTGCACTGGCACCATTGGGGTTGCAGTGCAGTGAGTCCAGAGAGTGCACTGGCACCACTGGGGATGCAGTGCAGTGAGTCCAGAGAGTGCACTGGAACCACTGGTGATGCAGTGCAGTGAGTCCAGAGAGTGCACTGGCACCACGGTTCATGCAGTGCAGTGAGTCCAGAGAGTGCACTGGCACCACTGGGGATGCAGTGCAGTGAGTCCAGAGAGTGCATTGGCACCACTGGGGATGCACTGCAGTGAGTCCAGAGAGTGCACTGGCACCACTGGGGATGCAGTGCAGTTGAGTCCAGAGAGTGCACTGGCACCACTGGGGATGCAGTGCACTGAGTCCAGAGAGTGCACTGGCACCAGTGGGGGTGCACTGCAGTGAGTCCAGAGATTTCACTGGCACCACTGGGGCTGCACTGCAGTGAGTCCAGAGAGTGCACTGGCACCAGTGGGGGTGCAGTGCAGTGAGTCCAGAGAGTGCACTGGCACCACTGGGGATGCACTGCAGTGAGTCCAGAGAGTGCACGGGCACCACTGGCGATGCAGTGCAGTGACTCAGAGAGTGCACTGGCACCACTGGTGATGGACTGCAGTGAGTCCAGAGAGTGCACTGGCACCACTGGAGATGCAGTGCAGTGAGTCCAGAGAGTGCACTGGCACCACTGGGGATGCAGTGCAGTGAGTCCAGAGAGTGTACTGGCACCAGTGGGGATGGAGTGCAGTGAGTCCAGAGACTGCACTGGCACCACTGGGGATGCAGTGCAGTGAGTCCAGAGAGTGCACTGGCACCACTGGGAATGCACCCCGGTGAGTCCAGAGAGTGCACTGGCATCACTGGGGATGCAGTGCAGTAAGTCCAGAGACTGCACTGGCACCACTGGGGATGCAGTGCAGTGACGCCAGAGAGTGTACTGGCACCCCTGGGGATGCAGTGCAGTGAGTCCAGAGAGTGCACTGGCACCACTGGTGATGCACTGCAGTGAGTCCAGAAAGTGCACTGGCTCCACTGGTGATGCAGTGCTGTGAGTCCAGAGAGTGCACTGGCACCACTGGGGATGCAGTGCAGTGAGTCCAGAGAGTGCACTGGCACCACTGGGGATGCAGTGCAGTGAGTGCAGAGAGTGCACTGGCACCACTTGGGATGCAGTGCAGTGAGTGCAGAGAGTGCACTGGCACCACTGGGGATGCAGTGCAGTGAGTCCAGAGAGTGCATTGTCACCACTGGTAATGCAGCGCAGTGACTACAGAGAGTACACTGGCACCACTGGGGATGCAGTGCAGTGAGTCCAGAGAGTGCACTGGCACCACTGGTGGTGCACTGCAGTGAGTCCAGAGACTGCACAGGCACGACTGGGGATGCAGTGCAGTGAGTCCAGAGAGTGCACTGGCACCAGTGGGGATGCAGTGCAGTGAGTCGAGAGAGTGCACTGGCACCACCGGGGATTCACTGCAGTGAGTCCAGAGAGTGCACTGGCAACATTGGGGATGCAGTGCAGTGAGTACACAGAGTGCCCTGGCACCACAGGGGATGCAGTGCAGTGAGTCCAGAGAGTGCACTGGCACCACTGGGGGTGCATTGCAGTGAGTCCAGAGAGTGCACTGTCACCATTGGGGAGGCAGTGCAGTGAGTCCAGAGAGTGCACTGGCACCACTGGGAATGGAGCGCAGTGTCTACAGAGAGTGCACTGGCACCACTGGGGATGCAGTGCAGTGAGTCCAGAGAGTGCACAGGCACCAGTAGGGATGCACTGCAGTGAGTCCAGAGAGTGCACTTGCACCACCGGGGTTTCACTGCAGTGAGTCCAGAGAGTGCACTGGCACCACTGGGGATGCAGTGCAGTGACTCCAGAGAGTGCACTGGCACCACTGTGGATGCACTGCAGTGAGTCCAGAGAGTGCACTGGCACCACTGGGGATGCACTGCAGTGAGTCCAGAGAGTGCACTGGCACCAGTGGGGGTGCACTGCAGTGAGTCCAGAGAGTGCACTGGCACCATTGGGGTTGCAGTGCAGTGAGTGCAGAGAGTGCACTGGCACCACTGGGGATGCAGTGCAGTGAGTGCAGAGAGTGCACTGGAACCAGTGGGGATGCAGTGCAGTGAGTCCAGAGAGTGCACTGGCACCACGGTTCATGCAGTGCAGTGAGTCCAGAGAGTGCATTGGCACCACTGGGGATGCACTGCAGTGAGTCCAGAGAGTGCACTGGCACCACTGGGGATGCAGTGCAGTTGAGTCCAGAGAGTGCACTGGCACCACTGGGGATGCAGTGCACTGAGTCCAGAGAGTGCACTGGCACCAGTGGGGGTGCACTGCAGTGAGTCCAGAGATTTCACTGGCACCACTGGGGCTGCACTGCAGTGAGTCCAGAGAGTGCACTGGCACCACTGAGGATGCAGTGCAGTGAGTCCAGAGAGTGCACTGGCACCACTGGGGATGCACTGCAGTGAGTCCAGAGAGTGCACTGGCACCACTGGGAATGCAGTGCAGTGACTCCGAGAGTGCACTGGCACCACTGGGGATGCCCTGCAATGAGTCCAGATAGTGCACTGGCACCACTGGGGATGCAGTGCAGTGAGTGCAGAGAGTGCACTGGCACCACCGGGGATTCAGTGCAAGGAGTCCAGAGAGTGCACTGGCACCACTGGGAATGCACTGCAGTGAGTACAGAGAGTGCACTGGCACCTAAGGGGCTGAACTGCAGTGAGTCCAGAGAGTGCACTGACACCACTGGGGATGCAGTGCAGTGAGTCTAGAGAGTGCACTGGCAACACAGGGGATGCACTGCAGTGAGTCCAGAGAGTGCACTGGCACCACTGGGGATGCAGTGCAGTGAGTCCAGAGAGTGCACTGCACCACTGGGGATGCACCCCGGTGAGTCCAGAGAGTGCACTGGCACTACTGGGGATGCAGTGCAGTGAGTCCAGAGAGTGCACTGGCACCACTGGGGATGCACTGTAGTGAGTCCAGAGAGTGCACAGGCACCACTGGGGATGCAGTGCAGTGAGTCCAGAGAGTGCACTGGCACCACTGGGGATGCAGTGCAGTGAGTCCAGAGAGTGCACTGGCACCACTGGTGATGCACAGCAGTGAGTCCAGAGAGTGCACTGGCACCACTGGGGATACACTGCAGTGAGTCCAGAGAGTGCACTGGCACCACTGGGGATGCAGTGCAGTTGAGTCCAGAGAGTGCACTGGCACCTTGGGGATGCAGTGTAGTGAGTGCAGAGAGTGCACTGGCACCAGTGGGGGTGCACTGCAGTGAGTCCAGAGAGTGCACTGGCACCACTGGGGTTGCAGTGCAGTGAGTCCAGAGAGTGCACTGGCACCACTGGGAATGCAGTGCAGTGACTCAGAGAGTGCACTGGCACCACTGGTAATGCACTGCAGTGAGTCCAGAGAGTGCACTGGCACCACTGGGGATGCAGTGCAGTGAGTCCAGAGAGTGCACTGGCACCACTGGGGATGCAGTGCATTGAGTCCAGAGAGTGTACTGGCACCAGTGGGGATGGAGTGCAGTGAGTCCAGAGAGTGCACTGGCACCACTGGGGATGCAGTGCAGTGAGTCCAGAGTGTGCACTGGCACTACTGGGGATGCAGTGCAGTGAGTCCAGAGAGTGCACTGGCATCACTGGGGTTGCAGTGCAGTGAGTCCAGAGACTGCACAGGCACCACTGGGTATGCAGTGCAGTGACGCCAGAGAGTGTACTGGCACCCCTGGGGATGCAGTGCAGTGAGTGCAGAGAGTGCACTGGCACCACTGGGGATGCACTGCAGTGAGTCCAGAAAGTGCAATGGCTCCACTGGTGATGCAGTGCCGTGAGTCCAGAGAGTGCACTGGCACCACTGGGGATGCAGTGCAGTGAGTCCAGAGAGTGCACTGGCACCACTGGGGATGCAGTGCAGGGAGTGCAGAGAGTGCAATGGCACCACTGGGGATGCAGTGCAGTGAGTCCGGAGAGTGCACTGGCACCACTGGGGATGCAGTGCAGTGAGTGCAGAGAGTGCACTGGAACCACTGGGGATGCACTACAGTGAATCCAGAGAGTGCACTGGCACCACTGGGGATGCAGTGCAGTGAGTCCAGAGAGTGCACTGGCACCAGTGGGGGTGCGCTGCAGTGAGTCCAGAGAGTGCACTGGCGCCACTGGGGTTGCAGTGCAGTGAGT
Source organism: Anser brachyrhynchus (assembly GCF_964034855.1). Taxonomy (NCBI): domain Eukaryota; kingdom Metazoa; phylum Chordata; class Aves; order Anseriformes; family Anatidae; genus Anser; species Anser brachyrhynchus. The sequence continues at coordinate 502,683 of NW_027663488.1, read as the reverse complement.
CCACAGAGTGCACTGGCACCACTGCAGATGCACTGCAGTGAGTCCAGAGAGTGCACTGGCACCACTGGGGATGCAGTGCAGTGAGTCCAGAGAGTGCACTGGCACCACTGGGGATGCAGTGCAGTGAGTCCAGAGAGTGCACTGGCACCACTGGGGATGCAGTGCAGTGAGTCCAGAGAGTGCACTGGCACCAGTGGGGATGCACTGCAGTGAGTCCAGAGAGTGCACTGGCACCATTGGGGTTGCAGTGCAGTGAGTCCAGAGAGTGCACTGGCACCACTGGGGATGCACTGCAGTGAGTCCAGAGAGTGCACTGGCACCACTGGGGATGCAGTGCAGTGAGTCCAGAGAGTGCAGTGGCACCACTGGGGATGCAGTGCAGTGAGTGCAGAGAGTGCACTGGAACCAGTGGGGATGCAGTGCAGTGAGTCCAGAGAGTGCATTGGCACCACGGTTCATGCAGTGCAGTGAGTCCAGAGAGTGCACTGGCACCACTGGGGATGCAGTGCAGTGAGTCCAGAGAGTGCATTGGCACCACTGGGGATGCACTGCAGTGAGTCCAGAGAGTGCACTGGCACCACTGGGGATGCAGTGCAGTTGAGTCCAGAGAGTGCACTGGCACCACTGGGGATGCAGTGCACTGAGTCCAGAGAGTGCAGTGGCACCAGTGGGGGTGCACTGCAGTGAGTCCAGAGATTTCACTGGCACCACTGGGGCTGCACTGCAGTGAGTCCAGAGAGTGCACTGGCACCACTGAGGATGCAGTGCAGTGAGTCCAGAGAGTGCACTGGCACCACTGGGGATGCACTGCAGTGAGTCCAGAGAGTGCACTGGCACCACTGGGGATGCAATGCAGTGACTCAGAGAGTGCACTGGCACCACTGGGGATGCCCTGCAATGAGTCCAGATAGTGCACTGGCACCACTGGGGATGCAGTGCAGTGAGTGCAGAGAGTGCACTGGCACCACTGGGGATGCAGTGCAGTGAGTCCAGAGAGTGTACTGGCACCACTGGGGATGGAGTGCAGTGAGTTCAGAGACTGCACTGGCACCACTGGGGATGCAGTGCAGTGAGTGCAGAGAGTGCACTGGCAGCACCGGGGATTCACTGCAAGGAGTCCAGAGAGTGCACTGGCACCACTGGGAATGCACTGCAGTGAGTACAGAGAGTGCACTGGCACCTAAGGAGCTGCACTGCAGTGAGTCCAGAGAGTGCACTGGCACCACTGGGGATGCACTGCAGTGACTCCAGAGAGTGCACTGGCACCACTGGGGATGCAGTGCAGTGACTCAGAGAGTGCACTGGCACCACTGGTGATGGACTGCAGTGAGTCCAGAGAGTGCACTGGCAGCACTGGGGATGCAGTGCAGTGAGTCCAGAGAGTGCACTGGCACCACTGGGGATGCACTGCAGTGAGTCCAGAGAGTGTACTGGCACCAGTGGGGATGCAGTGCAGTGAGTCCAGAGACTGCACTGGCACCACTGGGGATGCAGTGCAGTGAGTCCAGAGAGTGTACTGGCTCCAGTGGGGATGGAGTGCAGTGAGTCCAGAGAGTGCACTGGCACCACTGGGGATGCAGTGCAGTGAGTCCAGAGTGTGCACTGGCACCACTGGGGATGCAGTGCAGTGAGTCCAGAGAGTGCACTGGCATCACTGGGGATGCAGTGCAGTGAGTCCAGAGACTGCACAGGCACCACTGGGGATGCAGTGCAGTGACGCCAGAGAGTGTACTGGCACCCCTGGGGATGCAGTGCAGTGAGTCCAGAGAGTGCACTGGCACCACTGGGGATGCACTGCAGTGAGTCCAGAAAGTGCACTGGCTCCACTGGTGATGCAGTGCCGTGAGTCCAGAGAGTGCACAGGCACCACTGGGGATGCAGTGCAGTGAGTCCAGAGAGTGCATTGGCACCACTGGGGATGCAGTGCAGGGAGTGCAGAGAGTGCAATGGCACCACAGGGGATGCAGTGCAGTGAGTCCGGAGAGTGCACTGGCACCACTGGGGATGCAGTGCAGTGAGTCCAGAGAGTGCATTGTCACCACTGGGAATGCAGCGCAGTGACTACACAGAGTGCACTGGCACCACTGGGGATGCAGTGCAGTGAGTCCAGAGAGTGCATTGTCACCACTGGGAATGCAGCGCAGTGACTACAGAGAGTGCACTGGCACCACAGGAGATGCAGTGCAGTTAGTCCAGAGAGTGCACTGGCACCACTGGGGATGCACTGCAGTGAGTCCAGAGAGTGCACTGGCACCACTGGGATGCACTGCAGTGAGTCCAGAGACTGCACAGGCACGACTGGGGAAGCAGTGCAGTGAGTCCAGAGAGTGCACTGGCAACACTGGGGATGCACCCCGGTGAGTCCAGAGAGTGCACTGGCACCACTGGGGATGAAGTGCAGTGAGTCAAGAGAGTGCACTGGCACCACTGGGGATGCAGTGCAGTGAGTCCAGAGAGTGCACTGGCACCACTGGCGATGCACTGCAGTGAGTCCAGAGACTGCACAGGCACCACTGGTGATGCACTGCAGTGAGTCCAGAGAGTGCACTGGCACCACTGGGGATGCACTGCAGTGAGTGCAGAGAGTGCACTGGCGCCACTGGGGATGCAGTGCAGTGAGTCCAGAGAGTGCACTGGCACCACTGGGGATGCACTGCAGTGAGTCCAGAGAGTGCACTGGCACCACTGGGGATGCAGTGCAGTGAGTGCAGAGAGTGCACTGGAACCACTGGGGATGCACTACAGTGAATCCAGAGAGTGCACTGGCACCACTGGGGATGCAGTGCAGTGAGTCCAGAGAGTGCACTGTCACCAGTGGGGGTGCGCTGCAGTGAGTCCAGAGAGTGCACTGGCACCACTGGGGTTGCAGTGCAGTGAGTCCACAGAGTGCACTGGCACCACTGGGGATGCACTGCAGTGAGTCCAGAGAGTGCACTGGCACCACTGGGGATGCACTGCAGTGAGTCCAGAGATTGCACACGCACGACTGGGGATGCAGTGCAGTGAGTCCAGAGAGTGCAATGGCTCCACTGGGGATGCACTGCAGTGAGTCCAGAGAGTGCACTGGCACCACTGGAATGCACTGCAGTGAGTACAGAGAGTGCACTGGCACCTAAGGGGCTGCACTGCAGTGAGTCCAGAGAGTGCACTGGCACCACTGGGGCTGCACTGCAGTGAGTCCAGAGAGTGCACTGGCACCACTGGGGATGCACTGCAGTGAGTCCAGAGAGTGCACGGGCACCACTGGGGATGCAGTGCAGTGACTCAGAGAGTGCACTGGCACCACTGGGGATGCAGTGCAGTGAGTCCAGAGAGTGCACTGGCACCAATGGGGATGCAGTGCAGTGAGTCCAGAGAGTGCACTGGCACCACTGGGGATGCAGTGCAGTGAGTCCAGAGAGTGTACTGGCACCAGTGGGGATGGAGTGCAGTGAGTCCAGAGACTGCACTGGCACCAGTGGGGATGCAGTGCAGTGAGTCCAGAGAGTGCACTGGCACCACTGGGAATGCACCCCGGTGAGTCCAGAGAGTGCACTGGCATCACTGGGGATGCAGTGCAGTAAGTCCAGAGACTGCACTGGCACCACTGGGGATGCAGTGCAGTGAGTCCAGAGAGTGTACTGGCACCCCTGGGGATGCAGTGCAGTGAGTCCAGAGAGTGCACTGGCACCACTGGGGATGCACTGCAGTGAGTCCAGAAAGTGCACTGGCTCCACTGGTGATGCAGTGCCGTGAGTCCAGAGAGTGCACTGGCACCACTGGGGATGCAGTGCAGTGAGTGCAGAGAGTGCACTGGCACCACTGGGGATGCAGTGCAGTGAGTGCAGAGAGTGCACTGGCACCACAGGGGATGCAGTGCAGTGAGTGCAGAGAGTGCACTGGCACCACTGGGGATGCAGTGCAGTGAGTCCAGAGAGTGCATTGTCACCACTGGTAATGCAGCGCAGTGACTACAGAGAGTACACTGGCACCACTGGGGATGCAGTGCAGTGAGTGCAGAGACTGCACTGGCACCACTGGGAATGCACTGCAGTGAGTCCAGAGAGTGCACTGGCACCACTGGGGATGCAGTGCAGTGAGTCCAGAGAGTGCACTGGCACCACTGGGAATGCACTGCAGTGAGTCCAGAGAGTGCACTGGCACCACTGGGAATGCAGTGCAGTGACTCAGAGAGTGCACTGGCACCACTGGTGATGGACTGCATTGAGTCCAGAGAGTGCACTGGCACCACTGGGGATGCAGTGCAGTGAGTCCAGAGAGTGCATTGGCACCACTGGGGATGCAGTGCAGTGAGTCCAGAGAGTGTACTGGCACCAGTGGGGATGCAGTGCAGTGAGTCCAGAGAGTGCACTGGCACCACTGGGGATGCAGTGCAGTGAGTCCAGAGAGTGCACTGGCATCACTGGGGATGCAGTGCAGTGAGTCCAGAGACTGCACAGGCACCACTGGGGATGCACTGCAGTGACGCCAGAGAGTGCACTGGCACCCCTGGGGATGCAGTGCAGTGAGTCCAGAGAGTGCACTGGCACCACTGGGGATGCACTGCAGTGAGTCCAGAAAGTGCACTGGCTCCACTGGTGATGCAGTGCCGTGAGTCCAGAGAGTGCACTGGCACCACTGGGGATGCAGTGCAGTGAGTCCAGAGAGTGCACTGGCACCACTGGGGATGCAGTGCAGTGAGTGCAGAGAGTGCACTGGCACCACAGGGGATGCAGTGCAGTGAGTGCAGAGAGTGCACTGGCACCACTGGGGATGGAGTGCAGTGAGTCCAGAGAGTGCATTGTCACCACTGGGAAAGCAGCGCAGTGACTACAGAGAGTACACTGGCACCACTGGGGATGCAGTGCAGTGAGTCCAGAGAGTGCACTGGCACCACTGGAGATGCACTGCAGTGAGTCCAGAGACTGCACTTGCACCACTGGGGATGCACTGCAGTGAGTCCAGAGAGTGCACTGGCACCACTGGGGTTGCAGTGCAGTGAGTCCAGAGAGTGCACTGGCACCACTGGTGATGCACTGCAGTGAGTCCAGAGAGTGCACTGGCACCACTGGGGATGCAGTGCAGTGAGTCCAGAGAGTGCACTGGCACAACAGGGGATGCAGTGCAGTGACTCCAGAGAGTGCACTGGCACCACTGGGGATGCAGTGCAGTGAGTCCAGAGAGTGCACTGGCACCACTGGGGATGCACTGCAGTGAGTCCAGAGAGTGCACTGGCACCACCGGGGTTTCACTGCAGTGAGTCCAGAGAGTGTACTGGCACCACTGGTGATGCAGTGCAGTGAGTCCAGAGAGTGCACTGGCAACACTGGGGATGCACTGCAGTAAGTGCAGAGAGTGCACTGGCACCACTGGGGATGCAGTGCAGTGAGTCCAGAAAGTGCACTGGCACCACTGGGGATGCACCCCGGTGAGTCCAGAGAGTGCACTGGCACCACTGGGGATGCACCCCGGTGAGTCCAGAGAGTGCACTGGCAGCACTGGGGATGCAGTGCAGTGAGTCCAGAGAGTGCACTGGCACCACTGGGGATGCACTGCAGTGAGTCCAGAGAGTGCACTGGCACCACTGGGGATGCAGTGCAGTGACTCCAGAGAGTGCACTGGCACCACTGGGGATGCAGTGCAGTGAGTGCAGAGAGTGCACTGGCACCACGGTTCATGCAGTGCAGTGAGTCCAGAGAGTGCACTGGCACCACTGGGGATGCACTGCAGTGAGTCCAGAAAGTGCACTGGCACCACTGGGGATGCAGTGCAGTGAGTCCAGAGAGTGCATTGGCACCACTGGGGATGCACTGCAGTGAGTCCAGATAGTGCACTGGCACCACTGGGGATGCAGTGCAGTTGAGTCCAGAGAGTGCACTGGCCGCACAGGGGATGCAGTGCAGTGAGTCCAGAGAGTGCACTGGCCCCACTGGGGGTGCAGTGCAGTGAGTCCAGAGAGTGCACTGGCACCACTGGCAATGCAGTGCAGTGACTCAGAGAGTGCACTGGCACCACTGGGGATGCACTGCAATGAGTCCAGATAGTGCACTGGCACCACCGCGGATGCACTGCAGTGAGTGCAGAGAGTGCACTGGCACCACTGGCAATGCAGTGCAGTGAGTCCAGAGAGTGCACTGGCACCACTGGGGATGCAGTGCAGTGAGTCCAGAGAGTGCTCTGGCACCACTGGGGATGCAGTTCAGTGATTCCAGAGAGTGCACTGGCACCACTGGGGATACACTGCAGTGACTCCAGAGAGTGCACTGGCACCACTGGGGATGCAGTGCAGTGAGTCCAGAGAGTGCACTGGCACCAACTGGAGCTGCACTGCAGTGAGTCCTGAGATTGCACTGGCACCACTTGGGATGCACTGCAGTGAGTCCAGAGACTGCACTGGCACCACTGGGGATGCAGTGCAGTGAGTCCAGAGAGTGCACTGGCACCACTGTTCATGCAGTACAGTGAGTCCAGAGAGTGCACTGGCACCACTGGGGATGCAGTGCATGAGTGCAGAGAGTGCACTCACACCACTGGGGATGCAGTGCAGTGAGTCCAGAGAGTGGACTGGCACCAGTGGGGATGGAGTGCAGTGAGTCCAGAGAGTGCACTGGCACCACTGGGGATGCAGTGCAGTGAGTCCAGAGAGTGCACTGGCACCACTGGGGATGCACTGCAGTGACTCGAAAGAGTGCACTGGCACCACTGTTGATGCAGTGCAGTGACTCCAGAGAGTGCACTGTCACCACTGGGGATGCACTGCAGTGATTCCAGAGAGTGCACTGGCACCACTGGGAATGCAGTGCAGTGAGTCCAGAGAGTGCACTGGCACCACTGGGGATGCAGTGCACTGAGCCCACAGAGTGCACTGGCACCACTGGTGATGCAGTGCAGTGAGTGCAGAGAGTGCACTGGCACCACTGGCGATGCAGTGCAGTGAGTCCAGAGAGTGCACTGGCACCACTGGGGATGCACTGCAGTGAGTCCAGAGAGTGCTCTGGCACCACTGGGGATGCAGTTCAGTGAGTCCAGAGAGTGCACTGGCACCACTGGGGATACACTGCAGTGACTACAGAGAGTGCACTGGCACCACTGGGGATGCAGTGCAGTGAGTCCAGAGAGTGCACTGGCACCACTGGGGATGCAGTGCAGTGAGTCCAGAGAGTGCACTGGCACCAACTGGAGCTGCACTGCAGTGAGTCCTGAGATTGCACTGGCACCACTGGGGATGCACTGCAGTGAGTCCAGAGACTACACTGGCACCACTGTTCATGCAGTGCAGTGAGTCCAGAGAGTGCACTGGCACCACTGGGGATGCAGTGCATGAGTGCAGAGAGTGCACTGGCACCACTGGGGATGCAGTGCAGTGAGTCCAGAGAGTGGACTGGCACCAGTGGGGATGGAGTGCAGTGAGTCCAGAGAGTGCACTGGCACCACTGGGGATGCAGTGCAGTGACTCCAGAGAGTGCACTGGCACCACTGGGGATGCACTGCAGTGAGTCCAGAGAGTGCACTGGCACCACTGGGGATGCAGTGCAGTGACTCCAGAGAGCGCACAGGCACCAGTAGGGATGCACTGCAGTGAGTCCAGAGAGTGCACTGGCACCACTGGAGATGCACTGCAGTGAGTGCAGAGACTGCACTGGCACCACTGGGGATGCAGTGCAGTGAGTCCAGAGAGTGCACTGGCACCACTGGGGATGCAGTGCAGTGAGTCCAGAGAGTGCATTGGCACCAGTGGGGATGCAGTGCAGTGAGTCGAGAGGGTGCACTGGCACCACTGGGGATTCACTGCAGTGAGTCCAGAGAGTGCACTGGCAACAGTGGCGATGCACTGCAGTAAGTGCAGAGAGTGCACTGGCACCACAGGGGATGCAGTGCAGTGAGTCCAGAGAGTGCACTGGCACCACTGGGGATGCACCCCGGTGAGTCCAGAGAGTGCACTGGCAGCACTGGGGATGCAGTGCAGTGAGTCCAGAGAGTGCACTGGCACCATTGGGGATGCACTGCAGTGAGTCCAGAGAGTGCACTGGCATTACTGGGGATGCAGTGCAGTGAGTCCAGAGAGTGCACTGGCACCAGTAGGGATGCAGTGCAGTGAGTGCAGAGAGTGCACTGGCACCACTGGGGATGCAGTGCAGTGAGTCCAGAGAGTGCACTGGCACCACTGGGGATGCAGTGCAGTGAGTCCAGAGAGTGCACAGGCTCCACTGGGGATGCAGTGTAGTGACTCCAGAGAGTGCACTGGCACCAGTAGGGATGCAGTGCAGTGAGTGCAGAGAGTGCACTGGCACCACTGGGGATGCAGTGCAGTGAGTCCAGAGAGTGCACTGGCACCACTGGGGATGCACTGCAGTGAGTCCAGAGAGTGCACTGGCACCACTGGGGATGCAGTGCAGTGAGTGCAGAGAGTGCACTGGAACCACTGGGGATGCACTACAGTGAATCCAGAGAGTGCACTGGCACCACTGGGGATGCAGTGCAGTGAGTCCAGAGAGTGCACTGGCATTACTGGGGATGCAGTGCAGTGAGTCCAGAGAGTGCACTGGCACCACTGGTGATGCACCGCAGTGAGTCCAGAGAGTGCACTGGCACCACTGGGGATGCAGTGCAGTGAGTCCAGAGAGTGCACTGGCACCAGTGGGGGTGCACTGCAGTGAGTCCAGAGAGTGCACTGGCACCACTGGGGTTGCAGTGCAGTGAGTCCAGAGAGTGCACTGGCACCACTGGGGATGCACTGCAGTGAGTCCAGAGAGTGCACTGGCACCACTGGGAATGCAGTGCAGTGAGTCCAGAGAGTGCACTGGCACCACTGGGGATGCAGTGCAGTGAGTCCAGAGAGTGCACTGGCACCACTGGGGATGCAGTGCAGTGAGTCCAGAGACTGCACAGGCACGACTGGGGATGCAGTTCAGTGAGTCCAGAGAGTGCACTGGCAGCACTGGGGATGCAGTGCAGTGAGTCCAGAGAGTGCACTGGCACCACCGGGGTTTCACTGCAGTGAGTCCAGAGAGTGTACTGGCACCACTGGGGATGCACTGCAGTGAGTCCAGAGAGTGCACTGGCAACACTGGGGATGCACTGCAGTAAGTGCAGAGAGTGCACTGGCACCACTGGGGATGCAGTGCAGTGAGTCCAGAAAGTGCACTGGCACCACTGGGGATGCACCCCGGTGAGTCCAGAGAGTGCACTGGCACCACTGGGGATGCACCCCGGTGAGTCCAGAGAGTGCACTGGCAGCACTGGGGATGCAGTGCAGTGAGTCCAGAGAGTGCACTGGCACCACTGGGGATGCAATGCAGTGAGTCCAGAGAGTGCACTGGCAACACTGGGGATGCAGTGCAGTGACTCCAGAGAGTGCACTGGCACCACTGGGGATGCAGTGCAGTGAGTGCAGAGAGTGCACTGGCACCAGTGGGGATGCAGTGCAGTGAGTCCAGATAGTGCACTGGCACCACTGGGGATGCACTGCAGTGAGTCCAGAGAGTGCACTGGCACCACTGGGGATGCAGTGCAGTGAGTCCAGAGAGTGCATTGGCACCACTGGGGATGCACTGCAGTGAGTCCAGATAGTGCACTGGCACCACTGGGGATGCAGTGCAGTTGAGTCCAGAGAATGCACTGGCACCACTGGGGATGCAGTGCAGTGAGTCCAGAGAGTGCACTGGCACCAGTGGGGGTGCACTGCAGTGAGTCCAGAGATTTCACTGGCACCACTGGGGTTGAAGTGCAGTGAGTCCAGAGAATGCACTGGCACCACTGGGGATGCAGTGCAGTGAGTCCAGAGAGTGCACTGGCACCACTGGGAATGCAGTGCAGTGACTCAGAGAGTGCACTGGCACCACTGGGGATGCACTGCAGTGAGTCCTGAGATTGCACTGGCACCACTGGGGATGCACTGCAGTGAGTCCAGAGACTGCACTGGCACCACTGGGGATGCAGTGCAGTGAGTGCAGAGAGTGCACTGGCACCACTGTTCATGCAGTGCAGTGAGTCCAGAGAGTGTACTGGCACCACTGGGGATGCAGTGCATGAGTGCAGAGACTACACTGGCACCACTGGGGATGCAGTGCAGTGAGTCCAGAGAGTGGACTGGCACCAGTGGGGATGGAGTGCAGTGAGTCCAGAGAGTGCACTGGCACCACTGGGGATGCAGTGCAGTGAGTCCAGAGAGTGCACTGGCACCACAGGGGATGCACTGCAGTGACTCGAAAGAGTGCACTGGCACCACTGTTGATGCAGTGCAGTGACTCCAGAGAGTGCACTGTCACCACTGGGGATGCACTGCAGTGATTCCAGAGAGTGCACTGGCACCACTGGGAATGCAGTGCAGTGAGTCCAGAGAGTGCACTGGCACCACTGCGGATGCAGTGCTGTGACTCCAGAGAGTGCACTGGCACCACTGCGGATGCAGTGCAGTGAGTCCAGAGAGTGCACTGGCACCACTGGGGATGCAGTGCACTGAGCCCAGAGAGTGCACTGGCACCACTGGTGATGCAGTGCAGTGAGTGCAGAGAGTGCACTGGCACCACTGGCGATGCAGTGCAGTGAGTCCAGAGAGTGCACTGGCACCACTGGGGATGCACTGCAGTGAGTCCAGAGAGTGCACTGGCACCACTGGGGATGCAGTGCATGAGTGCAGAGAGTGCACTGGCACCACTGGGTATGCAGTGCAGTGAGTCCAGAGAGTGGACTGGCACCAGTGGGGATGGAGTGCAGTGAGTCCAGAGAGTGCACTGGCACCACTGGGGATGCACTGCAGTGAGTCCAGAGAGTGCACTGGCACCACTGGGGATGCAGTGCAGTGAGTCCACAGAGTGCCCTGGCACCACAGGTGATACACTGCAGTGAGTCCAGAGAGTGCACTGGCAGCACTGGGGGTGCAGTGCAGTGAGTCCAGAGAGTGCACTGGCACCATTGGGGAGGCAGTGCAGTGAGTCCAGAGAGTGCACTGGCACCACTGGGAATGCAGCGCAGTGACTACAGAGAGTGCACTGGCACCACTGGGGATGCAGTGCAGTGAGTCCAGAGACTGCACTGGCACCACTGGGAATGCACTGCAGTGAGTCCAGAGAGTGCACTGGCACCACTGGGGATGCAGTGCAGTGAGTCCAGAGAGTGCACTGGCACCAGTGGGGATGCAGTGCAGTGAGTCGAGAGGGTGCACTGGCACCACCGGGGATTCACTGCAGTGAGTCCAGAGAGTGCACTGGTAACAGTGGCGATGCACTGCAGTAAGTGCAGAGAGTGCACTGGCACCACTGGGGATGCAGTGCAGTGAGTCCAGAGAGTGCACGGGCACCACTGGGGATGCACCCCGGTGAGTCCAGAGAGTGCACTGGCAGCACTGGAGATGCAGTGCAGTGAGTCCAGAGAGTGCACTGGCACCATTGGGGATGCACTGCAGTGAGTCCAGAGACTGCACAGGCTACACTGGGGATGCAGTGTAGTGACTCCAGAGAGTGCACTGGCACCACTGGGGATGCAGTGCAGTGAGTGCAGAGAGTGCACTGGCACCACTGGGGATGCAGTGCAGTGAGTCCAGAGAGTGCACTGGCACCACTGGGGATGCACTGCAGTGAGTCCAGAGAGTGCACTGGCACCACTGGGGATGCAGTGCAGTGAGTCCAGAGAGTGCACTGGCACCACTGGGGATGCACTGCAGTGAGTCCAGAGAGTGCACTGGCACCAGTGGGGGTGCACTGCAGTGAGTCCAGAGAGTGCACTGGCACCACTGGGGTTGCAGTGCAGTGAGTCCAGAGAGTGCACTGGCACCACTGGGGATGCACTGCAGTGAGTCCAGAGAGTGCACTGGCACCACTGGGAATGCAGTGCAGTGAGTCCAGAGAGTGCACTGGCACCAGTGGGGATGCACTGCAGTGAGTCCAGAGAGTGCACTGGCACCACTGGGGATGCACTGCAGTGAGTCCAGAGACTGCACAGGCACGACTGGGGATGCAGTTCAGTGAGTCCAGAGAGTGCACTGGCACCACTGGGGATGCACTGCAGTGAGTCCAGAGAGTGCACTGGCACCACCGGGGTTTCACTGCAGTGAGTCCAGAGAGTGCACTGGCACCACTGGGGATGCAGTGCAGTGAGTCCAGAGAGTGCACTGGCAACACTGGGGATGCACTACAGTACGTGCAGAGAGTGCACTGCCACCACTGGGGATGCAGTGCAGTGAGTCCAGAAAGTGCACGGGCACCACTGGGGATGCACCCCGGTGAGTCCAGAGAGTGTACTGGCACCACTGGGGATGCACCCCAGTGAGTCCAGAGAGTGCACTGGCAGCACTGGGGATGCAGTGCAGTGAATCCAGAGAGTGCACTGGCACCACTGGGGATGCAGTGCAGTGAGTCCAGAGAGTGCACTGGCATTACTGGGGATCTAGTGCAGTGAGTCCAGAGAGTGCACTGGCACCACTGGGGATGCACCGCAGTGAGTCCAGAGAGTGCACTGGCACCACTGGGGATGCACTGCAGTGAGTCCAGAGACTGCACTGGCACCACTGGGGATGCAGTGCAGTGAGTCCAGAGAGTGCACAGGCACCAGTAGGGATGCACTGCAGTGAGTCCAGAGAGTGCACTGGCACCACTGGAGATGCACTGCAGTGAGTCCAGAGAGTGCACTGGCACCACTGGGAATGCAGCGCAGTGACTACAGAGAGTGCACTGCCACCACTGGGGATGCAGTGCAGTGAGTCCAGAGAGTGCACTGGCACCACTGGGGATGCAGTGCAGTGAGTCCAGAGAGTGCACTGGCATTACTGGGGATGCAGTGCAGTGAGTCCAGAGAGTGCACTGGCACCACTGGGGATGCACTGCAGTGACTCGAAAGAGTGCACTGGCACCACAGGGGATGCAGTGCAGTGAGTCCAGAGAGTGCACTGGCACCACTGTGGATGCAGTGCAGTGAGTCCAGAGAGTGCACTGGCACCACTGGGAATGCAGTGCAGTGACTCGAAAGAGTGCACTGGCACCACTGGGGATGCACTGCAGTGAGTCCAGAGAGTGCACTGGCACCACTGGGGATGCAGTGCAGTGAGTCCAGAGAGTGCACTGGCACCACTGGGGATGCACTGCAGTGAGTCCAGAGAGTGCACTGGCACCACTGGGGATGCAGTGCAGTTGAGTCCAGAGAGTGCACTGGCACCACTGGGGATGCAGTGCAGTGAGTCCAGAGAGTGCACTGGCACCACTGGGGATGCACTGCAGTGAGTCCAGAGAGTGCACTGGCACCACTGGAGATGCAGTGCAGTGAGTCCAGAGAGTGCACTGGCACCACTGGAGATGCACCCCTGTGAGTCCAGAGAGTGCTCTGGCACCACTGGGGATGCAGTGCAGTGAGTCCAGAGAGTGCATTGTCACCACTGGGTATGCAGTGCAGTGAGTCCAGAGAGTGCACTGGCACCACTGGGGATGCAGTGCAGTGAGTCCAGAGAGTGCACTGGCACCACTGGGGATGCAGTGCAGTGAGTCCAGAGAGTGCACTGGCACCACTGGGGATGCAGTGCAGTACGTGCAGAGAGTGCACTGCCACCACTGGGGATGCACTGCAGTGAGTCCAGAGAGTGCACTGGCACCGCTGGAGATGCACTGCAGTGAGTCCAGAGAGTGCACTGGCACCACTGGGAATGCAGCGCAGTGACTACAGAGAGTGCACTGGCACCACCGGGGATGCAGTGCAGTGAGTCCAGAGAGTGCACTGGCACCACTGGGGATGCAGTGCAGTGAGTCCAGAGAGTGCACTGGCATTACTGGGGATGCAGTGCAGTGAGTCCAGAGAGTGCACTGGCACCACTGGGGATGCACTGCAGTGACTCGAAAGAGTGCACTGGCACCACTGGGGATGCAGTGCAGTGACTCCAGAGAGTGCACTGGCACCACTGGGGATGCAGTGCAGTGAGTCCAGAGAGTGCACTGGCACCACTGGGAATGCAGTGCAGTGACGCGAAAGAGTGCACTGGCACCACTGGGGATGCAGAGCAGTGAGTCCAGAGAGTGCACTGGCACCACTGGGGATGCAGTGCAGTGAGTCCAGAGAGTGCACTGGCACCACTGGGGATGCACTGCAGTGAGTCCAGAGAGTGCACTGGCACCACTGGGGATGCAGTGCAGTTGAGTCCAGAGAGTGCACTGGCACCACTGGGGATGCAGTGCAGTGAGTCCAGAGAGTGCACTGGCACCAGTAGGGATGCACTGCAGTGAGTCCAGAGAGTGCACTGGCACCACTGGAGATGCAGTGCAGTGAGTCCAGAGAGTGCACTGGCACCACTGGGGATGCACCCCGGTGAGTCCAGAGAGTGCTCTGGCACCACTGGGGATGCAGTGCAGTGAGTCCAGAGAGTGCATTGTCACCACTGGGTATGCAGTGCAGTGAGTCCAGAGAGTGCACTGGCACCACTGGGGATGCAGTGCAGTGAGTCCAGAGAGTGCACTGGCACCACTGGGGATGCACTGCAGTGAGTCCAGAGAGTGCACTGACACCACTGGGGATGCAGTGCAGTTGAGTCCAGAGAGTGCACTGGCACCACTGGGGATGCAGTGCAGTGAGTCCAGAGAGTGCACTGGCACCACTGGGGATGCAGTGCAGTTGAGTCCAGAGAGTGCACTGGCACCACTGGTGTTGCAGTGCAGTGAGTCTAGAGACTGCACTGGCACCACTGGGGATGCAGTGCAGTGAGTCCAGAGAGTGCACAGGCACCAGTAGGGTTGCACTGCAGTGAGTCCAGAGACTGCACAGGCACGACTGGGGATGCACTGCAGTGAGTCCGGAGAGTGCACTGGCACCACTGGGGATGCAGTGCAGTGAGTGCAGAGAGTGCACTGGCACCAGTGGGGATGCACTGAAGTGAGTCCAGAGAGTGCACTGGCACCACTGGGGATGCAGTGCAGTGAGTCCAGAGAGTGCACTGGCACCACTGGGGATGCACCCCGGTGAGTCCAGAGAGTGCTCTGGCACCACTGGGGATGCAGTACAGTGAGTGCAGAGAGTGCACTGGCACTAGTGGGGATGCACTGCAGTGAGTCCAGAGAGTGCACTGGCACCACTGGGGATGCAGTGCAGTGAGTCCAGAGAGTGCATTGGCACCACTGGGAATGCACTGCAGTGAGTCCAGAGAGTGCACTGGCACCACTGGGGATGCAGTGCAGTTGAGTCCAGAGAGTGCACTGGCACCACTGGGGATGCAGTGCAGTGAGTCCAGAGAGTGCACTGGCACCACTGGGGATGCAGTGCAGTACGTGCAGAGAGTGCACTGCCACCACTGGGGATGCACTGCAGTGAGTCCAGAAAGTGCACTGGCTCCACTGGTGATGCAGTGCCGTGAGTCCAGAGAGTGCACTGGCACCACTGGGGATGCAGTGCAGTGAGTCCAGAGAGTGCACTGGCACCACTGGGGATGCAGTGCAGGGAGTGCAGAGAGTGCAATGGCACCACAGGGGATGCAGTGCAGTGAGTCCAGAGAGTGCACTGGCACCACTGGGGATGCAGTGCAGTGAGTGCAGAGAGTGCACTGGCACCACTGGGGATGCAGTGCAGTGAGTCCAGAGAGTGCACTGGCACCAGTAGGGATGCACTGCAGTGAGTCCAGAGAGTGCACTGGCACCACTGGAGATGCAGTGCAGTGAGTCCAGAGAGTGCACTGGCACCACTGGGGATGCAGTGCAGTGAGTCCAGAGAGTGCACTGGCACCACTGGGGATGCACCCCGGTGAGTCCAGAGAGTGCTCTGGCACCACTGGGGATGCAGTGCAGTACGTGCAGAGAGTGCACTGCCACCACTGGGGATGCACTGCAGTGAGTCCAGAAAGTGCACTGGCTCCACTGGTGATGCAGTGCCGTGAGTCCAGAGAGTGCACTGGCACCACTGGGGATGCAGTGCAGTGAGTCCAGAGAGTGCACTGGCACCACTGGGGATGCAGTGCAGTGAGTGCAGAGAGTGCTCTGGCACCACAGGGGATGCACTGCAGTGAGTCCAGAGAGTGCACTGGCACCACTGGGGATGCAGTGCAGTGAGTCCAGAGAGTGCACTGGCACCACTGGGGATGCAGTGCAGTGAGTCCAGAGAGTGCTCTGGCACCACTCGGGATGCAGTGCAGTACGTGCAGAGGGTGCACTGCCACCACTGGGGATGCAGTGCAGTGAGTCCAGAGAGTGCTCTGGCACCACTGGGGATGCAGTGCAGTGAGTCCAGAGAGTGCACTGGCACCACTGGGGATGCACTGCAGTGAGTCCAGAGAGTGCACTGGCACCACTGGGGATGCAGTGCAGTTGAGTCCAGAGAGTGCACTGGCACCACTGGGGATGCAGTGCAGTGAGTGCAGAGAGTGCACTGGCACCACTGGGGATGCAGTGCAGTGAGTCCAGAGAGTGCACTGGCACCACTCGGGATGCACTGCAGTGAGTCCAGAGAGTGCACTGGCACCACTGGAGATGCAGTGCAGTGAGTCCAGAGAGTGCACTGGCACCACTGGGGATGCAGTGCAGTGAGTCCAGAGAGTGCACTGGCACCTCTGGGGATGCACCCCGGTGAGTCCAGAGAGTGCTCTGGCACCACTGGGGATGCAGTGCAGTGAGTCCAGAGAGTGCACTGGCACCACTGGGGATGCAGTGCAGTACGTGCAGAGAGTGCACTGCCACCACTGGGGATGCACTGCAGTGACTCCAGAAAGTGCACTGGCTCCACTGGTGATGCAGTGCCGTGAGTCCAGAGAGTGCACTGGCACCACTGGGGATGCAGTGCAGTGAGTGCAGAGAGTGCACTGGCACCACTGGGGATGCAGTGCAGGGAGTGCAGAGAGTGCAATGGCACCACTGGGGATGCAGTGCAGTGCGTCCAGAGAGTGCACTGGCACCACTGGGGATGCAGTGCAGTGACTCCAGAGAGCGCACTGGCACCACTGGGGATGCAGTGCAGTGAGTCCAGAGAGTGCAATGGCACCACTGGGGATGCAGTGCAGTGAGTCCAGAGAGTGCACTGGCACCACTGGGGATGCAGTGCAGTGAGTCCAGAGAGTGCACTGGCACCACTGGGGATGCAGTGCAGTGAGTCCAGAGAGTGCACTGGCACCACAGGGGATGCAGTGCAGTGAGTCCAGAGAGTGCAATGGCACCACTGGGGATGCAGTGCAGTGACTCCAGAGAGTGCACTGGCACCACTGGGGATGCAGTGCAGTTGAGTCCAGAGAGTGGACTGGCACCAGTGGGGATGGAGTGCAGTGAGTCCAGAGAGTGCACTGGCACCACTGGGGATGCAGTGCAGTGAGTCCAGAGTGTGCACTGGCACCACTGGGGATGCAGTGCAGTGAGTCCAGAGAGTGCACTGGCACCACTGGGGATGCAGTGCAGTGAGTCCAGAGAGTGCACTGGCACCACTGGGGATGCAGTGCAGTGACTCCAGAGAGTGCACTGGCACCACTGGGAATGCAGTGCAGTGAGTCCAGAGAGTGCACTGGCACCACAGGGGATGCAGTGCAGTGAGTCCAGAGAGTGCAATGGCACCACTGGGGATGCAGTGCAGTGACTCCAGAGAGTGCACTGGCACCACTGGGGATGCAGTGCAGTTGAGTCCAGAGAGTGGACTGGCACCAGTGGGGATGGAGTGCAGTGAGTCCAGAGAGTGCACTGGCACCACTGGGGATGCAGTGCAATGAGTCCAGAGTGTGCACTGGCACCACTGGGGATGCAGTGCAGTGAGTCCAGAGAGTGCACTGGCACCACTGGGGATGCAGTGCAGTGAGTCCAGAGAGTGCACTGGCACCACTGGGGATGCAGTGCAGTACGTGCAGAGAGTGCACTGGCACCAGTGGGGATGCACTGCAGTGAGTCCAGAGAGTGCACTGGCACCACTGGGGATGCAGTGCAGTGAGTCCAGAGAGTGCACTGGCACCACTGGGGATGCACCCCGGTGAGTCCAGAGAGTGCTCTGGCACCACTGGGGATGCAGTACAGTGAGTGCAGAGAGTGCACTGGCACCAGTGGGGATGCACTGCAGTGAGTCCAGAGAGTGCACTGGCACCACTGGGGATGCAGTGCAGTGAGTCCAGAGAGTGCATTGGCACCACTGGGAATGCACTGCAGTGAGTCCAGAGAGTGCACTGGCACCACTGGGGATGCAGTGCAGTTGAGTCCAGAGAGTGCACTGGCACCACTGGGGATGCAGTGCAGTGAGTCCAGAGAGTGCACTGGCACCACTGGGGATGCAGTGCAGTACGTGCAGAGAGTGCACTGCCACCACTGGGGATGCACTGCAGTGAGTCCAGAAAGTGCACTGGCTCCACTGGTGATGCAGTGCCGTGAGTCCAGAGAGTGCACTGGCACCACTGGGGATGCAGTGCAGTGAGTCCAGAGAGTGCACTGGCACCACTGGGGATGCAGTGCAGGGAGTGCAGAGAGTGCAATGGCACCACAGGGGATGCAGTGCAGTGAGTCCAGAGAGTGCACTGGCACCACTGGGGATGCAGTGCAGTGAGTGCAGAGAGTGCACTGGCACCACTGGGGATGCAGTGCAGTGAGTCCAGAGAGTGCACTGGCACCAGTAGGGATGCACTGCAGTGAGTCCAGAGAGTGCACTGGCACCACTGGAGATGCAGTGCAGTGAGTCCAGAGAGTGCACTGGCACCACTGGGGATGCAGTGCAGTGAGTCCAGAGAGTGCACTGGCACCACTGGGGATGCACCCCGGTGAGTCCAGAGAGTGCACTGGCACCACTGGGGATGCAGTGCAGTACGTGCAGAGAGTGCACTGCCACCACTGGGGATTCACTGCAGTGAGTCCAGAAAGTGCACTGGCTCCACTGGTGATGCAGTGCCGTGAGTCCAGAGAGTGCACTGGCACCACTGGGGATGCAGTGCAGTGAGTCCAGAGAGTGCACTGGCACCACTGGGGATGCAGTGCAGTGAGTGCAGAGAGTGCTCTGGCACCACAGGGGATGCACTGCAGTGAGTCCAGAGAGTGCACTGGCACCACTGGGGATGCAGTGCAGTGAGTGCAGAGAGTGCACTGGCACCACTCGGGATGCACTGCAGTGAGTCCAGAGAGTGCACTGGCACCACTGGAGATGCAGTGCAGTGAGTCCAGAGAGTGCACTGGCACCACTGGGGATGCAGTGCAGTGAGTCCAGAGAGTGCACTGGCACCTCTGGGGATGCACCCCGGTGAGTCCAGAGAGTGCTCTGGCACCACTGGGGATGCACTGCAGTTTGTCCAGAGAGTGCACTGGCACCACTGGGGATGCAGTGCAGTACGTGCAGAGAGTGCACTGCCACCACTGGGGATGCACTGCAGTGAGTCCAGAAAGTGCACTGGCTCCACTGGTGATGCAGTGCCGTGAGTCCAGAGAGTGCACTGGCACCACTGGGGATGCAGTGCAGTGAGTGCAGAGAGTGCACTGGCACCACTGGGGATGCAGTGCAGGGAGTGCAGAGAGTGCACTGGCATTACTGGGGATGCAGTGCAGTGAGTCCAGAGAGTGCACTGGCACCACTGGGGATGCAGTGCAGTGACTCCAGAGAGCGCACTGGCACCACTGGGGATGCAGTGCAGTGAGTCCAGAGAGTGCAATGGCACCACTGGGGATGCAGTGCAGTGAGTCCAGAGAGTGCACTGGCACCACTGGGGATGCAGTGCAGTGAGTCCAGAGAGTGCACTGGCACCACTGGGGATGCAGTGCAGTGAGTCCAGAGAGTGCACTGGCACCACAGGGGATGCAGTGCAGTGAGTCCAGAGAGTGCAATGGCACCACTGGGGATGCAGTGCAGTGACTCCAGACAGTGCACTGGCACCACTGGGGATGCAGTGCAGTTGAGTCCAGAGAGTGGACTGGCACCAGTGGGGATGGAGTGCAGTGAGTCCAGAGAGTGCACTGGCACCAATGGGGATGCAGTGCAGTGAGTCCAGAGTGTGCACTGGCACCACTGGGGATGCAGTGCAGTGAGTCCAGAGAGTGCACTGGCACCACTGGGGATGCAGTGCAGTGAGTCCAGAGAGTGCACTGGCACCACTGGGGATGCAGTGCAGTGAGTCCAGAGAGTGCACTGGCACCACAGGGGATGCAGTGCAGTGAGTCCAGAGAGTGCAATGGCACCACTGGGGATGCAGTGCAGTGACTCCAGAGAGTGCACTGGCACCACTGGGGATGCAGTGCAGTTGAGTCCAGAGAGTGGACTGGCACCAGTGGGGATGGAGTGCAGTGAGTCCAGAGAGTGCACTGGCACCACTGGGGATGCAGTGCAATGAGTCCAGAGTGTGCACTGGCACCACTGGGGATGCAGTGCAGTGAGTCCAGAGAGTGCACTGGCACCACTGGGGATGCAGTGCAGTGAGTCCAGAGAGTGCACTGGCACCACTGGGGATGCAGTGCAGTGAGTCCAGAGAGTGCACTGGCACCACTGGGGATGCAGTGCAGTACGTGCAGAGAGTGCACTGGCACCAGTGGGGATGCACTGCAGTGAGTCCAGAGAGTGCACTGGCACCACTGGGGATGCAGTGCAGTGAGTCCAGAGAGTGCATTGGCACCACTGGGGATGCAGTGCAGTGAGTCCAGAGAGTGAACTGGCACCACTGGGGATGCAGTGCAGTGAGTCCAGAGAGTGCACTGGCACCACTGGGGATGCACTGCAGTGAGTCCAGAGAGTGCACTGGCACCACTGGAGATGCAGTGCAGTGAGTCCAGAGTGTGCACTGGCACCACTGGGGATGCAGTGCAGTGAGTCCAGAGAGTGCACTGGCACCACTGGGGATGCAGTGCAGTGAGTCCAGAGAGTGCACTGGCACCACTGGGGATGCAGTGCAGTGAGTCCAGAGAGTGCACTGGCACCACTGGGGATGCAGTGCAGTGAGTGCAGAGAGTGCACTGGCACCACAGGGGATGCACTGCAGTGAGTCCAGAGAGTGCACTGGCACCACTGGGGATGCAGTGCAGTGAGTCCAGAGAGTGCACTGGCACCACTGGGGATGCAGTGCAGTACGTGCAGAGAGTGCACTGGCACCACTGGGGATGCACTGCAGTGAGTCCAGAAAGTGCACTGGCTCCACTGGTGATGCAGTGCCGTGAGTCCAGAGAGTGCACTGGCACCAGTGGGGATGCAGTGCAGTGAGTCCAGAGAGTGCACTGGCACCACTGGGGATGCAGTGCAGTGAGTGCAGAGAGTGCACTGGCACCACAGGGGATGCACTGCAGTGAGTCCAGAGAGTGCACTGGCACCACTGGGGATGCACCCCAGTGAGTCCAGAGAGTGCTCTGGCACCACTGGGGATGCAGTGCAGTGAGTCCAGAGAGTGCACTGGCATTACTGGGGATGCAGTGCAGTGAGTCCAGAGAGTGCACTGGCACCACTGGGGATGCACTGCAGTGACTCGAAAGAGTGCACTGGCACCACTGGGGATGCAGTGCAGTGAGTGCAGAGAGTGCACTGGCACCACTGGGGATGCAGTGCAGTGAGTCTAGAGAGTGCACTGGCACCAGTGGGGATGGAGTGCAGTGAGTCCAGAGAGTGCACTGGCACCACTGGGGATGCAGTGCAGTGAGTCCAGAGAGAGCACTGGCACCACTGGGGATGCAGTGCAGTGAGTCCAGAGAGTGCACTGGCACCACTGGGGATGCAGTGCAGTGAGTCCAGAGAGTGCACTGGCACCACTGGGGATGCAGTGCAGTGAGTCCAGAGAGTGCACTGGCACCACTGGGGATGCACCCCGGTGAGTCCAGAGAGTGCTCTGGCACCACTGGGGATGCACCCCGGTGAGTCCAGAGAGTGCTCTGGCACCACTGGGGATGCACTGCAGTGACTCCAGAGAGTGCACTGGCACCACTGGGGATGCACTGCAGTGAGTCCAGAGAGTGCACTGGCACCACTGGGGATGCACCCCGGTGAGTCCAGAGAGTGCTCTGGCACCACTGGGGATGCACTGCAGTGACTCCAGAGAGTGCACTGGCACCACTGGGGATGCACTGCAGTGACTCCAGAGAGTGCACTGGCACCACTGGGGATGCAGTGCAGTGAGTCCAGAGAGTGCACTGGCACCACTGGGGATGCACCCCGGTGAGTCCAGAGAGTGCTCTGGCACCACTGGGGATGCACTGCAGTGACTCCAGAGAGTGCACTGGATCAATTGGGGATGCAGTTCAGTTAGTCCAGAGAGTGCACTGGCACCACTGGGAATGCAGTGCAGTGAGTCCAGAGAGTGCACTGTCACCACTGGGGATGCAGTGCAGTGACTCGAAAGAGTGCACTGGCACCACTGGGGATGCACTGCAGTGAGTCCGGAGAGTGCCCTGGCACCAATGGGGATGCAGTGCAGTGAGTCCAGAGAGTGCACTGGCACCACTGGGGATGCACTGCAGTCAGTCCAGAGAGTGTACTGGCACCAGTGGGGATGGAGTGCAGTGACTCCAGAGAGTGCACTGGCACCACTGGGGATGCAGTGCAGTGAGTCCAGAGACTGCACTGGCATTACTGGGGATGCAGTGCAGTGAGTCCAGAGAGTGCACTGGCACCACTGGGGATGCACTGCAGTGACTCGAAAGAGTGCACTGGCACCACTGGGGATGCAGTGCAGTGACTCCAGAGAGTGCACTGGCACCACTGGGGATGCAGTGCAGTGAGTCCAGAGAGTGCACTGGCACCACTGCGAATGCAGTGCAGTGACTCGAAAGAGTGCACTGGCACCACTGGGGATGCAGTGCAGTGAGTCCAGAGAGTGCACTGGCACCACTGGGGATGCACTGCAGTGAGTCCAGAGAGTGCACTGGCACCACTGGGGATGCAGTGCAGTTGAGTCCAGAGAGTGCACTGGCACCACTGGGGATGCAGTGCAGTGAGTCCAGAGAGTGCACTGGCACCAGTAGGGATGCACTGCAGTGAGTCCAGAGAGTGCACTGGCACCACTGGAGATGCAGTGCAGTGAGTCCAGAGAGTGCACTGGCACCACTGGGGATGCACCCCGGTGAGTCCAGAGAGTCCTCTGGCACCACTGGGGATTCAGTGCAGTGAGTCCAGAGAGTGCATTGTCACCACTGGGTATGCAGTGCAGTGAGTCCAGAGAGTGCACTGGCACCACTGGGGATGCAGTGCAGTGAGTCCAGAGAGTGCACTGGCACCACTGGTGTTGCAGTGCAGTGAGTCCAGAGACTGCACTGGCACCACTGGGGATGCAGTGCAGTTGAGTCCAGAGAGTTCACTGGCACCACTGGGGATGCAGTGCAGTTGAGTCCAGAGAGTGCACTGGCACCACTGGTGTTGCAGTGCAGTGAGTCCAGAGACTGCACTGGCACCACTGGGGATGCAGTGCAGTGAGTCCAGAGAGTGCACAGGCACCAGTAGGGATGCACTGCAGTGAGTCCAGAGACTGCACAGGCACGACTGGGGATGCACTGCAGTGAGTCCAGAGAGTGCACTGGCAACACTGGGGATGCAGTGCAGTGAGTGCAGAGAGTGCACTGGCACCAGTGGGGATGCACTGCAGTGAGTCCAGAGAGTGCACTGGCACCACTGGGGATGCAGTGCAGTGAGTCCAGAGAGTGCATTGGCACCACTGGGGATGCACTGCAGTGAGTCCAGAGAGTGCACTGGCACCACTGGGGATGCAGTGCAGTTGAGTCCAGAGAGTGCACTGGCACCACTGGGGATGCAGTGCAGTGAGTCCAGAGAGTGCACTGGCACCACTGGGGATGCAGTGCAGTACGTGCAGAGAGTGCACTGCCACCACTGGGGATGCACTGCAGTGAGTCCAGAAAGTTCACTGGCTCCACTGGTGATGCAGTGCCGTGAGTCCAGAGAGTGCACTGGCACCACTGGGGATGCAGTGCAGTGAGTCCAGAGAGTGCACTGGCACCACTGGGGATGCAGTGCAGGGAGTGCAGAGAGTGCAATGGCACCACAGGGGATGCAGTGCAGTGAGTCCAGAGAGTGCACTGGCACCACTGGGGATGCAGTGCAGTGAGTGCAGAGAGTGCACTGGCACCACTGGGGATGCAGTGCAGTGAGTCCAGAGAGTGCACTGGCACCAGTAGGGATGCACTGCAGTGAGTCCAGAGAGTGCACTGGCACCACTGGAGATGCAGTGCAGTGAGTCCAGAGAGTGCACTGGCACCACTGGGGATGCAGTGCAGTGAGTCCAGAGAGTGCACTGGCACCACTGGGGATGCACCCCGGTGAGTCCAGAGAGTGCTCTGGCACCACTGGGGATGCAGTGCAGTACGTGCAGAGAGTGCACTGCCACCACTGGGGATGCACTGCAGTGAGTCCAGAAAGTGCACTGGCTCCACTGGTGATGCAGTGCCGTGAGTCCAGAGAGTGCACTGGCACCACTGGGGATGCAGTGCAGTGAGTCCAGAGAGTGCACTGTCACCACTGGGGATGCAGTGCAGTGAGTGCAGAGAGTGCACTGGCACCACAGGGGATGCACTGCAGTGAGTCCAGAGAGTGCACTGGCACCACTGGGGATGCAGTGCAGTGAGTCCAGAGAGTGCACTGGCACCACTGGGGATGCAGTGCAGTGAGTCCAGAGAGTGCTCTGGCACCACTGGGGATGCAGTGCAGTACGTGCAGAGAGTGCACTGCCACCACTGGGGATGCAGTGCAGTGAGTCCAGAGAGTGCTCTGGCACCACTGGGGATGCAGAGCAGTGAGTCCAGAGAGTGCACTGGCACCACTGGGGATGCACTGCAGTGAGTCCAGAGAGTGCACTGGCACCACTGGGGATGCAGTGCAGTTGAGTCCAGAGAGTGCACTGGCACCACTGGGGATGCAGTGCAGTGAGTCCAGAGAGTGCACTGGCACCACTGGGAAGCAGTGCAGTGAGTGCAGAGAGTGCACTGGCACCACTGGGGATGCAGTGCAGTGAGTCCAGAGAGTGCACTGGCACCAGTAGGGATGCACTGCAGTGAGTCCAGAGAGTGCACTGGCACCACTGGAGATGCACCCCGGTGAGTCCAGAGAGTGCTCTGGCACCACTGGGGATGCACTGCAGTGAGTCCAGAGAGTGCACTGGCACCACTGGGGATGCAGTGCAGTACGTGCAGAGAGTGCACTGCCACCACTGGGGATGCACTGCAGTGAGTCCAGAAAGTGCACTGGCTCCACTGGTGATGCAGTGCCGTGAGTCCAGAGAGTGCACTGGCACCACTGGGGATGCAGTGCAGTGAGTCCAGAGAGTGCACTGGCACCACTGGGGATGCAGTGCAGTGAGTGCAGAGAGTGCAATGGCACCACAGGGGATGCAGTGCAGTGAGTCCAGAGAGTGCACTGGCACCACTGGGGATGCAGTGCAGTGACTCCAGAGAGTGCACTGGCACCACTGGGGATGCAGTGCAGTGAGTCCAGAGAGTGCACTGGCACCACTGGGGATGCAGTGCAGTGAGTCCAGAGAGTGCACTGGCACCACTGGGGATGCAGTGCAGTGAGTCCAGAGAGTGCACTGGCACCACAGGGAATGCAGTGCAGTGAGTCCAGAAGAGTACAATGGCACCACTGGGGATGCAGTGCAGTGACTCCAGAGAGTGCACTGGCACCACTGGGGATGCAGTGCAGTTGAGTCCAGAGAGTGGACTGGCACCAGTGGGGATGGAGTGCAGTGAGTCCAGAGAGTGCACTGGCACCACTGGGGATGCAGTGCAGTGAGTCCAGAGTGTGCACAGGCACCACTGGGGATGCAGTGCAGTGAGTCCAGAGAGTGCACTGGCACCACTGGGGATGCAGTGCAGTGAGTCCAGAGAGTGCACTGGCACCACTGGGGTTGTAGTGCAGTGAGTCCAGAGAGTGCACTGGCACCACTGGGGATGCACTGCAGTGAGTCCAGAGAGTGCACTGGCACCACTGGGGATGCACTGCAGTGACTCTAGAGAGTGCACTGGCACCACTCTGGATGCAGTGCGGTTAGTCCAGAGAGTGCACTGGCACCACTGTGGATGCAGTACAGTGAGTCCAGAGAGTGCACTGGCACCACTGGGGATGCAGTACAGTGACTCCAGAGAGTGAATTGGCACCACTGGGGATGCACTTCATTGAGTCCAGAGAGTGCACTGGCACCACTGGGGATGCACTGCAGTGAGTGCAGAGAGTACACTGGCACCATTGGGGATGTACTGCAGTGAGTCCAGAGAGTGCACTGGCACCACTGGGGATGCAGTACAGTGAGTCCACAGAGTGCACTGGCACCACTGGGGATGCACTGCAGAGACTCCAGAGAGTGCACTGGCACCACTGGGGATGCAGTGCAGTGAGTCCAGAGAGTGCACTGGCACCACTGGGGATGCACTGCAGTGAGTCCAGAGAGTGCACTGGCACCACTGGGGATGCAGTGCATTGAGTCCAGATAGTGCACTGGCACCACTGGGGATGCAGTGCAGTGAGTCCAGAGAGTGCACTGGCACCACTGGGAATGCACCCCGGTGAGTCCAGAGAGTGCACTGGCAGCACTGGAGATGCAGTGCAGTGAGTCCAGAGAGTGCACTGGCACCACCGGGGTTTCACTGCAGTGAGTCCAGAGAGTGTACTGGCACCACTGGGGATGCAGTGCAGTGAGTCCAGAGAGTGCACTGGCAACACTGGGGATGCACTGCAGTAAGTGCAGAGACTGCACTGGCAACATTGGGGATGCAGTGCAGTGAGTGCAGAGAGTGCACTGGAACCAGTGGGGATGCAGTGCAGTGACGCCAGAGAGTGTACTGGCACCCCTGGGGATGCAGTGCAGTGAGTCCAGAAAGTGCACTGGCTCCACTGGGGATGCAGTGCAGTGAGTGCAGAGAGTGCACTGGCACCACTGGGGATGCACTGCAGTGACTCGAAAGAGTGCACTGGCACCACTGCGGATGCACTGCAGTGAGTCCGGAGAGTGCCCTGGCACCAATGGGGATGCAGTGCAGTGAGTCCAGAGAGTGCACTGGCACCACTGGGGATGCACTGCAGTGAGTCCAGAGAGTGTACTGGCACCAGTGGGGATGGAGTGCAGTGAGTCCAGAGAGTGCACTGGCTCCACTGGTGATGCAGTGCAGTGAGTCCAGAGAGTGCACTGGCACCAGTGGGGATGGAGTGCAGTGAGTCCAGAGAGTGCACTGGCACCACTGGGGATGCAGTGCAGTGAGTCCAGAGAGTGCACTGGCACCACTGGGGATGCAGTGCAGTACGTGCAGAGAGTGCACTGCCACCACTGGGGATGCAGTGCAGTGAGTCCAGAGAGTGCACTGGCACCACTGGGGATGCACCCCGGTGAGTCCAGAGAGTGCTCTGGCACCACTGGGGATGCACTGCAGTGACTCCAGAGAGTGCACTGGCACCACTGGGGATGCACTGCAGTGAGTGCAGAGAGTGCACTGGCACCACAGGGGATGCACTGCAGTGAGTCCAGAGAGTGCACTGGCACCACTGGGGATGCAGTGCAGTGAGTCCAGAGAGTGCACTGGCACCACTGGGGATGCACTGTAGCGAGTCCAGAGACTGCACTGGCATTACTGGGGATGCAGTGCAGTGAGTCCAGAGAGTGCACTGGCACCACTGGGGATGCACTGCAGTGACTCGAAAGAGTGCACTGGCACCACTGGGGATGCAGTGCAGTGAGTGCAGAGAGTGCACTGGCACCACTGGGGATGCAGTGCAGTGAGTCTAGAGAGTGCACTGGCACCAGTGGGGATGGAGTGCAGTGAGTCCAGAGAGTGCACTGGCACCACTGGGGATGCAGTGCAGTGAGTCCAGAGAGAGCACTGGCACCACTGGGGATGCAGTGCAGTGAGTCCAGAGAGTGCACTGGCACCACTGGGGATGCAGTGCAGTGAGTCCAGAGAGTGCACTGGCACCACTGGGGATGCAGTGCAGTGAGTCCAGAGAGTGCACTGGCACCACTGGGGATGCACCCCGGTGAGTCCAGAGAGTGCTCTGGCACCACTGGGGATGCACCCCGGTGAGTCCAGAGAGTGCTCTGGCACCACTGGGGATGCACTGCAGTGACTCCAGAGAGTGCACTGGCACCACTGGGGATGCACTGCAGTGAGTCCAGAGAGTGCACTGGCACCACTGGGGATGCACCCCGGTGAGTCCAGAGAGTGCTCTGGCACCACTGGGGATGCACTGCAGTGACTCCAGAGAGTGCACTGGCACCACTGGGGATGCACTGCAGTGACTCCAGAGAGTGCACTGGCACCACTGGGGATGCAGTGCAGTGAGTCCAGAGAGTGCACTGGCACCACTGGGGATGCACCCCGGTGAGTCCAGAGAGTGCTCTGGCACCACTGGGGATGCACTGCAGTGACTCCAGAGAGTGCACTGGATCAATTGGGGATGCAGTTCAGTTAGTCCAGAGAGTGCACTGGCACCACTGGGAATGCAGTGCAGTGAGTCCAGAGAGTGCACTGTCACCACTGGGGATGCAGTGCAGTGACTCGAAAGAGTGCACTGGCACCACTGGGGATGCACTGCAGTGAGTCCGGAGAGTGCCCTGGCACCAATGGGGATGCAGTGCAGTGAGTCCAGAGAGTGCACTGGCACCACTGGGGATGCACTGCAGTCAGTCCAGAGAGTGTACTGGCACCAGTGGGGATGGAGTGCAGTGACTCCAGAGAGTGCACTGGCACCACTGGGGATGCAGTGCAGTGAGTCCAGAGACTGCACTGGCATTACTGGGGATGCAGTGCAGTGAGTCCAGAGAGTGCACTGGCACCACTGGGGATGCACTGCAGTGACTCGAAAGAGTGCACTGGCACCACTGGGGATGCAGTGCAGTGACTCCAGAGAGTGCACTGGCACCACTGGGGATGCAGTGCAGTGAGTCCAGAGAGTGCACTGGCACCACTGCGAATGCAGTGCAGTGACTCGAAAGAGTGCACTGGCACCACTGGGGATGCAGTGCAGTGAGTCCAGAGAGTGCACTGGCACCACTGGGGATGCACTGCAGTGAGTCCAGAGAGTGCACTGGCACCACTGGGGATGCAGTGCAGTTGAGTCCAGAGAGTGCACTGGCACCACTGGGGATGCAGTGCAGTGAGTCCAGAGAGTGCACTGGCACCAGTAGGGATGCACTGCAGTGAGTCCAGAGAGTGCACTGGCACCACTGGAGATGCAGTGCAGTGAGTCCAGAGAGTGCACTGGCACCACTGGGGATGCACCCCGGTGAGTCCAGAGAGTCCTCTGGCACCACTGGGGATTCAGTGCAGTGAGTCCAGAGAGTGCATTGTCACCACTGGGTATGCAGTGCAGTGAGTCCAGAGAGTGCACTGGCACCACTGGGGATGCAGTGCAGTGAGTCCAGAGAGTGCACTGGCACCACTGGTGTTGCAGTGCAGTGAGTCCAGAGACTGCACTGGCACCACTGGGGATGCAGTGCAGTTGAGTCCAGAGAGTTCACTGGCACCACTGGGGATGCAGTGCAGTTGAGTCCAGAGAGTGCACTGGCACCACTGGTGTTGCAGTGCAGTGAGTCCAGAGACTGCACTGGCACCACTGGGGATGCAGTGCAGTGAGTCCAGAGAGTGCACAGGCACCAGTAGGGATGCACTGCAGTGAGTCCAGAGACTGCACAGGCACGACTGGGGATGCACTGCAGTGAGTCCAGAGAGTGCACTGGCAACACTGGGGATGCAGTGCAGTGAGTGCAGAGAGTGCACTGGCACCAGTGGGGATGCACTGCAGTGAGTCCAGAGAGTGCACTGGCACCACTGGGGATGCAGTGCAGTGAGTCCAGAGAGTGCATTGGCACCACTGGGGATGCACTGCAGTGAGTCCAGAGAGTGCACTGGCACCACTGGGGATGCAGTGCAGTTGAGTCCAGAGAGTGCACTGGCACCACTGGAGATGCAGTGCAGTGAGTCCAGAGAGTGCACTGGCACCACTGGGGATGCAGTGCAGTACGTGCAGAGAGTGCACTGCCACCACTGGGGATGCACTGCAGTGAGTCCAGAAAGTTCACTGGCTCCACTGGTGATGCAGTGCCGTGAGTCCAGAGAGTGCACTGGCACCACTGGGGATGCAGTGCAGTGAGTCCAGAGAGTGCACTGGCACCACTGGGGATGCAGTGCAGGGAGTGCAGAGAGTGCAATGGCACCACAGGGGATGCAGTGCAGTGAGTCCAGAGAGTGCACTGGCACCACTGGGGATGCAGTGCAGTGAGTGCAGAGAGTGCACTGGCACCACTGGGGATGCAGTGCAGTGAGTCCAGAGAGTGCACTGGCACCAGTAGGGATGCACTGCAGTGAGTCCAGAGAGTGCACTGGCACCACTGGAGATGCAGTGCAGTGAGTCCAGAGAGTGCACTGGCACCACTGGGGATGCAGTGCAGTGAGTCCAGAGAGTGCACTGGCACCACTGGGGATGCACCCCGGTGAGTCCAGAGAGTGCTCTGGCACCACTGGGGATGCAGTGCAGTACGTGCAGAGAGTGCACTGCCACCACTGGGGATGCACTGCAGTGAGTCCAGAAAGTGCACTGGCTCCACTGGTGATGCAGTGCCGTGAGTCCAGAGAGTGCACTGGCACCACTGGGGATGCAGTGCAGTGAGTCCAGAGAGTGCACTGTCACCACTGGGGATGCAGTGCAGTGAGTGCAGAGAGTGCACTGGCACCACAGGGGATGCACTGCAGTGAGTCCAGAGAGTGCACTGGCACCACTGGGGATGCAGTGCAGTGAGTCCAGAGAGTGCACTGGCACCACTGGGGATGCAGTGCAGTGAGTCCAGAGAGTGCTCTGGCACCACTGGGGATGCAGTGCAGTACGTGCAGAGAGTGCACTGCCACCACTGGGGATGCAGTGCAGTGAGTCCAGAGAGTGCTCTGGCACCACTGGGGATGCAGAGCAGTGAGTCCAGAGAGTGCACTGGCACCACTGGGGATGCACTGCAGTGAGTCCAGAGAGTGCACTGGCACCACTGGGGATGCAGTGCAGTTGAGTCCAGAGAGTGCACTGGCACCACTGGGGATGCAGTGCAGTGAGTCCAGAGAGTGCACTGGCACCACTGGGAAGCAGTGCAGTGAGTGCAGAGAGTGCACTGGCACCACTGGGGATGCAGTGCAGTGAGTCCAGAGAGTGCACTGGCACCAGTAGGGATGCACTGCAGTGAGTCCAGAGAGTGCACTGGCACCACTGGAGATGCACCCCGGTGAGTCCAGAGAGTGCTCTGGCACCACTGGGGATGCACTGCAGTGAGTCCAGAGAGTGCACTGGCACCACTGGGGATGCAGTGCAGTACGTGCAGAGAGTGCACTGCCACCACTGGGGATGCACTGCAGTGAGTCCAGAAAGTGCACTGGCTCCACTGGTGATGCAGTGCCGTGAGTCCAGAGAGTGCACTGGCACCACTGGGGATGCAGTGCAGTGAGTCCAGAGAGTGCACTGGCACCACTGGGGATGCAGTGCAGTGAGTGCAGAGAGTGCAATGGCACCACAGGGGATGCAGTGCAGTGAGTCCAGAGAGTGCACTGGCACCACTGGGGATGCAGTGCAGTGAGTCCAGAGAGTGCACTGGCACCACTGGGGATGCAGTGCAGTGAGTCCAGAGAGTGCACTGGCACCACTGGGGATGCAGTGCAGTGAGTCCAGAGAGTGCACTGGCACCACAGGGAATGCAGTGCAGTGAGTCCAGAAGAGTACAATGGCACCACTGGGGATGCAGTGCAGTGACTCCAGAGAGTGCACTGGCACCACTGGGGATGCAGTGCAGTTGAGTCCAGAGAGTGGACTGGCACCAGTGGGGATGGAGTGCAGTGAGTCCAGAGAGTGCACTGGCACCACTGGGGATGCAGTGCAGTGAGTCCAGAGTGTGCACAGGCACCACTGGGGATGCAGTGCAGTGAGTCCAGAGAGTGCACTGGCACCACTGGGGATGCAGTGCAGTGAGTCCAGAGAGTGCACTGGCACCACTGGGGTTGTAGTGCAGTGAGTCCAGAGAGTGCACTGGCACCACTGGTGATGCAGTGCCGTGAGTCCAGAGAGTGCACTGGCACCACTGGGGATGCACTGCAGTGACTCTAGAGAGTGCACTGGCACCACTCTGGATGCAGTGCGGTTAGTCCAGAGAGTGCACTGGCACCACTGTGGATGCAGTACAGTGAGTCCAGAGAGTGCACTGGCACCACTGGGGATGCAGTACAGTGACTCCAGAGAGTGAATTGGCACCACTGGGGATGCACTTCATTGAGTCCAGAGAGTGCACTGGCACCACTGGGGATGCACTGCAGTGAGTGCAGAGAGTACACTGGCACCATTGGGGATGTACTGCAGTGAGTCCAGAGAGTGCACTGGCACCACTGGGGATGCAGTACAGTGAGTCCACAGAGTGCACTGGCACCACTGGGGATGCACTGCAGAGACTCCAGAGAGTGCACTGGCACCACTGGGGATGCAGTGCAGTGAGTCCAGAGAGTGCACTGGCACCACTGGGGATGCACTGCAGTGAGTCCAGAGAGTGCACTGGCACCACTGGGGATGCAGTGCATTGAGTCCAGATAGTGCACTGGCACCACTGGGGATGCAGTGCAGTGAGTCCAGAGAGTGCACTGGCACCACTGGGAATGCACCCCGGTGAGTCCAGAGAGTGCACTGGCAGCACTGGAGATGCAGTGCAGTGAGTCCAGAGAGTGCACTGGCACCACCGGGGTTTCACTGCAGTGAGTCCAGAGAGTGTACTGGCACCACTGGGGATGCAGTGCAGTGAGTCCAGAGAGTGCACTGGCAACACTGGGGATGCACTGCAGTAAGTGCAGAGACTGCACTGGCAACATTGGGGATGCAGTGCAGTGAGTGCAGAGAGTGCACTGGAACCAGTGGGGATGCAGTGCAGTGACGCCAGAGAGTGTACTGGCACCCCTGGGGATGCAGTGCAGTGAGTCCAGAAAGTGCACTGGCTCCACTGGGGATGCAGTGCAGTGAGTGCAGAGAGTGCACTGGCACCACTGGGGATGCACTGCAGTGACTCGAAAGAGTGCACTGGCACCACTGCGGATGCACTGCAGTGAGTCCGGAGAGTGCCCTGGCACCAATGGGGATGCAGTGCAGTGAGTCCAGAGAGTGCACTGGCACCACTGGGGATGCACTGCAGTGAGTCCAGAGAGTGTACTGGCACCAGTGGGGATGGAGTGCAGTGAGTCCAGAGAGTGCACTGGCTCCACTGGTGATGCAGTGCAGTGAGTCCAGAGAGTGCACTGGCACCAGTGGGGATGGAGTGCAGTGAGTCCAGAGAGTGCACTGGCACCACTGGGGATGCAGTGCAGTGAGTCCAGAGAGTGCACTGGCACCACTGGGGATGCAGTGCAGTACGTGCAGAGAGTGCACTGCCACCACTGGGGATGCAGTGCAGTGAGTCCAGAGAGTGCACTGGCACCACTGGGGATGCACCCCGGTGAGTCCAGAGAGTGCTCTGGCACCACTGGGGATGCACTGCAGTGACTCCAGAGAGTGCACTGGCACCACTGGGGATGCACTGCAGTGAGTCCACAGAGTGCACTGGCACCACTGGGAATGCAGTGCAGTGAGTCCAGAGAGTGCACTGGCACCACTGGGGATGCACTGCAGTGAGTCCAGAGAGTGCACTGGCAGCACTGGGGATGCACTGCACTGAGTCCAGAGAGTGCACTGGCACCAGTAGGGATGCACTGCAGTGAGTCCAGAGAGTGCAATGGCACCACTGGGGATGCAGTGCAGTGACTCCAGAGAGTGCACTGGCACCACTGGGGATGCAGTGCAGTGACTCCAGAGAGTGCACTGGCACCACTGGGGATGCAGTGCAGTGAGTCCAGAGAGTGCACTGGCACCAGTGGGGATGCACTGCAGTGAGTCGAGAGGGTGCACTGGCACCACCGGGGATGCAGTGCAGTGAGTCCAGAGAGTGCACTGGCACCACTGGGGATGCACCCCGGTGAGTCCAGAGAGTGCTCTGGCACCACTGGGGATGCACTGCAGTGACTCCAGAGAGTGCACTGGCACCACTGGGGATGCACTGCAGTGAGTCCAGAGAGTGCACTGGCACCACTGGGGATGCACCCCGGTGAGTCCAGAGAGTGCTCTGGCACCACTGGGGATGCACTGCAGTGACTCCAGAGAGTGCACTGGCACCACTGGGGATGCACTGCAGTGACTCCAGAGAGTGCACTGGCACCACTGGGGATGCAGTGCAGTGAGTCCAGAGAGTGCACTGGCACCACTGGGGATGCACCCCGGTGAGTCCAGAGAGTGCTCTGGCACCACTGGGGATGCACTGCAGTGACTCCAGAGAGTGCACTGGATCAATTGGGGATGCAGTTCAGTTAGTCCAGAGAGTGCACTGGCACCACTGGGAATGCAGTGCAGTGAGTCCAGAGAGTGCACTGTCACCACTGGGGATGCAGTGCAGTGACTCGAAAGAGTGCACTGGCACCACTGGGGATGCACTGCAGTGAGTCCGGAGAGTGCCCTGGCACCAATGGGGATGCAGTGCAGTGAGTCCAGAGAGTGCACTGGCACCACTGGGGATGCACTGCAGTCAGTCCAGAGAGTGTACTGGCACCAGTGGGGATGGAGTGCAGTGACTCCAGAGAGTGCACTGGCACCACTGGGGATGCAGTGCAGTGAGTCCAGAGACTGCACTGGCATTACTGGGGATGCAGTGCAGTGACTCCAGAGAGTGCACTGGCACCACTGGGGATGCACTGCAGTGACTCGAAAGAGTGCACTGGCACCACTGGGGATGCAGTGCAGTGAGTCCAGAGAGTGCACTGGCACCACTGGGGATGCAGTGCAGTGAGTCCAGAGAGTGCACTGGCACCACTGCGAATGCAGTGCAGTGACTCGAAAGAGTGCACTGGCACCACTGGGGATGCACTGCAGTGAGTCCAGAGAGTGCACTGGCACCACTGGGGATGCAGTGCAGTGAGTCCAGAGAGTGCACTGGCACCACTGGGGATGCACTGCAGTGAGTCCAGAGAGTGCACTGGCACCACTGGGGATGCAGTGCAGTTGAGTCCAGAGAGTGCACTGGCACCACTGGGGATGCAGTGCAGTGAGTCCAGAGAGTGCACTGGCACCAGTAGGGATGCACTGCAGTGAGTCCAGAGAGTGCACTGGCACCACTGGAGATGCAGTGCAGTGAGTCCAGAGAGTGCACTGGCACCACTGGGGATGCACCCCGGTGAGTCCAGAGAGTCCTCTGGCACCACTGGGGATTCAGTGCAGTGAGTCCAGAGAGTGCATTGTCACCACTGGGTATGCAGTGCAGTGAGTCCAGAGAGTGCACTGGCACCACTGGGGATGCAGTGCAGTGAGTCCAGAGAGTGCACTGGCACCACTGGTGTTGCAGTGCAGTGAGTCCAGAGACTGCACTGGCACCACTGGGGATGCAGTGCAGTTGAGTCCAGAGAGTTCACTGGCACCACTGGGGATGCAGTGCAGTTGAGTCCAGAGAGTGCACTGGCACCACTGGTGTTGCAGTGCAGTGTGTCCAGAGACTGCACTGGCACCACTGGGGATGCAGTGCAGTGAGTCCAGAGAGTGCACAGGCACCAGTAGGGATGCACTGCAGTGAGTCCAGAGACTGCACAGGCACGACTGGGGATGCACTGCAGTGAGTCCAGAGAGTGCACTGGCAACACTGGGGATGCAGTGCAGTGAGTGCAGAGAGTGCACTGGCACCAGTGGGGATGCACTGCAGTGAGTCCAGAGAGTGCACTGGCACCACTGGGGATGCAGTGCAGTGAGTCCAGAGAGTGCATTGGCACCACTGGGGATGCACTGCAGTGAGTCCAGAGAGTGCACTGGCACCACTGGGGATGCAGTGCAGTTGAGTCCAGAGAGTGCACTGGCACCACTGGGGATGCAGTGCAGTGAGTCCAGAGAGTGCACTGGCACCACTGGGGATGCAGTGCAGTACGTGCAGAGAGTGCACTGCCACCACTGGGGATGCACTGCAGTGAGTCCAGAAAGTTCACTGGCTCCACTGGTGATGCAGTGCCGTGAGTCCAGAGAGTGCACTGGCACCACTGGCGATGCAGTGCAGTGAGTCCAGAGAGTGCACTGGCACCACTGGGGATGCAGTGCAGGGAGTGCAGAGAGTGCAATGGCACCACAGGGGATGCAGTGCAGTGAGTCCAGAGAGTGCACTGGCACCACTGGGGATGCAGTGCAGTGAGTGCAGAGAGTGCACTGGCACCACTGGGGATGCAGTGCAGTGAGTCCAGAGAGTGCACTGGCACCAGTAGGGATGCACTGCAGTGAGTCCAGAGAGTGCACTGGCACCACTGGAGATGCAGTGCAGTGAGTCCAGAGAGTGCACTGGCACCACTGGGGATGCAGTGCAGTGAGTCCAGAGAGTGCACTGGCACCACTGGGGATGCACCCCGGTGAGTCCAGAGAGTGCTCTGGCACCACTGGGGATGCAGTGCAGTACGTGCAGAGAGTGCACTAACACCACTGGGGATGCACTGCAGTGAGTCCAGAAAGTGCACTGGCTCCACTGGTGATGCAGTGCCGTGAGTCCAGAGAGTGCACTGGCACCACTGGGGATGCAGTGCAGTGAGTCCAGAGAGTGCACTGTCACCACTGGGGATGCAGTGCAGTGAGTGCAGAGAGTGCACTGGCACCACAGGGGATGCACTGCAGTGAGTCCAGAGAGTGCACTGGCACCACTGGGGATGCAGTGCAGTGAGTCCAGAGAGTGCACTGGCACCACTGGGGATGCAGTGCAGTGAGTCCAGAGAGTGCTCTGGCACCACTGGGGATGCAGTGCAGTACGTGCAGAGAGTGCACTGCCACCACTGGGGATGCAGTGCAGTGAGTCCAGAGAGTGCTCTGGCACCACTGGGGATGCAGAGCAGTGAGTCCAGAGAGTGCACTGGCACCACTGGGGATGCACTGCAGTGAGTCCAGAGAGTGCACTGGCACCACTGGGGATGCAGTGCAGTTGAGTCCAGAGAGTGCACTGGCACCACTGGGGATGCAGTGCAGTGAGTCCAGAGAGTGCACTGGCACCACTGGGAAGCAGTGCAGTGAGTCCAGAGAGTGCACTGGCACCACTGGGGATGCAGTGCAGTGAGTCCAGAGAGTGCACTGGCACCAGTAGGGATGCACTGCAGTGAGTCCAGAGAGTGCACTGGCACCACTGGAGATGCACCCCGGTGAGTCCAGAGAGTGCTCTGGCACCACTGGGGATGCACTGCAGTGAGTCCAGAGAGTGCACTGGCACCACTGGGGATGCAGTGCAGTACGTGCAGAGAGTGCACTGCCACCACTGGGGATGCACTGCAGTGAGTCCAGAAAGTGCACTGGCTCCACTGGTGATGCAGTGCCGTGAGTCCAGAGAGTGCACTGGCACCACTGGGGATGCAGTGCAGTGAGTCCAGAGAGTGCACTGGCACCACTGGGGATGCAGTGCAGTGAGTGCAGAAAGTGCAATGGCACCACAGGGGATGCAGTGCAGTGAGTCCAGAGAGTGCACTGGCACCACTGGGGATGCAGTGCAGTGACTCCAGAGAGTGCACTGGCACCACTGGGGATGCAGTGCAGTGAGTCCAGAGAGTGCAATGGCACCACTGGGGATGCAGTGCAGTGAGTCCAGAGAGTGCACTGGCACCACTGGGGATGCAGTGCAGTGAGTCCAGAGAGTGCACTGGCACCACTGGGGATGCAGTGCAGTGAGTCCAGAGAGTGCACTGGCACCACAGGGAATGCAGTGCAGTGAGTCCAGAAGAGTACAATGGCACCACTGGGGATGCAGTGCAGTGACTCCAGAGAGTGCACTGGCACCACTGGGGATGCAGTGCAGTTGAGTCCAGAGAGTGGACTGGCACCAGTGGGGATGGAGTGCAGTGAGTCCAGAGAGTGCACTGGCACCACTGGGGATGCAGTGCAGTGAGTCCAGAGAGTGCACTGGCACCACTGGGGATGCAGTGCAGTGAGTCCAGAGAGTGCACTGGCACCACTGGGGTTGTAGTGCAGTGAGTCCAGAGAGTGCACTGGCACCACTGGGGATGCAGTGTAGTGAGTGCAGAGAGTGCACTGGCACCTTGGGGATGCAGTGCAGTGAGTCCAGAGAGTGCATTGGCACCACTGGGGATGCACTGCAGTGAGTCCAGAGAGTGCACTGGCACCACTGGGGATGCACTGCAGTGAGTCCATAGAGTGCACTGGCACCACTGGGGATGCACTGAAATGACTCCTGAGAGTGCACTGGCCCCACTGGGGATGCAGTGCAGTGAGTGCAGAGAGTGCACTGGTACCACTGGGGATGCAGCGCAATGACTACAGAGAGTGCACTGGCACCACTGGGGATGCAGTGCTGTGAGTCCAGAGAGTGCACTGGCACCACTGGGGATGCAGTGCAGTGAGTCCAGAGAGTGCACTGGCACCACTGGGGATGCAGTGCAGTGAGTCCAGAGAGTGCACTGGCACCACTCTGGATGCAGTGCAGTGAGTCCAGAGAGTGCACTGGATCAATTGGGGATGCAGTTCAGTTAGTCCAGAGAGTGCACTGGCACCACTGGGAATGCACTGCAGTGAGTCCAGAGAGTGCACTGGCACCACTGGGGATGCAGTACAGTGACTCCAGAGAGTGAACTGGCACCACTGGGGATGCAGTGCAGTGAGTCCAGAGAGTGCACTGGCACCACTGGGGATGCACTGCAGTGAGTGCAGAGAGTACACTGGCACCATTGGGGATGTACTGCAGTGAGTCCAGAGAGTGCACTGGCACCACTGGGGATGCAATGCAGTGACTCCAGAGAGTGCACTGGCACCACTGGGGATGCAGTGCAGTGAGTGCAGAGAGTGCACTGGCACCAGTGGGGATGCACTGCAGTGAGTCCAGAGAGTGCACTGGCACCACTGGGGATGCAGTGCAGTGAGTCCAGAGAGTGCACTGGCACCACTGGGGATGCACCCCGGTGAGTCCAGAGAGTGCTCTGGCACCACTGGGGATGCAGTGCAGTGAGTGCAGAGAGTGCACTGGCACCAGTGGGGATGCACTGCAGTGAGTCCAGAGAGTGCACTGGCACCACTGGGGATGCAGTGCAGTGAGTCCAGAGAGTGCATTGGCACCACTGGGGATGCACTGCAGTGAGTCCAGAGAGTGCACTGGCACCACTGGGGATGCAGTGCAGTTGAGTCCAGAGAGTGCACTGGCACCACTGGGGATGCAGTGCAGTGAGTCCAGAGAGTGCACTGGCACCACTGGGGATGCAGTGCAGTACGTGCAGAGAGTGCACTGCCACCACTGGGGATGCACTGCAGTGAGTCCAGAAAGTTCACTGGCTCCACTGGTGATGCAGTGCCGTGAGTCCAGAGAGTGCACTGGCACCACTGGCGATGCAGTGCAGTGAGTCCAGAGAGTGCACTGGCACCACTGGGGATGCAGTGCAGGGAGTGCAGAGAGTGCAATGGCACCACAGGGGATGCAGTGCAGTGAGTCCAGAGAGTGCACTGGCACCACTGGGGATGCAGTGCAGTGAGTGCAGAGAGTGCACTGGCACCACTGGGGATGCAGTGCAGTGAGTCCAGAGAGTGCACTGGCACCAGTAGGGATGCACTGCAGTGAGTCCAGAGAGTGCACTGGCACCACTGGAGATGCAGTGCAGTGAGTCCAGAGAGTGCACTGGCACCACTGGGGATGCAGTGCAGTGAGTCCAGAGAGTGCACTGGCACCACTGGGGATGCACCCCGGTGAGTCCAGAGAGTGCTCTGGCACCACTGGGGATGCAGTGCAGTACGTGCAGAGAGTGCACTAACACCACTGGGGATGCACTGCAGTGAGTCCAGAAAGTGCACTGGCTCCACTGGTGATGCAGTGCCGTGAGTCCAGAGAGTGCACTGGCACCACTGGGGATGCAGTGCAGTGAGTCCAGAGAGTGCACTGTCACCACTGGGGATGCAGTGCAGTGAGTGCAGAGAGTGCACTGGCACTACAGGGGATGCACTGCAGTGAGTCCAGTGAGTGCACTGGCACCACTGGGGATGCAGTGCAGTGAGTCCAGAGAGTGCACTGGCACCACTGGGGATGCAGTGCAGTGAGTCCAGAGAGTGCTCTGGCACCACTGGGGATGCAGTGCAGTACGTGCAGAGAGTGCACTGCCACCACTGGGGATGCAGTGCAGTGAGTCGAGAGAGTGCTCTGGCACCACTGGGGATGCAGAGCAGTGAGTCCAGAGAGTGCACTGGCACCACTGGGGATGCACTGCAGTGAGTCCAGAGAGTGCACTGGCACCACTGGGGATGCAGTGCAGTTGAGTCCAGAGAGTGCACTGGCACCACTGGGGATGCAGTGCAGTGAGTCCAGAGAGTGCACTGGCACCACTGGGAAGCAGTGCAGTGAGTCCAGAGAGTGCACTGGCACCACTGGGGATGCAGTGCAGTGAGTCCAGAGAGTGCACTGGCACCAGTAGGGATGCACTGCAGTGAGTCCAGAGAGTGCAGTGGCACCACTGGAGATGCACCCCGGTGAGTCCAGAGAGTGCTCTGGCACCACTGGGGATGCACTGCAGTGAGTCCAGAGAGTGCACTGGCACCACTGGGGATGCAGTGCAGTACGTGCAGAGAGTGCACTGCCACCACTG
Source organism: Anser brachyrhynchus (assembly GCF_964034855.1). Taxonomy (NCBI): domain Eukaryota; kingdom Metazoa; phylum Chordata; class Aves; order Anseriformes; family Anatidae; genus Anser; species Anser brachyrhynchus. The sequence goes on along the minus strand of NW_027663488.1, from coordinate 462,217 downwards.
GGGATGCACTGCAGTGAGTCCAGAAAGTGCACTGGCTCCACTGGTGATGCAGTGCCGTGAGTCCAGAGAGTGCACTGGCACCACTGGGGATGCAGTGCAGTGAGTCCAGAGAGTGCACTGGCACCACTGGGGATGCAGTGCAGTGAGTGCAGAGAGTGCAATGGCACCACAGGGGATGCAGTGCAGTGAGTCCAGAGAGTGCACTGGCACCACTGGGGATGCAGTGCAGTGACTCCAGAGAGTGCACTGGCACCACTGGGGATGCAGTGCAGTGAGTCCAGAGAGTGCAATGGCACCACTGGGGATGCAGTGCAGTGAGTCCAGAGAGTGCACTGGCACCACTGGGGATGCAGTGCAGTGAGTCCAGAGAGTGCACTGGCACCACTGGGGATGCAGTGCAGTGAGTCCAGAGAGTGCACTGGCACCACAGGGAATGCAGTGCAGTGAGTCCAGAAGAGTACAATGGCACCACTGGGGATGCAGTGCAGTGACTCCAGAGAGTGCACTGGCACCACTGGGGATGCAGTGCAGTTGAGTCCAGAGAGTGGACTGGCACCAGTGGGGATGGAGTGCAGTGAGTCCAGAGAGTGCACTGGCACCACTGGGGATGCAGTGCAGTGAGTCCAGAGTGTGCACAGGCACCACTGGGGATGCAGTGCAGTGAGTCCAGAGAGTGCACTGGCACCACTGGGGATGCAGTGCAGTGAGTCCAGAGAGTGCACTGGCACCACTGGGGTTGTAGTGCAGTGAGTCCAGAGAGTGCACTGGCACCACTGGTGATGCAGTGCAGTGAGTCCAGAGAGTGCACTGGCACCACTGGGGATGCACTGCAGTGACTCTAGAGAGTGCACTGGCACCACTCTGGATGCAGTGCGGTTAGTCCAGAGAGTGCACTGGCACCACTGTGGATGCAGTACAGTGAGTCCAGAGAGTGCACTGGCACCACTGGGGATGCAGTACAGTGACTCCAGAGAGTGAATTGGCACCACTGGGGATGCACTTCATTGAGTCCAGAGAGTGCACTGGCACCACTGGGGATGCACTGCAGTGAGTGCAGAGAGTACACTGGCACCATTGGGGATGTACTGCAGTGAGTCCAGAGAGTGCACTGGCACCACTGGGGATGCAGTACAGTGAGTCCACAGAGTGCACTGGCACCACTGGGGATGCACTGCAGAGACTCCAGAGAGTGCACTGGCACCACTGGGGATGCAGTGCAGTGAGTCCAGAGAGTGCACTGGCACCACTGGGTATGCACTGCAGTGAGTCCAGAGAGTGCACTGGCACCACTGGGGATGCAGTGCATTGAGTCCAGATAGTGCACTGGCACCACTGGGGATGCAGTGCAGTGAGTCCAGAGAGTGCACTGGCACCACTGGGAATGCACTGCTGTGAGTCCAGAGAGTGCACTGGCACCACTGGTGATGCACTGCAGTGAGTCCAGAGAGTGCACTGGCACCACTGGGGATGCAGTGTAGTGAGTGCAGAGAGTGCACTGGCACCTTGGGGATGCAGTGCAGTGAGTCCAGAGAGTGCATTGGCACCACTGGGGATGCACTGCAGTGAGTCCAGAGAGTGCACTGGCACCACTGGGGATGCACTGCAGTGAGTCCATAGAGTGCACTGGCACCACTGGGGATGCACTGAAATGACTCCTGAGAGTGCACTGGCCCCACTGGGGATGCAGTGCAGTGAGTGCAGAGAGTGCACTGGTACCACTGGGGATGCAGCGCAATGACTACAGAGAGTGCACTGGCACCACTGGGGATGCAGTGCTGTGAGTCCAGAGAGTGCACTGGCACCACTGGGGATGCAGTGCAGTGAGTCCAGAGAGTGCACTGGCACCACTGGGGATGCAGTGCAGTGAGTCCAGAGAGTGCACTGGCACCACTCTGGATGCAGTGCAGTGAGTCCAGAGAGTGCACTGGATCAATTGGGGATGCAGTTCAGTTAGTCCAGAGAGTGCACTGGCACCACTGGGAATGCACTGCAGTGAGTCCAGAGAGTGCACTGGCACCACTGGGGATGCAGTACAGTGACTCCAGAGAGTGAACTGGCACCACTGGGGATGCAGTGCAGTGAGTCCAGAGAGTGCACTGGCACCACTGGGGATGCACTGCAGTGAGTGCAGAGAGTACACTGGCACCATTGGGGATGTACTGCAGTGAGTCCAGAGAGTGCACTGGCACCACTGGGGATGCAGTGCAGTGAGTCCAGAGAGTGCACTGGCACCACTGGGGATGCAGTGCAGTGAGTGCAGAGAGTGCACTGGCACCAGTGGGGATGCACTGCAGTGAGTCCAGAGAGTGCACTGGCACCACTGGGGATGCAGTGCAGTGAGTCCAGAGAGTGCACTGGCACCACTGGGGATGCACCCCGGTGAGTCCAGAGAGTGCACTGGCACCACTGGGGATGCAGTGCAGTGAGTCCAGAGAGTGCACTGGCACCAGTGGGGATGCACTGCAGTGAGTCCAGAGAGTGCACTGGCACCACTGGGGATGCAGTGCAGTGAGTCCAGAGAGTGCATTGGCACCACTGGGGATGCACTGCAGTGAGTCCAGAGAGTGCACTGGCACCACTGGGGATGCAGTGCAGTTGAGTCCAGAGAGTGCACTGGCACCACTGGGGATGCAGTGCAGTGAGTCCAGAGAGTGCACTGGCACCACGGGGGATGCACTGCAGTGAGTCCAGAGAGTGCACTGCCACCACTGGGGATGCACTGCAGTGAGTCCAGAAAGTGCACTGGCTCCACTGGTGATGCAGTGCCGTGAGTCCAGAGAGTGCACTGGCACCACTGGGGATGCAGTGCAGTGAGTCCAGAGAGTGCACTGGCACCACTGGGGATGCAGTGCAGGGAGTGCAGAGAGTGCAATGGCACCACAGGGGATGCAGTGCAGTGAGTCCAGAGAGTGCACTGGCACCACTGGGGATGCAGTGCAGTGAGTGCAGAGAGTGCACTGGCACCACTGGGGATGCAGTGCAGTGAGTCCAGAGAGTGCACTGGCACCAGTAGGGATGCACTGCAGTGAGTCCAGAGAGTGCACTGGCACCACTGGAGATGCAGTGCAGTGAGTCCAGAGAGTGCACTGGCACCACTGGGGATGCAGTGCAGTGAGTCCAGAGAGTGCACTGGCACCACTGGGGATGCACCCCGGTGAGTCTAGAGAGTGCTCTGGCACCACTGGGGATGCAGTGCAGTACGTGCAGAGAGTGCACTGCCACCACTGGGGATGCACTGCAGTGAGTCCAGGAAGTGCACTGGCTCCACTGGTGATGCAGTGCCGTGAGTCCAGAGAGTGCACTGGCACCACTGGGGATGCAGTGCAGTGAGTCCAGAGAGTGCACTGTCACCACTGGGGATGCAGTGCAGTGAGTGCAGAGAGTGCACTGGCACCACAGGGGATGCACTGCAGTGAGTCCAGAGAGTGCACTGGCACCACTGGGGATGCAGTGCAGTGAGTCCAGAGAGTGCACTGGCACCACTGGGGATGCAGTGCAGTGAGTCCAGAGAGTGCTCTGGCACCACTGGGGATGCAGTGCAGTACGTGCAGAGAGTGCACAGCCACCACTGGGGATGCAGTGCAGTGAGTCCAGAGAGTGCTCTGGCACCACTGGGGATGCAGTGCAGTGAGTCCAGAGAGTGCACTGGCACCACTGGGGATGCACTGCAGTGAGTCCAGAGAGTGCACTGGCACCACTGGGGATGCAGTGCAGTTGAGTCCAGAGAGTGCACTGGCACCACTGGGGATGCAGTGCAGTGAGTCCAGAGAGTGCACTGGCACCACTGGGAAGCAGTGCAGTGAGTGCAGAGAGTGCACTGGCACCACTGGGGATGCAGTGCAGTGAGTCCAGAGAGTGCACTGGCACCAGTAGGGATGCACTGCAGTGAGTCCAGAGAGTGCACTGGCACCACTGGAGATGCAGTGCAGTGAGTCCAGAGAGTGCACTGGCACCACTGGGGATGCAGTGCAGTGAGTCCAGAGAGTGCACTGGCACCACTGGGGATGCACCCCGGTGAGTCCAGAGAGTGCTCTGGCACCACTGGGGATGCACTGCAGTGAGTCCAGAGAGTGCACTGGCACCACTGGGGATGCAGTGCAGTACGTGCAGAGAGTGCACTGCCACCACTGGGGATGCACTGCAGTGAGTCCAGAAAGTGCACTGGCTCCACTGGTGATGCAGTGCCGTGAGTCCAGAGAGTGCACTGGCACCACTGGGGATGCAGTGCAGTGAGTCCAGAGAGTGCACTGGCACCACTGGGGATGCAGTGCAGTGAGTGCAGAGAGTGCAATGGCACCACAGGGGATGCAGTGCAGTGAGTCCAGAGAGTGCACTGGCACCACTGGGGATGCAGTGCAGTGACTCCAGAGAGTGCACTGGCACCACTGGGGATGCAGTGCAGTGAGTCCAGAGAGTGCAATGGCACCACTGGGGATGCAGTTCAGTGAGTCCAGAGAGTGCACTGGCACCACTGGGGATGCAGTGCAGTGAGTCCAGAGAGTGCACTGGCACCACTGGGGATGCAGTGCAGTGAGTCCAGAGAGTGCACTGGCACCACAGGGGATGCAGTGCAGTGAGTCCAGAGAGTGCAATGGCACCACTGGGAATGCAGTGCAGTGACTCCAGAGAGTGCACTGGCACCACTGGGGATGCAGTGCAGTTGAGTCCAGAGAGTGCACTGGAACCACTGGGGATGCACTGCAGTGAGTCCAGAGAGTGCACTGGCACCACTGGGGATGCAGTGCAGTGAGTCCAGAGTGTGCACAGGCACCACTGGGGATGCAGTGCAGTGAGTCCAGAGAGTGCACTGGCACCACTGGGGATGCAGTGCAGTGAGTCCAGAGAGTGCACTGGCACCACTGGGGTTGTAGTGCAGTGAGTCCAGAGAGTGCACTGGCACCACTGGTGATGCAGTGCAGTGAGTCCAGAGAGTGCACTGGCACCACTGGGGATGCACTGCAGTGAGTCCAGAGAGTGCACTGGCACCACTGGGGATGCAGTGCGGTTAGTCCAGAGAGTGCACTGGCACCACTGTGGATGCAGTACAGTGAGTCCAGAGAGTGCACTGGCACCACTGGGGATGCAGTACAGTGACTCCAGAGAGTGAATTGGCACCACTGGGGATGCACTGCATTGAGTCCAGAGAGTGCACTGGCACCACTGGGGATGCACTGCAGTGAGTGCAGAGAGTACACTGGCACCATTGGGGATGTACTGCAGTGAGTCCAGAGAGTGCACTGGCACCACTGGGGATGCAGTACAGTGAGTCCACAGAGTGCACTGGCACCACTGGGGATGCACTGCAGAGACTCCAGAGAGTGCACTGGCACCACTGGGGATGCACTGCAGTGAGTCCAGAGAGTGCACTGGCACCACTGGGGATGCACTGCAGTGAGTCCAGAGAGTGCACTGGCACCACTGGGGATGCAGTGCATTGAGTCCAGATAGTGCACTGGCACCACTGGGGATGCAGTGCAGTGAGTCCAGAGAGTGCACTGGCACCACTGGGAATGCACTGCTGTGAGTCCAGAGAGTGCACTGGCACCACTGGTGATGCACTGCAGTGAGTCCAGAGAGTGCACTGGCACCACTGGGGATGCAGTGTAGTGAGTGCAGAGAGTGCACTGGCACCTTGGGGATGCAGTGCAGTGAGTGCAGAGAGTGCATTGGCACCACTGGGGATGCACTGCAGTGAGTCCAGAGAGTGCACTGGCACCACTGGGGATGCACTGCAGTGAGTCCAGAGAGTGCACTGGCACCACTGGGGATGCACTGAAATGACTCCTGAGAGTGCACTGGCACCACTGGGGATGCAGTGCAGTGAGTCCAGAGAGTGCACTGGTACCACTGGGGATGCAGCGCAATGACTACAGAGAGTGCACTGGCACCACTGGGGATGCAGTGCTGTGAGTCCAGAGAGTGCACTGGCACCACTGGGGATGCAGTGCAGTGAGTCCAGAGAGTGCACTGGCACCACTTGGGATGCACTGCAGTGAGTCCAGAGAGTGCACTGGCACCACTCTGGATGCAGTGCAGTGAGTCCAGAGAGTGCACTGGATCAATTGGGGATGCAGTTCAGTTAGTCCAGAGAGTGCACTGGCACCACTGGGAATGCACTGCAGTGAGTCCAGAGAGTGCACTGGCACCACTGGGGATGCAGTACAGTGACTCCAGAGAGTGAACTGGCACCACTGGGGATGCAGTGCAGTGAGTCCAGAGAGTGCACTGGCACCACTGGGGATGCACTGCAGTGAGTGCAGAGAGTACACTGGCACCATTGGGGATGTACTGCAGTGAGTCCAGAGAGTGCACTGGCACCACTGGGGATGCAGTGCAGTGAGTCCAGAGAGTGCACTGGCACCACTGGGGATGCAGTACAATGAGTCCACAGAGTGCACTGGCACCACTGGGGATGCACTGCAGAGACTCCAGAGAGTGCGCTGGCACCACTGGGGATGCACTGCAGTGACTCTAGAGAGTGCACTGGCACCACTGGGGAAGCACTGCAGTGACTCCAGAGAGTGCACTGGCACCACTGGGGATGCAGTGCGGTGAGTCCAGAGAGTGCACTGGCACCACTGGGGATGCAGTGCAGTGAGTCCAGAGAGTGCACTGGCACCACTCTGGATGCAGTGCGGTGAGTCCAGAGAGTGCACTGGCACCACTGTGGATGCAGTACCGTGAGTCCACAGAGTGCACTGGCACCACTGGGGATGCACTGCAGTAACTCCAGAGAGTGCACTGGCACCACTGGGGATGCAGTGCAGTGACTCCAGAGAGTGCACTGGATCAATAGGGGATGCAGTTCAGTTAGTCCAGAGAGTGCACTGGCACCACTGGTGATGCAGTGCAGTGAGTCCAGAGATTGCACTGGCACCACAGGGGATGCACTGCAGTGAGTGCAGAGAGTACACTGGCACCATTGGGGATGTACTGCAGTGAGTCCAGAGAGTGCACTGGCACCACTGGGGATGCAGTACAGTGAGTCCACAGAGTGCACTGGCACCACTGGTGATGTACTGCAGAGACTCCAGAGAGTGCACTGGCACCACTGGGGATGCAGTGCAGTGAGTCCAGAGAGTGCACTGGCACCACTGGGGATGCAGTGCAGTGAGTCCAGAGAGTGCACTGGCACCACTGGGGATGCAGTGCAGTGAGTCCAGAGAGTGCACTGTCAGCACTGGGGATGCAGTGCGGTGAGTCCAGAGAGTGCACTGTCAGCACTGGGGATGCAGTGCAGTGAGTCCAGATAGTGCAGTGGCACCACTGGGGATGTAGTGCAGTGAGTCCACAGAGTGCACTGGCACCACTGGGGATGCACTGCAGTGAGTCCAGAGAGTGCACTGGCACCACTGGGGATGCACTGCATCTCCAGTGGTGCCAGTGCACTCTCTGGACTCACTGCACTGCATCCCCAGTGGTGCCAGTGCACTCTCTGGACTCACTGCAGTGCATCCCCAGTGGTGCCAGTGCACTCTCTGGAGTCTCTGCAGTGCATCCCCAGTGGTGCCAGTGCACTCTGTGGACTCACTGTACTACATCCCCAGTGGTGCCAGTGCACTCCCTGGACTCACTGCAGTACATCCCCAATGGTGCCAGTGTACTCTCTGCACTCACTGCACTGCATCCCCAGTGGTGCCAGTGCACTCTCTGGACTCACTGCAGTGCATCCCCAGTGGTGCCAGTTCACTCTCTGGAGTCACTGTACTGCATCTCCAGTGGTGCCAGTGCACTCTCTGGACTCACTGCACTGCATCCCCAGTGGTGCCAGTGCACTCTCTGGACTCACTGCACTGCATCCCCAGTGGTGCCAGTGCACTCTGTGGACTCACTGTACTGCATCCCCAGTGGTACCAGTGCACTCTCTGGACTCACCGCGCTACATCCAGAGTGGTGCCAGTGCACTCTCTAGAGTCACTGCAGTGCATCCCCAGTGGTGCCAGTGCACTCTCTGGACTCACTGCACTGCATCCCCAGTGGTGCCAGTGCACTCTCTGGACTCACCGCACTGCATCCAGAGTGGTGCCAGTGCACTCTCTGGACTCACTGCAGTGCATCCCCAGTGGTGCCAGTGCACTCTCTGGAGTCACTGCACTGCATCCCCAGTGGTGCCAGTGCACTCTTTGGACTCACTGCACTGCATCCCCAGTGGTGCCAGTGCACTCTATGTAGTCATTGCGCTGCATCCCCAGTGGTGCCAGTGCACTCTCTGGACTCACTGCATTGCATCCCCTGAGGTGCCAGTGCACTCTCTGGACTCACTGCATTGCAACCCCAGTGGTGCCAGTGCACTCTCTGGACTCACTGCAGTGCATCCCCAGTGGTGCCAGTGCACTCTCTGGACTCACAGCACTGCATCCCCAGTGGTGCCAGTGCACTCTCTGGACTCACTGCACTGCATCCCCAGTGGTGCCAGTGCACTCTCTGGACTCACTGCACTGCATCCCCAGTGGTGCCAGTGCACTCTCTGGAGTCTCTGCAGTGCATCCCCAGTGGTGCCAGTGCACTCTATGGACTCACTGTACTGCATCCCCAGTGGTGCCAGTGCACTCTCTGGACTCACAGCACTGCATCCCCAGTGGTGCCATTGCACTCTCTGGACTCACTGCAGTACATCCCCAATGGTGCCAGTGTACTCTCTGCACTCACTGCAGTGCATCCCCAGTGGTGCCAGTGCACTCTCTGGACTCACTGCAGTCCATCCCCAGTGGTGCCAGTGCACTCACTGGAGTCACTGTACTGCATCCCCAGTGGTGCCAGTGCACTCTCTGGACTCACTGCACTGCATCCCCAGTGGTGCCAGTGCACTCTCTGGACTAAGTGAACTGCATCCCCAATTGATCCAGTGCACTCTCTGGACTCACTGCACTTCATCACCAGTGGTGCCAGTGCACTCTCTGGAGTCACTGCAGTGCATCCCCAGTGGTCCCAGTGCACTCGGTGGACTCACGGTACTGCATCCACAGTGGTGCCAGTGCACTCTGTGGACTCACCGCACTGCATCCAGAGTGGTGCCAGTGCACTCTCTGGACTCACTGCACTGCATTCCCAGTGGTGCCAGTGCACTCTCTGGACCTACTGCACTGCATCCCCAGTGGTGCCAGTGCACTCTCTGGACTCAGTGATGCCAGTGCACTCTCTGGACTCACTGCACTGCATCCCCAGTGATGCCAGTGCACTCTCTGGACTCACTGCAGTGCATCCCCAGTGGTGCCAGTGCACTCTCTGGACTCACTGCACTGCATCCCCAGTGGTGCCAGTGCACTCTCTGGACTCACTGCACTGCATCCCCAGTGGTGCCAGTGCACTCTCTAGAGTCACTGCAGTGCATCCCCAGTGGTGCCAGTGCACTCTCTGGACTCACAGCACTGCATCCCCAGTGGTGCCATTGCACTCTCTGGACTCACTGCAGTACATCCCCAATGGTGCGTGTGTACTCTCTGCACTCACTGCAGTGCATCCCCAGTGGTTCCAGTGCACTCTCTGGACTCACGGCAGTGCATCCCCAGTGGTGCCAGTGCACTCACTGGAGTCACTGTACTGCATCCCCAGTGGTGCCAGTGCACTCTCTGGACTCACTGCACTGCATCCCCAGTGGTGCCAGTGCACTCTCTGGACTAAGTGAACTGCATCCCCAATTGATCCAGTGCACTCTCTGGACTCACTTCACTGCATCACCAGTGGTGCCAGTGCACTCTCTGGACTCACTGCAGTGCATCCCCAGTGGTCCCAGTGCACTCTGTGGACTCACTGTACTGCATCCCCAGTGGTGCCAGTGCACTCTCTGGACTCACCGCACTGCATCCAGAGTGGTGCCAGTGCACTTTCTGGACTCACTGCGCTGCATCCCCAGTAGTGCCAGTGCACTCTCTGGACTCACTGCACTGCATCCCCAGTGGTGCCAGTGCACTCTCTGTAGTCATTGCGCTGCATCCCCAGTGGTGCCAGGGCACTCTCTGGACTCACTGCACTGCATCCCCAGTGGTGCCAGTGCACTCTCTGGAGTCACTGCAGTGCTTCCCCAGTGGTGCCAGTGCACTCGTGGGACTCACTGCAGTGCATCCCCAGTGGTGCCGGTGCACTCTCTACAGTCACTGCAGTGCATCTCCAGTGGTGCCAGTGCACTCTCTGGAGTCTCTGCAGTGCATCCCCAGTGGTGCCAGTGCACTCTATGGACTCACTGTACTGCATCCCCAGTGGTGCCAGTGCACTCTCTGGACTCACTGCACTGCATCCCCAGTGGTGCCAGTGCACTCTCTGGACTCACTGCAGTACATCCCCAATGGTGCCAGTGTACTCTCTGCACTCACTGCAGTGCATCCCCAGTGGTGCCAGTGCACTCTCTAGACTCACTGCAGTGCATCCCCAGTGGTGCCAGTTCACTCTCTGGAGTCACTGTACTGCATCCCCAGTGGTGCCAGTGCACTCTCTGGACTCACTGCACTGCATCCCCAGTGGTGCCAGTGCACTCTGTGGACTCACTGTACTGCATCCCCAGTGGTGCCAGTGCACTCTCTGGACTCACTGCACTGCATCCCCAGTGGTGCCAGTGCACTCTCTGGAGGCATAGCAGTGCATCCCCAGTGGTGCCAGTGCACTCTGTGGACTCACTGTACTGCATCCCCAGTGGCACCAGTGCACTCTCTGGACTCACCGCACTGCATCCAGAGTGGTGCCAGTGCACTCTCTGGACTCACTGCACTGCATCCCCAGTGGTGCCAGTGCACTCTCTGGAGTCACAGCACTGCATCCCCAGTGGTTCCAGTGCACTCCCTGTAGTCATTGCGCTGCATCCCCAGTGGTGCCAGTGCAATCTCTGGACTCACTGCACTGCATCCCCAGTGGGGCCAGTGCACTCTCTGGACTCACTGCAGTGCATCCCCAGTGGTGCCAGTGCACTCTATGGACTCACTGCAGTGCATCCCCAGTGGTGCCAGTGCACTCTCTGGACTCACTGAAGTGCATCCCCAGTGGTGCCAGTGCACTCTCTGGACTCACTGCACTACATCCCCAGTGGTGCCAGTGCACTCTCTGGACTCACTGCACTGCATCCCCAGTGGTGCCAGTGCACTCTGTGGACTCACTGCACTGCATCCCCAGTGGTGCCAGTGCACTCTCTGGAGTCTCTGCAGTGCATCACCAGTGGTGCCAGTGCACTCTGTGGACTCACTGTACTGCATCCCCAGTGGTGCCAGTGCACTCTCTGGACTCACTGCAGTACATCCCCAATGGTGCCAGTGTACTATCTGCACTCACTGCAGTGCATCCCCAGTGGTGCCAGTGCACTCTCTGGACTCACTGCACTGCATCCCCAGTGGTGCCAGTGCACTCTCTGGACTAACTGAACTGCATCCCCAATTGATCCAGTGCACTCTCTGGAGTCACTGCACTGCATCCCCAGTGCTGACAGTGCACTCTCTGTATTTACTGCAGTGCATCCCCAGTGGTGCCAGTGCACTCTGTGGACTCACTGTACTGCATCCACAGTGGTGCCAGTGCACTCTCTGGACTCACCGCACTGCATCCAGAGTGGTGCCAGTGCACTCTCTGGACTCACTGCACTGCATCCTCAGTGGTGCCAGTGCACTCTCTGGACTCACTGCACTGCATCCCCAGTGGTGCCAGTGCACTCTCTGGACTCACTGCTCTGCATCACCAGTGGTGCCAGTGCACTCTCTGGACTCACTGCAGTGCATCGCCAGTGGTGTCAGTGCACTCTCTGGACTCACTGCAGTGCATCCCCAGTGGTGCCAGTGCACTCTCTGCACTCACTGCACTGCATCCCTAGTGGTGCCAGTGCACTCTCTGGACTCACTCCACTGCATCCCCAGTGGTGCCAGTGCACTCTCTGGACTAACTGAACTGCATCCCCAATTGATCCAGTGCACTCTCTGGACTCACTGCACTGCATCCCCAGTGGTGCCAGTGCACTCTCTGGAGTCACTGCAGTGCATCCCCAGTGGTGCCAGTGCACTCTGTGGACTCACTGTACTGCATCCACAGTGGTGCCAGTGCACTCTCTGGACTCACCGCACTGCATCCAGAGTGGGGCCAGTGCACTCTCTGGACTCACTGCAGTGCATCCCCAGTGGTGCCAGTGCACTCTCTGGACTCACTGCACTGCATCCCCAGTGGTGCCAGTGCACTCTCTGGACTCACTGCACTGCATCCCCAGTGGTGCCAGTGCTCTCTCTGGACTCACTGCACTGCATCTCCAGTGCTGACAGTGCACTCTCTGGACTCACTGCACTGCATCACCAGTGGTGCCAGTGCACTCTCTGGACTCACTGCAGTGCATCCCCAGTAGTGCCAGTGCACTCTCTGGACTCACTGCTCTGCATCCCCAGTGGTGCCAGTGCACTCTCTGGAGTCACTGCAGTGCTTCCCCAGTGGTGCCAGTGCACTCTCTGGACTCACTGCTCTGCATCCCCAGTGGTGCCAGTGCACTCTCTGGAGTCACTGCAGTGCTTCCCCAGTGGTGCCAGTGCACTCTCTGGAGTCACTGCAGTGCATCCCCAGTGGTGCCAGTGCACTCTGTGGACTCACTGTACTGCATCCCCAGTGGTGCCAGTGCACTCTCTGGACTCACTGCAGTGCATCCCCAGTGGTGCCAGTGCACTCTCTGGACTCACTGCACTGCATCCCCAGTGGTGCCAGTGCACTCTCTGGACTCACTGCAGTACGTCCCCAATGGTGCCAGTGTACTCTCTGCACTCACTGCAGTGCATCCGCAGTGGTGCCAGTGCACTCTCTGGACTCACTGCAGTGCATCCCCAGTGGTGCCAGTTCACTCTCTGGAGTCACTGTACTGCATCCCCAGTGGTGCCAGTGCACTCTCTGGACTCACTGCACTGCATGCCCAGTGGTGCCAGTGCACTCTCTGGAGGCATAGCAGTGCATCCCCAGTGCTGCCAGTGCACTCTGTGGACTCACTGTACTGCATCCCCAGTGGCACCAGTGCACTCTCTGGACTCACCGCACTGCATCCAGAGTTGTGCCAGTGCACTCTCTGGACTCACTGCACTGCATCCCCAGTGGTGCCAATGCACTCTCTGGACTCACAGCACTGCATCCCCAGTGGTGCCAGTGCACTCTCTGTAGTCATTGCGCTGCATCCCCAGTGGTGCCATTGCAATCTCTGGACTCACTGCACTGCATCCCCAGTGGGGCCAGTGCACTCTCTGGACTCACTGCAGTGCATCCCCAGTGGTGCCAGTGCACTCTCTGGACTCACTGCAGTGCATCCCCAGTGGTGCCAGTGCACTCTCTGGACTCACTGCACTACATCCCCAGTGGTGCCAGTGCACTATCTGGACTCACTGCACTGCATCCCCAGTGGTGCCAGTGCACTCTCTGGACTCACTGCACTGCATCCCATGTGGTGCCAGTGCACTCTCTGGAGTCTCTGCAGTGCATCCCCAGTGGTGCCAGTGCACTCTGTGGACTCACTGTACTGCATCCCCAGTGGTGCCAGTGCACTCTCTGGACTCACTGCACTGCATCCCCAGTGGTGCCAGTGTACTCTCTGCACTCACTGCAGTGCATCCCCAGTGGTGCCAGTGCACTCTCTGGACTCACTGCACTGCATCCCCAGTGGTGCCAGTGCACTCTCTGGACTAACTGAACTGCATCCCCAATTGATCCAGTGCACTCTCTGGAGTCACTGCACTGCATCCCCAGTGGTGCCAGTGCACTCTCTGGAGTTACTGCAGTGCATCCCCAGTGGTGCCAGTGCACTCTGTGGACTCACTGTACTGCATCCACAGTGGTGCCAGTGCACTCTCTGGACTCACCGCACTGCATCCCCAGTGGTGCCAGTGCACTCTCTGGACTCACTGCACTGCATCCCCAGTGGTGCCAGTGCACTCTCTGGACTCACTGCAGTGCATCCCCAGTGGTGCCAGTGCACTCTCTGGACTCACTGCTCTGCATCCCCAGTGGTGCCAGTGCACTCTCTGGACTCACTGCAGTGCAGCCCCAGTGGTGCCAGTGCACTCTCTGGACTCACTGCACTGCATCCCCAGTGGTGCCAGTGCACTCTCTGGACTCACTGCACTGCATCCCTAGTGGTGCCAGTGCACTCTCTGGAGTCACTGCAGTGCATCCCCAGTGGTGCCAGTGCACTCTCTGGACTGACTGAACTGCATCCCCAATTGATCCAGTGCACTCTCTGGACTCACTGCACTGCATCCCCAGTGGTGGCAGTGCACTCTCTGGAGTCACTGCAGTGCATCCCCAGTGGTGCCAGTGCACTCTGTGGACTCACTGTACTGCATCCACAGTGGTGCCAGTGCACTCTCTGGACTCACCGCACTGCATCCAGAGTGGGGCCAGTGCACTCTCTGGACTCACTGCTCTGCATCCCCAGTGGTGCCAGTGCACTCTCTGGACTCACTGCACTGCATCCCCAGTGGTGCCAGTGCACTCTCTGGACTCACTGCACTGCATCCCCAGTGGTGCCAGTGCACTCTCTGGACTCACTGCAGTGCATCCCCAGTGGTGCCAGTGCACTCTCTAGAGTCACTGCAGTGCATCCCCAGTGGTGCCAGTGCACTCTCTGGAGTCACTGCACTGCATCCCCAGTGGTGCCAGTGCACTCTCTGGACTCACTGCAGTGCATCCCCAGTGGTGCCAGTGCACTCTCTGGACTTACAGCACTGCATCCCCATTTGGTGCCAGTGCACTCTATGGACTCACTGCGCTGCATCCCCAGTGGTGCCAGTGCACTCTCTGGACTCACTGCACTGCATCCCCAGTGGTGCCAGTGCACTCTGTGGACTCACAGCACTGCATCACCAGTGGTGCCAGTGCACTCTCTGGAGTCACTGCAGTGCTTCCCCAGTGGTGCCAGTGCACTCTCTGGACTCACTGCACTGCATCCCCATTGGTGCCGGTGCACTCTCTAGAGTCACTGCAGTGCATCCCCAGTGGTGCCAGTGCACTCTCTGGAGTCTCTGCAGTGCATCCCCAGTGGTGCCAGTGCACTCTCTGGACTCACTGCACTGCATCCCCAGTGGTGCCAGTGCACTCTGTGGACTCACTGTACTGCATCCCCAGTGGTGCCAGTGCACTCTCTGGACTCACTGCACTGCATCCCCAGTGGTGCCAGTGCACTCTCTGGACTCACTGCAGTACATCCCCAATGGTGCCAGTGTACTCTCTGCACTCACTGCAGTGCATACCCAGTGGTGCCAGTGCACTCTCTGTAGTCACTGCACTGCATCCCCAGTGGTGCCAGTGCACTCTCAGGACTCACTGCAGTGCATCCCCAGTGGTGCCAGTGCACTCTCTGGACTCACTGCACTGCATTCCCAGTGGTGCCAGTGCACTCTCTGGAGTCTCTGCAGTGCATCCCCAGTGGTGCCAGTGCACTCTGTGGACTCACTGTACTGCATCCCCAGGGTGCCAGTGCACTCTCTGGACTCACCGCACTGCATCCAGAGTGGTGCCAGTGCACTCTCTGGACTCACCGCACTGCATCCCCAGTGGTGCCAGTGCACTCTCTGGACTCACTGCAGTGCATCCCCAGTGGTGCCAGTGCACTCTCTGGACTCACTGCACTGCATCCCAAGTGGTGCCAGTGCACTCTCTGGACTCACAGCACTGCATCCCCAGTGGTGCCAGTGCACTCTCTGTAGTCATTGCGCTGCATCCCCAGTGGTGCCAGTGCAATCTCTGGACTCACTGCACTGCATCCCCAGTGGGGCCAGTGCACTCTCTGGCCTCACAGCACTGCATCCCCAGTGGTGCCAGTGCACTCTATGGACTCACTGCAGTGCATCCCCAGTGGTGCCAGTGCACTCTCTGGACTCACTGCAGTGCATCCCCAGTGGTGCCAATTCACTCTCTGGACTCACTGCACTGCATCCCCAAGGTGCAAGTGCACTCTCTGGACTCACTACACTGCATCCCCAGTGGTGCCAGTGCACTCTCTGCACTCACTGCAGTGCATCCCCAGTGGTGCCAGTGCACTCTCTGGACTCACTGCACTACATCCCCAGTGGTGCCAGTGCACTCTCTGGACTCACTGCACTGCATCACCAGTGGTGCCAGTGCACTCTCTGGAGTCACTGCACCGCATCCCCAGTGGTTCCAGTGCACTCTCTGGACTCACTGCACTGCATCCCCAGAGGTGCCAGTGTACTCTCTGGACTCACTGCACTACATTCCCAGTGGTGCCAGTGCACTCTCTGGAGTCTCTGCAGTGCATCCCCAGTGGTGCCTGTGCACTCTGTGGACTCACTGTACTGCATCCCCAGTGGTGCCAGTGCACTCTCTGGACTCACTGCAGTACATCCCCAATGGTGCCAGTGTACTCTCTGCACTCACTGCAGTGCATCCCCATTGGGGCCAGTGCACTCTCTGGACTCACTGCACTGCATCCCCAAGGTGCCAGTGCACTCTCTGCACTCACTACACTGCATCCCCAGTGGTGCCAGTGCACTCTCTGGACTCACTGCAGTGCATCCCCAGTGGTGCCAGTGCACTCTCTGGACTCACAGCAGTGCATTCCCAGTGGTGCCAGTGCACTCTCTGGACTCACTGCAGTGCATCCCCAGTGGTGCCAGTGCACTATCTGGACTCACTGCACTGCATCCCCAGTGGTGCCAGTGCACTCTCTGGACTCACTGCACTGCATCCCCAGTGGTGTTAGTGAACTCTCTGGACTCACTGCAGTGCATCCCCAGTGGTGCCAGTGCACTCTCTGGACTCACTGCACTGCATCCCCAGTGGTGCCAGTGCACTCTCTGGAGTCTCTGCAGTGCATCCCCAGTGGTGCCAATGCACTCTGTGGACTCACTGTACTGCATCCCCAGTGGTGCCAGTGCACTCTCTGGACTCACTGCAGTACATCCCCACTGGTGCCAGTGTACTCTCTGCACTCACTGCACTGCATCCCCAGTGGTGCCAGTGCACTCTCTGGAGTCACTGTACTGCATCCCCAGTGGTGCCAGTGCACTCTCTGGACTCACTGCAGTGCATCCCCAGTGGTGCCAGTTCACTCTCTGGAGTCACTGTACTGCATCTCCAGTGGTGCCAGTGCACTCTCTGGACTCACTGCACAGCATCCCCAGTGGTGCCAGTGCACTCTCTGGACTCACTGCACTGCATCCCCAGTGGTGCCAGTGCACTCTGTGGACTCACTGTACTGCATCCACAGTGGTACCAGTGCACTCTCTGGACTCACCGCACTGCATCCAGAGTGGTGCCAGTGCACTCTCTAGAGTCACTGCAGTGCATCCCCAGTGGTGCCAGTGCACTCTCTGGACTCACTGCACTGCATCACAAGTGGTGCCAGTGCACTCTCTGGAGTCACTGCAGTGCATCCCCAGTGGTGCCAGTGCACTCTGTGGACTCACTGCAGTGCATCCCCAGTGGTGCCAGTGCACTCTCTGGACTCACCGCACTGCATCCAGAGTGGTGCCAGTGCACTCTCTGGACTCACTGCAGTGCATCCCCAGTGGTGCCAGGGCACTATCTGGACTCACTGCAGTGCATCCCCAGTGGTGCCAGTGCACTCTCTGGACTCACTGCACTGCATCCCCAGTGGTGCCAGTGCACTCTCTGGACTCACTGCACTGCATCCCCAGTTGTGCCAGTGCACTCTATGTAGTCATTGCCCCGCATCCCCAGTGGTGCCAGTGCACTCTCTGGACTCACTGCATTGCATCCCCAGCGGTGCAAGTGCACTCTCTGGACTCACTGCAGTGCATCCCCAGTGGTGCCAGTGCACTCTCTGGACTCACAGCACTGCATCCCCAGTGGTGCCAGTGCACTCTCTGGACTCACAACAGTGCATCCCCAGTGGTGCCAGTGCACTCTCTGGACTCACTGCACTGCATCCCCAGTGGTGCCAGTGCACTCTCTGGACTCACTGCACTGCATCCCCAGTGGTGCCAGTGCATTCTCTGGAGTCTCTGCAGTGCATCCCCAGTGGTGCCAGTGCACTCTATGGACTCACTGTACTGCATCCCCAGTGGTGCCAGTGCACTCTCTGGACTCACAGCACTGCATCCCCAGTGGTGCCATTGCACTCTCTGGACTCACTGCAGTACATCCCCAATGGTGACAGTGTACTCTCTGCACTCACTACAGTGCATCCCCAGTGGTTCCAGTGCACTCTCTGGACTCACTGCAGTCCATCCCCAGTGGTGCCAGTGCACTCACTGGAGTCACTGTACTGCATCCCCAGTGGTGCCAGTGCACTCTCTGGACTCACTGCACTGCATCCCCAGTGGTGCCAGTGCACTCTCTGGACTAAGTGAACTGCATCCCCAATTGATCCAGTACACTCTCTGGACTCACTGCACTGCATCCCCAGTGGTGCCAGTGCACTCTGTGGACTCACTGTACTGCATCCACAGTGGTGCCAGTGCACTCTCTGGACTCACTGCACTGCATTCCCAGTGGTGCCAGTGCACTCTCTGGACTCACTGCACTGCATCCCCAGTGGTGCCAGTGCACTCTCTGGACTCACTGCACTGCAACCCCAGTGATGCCAGTGCACTCTCTGGACTCACTCCACTGCATCCCCAGTGGTGCCAGTGCACTCTCTGGACTCACTGCAGTGCATCCCCAGTGGTGCCAATGCACTCTCTGGACTCACTGCACTGCATCCCCAGTGGTGCCAGTGCACTCTCTGGACTCACTGCACTGCATCCCCAGTGGTGCCAGTGCACTCTCTAGAGTCACTGCAGTGCATCCCCAGTGGTGCCAGTGCACTCTCTGGACTCACAGCACTGCATCCCCAGTGCTGCCATTGCACTCTCTGGACTCACTGCAGTACATCCCCAATGGTGCCAGTGTACTCTCTGCACTCACTGCAGTGCATCCCCAGTGGTGCCAGTGCACTCTCTGGACTCACGGCAGTGCATCCCCAGTGGTGCCATTGCACTCTCTGGACTCACTGCGCTGCATCCCCAGTAGTGCCAGTGCACTCTCTGGACTCACTGCACTGCATCCCCAGTGGTGCCAGTGCACTCTCTGTAGTCATTGCGCTGCATCCCCAGTGGTGCCAGGGCACTCTGTGGACTCACTGCACTGCATCCCCAGTGGTGCCAGTGCACTCTCTGGAGTCACTGCAGTGCTTCCCCAGTGGTGCCAGTGCACTCGCGGGACTCACTGCACTGCATCCCCAGTGGTGCCGGTGCACTCTCTACAGTCACTGCAGTGCATCTCCAGTGGTGCCAGTGCACTCTCTGGAGTCTCTGCAGTGCATCCCCAGTGGTGCCAGTGCACTCTATGGACTCACTGTACTGCGTCCCCAGTGGTGCCAGTGCACTCTCTGGACTCACTGCACTGCATCCCCAGTGGTGCCAGTGCACTCTCTGGACTCACTGCAGTACATCCCCAATGGTGCCAGTGTACTCTCTGCACTCACTGCAGTGCATCCCCAGTGGTGCCAGTGCACTCTCTGGACTCACTGCAGTGCATCCCCAGTGGTGCCAGTTCACTCTCTGGAGTCACTGTACTGCATCCACAGTGGTGCCAGTGCACTCGATGGACTTACTGCACTGCATCCCCAGTGGTGCCAGTGCACTCTCTGGACTCACTGTACTGCATCCCCAGTGGTGCCAGTGCACTCTCTGGACTCACTGCACTGCATCCCCAGTGGTGCCAGTGCACTCTCTGGAGGCATAGCAGTGCATCCCCAGTGGTGCCAGTGCACTCTCTGGACTCACTGTACTGCATCCCCAGTGGCACCAGTGCACTCTCTGGACTCACCGCACTGCATCCAGAGTGGTGCCAGTGCACTCTCTGTACTCACTGCACTGCATGCCCAGTGGTGCCAGTGCACTCTCTGGACTCACAGCACTGCATCCCCAGTGGTGCCAGTGCACTCTCTGTAGTCATGGCGCTGCATCCCCAGTGGTGCCAGTGCAATCTCTGGACTCACTGCACTGCATCCCCAGTGGGGCCAGTGTACTCTTGGACTCACTGCAGTGCATCCCCAGTGGTGCCAGTGCACTCTCTGGGCTCAGTGCAGTGCATCCCCAGTGGTGCCAGTGCACTCTCTGGACTCACTGCACTACATCCCAAGTGGTGCCAGTGCAGTATCTGGACTCACTGCACTGCATCCCCAGTGGTGCCAGTGCACTCTCTGGACTCACTGCACTGCATCCCCATTGGTGCCAGTGCACTCTCTGGAGTCTCTGCAGTGCATCACCAGTGGTGCCAGTGCACTCTGTGGACTCACTGTACTGCATCCCCAGTGGTGCCAGTGCACTCTCTGGACTCACTGCAGTACATCCCCAATGGTGCCAGTGTACTCTCTGCACTCACTGCAGTGCATCCCCAGTGGTGCCAGTGCACTCTCTGGACTCACTGCACTGCATCCCCAGTGGTGCCAGTGCACTCTCTGGACTAACTGAACTGCATCCCCAATTGATCCAGTGCACTCTCTGGAGTCACTGCACTGCATCCCCAGTGGTGCCAGTGCACTCTCTGGAGTTACTGCAGTGCATCCCCAGGTGGTGCCAGTGCACTCTGTGGACTCACTGTACTGCATCCCCAGTGGTGCCAGTGCACTCTCTGGACTCACCGCACTGCATCCAGAGTGGTGCCAGTGCACTCTCTGGACTCACTGCACTGCATCCCCAGTGGTGCCAGTGCACTCTCTGGACTCACTGCAGTGCATCCCCAGTGGTGCCAGTGCACTCTCTGGACTCACTGCTCTGCATCCCCAGTGGTGCCAGTGCACTCTCTGGACTCACTGCAGTGCAGCCCCAGTGGTGCCAGTGCACTCTCTGGACTCACTGCACTGCATCTCCAGTGGTGCCAGTGCACTCTCTGGACTCACTGCACTGCATCATTAGTGGTGCCAGTGCACTCTCTGGACTCACTCCACTGCATCCCCAGTGGTGCCAGTGCACTCTCTGGACTAACTGAACTGCATCCCCAATTGATCCAGTGCACTCTCTGGACTCACTGCACTGCATCCCCAGTGGTGCCAGTGCACTCTCTGGACTCACTGCACTGCATCCCCAGTGGTGCCAGTGCACTCTCTGGAGTCACTGCAGTGCATCCCCAGTGGTGCCAGTGCACTCTGTGGACTCACTGTACTGCATCCACAGTGGTGTCAGTGCACTCTCTGGACTCACTGCACTGCATCCCCAGTGGTGCCAGTGTACTCTCTGGACTCACTGCAGTGCATCCCCAGTGGTGCCAGTGCTCTCTCTGGACTCACTGCACTGCATCCCCAGTGCTGACAGTGCACTCTCTGGACTCACTGCACTGCATCCCCAGTGGTGCCAGTGCACTCTCTGGACTCACTGCAGTGCATCCCCAGTGGTGCCAGTGCACTCTCTGGACTCACTGCACTGCATCCCCAGTGGTGCCAGTGCACTCTCTAGAGTCACTGCAGTGCATCCCCAGTGGTGCCAGTGCACTCTCTGGACTCACTGCAGTGCATCCCAAGTGGTGCCAGTGCACTCTCTGGACTCACTGCACTGCATCCCCAGTGGTGCCAGTGCACTCTGTGGACTCACTGTACTGCATCCCCAGTGGTGCCAGTGCACTCTCCGGACTCACTGCACTGCATCCCCAGTGGTGCCAGTGCACTCTCTGGACTCACTGCAGTGCATCCCCAGTGGTGCCAGTGCACTCTCTGGAGTCACTGCAGTGCTTCCCCAGTGGTGCCAGTGCACTCTCTAGAGTCACTGCAGTGCATCCCCAGTGGTGCCAGCGCACTCTCTGGAGTCTCTGCAGTGCATCCCCAGTGGTGCCAGTGCACTCTGTGGACTCACTGTACTGCATCCCCAGTGGTGCCAGTGCACTCTCTGGACTCACTGCACTGCATCCCCAGTGGTGCCAGTGCACTCTCTGGAGGCATAGCAGTGCATCCCCAGTGGTGCCAGTGCACTCTCTGGACTCACTGTACTGCATCCCCAGTGGCACCAGTGCACTCTCTGGACTCACCGCACTGCATCCAGAGTGGTGCCAGTGCACTCTCTGTACTCACTGCACTGCATGCCCAGTGGTGCCAGTGCACTCTCTGGACTCACAGCACTGCATCCCCAGTGGTGCCAGTGCACTCTCTGTAGTCATGGCGCTGCATCCCCAGTGGTGCCAGTGCAATCTCTGGACTCACTGCACTGCATCCCCAGTGGGGCCAGTGTACTCTTGGACTCACTGCAGTGCATCCTCAGTGGTGCCAGTGCACTCTCTGGGCTCAGTGCAGTGCATCCCCAGTGGTGCCAGTGCACTCTCTGGACTCACTGCACTACATCCCAAGTGGTGCCAGTGCACTATCTGGACTCACTGCACTGCATCCCCAGTGGTGCCAGTGCACTCTCTGGACTCACTGCACTGCATCCCCAGTGGTGCCAGTGCACTCTCTGGAGTCTCTGCAGTGCATCACCAGTGGTGCCAGTGCACTCTGTGGACTCACTGTACTGCATCCCCAGTGGTGCCAGTGCACTCTCTGGACTCACTGCAGTACATCCCCAATGGTGCCAGTGTACTCTCTGCACTCACTGCAGTGCATCCCCAGTGGTGCCAGTGCACTCTCTGGACTCACTGCACTGCATCCCCAGTGGTGCCAGTGCACTCTCTGGACTAACTGAACTGCATCCCCAATTGATCCAGTGCACTCTCTGGAGTCACTGCACTGCATCCCCAGTGGTGCCAGTGCACTCTCTGGAGTTACTGCAGTGCATCCCCAGGTGGTGCCAGTGCACTCTGTGGACTCACTGTACTGCATCCACAGTGGTGCCAGTGCACTCTCTGGACTCACCGCACTGCATCCAGAGTGGTGCCAGTGCACTCTCTGGACTCACTGCACTGCATCCCCAGTGGTGCCAGTGCACTCTCTGGACTCACTGCAGTGCATCCCCAGTGGTGCCAGTGCACTCTCTGGACTCACTGCTCTGCATCCCCAGTGGTGCCAGTGCACTCTCTGGACTCACTGCAGTGCATCCCCAGTGGTGCCAGTGCACTCTCTGGACTCACTGCACTGCATCTCCAGTGGTGCCAGTGCACTCTCTGGACTCACTGCACTGCATCCCTAGTGGTGCCAGTGCACTCTCTGGACTCACTCCACTGCATCCCCAGTGGTGCCAGTGCACTCTCTGGACTAACTGAACTGCATCCCCAATTGATCCAGTGCACTCTCTGGACTCACTGCACTGCATCCCCAGTGGTGCCAGTGCACTCTCTGGACTCACTGCACTGCATCCCCAGTGGTGCCAGTGCACTCTCTGGAGTCACTGCAGTGCATCCCCAGTGGTGCCAGTGCACTCTGTGGACTCACTGTACTGCATCCACAGTGGTGTCAGTGCACTCTCTGGACTCACTGCACTGCATCCCCAGTGGTGCCAGTGTACTCTCTGGACTCACTGCAGTGCATCCCCAGTGGTGCCAGTGCTCTCTCTGGACTCACTGCACTGCATCCCCAGTGCTGACAGTGCACTCTCTGGACTCACTGCACTGCATCCCCAGTGGTGCCAGTGCACTCTCTGGACTCACTGCAGTGCATCCCCAGTGGTGCCAGTGCACTCTCTGGACTCACTGCACTGCATCCCCAGTGGTGCCAGTGCACTCTCTAGAGTCACTGCAGTGCATCCCCAGTGGTGCCAGTGCACTCTCTGGACTCACTGCAGTGCATCCCAAGTGGTGCCAGTGCACTCTCTGGACTCACTGCACTGCATCCCCAGTGGTGCCAGTGCACTCTGTGGACTCACTGTACTGCATCCCCAGTGGTGCCAGTGCACTCTCCGGACTCACTGCACTGCATCCCCAGTGGTGCCAGTGCACTCTCTGGACTCACTGCAGTGCATCCCCAGTGGTGCCAGTGCACTCTCTGGAGTCACTGCAGTGCTTCCCCAGTGGTGCCAGTGCACTCTCTAGAGTCTCTGCAGTGCATCCCCAGTGGTGCCAGTGCACTCTGTGGACTCACTGTACTGCATCCCCAGTGGTGCCAGTGCACTCTCTGGACTCACTGCACTGCATCCCCAGTGGTGCCAGTGTACTCTCTGGACTCACTGCAGTGCATCCCCAGTGGTGCCACTGCACTCTCTGGACTCACTGCAGTGCATCCCCAGTGGTGCCAGTGCACTCTCTGGACTCACTGCTCTGCATCCCCAGTGGTGCCAGTGCACTCTGTGGACTCACTGCAGTGCATCCCCAGTGGTGCCAGTGCACTCTGTGGACTCACTGCACTGCATCCCCAGTGGTGCCAGTGCACTCTCTGCACTCACTGCACTGCATCCCTAGTGGTGACAGTGCACTCTCTGGACTCACTCCACTGCATCCCCAGTGGTGCCAGTGCACTCTCTGGACTAACTGAACTGCATCCCCAATTGATCCAGTGCACTCTCTGGACTCACTGCACTGCATCCCCAGTGGTGCCAGTGCACTCTCTGGACTCACTGCACTGCATCCCCAGTGGTGCCTGTGCACTCTCTGGAGTCACTGTAGTTCATCCCCAGTGGTGCCAGTGCACTCTGTGGACTCACTGTACTGCATCCACAGTGGTGCCAGTGCACTCTCTGGACTCACCGCACTGCATCCAGAGTGGGGCCAGTGCACTCTCTGGACTCACTGCACTGCAACCCCAGTGGTGCCAGTGCACTCTCTGGACTCACTGCACTGCATCCCCAGTGGTGCCAGTGCTCTCTCTGGACTCACTGCACTGCATCCCCAGTGGTGCCAGTGCACTCTCTGGACTCACTGCACTGCATCCCCAGTGGTGCCAGTGCACTCTCTAGAGTCACTGCAGTGCATCCCCAGTGGTGCCAGTGCACTCTCTGGACTCACTGCACTGCATCCCCAGTGGTGCCAGTGCACTCTCTGGACTCACTGCACTGCATCCCCAGTGGTGCCAGTGCACTCCGTGGACTCACTGTACTGCATCCCCAGTGGTGCCAGTGCACTCTCCGGACTCACTGCACTGCATCCCCAGTGGTGCCAGTGCACTCTCTGGACTCACTGCTCTGCATCCCCAGTGGTGCCAGTGCACTCTCTGGAGTCACTGCAGTGCTTCCCCAGTGGTGCCAGTGCACTCTCTAGAATCACTGCAGTGCATCCCCAGTGGTGCCAGCGCACTCTCTGGAGTCTCTGCAGTGCATCCCCAGTGGTGCCAGTGCACTCTGTGGACTCACTGTACTGCATCCCCAGTGGTGCCAGTGCACTCTCTGGACTCACTGCACTGCATCCCCAGTGGTGCCAGTGCACTCTCTGGACTAAGTGAACTGCATTCCCAATTGATCCAGTACACTCTCTGGACTCACTGCACTGCATCACCAGTGGTGCCTGTGCACTCTCTGGAGTCACTGCAGTGCATCCCCAGTGGTCCCAGTGCACTCTGTGGACTCACTGTACTGCATCCACAGTGGTGCCAGTGCACTCTCTGGACTCACTGCACTGCATTCCCAGTGGTGCCAGTGCACTCTCTGGACTCACTGCACTGCATCCCCAGTGGTGCCAGTGCACTCTCTGGACTCACTGCAGTGCATCCCCAGTGATGCCAGTGCACTCTCTGGACTCACTCCACTGCATCCCCAGTGGTGCCAGTGCACTCTCTGGACTCACTGCAGTGCATCCCCAGTGGTGCCAATGCACTCTCTGGACTCACTGCACTGCATCCCCAGTGGTGCCAGTGCACTCTCTGGACTCACTGCACTGCATCCCCAGTGGTGCCAGTGCACTCTCTAGAGTCACTGCAGTGCATCCCCAGTGGTGCCAGTGCACTCTCTGGACTCACAGCACTGCATCCCCAGTGGTGCCATTGCACTCTCTGGACTCACTGCAGTACATCCCCAATGGTGCCAGTGTACTCTCTGCACTCACTGCAGTGCATCCCCAGTGGTGCCAGTGCACTCTCTGGACTCACGGCAGTGCATCCCCAGTGGTGCCAGTGCACTCACTGGAGTCACTGTACTGCATCCCCAGTGGTGCCAGTGCACTCTCTGGACTCACTGCACTGCATCCCCAGTGGTGCCAGTGCACTCTCTGGACTAAGTGAACTGCATCCCCAATTGATCCAGTGCACTCTCTGGACTCACTTCACTGCATCCCCAGTGGTGCCAGTGCACTCTCTGGAGTCACTGCAGTGCATCCCCAGTGGTCCCAGTGCACTCTGTGGACTCACTGTATTGCATCCCCAGTGGTGCCAGTGCACTCTCTGGACTCACCGCACTGCATCCAGAGCGGTGCCAGTGCACTCTCTGGACTCACTGCGCTGCATCCCCAGTGGTGCCAGTGCACTCTCTGGACTCACTGCACTGCATCCCCAGTGGTGCCAGTGCACTCTCTGTAGTCATTGCGCTGCATCCCCAGTGGTGCCAGGGCACTCTCTGGACTCACTGCACTGCATCCCCAGTGGTGCCAGTGCACTCTCTGGACTCACTGCAGTGCTTCCCCAGCGGTGCCAGTGCACTCTGTGGACTCACTGCACTGCATCCCCAGTGGTGCCGGTGCACTCTCTACAGTCACTGCAGTGCATCTCCAGTGGTGCCAGTGCACTCTCTGGACTCACTGCACTGCATCCCCAGTGGTGCCAGTGCACTCTCTGTACTCACTGCACTGCATGCCCAGTGGTGCCAGTGCACTCTCTGGACTCACAGCACTGCATCCCCAGTGGTGCCAGTGCACACTCTGTAGTCATTGCGCTGCATCCCCAGTGGTGCCAGTACACTCTCTGGACTCACTGCAGTGCATCCCCAGTGGGGCCAGTGCACTCTCTGGACTCACTGCAGTGCATCCCCAGTGGTGCCAGTGCACTCTCTGGGCTCAGTGCAGTGCATCCCCAGTGGTGCCAGTGCACTCTCTGGACTCACTGCACTACATCCCAAGTGGTGCCAGTGCACTATCTGGACTCACTGCACTGCATCCCCAGTGGTGCCAGTGCACTCTCTGGACTCACTGCACTGCATCCCCAGTGGTGCCAGTGCACTCTCTGGAGTCTCTGCAGTGCATCCCCAGTGGTGCCAGTGCACTCTGTGGACTCACTGTACTGCATCCCCAGTGGTGCCAGTGCACTCTCTGGACTCACTGCAGTACATCCCCAATGGTGCCAGTGTACTCTCTGCACTCACTGCAGTGCATCCCCAGTGGTGCCAGTGCACTCTCTGGACTCACTGCACTGCATCCCCAGTGGTGCCAGTGCACTCTCTGGACTAACTGAACTGCATCCCCAATTGATCCAGTGCACTCTCTGGACTCACTGCACTGCATCCCTAGTGGTGCCAGTGCACTCTCTGGACTCACTCCACTGCATCCCCAGTGGTGCCAGTGCACTCTCTGGACTAACTGAACTGCATCCCCAATTGATCCAGTGCACTCTGTGGACTCACTGCAGTGCATCCCCAGTGGTGCCAGTGCACTCTCTGGACTCACTGCACTGCATCCCCAGTGGTGCCAGTGCACTCTCTGGAGTCACTGCAGTGCATCCCCAGTGGTGCCAGTGCACTCTGTGGACTCACTGTACTGCATCCACAGTGGTGCCAGTGCACTCTCTGGACTCACCGCACTGCATCCAGAGTGGGGCCAGTGCACTCTCTGGACTCACTGCACTGCAACCCCAGTGGTGCCAGTGCACTCTCTGGACTCACTGCAGTGCATCCCCAGTGGTGCCAGTGCACTCTCTGGACTCACTGCACTGCATCCCCAGTGGTGCCAGTGCACTCTCTAGAGTCACTGCAGTGCATCCCCAGTGGTGCCAGTGCACTCTCTGGACTCACTGCAGTGCATCCCCAGTGGTGCCAGTGCACTCTCTGGACTCACTGCACTGCATCCCCAGTGGTGCCAGTGCACTCTGTGGACTCACTGTACTGCATCCCCAGTGGTGCCAGTGCACTCTCCGGACTCACTGCACTGCATCCCCAGTGGTGCCAGTGCACTCTCTGGACTCACTGCAGTGCATCCCCAGTGGTGCCAGTGCACTCTCTGGAGTCACTGCAGTGCTTCCCCAGTGGTGCCAGTGCACTCTCTAGAGTCACTGCAGTGCATCCCCAGTGGTGCCAGCGCACTCTCTGGAGTCTCTGCAGTGCATCCCCAGTGGTGCCAGTGCACTCTGTGGACTCACTGTACTGCATCACCAGTGGTGCCAGTGCACTCTCTGGACTCACTGCACTGCATCCCCAGTGGTGCCAGTGTACTCTCTGGACTCACTGCAGTGCATCCCCAGTGGTGCCACTGCACTCTCTGGACTCACTGCAGTGCATCCCCAGTGGTGCCAGTGCACTCTCTGGACTCACTGCTCTGCATCCCCAGTGGTGCCAGTGCACTCTCTGGACTCACTGCAGTGCAGCCCCACTGGTGCCAGTGCACTCTCTGGACTCACTGCACTGCATCCCCAGTGGTGCCAGTGCACTCTCTGCACTCACAGCACTGCATCCCTAGTGGTGCCAGTGCACTCTCTGGACTCACTCCACTGCATCCCCAGTGGTGCCAGTGCACTCTCTGGACTAACTGAACTGCATCCCCAATTGATCCAGTGCACTCTCTGGACTCACTGCACTGCATCCCCAGTGGTGCCAGTGCACTCTCTGGACTCACTGCACTGCATCCCCAGTGGTGCCTGTGCACTCTCTGGAGTCACTGTAGTGCATCCCCAGTGGTGCCAGTGCACTCTGTGGACTCACTGCACTGCATCCACAGTGGTGCCAGTGCACTCTCTGGACTCACCGCACTGCATCCAGAGTGGGGCCAGTGCACTCTCTGGACTCACTGCACTGCAACCCCAGTGGTGCCAGTGCACTCTCTGGACTCACTGCACTGCATCCCCAGTGGTGCCAGTGCTCTCTCTGGACTCACTGCAGTGCATCCCCAGTGGTGCCAGTGCACTCTCTAGAGTCACTGCAGTGCATCCCCAGTGGTGCCAGTGCACTCTCTGGACTCACTGCACTGCATCACCAGTGGTGCCAGTGCACTCTCTGGACTCACTGCACTGCATCCCCAGTGGTGCCAGTGCACTCCGTGGACTCACTGTACTGCATCCCCAGTGGTGCCAGTGCACTCTCCGGACTCACTGCACTGCATCCCCAGTGGTGCCAGTGCACTCTCTGGACTCACCGCACTGCATCCAGAGCGGTGCCAGTGCACTCTCTGGACTCACTGCACTGCATCATTAGTGGTGCCAGTGCACTCTCTGGACTCACTCCACTGCATCCCCAGTGGTGCCAGTGCACTCTCTGGACTAACTGAACTGCATCCCCAATTGATCCAGTGCACTCTCTGGACTCACTGCACTGCATCCCCAGTGGTGCCAGTGCACTCTCTGGACTCACTGCACTGCATCCCCAGTGGTGCCAGTGCACTCTCTGGAGTCACTGCAGTGCATCCCCAGTGGTGCCAGTGCACTCTGTGGACTCACTGTACTGCATCCACAGTGGTGTCAGTGCACTCTCTGGACTCACTGCACTGCATCCCCAGTGGTGCCAGTGTACTCTCTGGACTCACTGCAGTGCATCCCCAGTGGTGCCAGTGCTCTCTCTGGACTCACTGCACTGCATCCCCAGTGCTGACAGTGCACTCTCTGGACTCACTGCACTGCATCCCCAGTGGTGCCAGTGCACTCTCTGGACTCACTGCAGTGCATCCCCAGTGGTGCCAGTGCACTCTCTGGACTCACTGCACTGCATCCCCAGTGGTGCCAGTGCACTCTCTAGAGTCACTGCAGTGCATCCCCAGTGGTGCCAGTGCACTCTCTGGACTCACTGCAGTGCATCCCAAGTGGTGCCAGTGCACTCTCTGGACTCACTGCACTGCATCCCCAGTGGTGCCAGTGCACTCTGTGGACTCACTGTACTGCATCCCCAGTGGTGCCAGTGCACTCTCCGGACTCACTGCACTGCATCCCCAGTGGTGCCAGTGCACTCTCTGGACTCACTGCAGTGCATCCCCAGTGGTGCCAGTGCACTCTCTGGAGTCACTGCAGTGCTTCCCCAGTGGTGCCAGTGCACTCTCTAGAGTCACTGCAGTGCATCCCCAGTGGTGCCAGCGCACTCTCTGGAGTCTCTGCAGTGCATCCCCAGTGGTGCCAGTGCACTCTGTGGACTCACTGTACTGCATCCCCAGTGGTGCCAGTGCACTCTCTGGACTCACTGCACTGCATCCCCAGTGGTGCCAGTGCACTCTCTGGAGGCATAGCAGTGCATCCCCAGTGGTGCCAGTGCACTCTCTGGACTCACTGTACTGCATCCCCAGTGGCACCAGTGCACTCTCTGGACTCACCGCACTGCATCCAGAGTGGTGCCAGTGCACTCTCTGTACTCACTGCACTGCATGCCCAGTGGTGCCAGTGCACTCTCTGGACTCACAGCACTGCATCCCCAGTGGTGCCAGTGCACTCTCTGTAGTCATGGCGCTGCATCCCCAGTGGTGCCAGTGCAATCTCTGGACTCACTGCACTGCATCCCCAGTGGGGCCAGTGTACTCTTGGACTCACTGCAGTGCATCCTCAGTGGTGCCAGTGCACTCTCTGGGCTCAGTGCAGTGCATCCCCAGTGGTGCCAGTGCACTCTCTGGACTCACTGCACTACATCCCAAGTGGTGCCAGTGCACTATCTGGACTCACTGCACTGCATCCCCAGTGGTGCCAGTGCACTCTCTGGACTCACTGCACTGCATCCCCAGTGGTGCCAGTGCACTCTCTGGAGTCTCTGCAGTGCATCACCAGTGGTGCCAGTGCACTCTGTGGACTCACTGTACTGCATCCCCAGTGGTGCCAGTGCACTCTCTGGACTCACTGCAGTACATCCCCAATGGTGCCAGTGTACTCTCTGCACTCACTGCAGTGCATCCCCAGTGGTGCCAGTGCACTCTCTGGACTCACTGCACTGCATCCCCAGTGGTGCCAGTGCACTCTCTGGACTAACTGAACTGCATCCCCAATTGATCCAGTGCACTCTCTGGAGTCACTGCACTGCATCCCCAGTGGTGCCAGTGCACTCTCTGGAGTTACTGCAGTGCATCCCCAGGTGGTGCCAGTGCACTCTGTGGACTCACTGTACTGCATCCACAGTGGTGCCAGTGCACTCTCTGGACTCACCGCACTGCATCCAGAGTGGTGCCAGTGCACTCTCTGGACTCACTGCACTGCATCCCCAGTGGTGCCAGTGCACTCTCTGGACTCACTGCAGTGCATCCCCAGTGGTGCCAGTGCACTCTCTGGACTCACTGCTCTGCATCCCCAGTGGTGCCAGTGCACTCTCTGGACTCACTGCAGTGCATCCCCAGTGGTGCCAGTGCACTCTCTGGACTCACTGCACTGCATCTCCAGTGGTGCCAGTGCACTCTCTGGACTCACTGCACTGCATCCCTAGTGGTGCCAGTGCACTCTCTGGACTCACTCCACTGCATCCCCAGTGGTGCCAGTGCACTCTCTGGACTAACTGAACTGCATCCCCAATTGATCCAGTGCACTCTCTGGACTCACTGCACTGCATCCCCAGTGGTGCCAGTGCACTCTCTGGACTCACTGCACTGCATCCCCAGTGGTGCCAGTGCACTCTCTGGAGTCACTGCAGTGCATCCCCAGTGGTGCCAGTGCACTCTGTGGACTCACTGTACTGCATCCACAGTGGTGTCAGTGCACTCTCTGGACTCACTGCACTGCATCCCCAGTGGTGCCAGTGTACTCTCTGGACTCACTGCAGTGCATCCCCAGTGGTGCCAGTGCTCTCTCTGGACTCACTGCACTGCATCCCCAGTGCTGACAGTGCACTCTCTGGACTCACTGCACTGCATCCCCAGTGGTGCCAGTGCACTCTCTGGACTCACTGCAGTGCATCCCCAGTGGTGCCAGTGCACTCTCTGGACTCACTGCACTGCATCCCCAGTGGTGCCAGTGCACTCTCTAGAGTCACTGCAGTGCATCCCCAGTGGTGCCAGTGCACTCTCTGGACTCACTGCAGTGCATCCCAAGTGGTGCCAGTGCACTCTCTGGACTCACTGCACTGCATCCCCAGTGGTGCCAGTGCACTCTGTGGACTCACTGTACTGCATCCCCAGTGGTGCCAGTGCACTCTCCGGACTCACTGCACTGCATCCCCAGTGGTGCCAGTGCACTCTCTGGACTCACTGCAGTGCATCCCCAGTGGTGCCAGTGCACTCTCTGGAGTCACTGCAGTGCTTCCCCAGTGGTGCCAGTGCACTCTCTAGAGTCTCTGCAGTGCATCCCCAGTGGTGCCAGTGCACTCTGTGGACTCACTGTACTGCATCCCCAGTGGTGCCAGTGCACTCTCTGGACTCACTGCACTGCATCCCCAGTGGTGCCAGTGTACTCTCTGGACTCACTGCAGTGCATCCCCAGTGGTGCCACTGCACTCTCTGGACTCACTGCAGTGCATCCCCAGTGGTGCCAGTGCACTCTCTGGACTCACTGCTCTGCATCCCCAGTGGTGCCAGTGCACTCTGTGGACTCACTGCAGTGCAGCCCCACTGGTGCCAGTGCACTCTCTGGACTCACTGCACTGCATCCCCAGTGGTGCCAGTGCACTCTCTGCACTCACTGCACTGCATCCCTAGTGGTGACAGTGCACTCTCTGGACTCACTCCACTGCATCCCCAGTGGTGCCAGTGCACTCTCTGGACTAACTGAACTGCATCCCCAATTGATCCAGTGCACTCTCTGGACTCACTGCACTGCATCCCCAGTGGTGCCAGTGCACTCTCTGGACTCACTGCACTGCATCCCCAGTGGTGCCTGTGCACTCTCTGGAGTCACTGTAGTTCATCCCCAGTGGTGCCAGTGCACTCTGTGGACTCACTGTACTGCATCCACAGTGGTGCCAGTGCACTCTCTGGACTCACCGCACTGCATCCAGAGTGGGGCCAGTGCACTCTCTGGACTCACTGCACTGCAACCCCAGTGGTGCCAGTGCACTCTCTGGACTCACTGCACTGCATCCCCAGTGGTGCCAGTGCTCTCTCTGGACTCACTGCACTGCATCCCCAGTGGTGCCAGTGCACTCTCTGGACTCACTGCACTGCATCCCCAGTGGTGCCAGTGCACTCTCTAGAGTCACTGCAGTGCATCCCCAGTGGTGCCAGTGCACTCTCTGGACTCACTGCACTGCATCCCCAGTGGTGCCAGTGCACTCTCTGGACTCACTGCACTGCATCCCCAGTGGTGCCAGTGCACTCCGTGGACTCACTGTACTGCATCCCCAGTGGTGCCAGTGCACTCTCCGGACTCACTGCACTGCATCCCCAGTGGTGCCAGTGCACTCTCTGGACTCACTGCTCTGCATCCCCAGTGGTGCCAGTGCACTCTCTGGAGTCACTGCAGTGCTTCCCCAGTGGTGCCAGTGCACTCTCTAGAATCACTGCAGTGCATCCCCAGTGGTGCCAGCGCACTCTCTGGAGTCTCTGCAGTGCATCCCCAGTGGTGCCAGTGCACTCTGTGGACTCACTGTACTGCATCCCCAGTGGTGCCAGTGCACTCTCTGGACTCACTGCACTGCATCCCCAGTGGTGCCAGTGCACTCTCTGGACTAAGTGAACTGCATTCCCAATTGATCCAGTACACTCTCTGGACTCACTGCACTGCATCACCAGTGGTGCCTGTGCACTCTCTGGAGTCACTGCAGTGCATCCCCAGTGGTCCCAGTGCACTCTGTGGACTCACTGTACTGCATCCACAGTGGTGCCAGTGCACTCTCTGGACTCACTGCACTGCATTCCCAGTGGTGCCAGTGCACTCTCTGGACTCACTGCACTGCATCCCCAGTGGTGCCAGTGCACTCTCTGGACTCACTGCAGTGCATCCCCAGTGATGCCAGTGCACTCTCTGGACTCACTCCACTGCATCCCCAGTGGTGCCAGTGCACTCTCTGGACTCACTGCAGTGCATCCCCAGTGGTGCCAATGCACTCTCTGGACTCACTGCACTGCATCCCCAGTGGTGCCAGTGCACTCTCTGGACTCACTGCACTGCATCCCCAGTGGTGCCAGTGCACTCTCTAGAGTCACTGCAGTGCATCCCCAGTGGTGCCAGTGCACTCTCTGGACTCACAGCACTGCATCCCCAGTGGTGCCATTGCACTCTCTGGACTCACTGCAGTACATCCCCAATGGTGCCAGTGTACTCTCTGCACTCACTGCAGTGCATCCCCAGTGGTGCCAGTGCACTCTCTGGACTCACGGCAGTGCATCCCCAGTGGTGCCAGTGCACTCACTGGAGTCACTGTACTGCATCCCCAGTGGTGCCAGTGCACTCTCTGGACTCACTGCACTGCATCCCCAGTGGTGCCAGTGCACTCTCTGGACTAAGTGAACTGCATCCCCAATTGATCCAGTGCACTCTCTGGACTCACTTCACTGCATCCCCAGTGGTGCCAGTGCACTCTCTGGAGTCACTGCAGTGCATCCCCAGTGGTCCCAGTGCACTCTGTGGACTCACTGTATTGCATCCCCAGTGGTGCCAGTGCACTCTCTGGACTCACCGCACTGCATCCAGAGCGGTGCCAGCGCACTCTCTGGACTCACTGCGCTGCATCCCCAGTGGTGCCAGTGCACTCTCTGGACTCACTGCACTGCATCCCCAGTGGTGCCAGTGCACTCTCTGTAGTCATTGCGCTGCATCCCCAGTGGTGCCAGGGCACTCTCTGGACTCACTGCACTGCATCCCCAGTGGTGCCAGTGCACTCTCTGGACTCACTGCAGTGCTTCCCCAGCGGTGCCAGTGCACTCTGTGGACTCACTGCACTGCATCCCCAGTGGTGCCGGTGCACTCTCTACAGTCACTGCAGTGCATCTCCAGTGGTGCCAGTGCACTCTCTGGACTCACTGCACTGCATCCCCAGTGGTGCCAGTGCACTCTCTGTACTCACTGCACTGCATGCCCAGTGGTGCCAGTGCACTCTCTGGACTCACAGCACTGCATCCCCAGTGGTGCCAGTGCACACTCTGTAGTCATTGCGCTGCATCCCCAGTGGTGCCAGTACACTCTCTGGACTCACTGCAGTGCATCCCCAGTGGGGCCAGTGCACTCTCTGGACTCACTGCAGTGCATCCCCAGTGGTGCCAGTGCACTCTCTGGGCTCAGTGCAGTGCATCCCCAGTGGTGCCAGTGCACTCTCTGGACTCACTGCACTACATCCCAAGTGGTGCCAGTGCACTATCTGGACTCACTGCACTGCATCCCCAGTGGTGCCAGTGCACTCTCTGGACTCACTGCACTGCATCCCCAGTGGTGCCAGTGCACTCTCTGGAGTCTCTGCAGTGCATCCCCAGTGGTGCCAGTGCACTCTGTGGACTCACTGTACTGCATCCCCAGTGGTGCCAGTGCACTCTCTGGACTCACTGCAGTACATCCCCAATGGTGCCAGTGTACTCTCTGCACTCACTGCAGTGCATCCCCAGTGGTGCCAGTGCACTCTCTGGACTCACTGCACTGCATCCCCAGTGGTGCCAGTGCACTCTCTGGACTAACTGAACTGCATCCCCAATTGATCCAGTGCACTCTCTGGACTCACTGCACTGCATCCCTAGTGGTGCCAGTGCACTCTCTGGACTCACTCCACTGCATCCCCAGTGGTGCCAGTGCACTCTCTGGACTAACTGAACTGCATCCCCAATTGATCCAGTGCACTCTGTGGACTCACTGCAGTGCATCCCCAGTGGTGCCAGTGCACTCTCTGGACTCACTGCACTGCATCCCCAGTGGTGCCAGTGCACTCTCTGGAGTCACTGCAGTGCATCCCCAGTGGTGCCAGTGCACTCTGTGGACTCACTGTACTGCATCCACAGTGGTGCCAGTGCACTCTCTGGACTCACCGCACTGCATCCAGAGTGGGGCCAGTGCACTCTCTGGACTCACTGCACTGCAACCCCAGTGGTGCCAGTGCACTCTCTGGACTCACTGCAGTGCATCCCCAGTGGTGCCAGTGCACTCTCTGGACTCACTGCACTGCATCCCCAGTGGTGCCAGTGCACTCTCTAGAGTCACTGCAGTGCATCCCCAGTGGTGCCAGTGCACTCTCTGGACTCACTGCAGTGCATCCCCAGTGGTGCCAGTGCACTCTCTGGACTCACTGCACTGCATCCCCAGTGGTGCCAGTGCACTCTGTGGACTCACTGTACTGCATCCCCAGTGGTGCCAGTGCACTCTCCGGACTCACTGCACTGCATCCCCAGTGGTGCCAGTGCACTCTCTGGACTCACTGCAGTGCATCCCCAGTGGTGCCAGTGCACTCTCTGGAGTCACTGCAGTGCTTCCCCAGTGGTGCCAGTGCACTCTCTAGAGTCACTGCAGTGCATCCCCAGTGGTGCCAGCGCACTCTCTGGAGTCTCTGCAGTGCATCCCCAGTGGTGCCAGTGCACTCTGTGGACTCACTGTACTGCATCACCAGTGGTGCCAGTGCACTCTCTGGACTCACTGCACTGCATCCCCAGTGGTGCCAGTGTACTCTCTGGACTCACTGCAGTGCATCCCCAGTGGTGCCACTGCACTCTCTGGACTCACTGCAGTGCATCCCCAGTGGTGCCAGTGCACTCTCTGGACTCACTGCTCTGCATCCCCAGTGGTGCCAGTGCACTCTCTGGACTCACTGCAGTGCAGCCCCACTGGTGCCAGTGCACTCTCTGGACTCACTGCACTGCATCCCCAGTGGTGCCAGTGCACTCTCTGCACTCACTGCACTGCATCCCTAGTGGTGCCAGTGCACTCTCTGGACTCACTCCACTGCATCCCCAGTGGTGCCAGTGCACTCTCTGGACTAACTGAACTGCATCCCCAATTGATCCAGTGCACTCTCTGGACTCACTGCACTGCATCCCCAGTGGTGCCAGTGCACTCTCTGGACTCACTGCACTGCATCCCCAGTGGTGCCTGTGCACTCTCTGGAGTCACCGTAGTGCATCCCCAGTGGTGCCAGTGCACTCTGTGGACTCACTGCACTGCATCCACAGTGGTGCCAGTGCACTCTCTGGACTCACCGCACTGCATCCAGAGTGGGGCCAGTGCACTCTCTGGACTCACTGCACTGCAACCCCAGTGGTGCCAGTGCACTCTCTGGACTCACTGCACTGCATCCCCAGTGGTGCCAGTGCTCTCTCTGGACTCACTGCAGTGCATCCCCAGTGGTGCCAGTGCACTCTCTAGAGTCACTGCAGTGCATCCCCAGTGGTGCCAGTGCACTCTCTGGACTCACTGCACTGCATCACCAGTGGTGCCAGTGCACTCTCTGGACTCACTGCACTGCATCCCCAGTGGTGCCAGTGCACTCCGTGGACTCACTGTACTGCATCCCCAGTGGTGCCAGTGCACTCTCCGGACTCACTGCACTGCATCCCCAGTGGTGCCAGTGCACTCTCTGGACTCACCGCACTGCATCCAGAGCGGTGCCAGTGCACTCTCTGGACTCACTGCGCTGCATCCCCAGTAGTGCCAGTGCACTCTCTGGACTCACTGCACTGCATCCCCAGTGGTGCCAGTGCACTCTCTGTAGTCATTGCGCTGCATCCCCAGTGGTGCCAGGGCACTCTCTGGACTCACTGCACTGCATCCCCAGTGGTGCCAGTGCACTCTCTGGAGTCACTGCAGTGCTTCCCCAGCGGTGCCAGTGCACTCTCTGGACTCACTGCACTGCATCCCCAGTGGTGCCGGTGCACTCTCTACAGTCACTGCAGTGCATCTCCAGTGGTGCCAGTGCACTCACTGGACTCACTGCACTGCATCCCCAGTGGTGCCAGTGCACTCTCTGTACTCACTGCACTGCATGCCCAGTGGTGCCAGTGCACTCTCTGGACTCACAGCACTGCATCCCCAGTGGTGCCAGTGCACTCTCTGTAGTCATTGCGCTGCATCCCCAATGGTGCCAGTGTACTCTCTGCACTCACTGCAGTGCATCCCCAGTGGTGCCAGTGCACTCTCTAGAGTCACTGCAGTGCATCCCCAGTGGTGCCAGTTCACTCTCTGGAGTCACTGTACTGCATCCACAGTGGTGCCAGTGCACTCTATGGACTTACTGCACTGCATCCCCAGTGGTGCCAGTGCACTCTGTGGACTCACTGTACTGCATCCCCAGTGGTGCCAGTGCACTCTCTGGACTCACTGCACTGCATCCCCAGTGGTGCCATTGCACTCTCTGGACTCACTGTACTGCATCCCCAGTGGCACCCGTGCACTCTCTGGACTCACCGCACTGCATCCAGAGTGGTGCCAGTGCACTCTCTGTACTCACTGCACTGCATGCCCAGTGGTGCCAGTGCACTCTCTGGACTAACAGCACTGCATCCCCAGTGGTGCCAGTGCACTCTCTGTAGTCATTGCGCTGCATCCCCAGTGGTGCCAGTGCAATCTCTGGACTCACTGCACTGCATACCCAGTGGGGCCAGTGCACTCTCTGGACTCACTACAGTGCATCCCCAGTGGTGCCAGTGCACTCTCTGGACTCACTGCAGTGCATCCCCAGTGGTGCCAGTGCACTCTCTGGACTCACTGCAGTGCATCCCCAGTGGTGCCAGTGCACTCTCTGGACTCACTGCACTACATCCCCAGTGGTGCCAGTGCACTGTCTGGACTCACTGCACTGCATCCCCAGTGGTGCCAGTGCACTCTCTGGACTCACTGCACTGCATCCCCAGTGGTGCCAGTGCACTCTCTGGAGTCTCTGCAGTGCATCACCAGTGGTGCCAGTGCACTCTGTGGACTCACTGTACTGCATCCCCAGTGGTGCCAGTGCACTCTCTGGACTCACTGCAGTACATCCCCAATGGTGCCAGTGTACTCTCTGCACTCACTGCAGTGCATCCCCAGTGGTGCCAGTGCACTCTGTGGACTCACTGTACTGCATCCCCAGTGGTGCCAGTGCACTCTCTGGACTAACTGAACTGCATCCCCAATTGATCCAGTGCACTCTCTGGAGTCACTGCACTGCATCCCCAGAGGTGCCAGTGCACTCTCTGGAGTTACTGCAGTGCATCCCCAGGTGGTGCCAGTGCACTCTGTGGACTCACTGTACTGCATCCACAGTGGTGCCAGTGCACTCTCTGGACTCACCGCACTGCATCCAGAGTGGTGCCAGTGCACTCTCTGGACTCACTGCAGTGCAGACCCAGTGGCGCCAGTGCACTCTCTGGACTCACTGCACTGCATCCCCAGTGGTGCCAGTGCACTCTCTGCACTCACTGCACTGCATCCCCAGTGGTGCCAGTGCACTCTCTGGACTCACTGCAGTGCATCCCCAGTGGTGCCAGTGCACTCTCTGGACTCACTGCTCTGCATCCCCAGTGGTGCCAGTGCACTCTCTGGACTCACTGCAGTGCATCCCCAGTGGTGCCAGTGCACTCTCTGGACTCACTGCTCTGCATCCCCAGTGGTGCCAGTGCACTCTCTGGAGTCACTGTAGTGCTTCCCCAGTGGTGCCAGTGCACTCTCTAGAATCACTGCAGTGCATCCCCAGTGGTGCCAGCGCACTCTCTGGAGTCTCTGCAGTGCATCCCCAGTGGTGCCAGTGCACTCTGTGGACTCACTGTACTGCATCCCCAGTGGTGCCAGTGCACTCTCTGGACTCACTGCACTGCATCCCCAGTGGTGCCAGTGCACTCTCTGGACTAAGTGAACTGCATTCCCAATTGATCCAGTACACTCTCTGGACTCACTGCACTGCATCACCAGTGGTGCCTGTGCACTCTCTGGAGTCACTGCAGTGCATCCCCAGTGGTCCCAGTGCACTCTGTGGACTCACTGTACTGCATCCACAGTGGTGCCAGTGCACTCTCTGGACTCACTGCACTGCATTCCCAGTGGTGCCAGTGCACTCTCTGGACTCACTGCACTGCATCCCCAGTGGTGCCAGTGCACTCTCTGGACTCACTGCAGTGCATCCCCAGTGATGCCAGTGCACTCTCTGGACTCACTCCACTGCATCCCCAGTGGTGCCAGTGCACTCTCTGGACTCACTGCAGTGCATCCCCAGTGGTGCCAATGCACTCTCTGGACTCACTGCACTGCATCCCCAGTGGTGCCAGTGCACTCTCTGGACTCACTGCACTGCATCCCCAGTGGTGCCAGTGCACTCTCTAGAGTCACTGCAGTGCATCCCCAGTGGTGCCAGTGCACTCTCTGGACTCACAGCACTGCATCCCCAGTGGTGCCATTGCACTCTCTGGACTCACTGCAGTACATCCCCAATGGTGCCAGTGTACTCTCTGCACTCACTGCAGTGCATCCCCAGTGGTGCCAGTGCACTCTCTGGACTCACGGCAGTGCATCCCCAGTGGTGCCAGTGCACTCACTGGAGTCACTGTACTGCATCCCCAGTGGTGCCAGTGCACTCTCTGGACTCACTGCACTGCATCCCCAGTGGTGCCAGTGCACTCTCTGGACTAAGTGAACTGCATCCCCAATTGATCCAGTGCACTCTCTGGACTCACTGCAGTGCATCCCCAGTGGTGCCAGTGCACTCTCTGGAGTCACTGCAGTGCATCCCCAGTGGTCCCAGTGCACTCTGTGGACTCACTGTATTGCATCCCCAGTGGTGCCAGTGCACTCTCTGGACTCACCGCACTGCATCCAGAGCGGTGCCAGTGCACTCTCTGGACTCACTGCGCTGCATCCCCAGTGGTGCCAGTGCACTCTCTGGACTCACTGCACTGCATCCCCAGTGGTGCCAGTGCACTCTCTGTAGTCATTGCGCTGCATCCCCAGTGGTGCCAGGGCACTCTCTGGACTCACTGCACTGCATCCCCAGTGGTGCCAGTGCACTCTCTGGACTCACTGCAGTGCTTCCCCAGCGGTGCCAGTGCACTCTGTGGACTCACTGCACTGCATCCCCAGTGGTGCCGGTGCACTCTCTACAGTCACTGCAGTGCATCTCCAGTGGTGCCAGTGCACTCTCTGGACTCACTGCACTGCATCCCCAGTGGTGCCAGTGCACTCTCTGTACTCACTGCACTGCATGCCCAGTGGTGCCAGTGCACTCTCTGGACTCACAGCACTGCATCCCCAGTGGTGCCAGTGCACACTCTGTAGTCATTGCGCTGCATCCCCAGTGGGGCCAGTGCACTCTCTGGAGTCTCTGCAGTGCATCACCAGTGGTGCCAGTGCACTCTGTGGACTCACTGTACTGCATCCCCAGTGGTGCCAGTGCACTCTCTGGACTCACTGCAGTACATCCCCAATGGTGCCAGTGTACTCTCTGCACTCACTGCAGT
Source organism: Anser brachyrhynchus (assembly GCF_964034855.1). Classification (NCBI taxonomy): domain Eukaryota; kingdom Metazoa; phylum Chordata; class Aves; order Anseriformes; family Anatidae; genus Anser; species Anser brachyrhynchus. The sequence continues at coordinate 421,114 of NW_027663488.1, read as the reverse complement.
GCATCCCCAGTGGTGCCAGTGCACTCTCTGGACTCACTGCAGTGCATCCCCAGTGGTGCCAGTGCACTCTCTGGACTAACTGAACTGCATCCCCAATTGATCCAGTGCACTCTCTGGAGTCACTGCACTGCATCCCCAGAGGTGCCAGTGCACTCTCTGGAGTTACTGCAGTGCATCCCCAGGTGGTGCCAGTGCACTCTGTGGACTCACTGTACTGCATCCACAGTGGTGCCAGTGCACTCTCTGGACTCACCGCACTGCATCCAGAGTGGTGCCAGTGCACTCTCTGGACTCACTGCACTGCATCCCCAGTGGTGCCAGTGCACTCTCTGGACTCACTGCAGTGCATCCCCAGTGGTGCCAGTGCACTCTCTGGACTCACTGCTCTGCATCCCCAGTGGTGCCAGTGCACTCTCTGGACTCACTGCAGTGCAGACCCAGTGGCGCCAGTGCACTCTCTGGACTCACTGCACTGCATGCCCAGTGGTGCCAGTGCACTCTCTGGACTCACAGCACTGCATCCCCAGTGGTGCCAGTGCACACTCTGTAGTCATTGCGCTGCATCCCCAGTGGTGCCAGTGCACTCTCTGGACTCACTGCAGTGCATCCCCAGTGGGGCCAGTGCACTCTCTGGGCTCAGTGCAGTGCATCCCCAGTGGTGCCAGTGCACTCTCTGGGCTCAGTGCAGTGCATCCCCAGTGGTGCCAGTGCACTCTCTGGACTCACTGCACTACATCCCATGTGGTGCCAGTGCACTATCTGGACTCACTGCACTGCATCCCCAGTGGTGCCAGTGCACTCTCTGGACTCACTGCACTGCATCCCCAGTGGTGCCAGTGCACTCTCTGGAGTCTCTGCAGTGCATCCCCAGTGGTGCCAGTGCACTCTGTGGACTCACTGTACTGCATCCCCAGTGGTGCCAGTGCACTCTCTGGACTCACTGCAGTACATCCCCAATGGTGCCAGTGTACTCTCTGCACTCACTGCAGTGCATCCCCAGTGGTGCCAGTGCACTCTCTGGACTCACTGCACTGCATCCCCAGTGGTGCCAGTGCACTCTCTGGACTAACTGAACTGCATCCCCAATTGATCCAGTGCACTCTCTGGACTCACTGCACTGCATCCCTAGTGGTGCCAGTGCACTCTCTGGACTCACTCCACTGCATCCCCAGTGGTGCCAGTGCACTCTCTGGACTAACTGAACTGCATCCCCAATTGATCCAGTGCACTCTGTGGACTCACTGCAGTGCATCCCCAGTGGTGCCAGTGCACTCTCTGGACTCACTGCACTGCATCCCCAGTGGTGCCAGTGCACTCTCTGGAGTCACTGCAGTGCATCCCCAGTGGTGCCAGTGCACTCTGTGGACTCACTGTACTGCATCCACAGTGGTGCCAGTGCACTCTCTGGACTCACCGCACTGCATCCAGAGTGGGGCCAGTGCACTCTCTGGACTCACTGCACTGCAACCCCAGTGGTGCCAGTGCACTCTCTGGACTCACTGCACTGCATCCCCAGTGGTGCCAGTGCTCTCTCTGGACTCACTGCACTGCATCCCCAGTGCTGACAGTGCACTCTCTGGACTCACTGCACTGCATCCCCAGTGGTGCCAGTGCACTCTCTGGACTCACTGCAGTGCATCCCCAGTGGTGCCAGTGCACTCTCTGGACTCACTGCACTGCATCCCCAGTGGTGCCAGTGCACTCTCTAGAGTCACTGCAGTGCATCCCCAGTGGTGCCAGTGCACTCTCTGGACTCACTGCAGTGCATCCCCAGTGGTGCCAGTGCACTCTCTGGACTCACTGCACTGCATCCCCAGTGGTGCCAGTGCACTCTGTGGACTCACTGTACTGCATCCCCAGTGGTGCCAGTGCACTCTCCGGACTCACTGCACTGCATCCCCAGTGGTGCCAGTGCACTCTCTGGACTCACTGCAGTGCATCCCCAGTGGTGCCAGTGCACTCTCTGGAGTCACTGCAGTGCATCCCCAGTGGTGCCAGTGCACTCTCTAGAGTCACTGCAGTGCATCCCCAGTGGTGCCAGCGCACTCTCTGGAGTCTCTGCAGTGCATCCCCAGTGGTGCCAGTGCACTCTGTGGACTCACTGTACTGCATCCCCAGTGGTGCCAGTGCACTCTCTGGACTCACTGCACTGCATCCCCAGTGGTGCCAGTGTACTCTCTGGACTCACTGCAGTGCATCCCCAGTGGTGCCACTGCACTCTCTGGACTCACTGCAGTGCATCCCCAGTGGTGCCAGTGCACTCTCTGGACTCACTGCTCTGCATCCCCAGTGGTGCCAGTGCACTCTCTGGACTCACTGCAGTGCAGCCCCACTGGTGCCAGTGCACTCTCTGGACTCACTGCACTGCATCCCCAGTGGTGCCAGTGCACTCTCTGCACTCACTGCACTGCATCCCTAGTGGTGCCAGTGCACTCTCTGGACTCACTGCACTGCATCCCCAGTGGTGCCAGTGCACTCTCTGGACTAACTGAACTGCATCCCCAATTGATCCAGTGCACTCTCTGGACTCACTGCACTGCATCCCCAGTGGTGCCAGTGCACTCTCTGGACTCACTGCACTGCATCCCCAGTGGTGCCTGTGCACTCTCTGGAGTCACTGTAGTGCATCCCCAGTGGTGCCAGTGCACTCTGTGGACTCACTGCACTGCATCCACAGTGGTGCCAGTGCACTCTCTGGACTCACCGCACTGCATCCAGAGTGGGGCCAGTGCACTCTCTGGACTCACTGCACTGCAACCCCAGTGGTGCCAGTGCACTCTCTGGACTCACTGCACTGCATCCCCAGTGGTGCCAGTGCTCTCTCTGGACTCACTGCAGTGCATCCCCAGTGGTGCCAGTGCACTCTCTAGAGTCACTGCAGTGCATCCCCAGTGGTGCCAGTGCACTCTCTGGACTCACTGCACTGCATCACCAGTGGTGCCAGTGCACTCTCTGGACTCACTGCACTGCATCCCCAGTGGTGCCAGTGCACTCCGTGGACTCACTGTACTGCATCCCCAGTGGTGCCAGTGCACTCTCCGGACTCACTGCACTGCATCCCCAGTGGTGCCAGTGCACTCTCTGGACTCACCGCACTGCATCCAGAGCGGTGCCAGTGCACTCTCTGGACTCACTGCGCTGCATCCCCAGTAGTGCCAGTGCACTCTCTGGACTCACTGCACTGCATCCCCAGTGGTGCCAGTGCACTCTCTGTAGTCATTGCGCTGCATCCCCAGTGGTGCCAGGGCACTCTCTGGACTCACTGCACTGCATCCCCAGTGGTGCCAGTGCACTCTCTGGAGTCACTGCAGTGCTTCCCCAGCGGTGCCAGTGCACTCTCTGGACTCACTGCACTGCATCCCCAGTGGTGCCGGTGCACTCTCTACAGTCACTGCAGTGCATCTCCAGTGGTGCCAGTGCACTCACTGGACTCACTGCACTGCATCCCCAGTGGTGCCAGTGCACTCTCTGTACTCACTGCACTGCATGCCCAGTGGTGCCAGTGCACTCTCTGGACTCACAGCACTGCATCCCCAGTGGTGCCAGTGCACTCTCTGTAGTCATTGCGCTGCATCCCCAATGGTGCCAGTGTACTCTCTGCACTCACTGCAGTGCATCCCCAGTGGTGCCAGTGCACTCTCTGGACTCACTGCAGTGCATCCCCAGTGGTGCCAGTTCACTCTCTGGAGTCACTGTACTGCATCCACAGTGGTGCCAGTGCACTCTATGGACTTACTGCACTGCATCCCCAGTGGTGCCAGTGCACTCTCTGGACTCACTGTACTGCATCCCCAGTGGTGCCAGTGCAATCTCTGGACTCACTGCACTGCATCCCCAGTGGTGCCAGTGCACTCTCTGGAGGCATAGCAGTGCATCCCCAGTGGTGCCAGTGCACTCTCTGGACTCACTGTACTGCATCCCCAGTGGCACCAGTGCACTCTCTGGACTCACCGCACTGCATCCAGAGTGGTGCCAGTGCACTCTCTGTACTCACTGCACTGCATGCCCAGTGGTGCCAGTGCACTCTCTGGACTCACTGCACTGCATCCCCAGTGGTGCCAGTGCACTCTCTGTAGTCATGGCGCTGCATCCCCAGTGGTGCCAGTGCAATCTCTGGACTCACTGCACTGCATCCCCAGTGGGGCCAGTGTACTCTTGGACTCACTGCAGTGCATCCCCAGTGGTGCCAGTGCACTCTCTGGGCTCAGTGCAGTGCATCCCCAGTGGTGCCAGTGCACTCTCTGGACTCACTGCACTACATCCCAAGTGGTGCCAGTGCACTATCTGGACTCACTGCACTGCATCCCCAGTGGTGCCAGTGCACTCTCTGGACTCACTGCACTGCATCCCCAGTGGTGCCAGTGCACTCTCTGGAGTCTCTGCAGTGCATCACCAGTGGTGCCAGTGCACTCTGTGGACTCACTGTACTGCATCCCCAGTGGTGCCAGTGCACTCTCTGGACTCACTGCAGTACATCCCCAATGGTGCCAGTGTACTCTCTGCACTCACTGCAGTGCATCCCCAGTGGTGCCAGTGCACTCTCTGGACTCACTGCACTGCATCCCCAGTGGTGCCAGTGCACTCTCTGGACTAACTGAACTGCATCCCCAATTGATCCAGTGCACTCTCTGGAGTCACTGCACTGCATCCCCAGTGGTGCCAGTGCACTCTCTGGAGTTACTGCAGTGCATCCCCAGGTGGTGCCAGTGCACTCTGTGGACTCACTGTACTGCATCCACAGTGGTGCCAGTGCACTCTCTGGACTCACCGCACTGCATCCAGAGTGGTGCCAGTGCACTCTCTGGACTCACTGCACTGCATCCCCAGTGGTGCCAGTGCACTCTCTGCACTCACTGCACTGCATCCCCAGTGGTGCCAGTGCACTCTCTGGACTCACTGCTCTGCATCCCCAGTGGTGCCAGTGCACTCTCTGGACTCACTGCAGTGCAGCCCCAGTGGTGCCAGTGCACTCTCTGGACTCACTGCACTGCATCTCCAGTGGTGCCAGTGCACTCTCTGGACTCACTGCACTGCATCCCTAGTGGTGCCAGTGCACTCTCTGGACTCACTCCACTGCATCCCCAGTGGTGCCAGTGCACTCTCTGGACTAACTGAACTGCATCCCCAATTGATCCAGTGCACTCTCTGGACTCACTGCACTGCATCCCCAGTGGTGCCAGTGCACTCTCTGGACTCACTGCACTGCATCCCCAGTGGTGCCAGTGCACTCTCTGGAGTCACTGCAGTGCATCCGCAGTGGTGCCAGTGCACTCTGTGGACTCACTGTACTGCATCCACAGTGGTGTCAGTGCACTCTCTGGACTCACTGCACTGCATCCCCAGTGGTGCCAGTGTACTCTCTGGACTCACTGCAGTGCATCCCCAGTGGTGCCAGTGCTCTCTCTGGACTCACTGCACTGCATCCCCAGTGCTGACAGTGCACTCTCTGGACTCACTGCACTGCATCCCCAGTGGTGCCAGTGCACTCTCTGGACTCACTGCAGTGCATCCCCAGTGGTGCCAGTGCACTCTCTGGACTCACTGCACTGCATCCCCAGTGGTGCCAGTGCACTCTCTAGAGTCACTGCAGTGCATCCCCAGTGGTGCCAGTGCACTCTCTGGACTCACTGCAGTGCATCCCAAGTGGTGCCAGTGCACTCTCTGGACTCACTGCACTGCATCCCCAGTGGTGCCAGTGCACTCTGTGGACTCACTGTACTGCATCCCCAGTGGTGCCAGTGCACTCTCCGGACTCACTGCACTGCATCCCCAGTGGTGCCAGTGCACTCTCTGGACTCACTGCAGTGCATCCCCAGTGGTGCCAGTGCACTCTCTGGAGTCACTGCAGTGCTTCCCCAGTGGTGCCAGTGCACTCTCTAGAGTCACTGCAGTGCATCCCCAGTGGTGCCAGCGCACTCTCTGGAGTCTCTGCAGTGCATCCCCAGTGGTGCCAGTGCACTCTGTGGACTCACTGTACTGCATCCCCAGTGGTGCCAGTGCACTCTCTGGACTCACTGCACTGCATCCCCAGTGGTGCCAGTGTACTCTCTGGACTCACTGCAGTGCATCCCCAGTGGTGCCACTGCACTCTCTGGACTCACTGCAGTGCATCCCCAGTGGTGCCAGTGCACTCTCTGGACTCACTGCTCTGCATCCCCAGTGGTGCCAGTGCACTCTCTGGACTCACTGCAGTGCAGCCCCACTGGTGCCAGTGCACTCTCTGGACTCACTGCACTGCATCCCCAGTGGTGCCAGTGCACTCTCTGCACTCACTGCACTGCATCCCTAGTGGTGACAGTGCACTCTCTGGACTCACTCCACTGCATCCCCAGTGGTGCCAGTGCACTCTCTGGACTAACTGAACTGCATCCCCAATTGATCCAGTGCACTCTCTGGACTCACTGCACTGCATCCCCAGTGGTGCCAGTGCACTCTCTGGACTCACTGCACTGCATCCCCAGTGGTGCCTGTGCACTCTCTGGAGTCACTGTAGTTCATCCCCAGTGGTGCCAGTGCACTCTGTGGACTCACTGTACTGCATCCACAGTGGTGCCAGTGCACTCTCTGGACTCACCGCACTGCATCCAGAGTGGGGCCAGTGCACTCTCTGGACTCACTGCACTGCAACCCCAGTGGTGCCAGTGCACTCTCTGGACTCACTGCACTGCATCCCCAGTGGTGCCAGTGCTCTCTCTGGACTCACTGCAGTGCATCCCCAGTGGTGCCAGTGCACTCTCTGGACTCACTGCACTGCATCCCCAGTGGTGCCAGTGCACTCTCTAGAGTCACTGCAGTGCATCCCCAGTGGTGCCAGTGCACTCTCTGGACTCACTGCACTGCATCCCCAGTGGTGCCAGTGCACTCCGTGGACTCACTGTACTGCATCCCCAGTGGTGCCAGTGCACTCTCCGGACTCACTGCACTGCATCCCCAGTGGTGCCAGTGCACTCTCTGGACTCACTGCAGTGCATCCCCAGTGGTGCCAGTGCACTCTCTGGACTCACTGCACTGCATCCCCAGTGGTGCCAGTGCACTCTCTAGAGTCACTGCAGTGCATCCCCAGTGGTGCCAGTGCACTCTCTGGACTCACTGCAGTGCATCCCAAGTGGTGCCAGTGCACTCTCTGGACTCACTGCACTGCATCCCCAGTGGTGCCAGTGCACTCTGTGGACTCACTGTACTGCATCCCCAGTGGTGCCAGTGCACTCTCCGGACTCACTGCACTGCATCCCCAGTGGTGCCAGTGCACTCTCTGGACTCACTGCAGTGCATCCCCAGTGGTGCCAGTGCACTCTCTGGAGTCACTGCAGTGCTTCCCCAGTGGTGCCAGTGCACTCTCTAGAGTCACTGCAGTGCATCCCCAGTGGTGCCAGCGCACTCTCTGGAGTCTCTGCAGTGCATCCCCAGTGGTGCCAGTGCACTCTGTGGACTCACTGTACTGCATCCCCAGTGGTGCCAGTGCACTCTCTGGACTCACTGCACTGCATCCCCAGTGGTGCCAGTGTACTCTCTGGACTCACTGCAGTGCATCCCCAGTGGTGCCACTGCACTCTCTGGACTCACTGCAGTGCATCCCCAGTGGTGCCAGTGCACTCTCTGGACTCACTGCTCTGCATCCCCAGTGGTGCCAGTGCACTCTCTGGACTCACTGCAGTGCAGCCCCACTGGTGCCAGTGCACTCTCTGGACTCACTGCACTGCATCCCCAGTGGTGCCAGTGCACTCTCTGCACTCACTGCACTGCATCCCTAGTGGTGACAGTGCACTCTCTGGACTCACTCCACTGCATCCCCAGTGGTGCCAGTGCACTCTCTGGACTAACTGAACTGCATCCCCAATTGATCCAGTGCACTCTCTGGACTCACTGCACTGCATCCCCAGTGGTGCCAGTGCACTCTCTGGACTCACTGCACTGCATCCCCAGTGGTGCCTGTGCACTCTCTGGAGTCACTGTAGTTCATCCCCAGTGGTGCCAGTGCACTCTGTGGACTCACTGTACTGCATCCACAGTGGTGCCAGTGCACTCTCTGGACTCACTGCACTGCATCCAGAGTGGGGCCAGTGCACTCTCTGGACTCACTGCACTGCAACCCCAGTGGTGCCAGTGCACTCTCTGGACTCACTGCACTGCATCCCCAGTGGTGCCAGTGCTCTCTCTGGACTCACTGCAGTGCATCCCCAGTGGTGCCAGTGCACTCTCTGGACTCACTGCACTGCATCCCCAGTGGTGCCAGTGCACTCTCTAGAGTCACTGCAGTGCATCCCCAGTGGTGCCAGTGCACTCTCTGGACTCTTTGCACTGCATCCCCAGTGGTGCCAGTGCACTCTCTGGACTCACTGCACTGCATCCCCAGTGGTGCCAGTGCACTCCGTGGACTCACTGTACTGCATCCCCAGTGGTGCCAGTGCACTCTCCGGACTCACTGCACTGCATCCCCAGTGGTGCCAGTGCACTCTCTGGACTCACTGCTCTGCATCCCCAGTGGTGCCAGTGCACTCTCTGGAGTCACTGCAGTGCTTCCCCAGTGGTGCCAGTGCACTCTCTAGAATCACTGCAGTGCATCCCCAGTGGTGCCAGCGCACTCTCTGGAGTCTCTGCAGTGCATCCCCAGTGGTGCCAGTGCACTCTGTGGACTCACTGTACTGCATCCCCAGTGGTGCCAGTGCACTCTCTGGACTCACTGCACTGCATCCCCAGTGGTGCCAGTGCACTCTCTGGACTAAGTGAACTGCATTCCCAATTGATCCAGTACACTCTCTGGACTCACTGCACTGCATCACCAGTGGTGCCTGTGCACTCTCTGGAGTCACTGCAGTGCATCCCCAGTGGTCCCAGTGCACTCTGTGGACTCACTGCACTGCATCCACAGTGGTGCCAGTGCACTCTCTGGACTCACTGCACTGCATTCCCAGTGGTGCCAGTGCACTCTCTGGACTCACTGCACTGCATCCCCAGTGGTGCCAGTGCACTCTCTGGACTCACTGCAGTGCATCCCCAGTGATGCCAGTGCACTCTCTGGACTCACTCCACTGCATCCCCAGTGGTGCCAGTGCACTCTCTGGACTCACTGCAGTGCATCCCCAGTGGTGCCAATGCACTCTCTGGACTCACTGCACTGCATCCCCAGTGGTGCCAGTGCACTCTCTGGACTCACTGCACTGCATCCCCAGTGGTGCCAGTGCACTCTCTAGAGTCACTGCAGTGCATCCCCAGTGGTGCCAGTGCACTCTCTGGACTCACAGCACTGCATCCCCAGTGGTGCCATTGCACTCTCTGGACTCACTGCAGTACATCCCCAATGGTGCCAGTGTACTCTCTGCACTCACTGCAGTGCATCCCCAGTGGTGCCAGTGCACTCTCTGGACTCACGGCAGTGCATCCCCAGTGGTGCCAGTGCACTCACTGGAGTCACTGTACTGCATCCCCAGTGGTGCCAGTGCACTCTCTGGACTCACTGCACTGCATCCCCAGTGGTGCCAGTGCACTCTCTGGACTAAGTGAACTGCATCCCCAATTGATCCAGTGCACTCTCTGGACTCACTTCACTGCATCCCCAGTGGTGCCAGTGCACTCTCTGGAGTCACTGCAGTGCATCCCCAGTGGTCCCAGTGCACTCTGTGGACTCACTGTATTGCATCCCCAGTGGTGCCAGTGCACTCTCTGGACTCACCGCACTGCATCCAGAGCGGTGCCAGTGCACTCTCTGGACTCACTGCGCTGCATCCCCAGTGGTGCCAGTGCACTCTCTGGACTCACTGCACTGCATCCCCAGTGGTGCCAGTGCACTCTCTGTAGTCATTGCGCTGCATCCCCAGTGGTGCCAGGGCACTCTCTGGACTCACTGCACTGCATCCCCAGTGGTGCCAGTGCACTCTCTGGACTCACTGCAGTGCTTCCCCAGCGGTGCCAGTGCACTCTGTGGACTCACTGCACTGCATCCCCAGTGGTGCCGGTGCACTCTCTACAGTCACTGCAGTGCATCTCCAGTGGTGCCAGTGCACTCTCTGGACTCACTGCACTGCATCCCCAGTGGTGCCAGTGCACTCTCTGTACTCACTGCACTGCATGCCCAGTGGTGCCAGTGCACTCTCTGGACTCACAGCACTGCATCCCCAGTGGTGCCAGTGCACACTCTGTAGTCATTGCGCTGCATCCCCAGTGGTGCCAGTGCACTCTCTGGACTCACTGCAGTGCATCCCCAGTGGGGCCAGTGCACTCTCTGGACTCACTGCAGTGCATCCCCAGTGGTGCCAGTGCACTCTCTGGGCTCAGTGCAGTGCATCCCCAGTGGTGCCAGTGCACTCTCTGGACTCACTGCACTACATCCCAAGTGGTGCCAGTGCACTATCTGGACTCACTGCACTGCATCCCCAGTGGTGCCAGTGCACTCTCTGGACTCACTGCACTGCATCCCCAGTGGTGCCAGTGCACTCTCTGGAGTCTCTGCAGTGCATCCCCAGTGGTGCCAGTGCACTCTGTGGACTCACTGTACTGCATCCCCAGTGGTGCCAGTGCACTCTCTGGACTCACTGCAGTACATCCCCAATGGTGCCAGTGTACTCTCTGCACTCACTGCAGTGCATCCCCAGTGGTGCCAGTGCACTCTCTGGACTCACTGCACTGCATCCCCAGTGGTGCCAGTGCACTCTCTGGACTAACTGAACTGCATCCCCAATTGATCCAGTGCACTCTCTGGACTCACTGCACTGCATCCCTAGTGGTGCCAGTGCACTCTCTGGACTCACTCCACTGCATCCCCAGTGGTGCCAGTGCACTCTCTGGACTAACTGAACTGCATCCCCAATTGATCCAGTGCACTCTGTGGACTCACTGCAGTGCATCCCCAGTGGTGCCAGTGCACTCTCTGGACTCACTGCACTGCATCCCCAGTGGTGCCAGTGCACTCTCTGGAGTCACTGCAGTGCATCCCCAGTGGTGCCAGTGCACTCTGTGGACTCACTGTACTGCATCCACAGTGGTGCCAGTGCACTCTCTGGACTCACCGCACTGCATCCAGAGTGGGGCCAGTGCACTCTCTGGACTCACTGCACTGCAACCCCAGTGGTGCCAGTGCACTCTCTGGACTCACTGCACTGCATCCCCAGTGGTGCCAGTGCTCTCTCTGGACTCACTGCACTGCATCCCCAGTGGTGCCAGTGCACTCTCTGGACTCACTGCACTGCATCCCCAGTGGTGCCAGTGCACTCTCTGGACTCACTGCAGTGCATCCCCAGTGGTGCCAGTGCACTCTCTGGACTCACTGCACTGCATCCCCAGTGGTGCCAGTGCACTCTCTAGAGTCACTGCAGTGCATCCCCAGTGGTGCCAGTGCACTCTCTGGACTCACTGCAGTGCATCCCCAGTGGTGCCAGTGCACTCTCTGGACTCACTGCACTGCATCCCCAGTGGTGCCAGTGCACTCTGTGGACTCACTGTACTGCATCCCCAGTGGTGCCAGTGCACTCTCCGGACTCACTGCACTGCATCCCCAGTGGTGCCAGTGCACCCTCTGGACTCACTGCAGTGCATCCCCAGTGGTGCCAGTGCACTCTCTGGAGTCACTGCAGTGCTTCCCCAGTGGTGCCAGTGCACTCTCTAGAGTCACTGCAGTGCATCCCCAGTGGTGCCAGCGCACTCTCTGGAGTCTCTGCAGTGCATCCCCAGTGGTGCCAGTGCACTCTGTGGACTCACTGTACTGCATCCCCAGTGGTGCCAGTGCACTCTCTGGACTCACTGCACTGCATCCCCAGTGGTGCCAGTGTACTCTCTGGACTCACTGCAGTGCATCCCCAGTGGTGCCACTGCACTCTCTGGACTCACTGCAGTGCATCCCCAGTGGTGCCAGTGCACTCTCTGGACTCACTGCAGTGCAGCCCCACTGGTGCCAGTGCACTCTCTGGACTCACTGCACTGCATCCCCAGTGGTGCCAGTGCACTCTCTGCACTCACTGCACTGCATCCCTAGTGGTGCCAGTGCACTCTCTGGACTCACTCCACTGCATCCCCAGTGGTGCCAGTGCACTCTCTGGACTAACTGAACTGCATCCCCAATTGATCCAGTGCACTCTCTGGACTCACTGCACTGCATCCCCAGTGGTGCCAGTGCACTCTCTGGACTCACTGCACTGCATCCCCAGTGGTGCCTGTGCACTCTCTGGAGTCACTGTAGTGCATCCCCAGTGGTGCCAGTGCACTCTGTGGACTCACTGCACTGCATCCACAGTGGTGCCAGTGCACTCTCTGGACTCACCGCACTGCATCCAGAGTGGGGCCAGTGCACTCTCTGGACTCACTGCACTGCAACCCCAGTGGTGCCAGTGCACTCTCTGGACTCACTGCACTGCATCCCCAGTGGTGCCAGTGCTCTCTCTGGACTCACTGCAGTGCATCCCCAGTGGTGCCAGTGCACTCTCTAGAGTCACTGCAGTGCATCCCCAGTGGTGCCAGTGCACTCTCTGGACTCACTGCACTGCATCACCAGTGGTGCCAGTGCACTCTCTGGACTCACTGCACTGCATCCCCAGTGGTGCCAGTGCACTCCGTGGACTCACTGTACTGCATCCCCAGTGGTGCCAGTGCACTCTCCGGACTCACTGCACTGCATCCCCAGTGGTGCCAGTGCACTCTCTGGACTCACCGCACTGCATCCAGAGCGGTGCCAGTGCACTCTCTGGACTCACTGCGCTGCATCCCCAGTAGTGCCAGTGCACTCTCTGGACTCACTGCACTGCATCCCCAGTGGTGCCAGTGCACTCTCTGTAGTCATTGCGCTGCATCCCCAGTGGTGCCAGGGCACTCTCTGGACTCACTGCACTGCATCCCCAGTGGTGCCAGTGCACTCTTTGGAGTCACTGCAGTGCTTCCCCAGCGGTGCCAGTGCACTCTCTGGACTCACTGCACTGCATCCCCAGTGGTGCCGGTGCACTCTCTACAGTCACTGCAGTGCATCTCCAGTGGTGCCAGTGCACTCACTGGACTCACTGCACTGCATCCCCAGTGGTGCCAGTGCACTCTCTGTACTCACTGCACTGCATGCCCAGTGGTGCCAGTGCACTCTCTGGACTCACAGCACTGCATCCCCAGTGGTGCCAGTGCACTCTCTGTAGTCATTGCGCTGCATCCCCAATGGTGCCAGTGTACTCTCTGCACTCACTGCAGTGCATCCCCAGTGGTGCCAGTGCACTCTCTAGAGTCACTGCAGTGCATCCCCAGTGGTGCCAGTTCACTCTCTGGAGTCACTGTACTGCATCCACAGTGGTGCCAGTGCACTCTATGGACTTACTGCACTGCATCCCCAGTGGTGCCAGTGCACTCTGTGGACTCACTGTACTGCATCCCCAGTGGTGCCAGTGCACTCTCTGGACTCACTGCACTGCATCCCCAGTGGTGCCATTGCACTCTCTGGACTCACTGTACTGCATCCCCAGTGGCACCCGTGCACTCTCTGGACTCACCGCACTGCATCCAGAGTGGTGCCAGTGCACTCTCTGTACTCACTGCACTGCATGCCCAGTGGTGCCAGTGCACTCTCTGGACTCACAGCACTGCATCCCCAGTGGTGCCAGTGCACTCTCTGTAGTCATTGCGCTGCATCCCCAGTGGTGCCAGTGCAATCTCTGGACTCACTGCACTGCATACCCAGTGGGGCCAGTGCACTCTCTGGACTCACTACAGTGCATCCCCAGTGGTGCCAGTGCACTCTCTGGACTCACTGCAGTGCATCCCCAGTGGTGCCAGTGCACTCTCTGGACTCACTGCAGTGCATCCCCAGTGGTGCCAGTGCACTCTCTGGACTCACTGCACTACATCCCCAGTGGTGCCAGTGCACTGTCTGGACTCACTGCACTGCATCCCCAGTGGTGCCAGTGCACTCTCTGGACTCACTGCACTGCATCCCCAGTGGTGCCAGTGCACTCTCTGGAGTCTCTGCAGTGCATCACCAGTGGTGCCAGTGCACTCTGTGGACTCACTGTACTGCATCCCCAGTGGTGCCAGTGCACTCTCTGGACTCACTGCAGTACATCCCCAATGGTGCCAGTGTACTCTCTGCACTCACTGCAGTGCATCCCCAGTGGTGCCAGTGCACTCTCTGGACTCACTGCAGTGCATCCCCAGTGGTGCCAGTGCACTCTCTGGACTAACTGAACTGCATCCCCAATTGATCCAGTGCACTCTCTGGAGTCACTGCACTGCATCCCCAGAGGTGCCAGTGCACTCTCTGGAGTTACTGCAGTGCATCCCCAGGTGGTGCCAGTGCACTCTGTGGACTCACTGTACTGCATCCACAGTGGTGCCAGTGCACTCTCTGGACTCACCGCACTGCATCCAGAGTGGTGCCAGTGCACTCTCTGGACTCACTGCACTGCATCCCCAGTGGTGCCAGTGCACTCTCTGGACTCACTGCAGTGCATCCCCAGTGGTGCCAGTGCACTCTCTGGACTCACTGCTCTGCATCCCCAGTGGTGCCAGTGCACTCTCTGGACTCACTGCAGTGCAGACCCAGTGGTGCCAGTGCACTCTCTAGAGTCACTGCAGTGCATCCCCAGTGGTGCCAGTGCACTCTCTGGACTCACTGCACTGCATCACCAGTGGTGCCAGTGCACTCTCTGGACTCACTGCACTGCATCCCCAGTGGTGCCAGTGCACTCCGTGGACTCACTGTACTGCATCCCCAGTGGTGCCAGTGCACTCTCCGGACTCACTGCACTGCATCCCCAGTGGTGCCAGTGCACTCTCTGGACTCACCGCACTGCATCCAGAGCGGTGCCAGTGCACTCTCTGGACTCACTGCGCTGCATCCCCAGTAGTGCCAGTGCACTCTCTGGACTCACTGCACTGCATCCCCAGTGGTGCCAGTGCACTCTCTGTAGTCATTGCGCTGCATCCCCAGTGGTGCCAGGGCACTCTCTGGACTCACTGCACTGCATCCCCAGTGGTGCCAGTGCACTCTTTGGAGTCACTGCAGTGCTTCCCCAGCGGTGCCAGTGCACTCTCTGGACTCACTGCACTGCATCCCCAGTGGTGCCGGTGCACTCTCTACAGTCACTGCAGTGCATCTCCAGTGGTGCCAGTGCACTCACTGGACTCACTGCACTGCATCCCCAGTGGTGCCAGTGCACTCTCTGTACTCACTGCACTGCATGCCCAGTGGTGCCAGTGCACTCTCTGGACTCACAGCACTGCATCCCCAGTGGTGCCAGTGCACTCTCTGTAGTCATTGCGCTGCATCCCCAATGGTGCCAGTGTACTCTCTGCACTCACTGCAGTGCATCCCCAGTGGTGCCAGTGCACTCTCTAGAGTCACTGCAGTGCATCCCCAGTGGTGCCAGTTCACTCTCTGGAGTCACTGTACTGCATCCACAGTGGTGCCAGTGCACTCTATGGACTTACTGCACTGCATCCCCAGTGGTGCCAGTGCACTCTGTGGACTCACTGTACTGCATCCCCAGTGGTGCCAGTGCACTCTCTGGACTCACTGCACTGCATCCCCAGTGGTGCCATTGCACTCTCTGGACTCACTGTACTGCATCCCCAGTGGCACCCGTGCACTCTCTGGACTCACCGCACTGCATCCAGAGTGGTGCCAGTGCACTCTCTGTACTCACTGCACTGCATGCCCAGTGGTGCCAGTGCACTCTCTGGACTCACAGCACTGCATCCCCAGTGGTGCCAGTGCACTCTCTGTAGTCATTGCGCTGCATCCCCAGTGGTGCCAGTGCAATCTCTGGACTCACTGCACTGCATACCCAGTGGGGCCAGTGCACTCTCTGGACTCACTACAGTGCATCCCCAGTGGTGCCAGTGCACTCTCTGGACTCACTGCAGTGCATCCCCAGTGGTGCCAGTGCACTCTCTGGACTCACTGCAGTGCATCCCCAGTGGTGCCAGTGCACTCTCTGGACTCACTGCACTACATCCCCAGTGGTGCCAGTGCACTGTCTGGACTCACTGCACTGCATCCCCAGTGGTGCCAGTGCACTCTCTGGACTCACTGCACTGCATCCCCAGTGGTGCCAGTGCACTCTCTGGAGTCTCTGCAGTGCATCACCAGTGGTGCCAGTGCACTCTGTGGACTCACTGTACTGCATCCCCAGTGGTGCCAGTGCACTCTCTGGACTCACTGCAGTACATCCCCAATGGTGCCAGTGTACTCTCTGCACTCACTGCAGTGCATCCCCAGTGGTGCCAGTGCACTCTCTGGACTCACTGCAGTGCATCCCCAGTGGTGCCAGTGCACTCTCTGGACTAACTGAACTGCATCCCCAATTGATCCAGTGCACTCTCTGGAGTCACTGCACTGCATCCCCAGAGGTGCCAGTGCACTCTCTGGAGTTACTGCAGTGCATCCCCAGGTGGTGCCAGTGCACTCTGTGGACTCACTGTACTGCATCCACAGTGGTGCCAGTGCACTCTCTGGACTCACCGCACTGCATCCAGAGTGGTGCCAGTGCACTCTCTGGACTCACTGCACTGCATCCCCAGTGGTGCCAGTGCACTCTCTGGACTCACTGCAGTGCATCCCCAGTGGTGCCAGTGCACTCTCTGGACTCACTGCTCTGCATCCCCAGTGGTGCCAGTGCACTCTCTGGACTCACTGCAGTGCAGACCCAGTGGTGCCAGTGCACTCTCTGGACTCACTGCACTGCATCCCCAGTGGTGCCAGTGCACTCTCTGCACTCACTGCACTGCATCCCCAGTGGTGCCAGTGCACTCTCTGGACTCACTGCAGTGCATCCCCAGTGGTGCCAGTGCACTCTCTGGACTCACTGCTCTGCATCCCCAGTGGTGCCAGTGCACTCTCTGGACTCACTGCAGTGCATCCCCAGTGGTGCCAGTGCACTCTCTGGACTCACTGCTCTGCATCCCCAGTGGTGCCAGTGCACTCTCTGGAGTCACTGCAGTGCTTCCCCAGTGGTGCCAGTGCACTCTCTAGAATCACTGCAGTGCATCCCCAGTGGT
Organism: Anser brachyrhynchus; assembly: GCF_964034855.1. Lineage (NCBI taxonomy): Eukaryota > Metazoa > Chordata > Aves > Anseriformes > Anatidae > Anser > Anser brachyrhynchus. The sequence goes on along the minus strand of NW_027663488.1, from coordinate 404,155 downwards.
GCCAGCGCACTCTCTGGAGTCTCTGCAGTGCATCCCCAGTGGTGCCAGTGCACTCTGTGGACTCACTGTACTGCATCCCCAGTGGTGCCAGTGCACTCTCTGGACTCACTGCACTGCATCCCCAGTGGTGCCAGTGCACTCTCTGGACTAAGTGAACTGCATTCCCAATTGATCCAGTACACTCTCTGGACTCACTGCACTGCATCACCAGTGGTGCCTGTGCACTCTCTGGAGTCACTGCAGTGCATCCCCAGTGGTCCCAGTGCACTCTGTGGACTCACTGTACTGCATCCACAGTGGTGCCAGTGCACTCTCTGGACTCACTGCACTGCATTCCCAGTGGTGCCAGTGCACTCTCTGGACTCACTGCACTGCATCCCCAGTGGTGCCAGTGCACTCTCTGGACTCACTGCAGTGCATCCCCAGTGATGCCAGTGCACTCTCTGGACTCACTCCACTGCATCCCCAGTGGTGCCAGTGCACTCTCTGGACTCACTGCAGTGCATCCCCAGTGGTGCCAATGCACTCTCTGGACTCACTGCACTGCATCCCCAGTGGTGCCAGTGCACTCTCTGGACTCACTGCACTGCATCCCCAGTGGTGCCAGTGCACTCTCTAGAGTCACTGCAGTGCATCCCCAGTGGTGCCAGTGCACTCTCTGGACTCACAGCACTGCATCCCCAGTGGTGCCATTGCACTCTCTGGACTCACTGCAGTACATCCCCAATGGTGCCAGTGTACTCTCTGCACTCACTGCAGTGCATCCCCAGTGGTGCCAGTGCACTCTCTGGACTCACGGCAGTGCATCCCCAGTGGTGCCAGTGCACTCACTGGAGTCACTGTACTGCATCCCCAGTGGTGCCAGTGCACTCTCTGGACTCACTGCACTGCATCCCCAGTGGTGCCAGTGCACTCTCTGGACTAAGTGAACTGCATCCCCAATTGATCCAGTGCACTCTCTGGACTCACTTCACTGCATCCCCAGTGGTGCCAGTGCACTCTCTGGAGTCACTGCAGTGCATCCCCAGTGGTCCCAGTGCACTCTGTGGACTCACTGTATTGCATCCCCAGTGGTGCCAGTGCACTCTCTGGACTCACCGCACTGCATCCAGAGCGGTGCCAGTGCACTCTCTGGACTCACTGCGCTGCATCCCCAGTGGTGCCAGTGCACTCTCTGGACTCACTGCACTGCATCCCCAGTGGTGCCAGTGCACTCTCTGTAGTCATTGCGCTGCATCCCCAGTGGTGCCAGGGCACTCTCTGGACTCACTGCACTGCATCCCCAGTGGTGCCAGTGCACTCTCTGGAGTCACTGCAGTGCTTCCCCAGCGGTGCCAGTGCACTCTGTGGACTCACTGCACTGCATCCCCAGTGGTGCCGGTGCACTCTCTACAGTCACTGCAGTGCATCTCCAGTGGTGCCAGTGCACTCTCTGGACTCACTGCACTGCATCCCCAGTGGTGCCAGTGCACTCTCTGTACTCACTGCACTGCATGCCCAGTGGTGCCAGTGCACTCTCTGGACTCACAGCACTGCATCCCCAGTGGTGCCAGTGCACACTCTGTAGTCATTGCGCTGCATCCCCAGTGGTGCCAGTGCACTCTCTGGACTCACTGCAGTGCATCCCCAGTGGGGCCAGTGCACTCTCTGGACTCACTGCAGTGCATCCCCAGTGGTGCCAGTGCACTCTCTGGGCTCAGTGCAGTGCATCCCCAGTGGTGCCAGTGCACTCTCTGGACTCACTGCACTACATCCCAAGTGGTGCCAGTGCACTATCTGGACTCACTGCACTGCATCCCCAGTGGTGCCAGTGCACTCTCTGGACTCACTGCACTGCATCCCCAGTGGTGCCAGTGCACTCTCTGGAGTCTCTGCAGTGCATCCCCAGTGGTGCCAGTGCACTCTGTGGACTCACTGTACTGCATCCCCAGTGGTGCCAGTGCACTCTCTGGACTCACTGCAGTACATCCCCAATGGTGCCAGTGTACTCTCTGCACTCACTGCAGTGCATCCCCAGTGGTGCCAGTGCACTCTCTGGACTCACTGCACTGCATCCCCAGTGGTGCCAGTGCACTCTCTGGACTAACTGAACTGCATCCCCAATTGATCCAGTGCACTCTCTGGACTCACTGCACTGCATCCCTAGTGGTGCCAGTGCACTCTCTGGACTCACTCCACTGCATCCCCAGTGGTGCCAGTGCACTCTCTGGACTAACTGAACTGCATCCCCAATTGATCCAGTGCACTCTGTGGACTCACTGCACTGCATCCCCAGTGGTGCCAGTGCACTCTCTGGAGTCACTGCAGTGCATCCCCAGTGGTGCCAGTGCACTCTGTGGACTCACTGTACTGCATCCACAGTGGTGCCAGTGCACTCTCTGGACTCACCGCACTGCATCCAGAGTGGGGCCAGTGCACTCTCTGGACTCACTGCACTGCAACCCCAGTGGTGCCAGTGCACTCTCTGGACTCACTGCACTGCATCCCCAGTGGTGCCAGTGCTCTCTCTGGACTCACTGCACTGCATCCCCAGTGCTGACAGTGCACTCTCTGGACTCACTGCACTGCATCCCCAGTGGTGCCAGTGCACTCTCTGGACTCACTGCAGTGCATCCCCAGTGGTGCCAGTGCACTCTCTGGACTCACTGCACTGCATCCCCAGTGGTGCCAGTGCACTCTCTAGAGTCACTGCAGTGCATCCCCAGTGGTGCCAGTGCACTCTCTGGACTCACTGCAGTGCATCCCCAGTGGTGCCAGTGCACTCTCTGGACTCACTGCACTGCATCCCCAGTGGTGCCAGTGCACTCTGTGGACTCACTGTACTGCATCCCCAGTGGTGCCAGTGCACTCTCCGGACTCACTGCACTGCATCCCCAGTGGTGCCAGTGCACTCTCTGGACTCACTGCAGTGCATCCCCAGTGGTGCCAGTGCACTCTCTGGAGTCACTGCAGTGCTTCCCCAGTGGTGCCAGTGCACTCTCTAGAGTCACTGCAGTGCATCCCCAGTGGTGCCAGCGCACTCTCTGGAGTCTCTGCAGTGCATCCCCAGTGGTGCCAGTGCACTCTGTGGACTCACTGTACTGCATCCCCAGTGGTGCCAGTGCACTCTCTGGACTCACTGCACTGCATCCCCAGTGGTGCCAGTGTACTCTCTGGACTCACTGCAGTGCATCCCCAGTGGTGCCACTGCACTCTCTGGACTCACTGCAGTGCATCCCCAGTGGTGCCAGTGCACTCTCTGGACTCACTGCTCTGCATCCCCAGTGGTGCCAGTGCACTCTCTGGACTCACTGCAGTGCAGCCCCACTGGTGCCAGTGCACTCTCTGGACTCACTGCACTGCATCCCCAGTGGTGCCAGTGCACTCTCTGCACTCACTGCACTGCATCCCTAGTGGTGCCAGTGCACTCTCTGGACTCACTCCACTGCATCCCCAGTGGTGCCAGTGCACTCTCTGGACTAACTGAACTGCATCCCCAATTGATCCAGTGCACTCTCTGGACTCACTGCACTGCATCCCCAGTGGTGCCAGTGCACTCTCTGGACTCACTGCACTGCATCCCCAGTGGTGCCTGTGCACTCTCTGGAGTCACTGTAGTGCATCCCCAGTGGTGCCAGTGCACTCTGTGGACTCACTGCACTGCATCCACAGTGGTGCCAGTGCACTCTCTGGACTCACCGCACTGCATCCAGAGTGGGGCCAGTGCACTCTCTGGACTCACTGCACTGCAACCCCAGTGGTGCCAGTGCACTCTCTGGACTCACTGCACTGCATCCCCAGTGGTGCCAGTGCTCTCTCTGGACTCACTGCAGTGCATCCCCAGTGGTGCCAGTGCACTCTCTAGAGTCACTGCAGTGCATCCCCAGTGGTGCCAGTGCACTCTCTGGACTCACTGCACTGCATCACCAGTGGTGCCAGTGCACTCTCTGGACTCACTGCACTGCATCCCCAGTGGTGCCAGTGCACTCCGTGGACTCACTGTACTGCATCCCCAGTGGTGCCAGTGCACTCTCCGGACTCACTGCACTGCATCCCCAGTGGTGCCAGTGCACTCTCTGGACTCACCGCACTGCATCCAGAGCGGTGCCAGTGCACTCTCTGGACTCACTGCGCTGCATCCCCAGTAGTGCCAGTGCACTCTCTGGACTCACTGCACTGCATCCCCAGTGGTACCAGTGCACTCTCTGTAGTCATTGCGCTGCATCCCCAGTGGTGCCAGGGCACTCTCTGGACTCACTGCACTGCATCCCCAGTGGTGCCAGTGCACTCTCTGGAGTCACTGCAGTGCTTCCCCAGCGGTGCCAGTGCACTCTCTGGACTCACTGCACTGCATCCCCAGTGGTGCCGGTGCACTCTCTACAGTCACTGCAGTGCATCTCCAGTGGTGCCAGTGCACTCACTGGACTCACTGCACTGCATCCCCAGTGGTGCCAGTGCACTCTCTGTACTCACTGCACTGCATGCCCAGTGGTGCCAGTGCACTCTCTGGACTCACAGCACTGCATCCCCAGTGGTGCCAGTGCACTCTCTGTAGTCATTGCGCTGCATCCCCAATGGTGCCAGTGTACTCTCTGCACTCACTGCAGTGCATCCCCAGTGGTGCCAGTGCACTCTCTGGACTCACTGCAGTGCATCCCCAGTGGTGCCAGTTCACTCTCTGGAGTCACTGTACTGCATCCACAGTGGTGCCAGTGCACTCTATGGACTTACTGCACTGCATCCCCAGTGGTGCCAGTGCACTCTGTGGACTCACTGTACTGCATCCCCAGTGGTGCCAGTGCACTCTCTGGACTCACTGCACTGCATCCCCAGTGGTGCCATTGCACTCTCTGGACTCACTGTACTGCATCCCCAGTGGCACCCGTGCACTCTCTGGACTCACCGCACTGCATCCAGAGTGGTGCCAGTGCACTCTCTGTACTCACTGCACTGCATGCCCAGTGGTGCCAGTGCACTCTCTGGACTCACAGCACTGCATCCCCAGTGGTGCCAGTGCACTCTCTGTAGTCATTGCGCTGCATCCCCAGTGGTGCCAGTGCAATCTCTGGACTCACTGCACTGCATACCCAGTGGGGCCAGTGCACTCTCTGGACTCACTACAGTGCATCCCCAGTGGTGCCAGTGCACTCTCTGGACTCACTGCAGTGCATCCCCAGTGGTGCCAGTGCACTCTCTGGACTCACTGCAGTGCATCCCCAGTGGTGCCAGTGCACTCTCTGGACTCACTGCACTACATCCCCAGTGGTGCCAGTGCACTGTCTGGACTCACTGCACTGCATCCCCAGTGGTGCCAGTGCACTCTCTGGACTCACTGCACTGCATCCCCAGTGGTGCCAGTGCACTCTCTGGAGTCTCTGCAGTGCATCACCAGTGGTGCCAGTGCACTCTGTGGACTCACTGTACTGCATCCCCAGTGGTGCCAGTGCACTCTCTGGACTCACTGCAGTACATCCCCAATGGTGCCAGTGTACTCTCTGCACTCACTGCAGTGCATCCCCAGTGGTGCCAGTGCACTCTCTGGACTCACTGCAGTGCATCCCCAGTGGTGCCAGTGCACTCTCTGGACTAACTGAACTGCATCCCCAATTGATCCAGTGCACTCTCTGGAGTCACTGCACTGCATCCCCAGAGGTGCCAGTGCACTCTCTGGAGTTACTGCAGTGCATCCCCAGGTGGTGCCAGTGCACTCTGTGGACTCACTGTACTGCATCCACAGTGGTGCCAGTGCACTCTCTGGACTCACCGCACTGCATCCAGAGTGGTGCCAGTGCACTCTCTGGACTCACTGCACTGCATCCCCAGTGGTGCCAGTGCACTCTCTGGACTCACTGCAGTGCATCCCCAGTGGTGCCAGTGCACTCTCTGGACTCACTGCTCTGCATCCCCAGTGGTGCCAGTGCACTCTCTGGAGTCTCTGCAGTGCAGACCCAGTGGTGCCAGTGCACTCTCTGGACTCACTGCACTGCATCCCCAGTGGTGCCAGTGCACTCTCTGCACTCACTGCACTGCATCCCTAGTGGTGCCAGTGCACTCTCTGGACTCACTCCACTGCATCCCCAGTGGTGCCAGTGCACTCTCTGGACTAACTGAACTGCATCCCCAATTGATCCAGTGCACTCTCTGGACTCACTGCACTGCATCCCCAGTGGTGCCAGTGCACTCTCTGGAGTCACTGCAGTGCATCCCCAGTGGTGCCAGTGCACTCTGTGGACTCACTGTACTGCATCCACAGTGGTGCCAGTGCACTCTCTGGACTCACCGCACTGCATCCAGAGTGGGGCCAGTGCACTCTCTGGACTCACTGCACTGCAACCCCAGTGCTGCCAGTGCTCTCTCTGGACTCACTGTACTGCATCCCCAGTGCTGACAGTGCACTCTCTGGACTCACTGCACTGCATCCCCAGTGGTGCCAGTGCACTCTCTGGACTCACTGCACTGCATCCCCAGTGGTGCCAGTGCACTCTCTGGACTCACTGCACTGCATCCCCAGTGGTGCCAGTGCACTCTCTAGAGTCACTGCAGTGCATCCCCAGTGGTGCCAGTGCACTCTCTGGACTCACTGCACTGCATCACCAGTGGTGCCAGTGCACTCTCTGGACTCACTGCACTGCATCCCAAGTGGTGCCAGTGCACTCTCTGGACTCACTGCACTGCATCCCCAGTGGTGCCAGTGCACTCTCTGGACTCACTGCTCTGCATCCCCAGTGGTGCCAGTGCACTCTCTGGAGTCACTGCAGTGCTTCCCCAGTGGTGCCAGTGCACTCTCTAGAGTCACTGCAGTGCATCCCCAGTGGTGCCAGCGCACTCTCTGGAGTCTCTGCAGTGCATCCCCAGTGGTGCCAGTGCACTCTGTGGACTCACTGTACTGCATCCCCAGTGGTGCCAGTGCACTCTCTGGACTCACTGCACTGCATCCCCAGTGGTGCCAGTGCACTCTCTGGACTCACTGCACTGCATCCCCAGTGGTGCCAGTGCACTCTCTGGACTCACTGCAGTGCATCCCCAGTGGTGCCAGTTCACTCTCTGGACTCACTGCACTGCATCCCCAGTGGTGCCAGTGCACTCTCTGGACTCACTGCAGTGCATCCCCAGTGGTGCCAGTGCCCTCTCTGGACTCACTGCACTGCATCCCCAGTGGTGCCAGTGCACTCTCTAGAGTCACTGCAGTGCATCCCCAGTGGTGCCAGTGCACTCTGTGGACTCACTGCACTGCATCCCCAGTGGTGCCAGTGCACTCTCTGGACTCACTGCAGTGCATCCCCAGTGGTGCCAGTGCCCTCTCTGGACTCACTGCACTACATCCCCAGTGGTGCCAGTGCACTGTCTGGACTCACTGCACTGCATCCCCAGTGGTGCCAGTGCACTCTCTGGACTCACTGCACTGCATCCCCAGTGGTGCCAGTGCACTCTCTGGACTCACTGCAGTGCATCCCCATTGGTGCCAGTGCACTCTGTGGACTCACTGTACTGCATCCCCAGTGGTGCCAGTGCACTCTCTGGACTCACTGCAGTACATCCCCAATGGTGCCAGTGTACTCTCTGCACTCACTGCAGTGCATCCCCAGTGGTGCCAGTGCACTCTCTGGACTCACTGCAGTGCATCCCCAGTGGTGCCAGTGCACTCTCTGGACTAACTGAACTGCATCCCCAATTGATCCAGTGCACTCTCTGGAGTCACTGCACTGCATCCCCAGTGGTGCCAGTGCACTCTCTGGAGTTACTGCAGTGCATCCCCAGGTGGTGCCAGTGCACTCTGTGGACTCACTGTACTGCATCCACAGTGGTGCCAGTGCACTCTCTGGACTCACCGCACTGCATCCAGAGTGGTGCCAGTGCACTCTCTGGACTCACTGCACTGCATCCCCAGTGGTGCCAGTGCACTCTCTGGACTCACTGCAGTGCATCCCCAGTGGTGCCAGTGCACTCTCTGGACTCACTGCTCTGCATCCCCAGTGGTGCCAGTGCACTCTCTGGACTCACTGCAGTGCAGACCCAGTGGTGCCAGTGCACTCTCTGGACTCACTGCACTGCATCCCCAGTGGTGCCAGTGCACTCTCTGCACTCACTGCACTGCATCCCTAGTGGTGCCAGTGCACTCTCTGGACTCACTCCACTGCATCCCCAGTGGTGCCAGTGCACTCTCTGGACTAACTGAACTGCATCCCCAATTGATCCAGTGCACTCTCTGGACTCACTGCACTGCATCCCCAGTGGTGCCAGTGCACTCTCTGGAGTCACTGCAGTGCATCCCCAGTGGTGCCAGTGCACTCTGTGGACTCACTGTACTGCATCCACAGTGGTGCCAGTGCACTCTCTGGACTCACCGCACTGCATCCAGAGTGGGGCCAGTGCACTCTCTGGACTCACTGCACTGCAACCCCAGTGCTGCCAGTGCTCTCTCTGGACTCACTGTACTGCATCCCCAGTGCTGACAGTGCACTCTCTGGACTCACTGCACTGCATCCCCAGTGGTGCCAGTGCACTCTCTGGACTCACTGCACTGCATCCCCAGTGGTGCCAGTGCACTCTCTGGACTCACTGCACTGCATCCCCAGTGGTGCCAGTGCACTCTCTGGACTCACTGCAGTGCATCCCCAGTGGTGCCAGTGCACTCTCTGGACTCACTGCACTGCATCACCAGTGGTGCCAGTGCACTCTCTGGACTCACTGCACTGCATCCCAAGTGGTGCCAGTGCACTCTCCGGACTCACTGCACTGCATCCCCAGTGGTGCCAGTGCACTCTCTGGACTCACTGCTCTGCATCCCCAGTGGTGCCAGTGCACTCTCTGGAGTCACTGCAGTGCTTCCCCAGTGGTGCCAGTGCACTCTCTAGAGTCACTGCAGTGCATCCCCAGTGGTGCCAGCGCACTCTCTGGAGTCTCTGCAGTGCATCCCCAGTGGTGCCAGTGCACTCTGTGGACTCACTGTACTGCATCCCCAGTGGTGCCAGTGCACTCTCTGGACTCACTGCACTGCATCCCCAGTGGTGCCAGTGCACTCTCTGGACTCACTGCACTGCATCCCCAGTGGTGCCAGTGCACTCTCTGGACTCACTGCAGTGCATCCCCAGTGGTGCCAGTTCACTCTCTGGACTCACTGCACTGCATCCCCAGTGGTGCCAGTGCACTCTCTGGACTCACTGCAGTGCATCCCCAGTGGTGCCAGTGCCCTCTCTGGACTCACTGCACTGCATCCCCAGTGGTGCCAGTGCACTCTCTAGAGTCACTGCAGTGCATCCCCAGTGGTGCCAGTGCACTCTGTGGACTCACTGCACTGCATCCCCAGTGGTGCCAGTGCACTCTCTGGACTCACTGCAGTGCATCCCCAGTGGTGCCAGTGCCCTCTCTGGACTCACTGCACTACATCCCCAGTGGTGCCAGTGCACTGTCTGGACTCACTGCACTGCATCCCCAGTGGTGCCAGTGCACTCTCTGGACTCACTGCACTGCATCCCCAGTGGTGCCAGTGCACTCTCTGGACTCACTGCAGTGCATCCCCAGTGGTGCCAGTGCACTCTGTGGACTCACTGTACTGCATCCCCAGTGGTGCCAGTGCACTCTCTGGACTCACTGCAGTACATCCCCAATGGTGCCAGTGTACTCTCTGCACTCACTGCAGTGCATCCCCAGTGGTGCCAGTGCACTCTCTGGACTCACTGCAGTGCATCCCCAGTGGTGAAAGTGCACTCTCTGGACTAACTGAACTGCATCCCCAATTGATCCAGTGCACTCTCTGGAGTCACTGCACTGCATCCCCAGTGGTGCCAGTGCACTCTCTGGAGTTACTGCAGTGCATCCCCAGGTGGTGCCAGTGCACTCTGTGGACTCACTGTACTGCATCCACAGTGGTGCCAGTGCACTCTCTGGACTCACCGCACTGCATCCAGAGTGGTGCCAGTGCACTCTCTGGACTCACTGCACTGCATCCCCAGTGGTGCCAGTGCACTCTCTGGACTCACTGCAGTGCATCCCCAGTGGTGCCAGTGCACTCTCTGGACTCACTGCTCTGCATCCCCAGTGGTGCCAGTGCACTCTCTGGACTCACTGCAGTGCAGCCCCAGTGGTGCCAGTGCACTCTCTGGACTCACTGCACTGCATCCCCAGTGGTGCCAGTGCACTCTCTGCACTCACTGCACTGCATCCCTAGTGGTGCCAGTGCACTCTCTGGACTCACTCCACTGCATCCCCAGTGGTGCCAGTGCACTCTCTGGACTAACTGAACTGCATCCCCAATTGATCCAGTGCACTCTCTGGACTCACTGCACTGCATCCCCAGTGGTGCCAGTGCACTCTCTGGAGTCACTGCAGTGCATCCCCAGTGGTGCCAGTGCACTCTGTGGACTCACTGTACTGCATCCACAGTGGTGCCAGTGCACTCTCTGGACTCACCGCACTGCATCCAGAGTGGGGCCAGTGCACTCTCTGGACTCACTGCACTGCAACCCCAGTGCTGCCAGTGCTCTCTCTGGACTCACTGTACTGCATCCCCAGTGCTGACAGTGCACTCTCTGGACTCACTGCACTGCATCCCCAGTGGTGCCAGTGCACTCTCTGGACTCACTGCACTGCATCCCCAGTGGTGCCAGTGCACTCTCTGGACTCACTGCACTGCATCCCCAGTGGTGCCAATGCACTCTCTAGAGTCACTGCAGTGCATCCCCAGTGGTGCCAGTGCACTCTCTGGACTCACTGCACTGCATCACCAGTGGTGCCAGTGCACTCTCTGGACTCACTGCACTGCATCCCAAGTGGTGCCAGTGCACTCTCCGGACTCACTGCACTGCATCCCCAGTGGTGCCAGTGCACTCTCTGGACTCACTGCTCTGCATCCCCAGTGGTGCCAGTGCACTCTCTGGAGTCACTGTAGTGCTTCCCCAGTGGTGCCAGTGCACTCTCTAGAGTCACTGCAGTGCATCCCCAGTGGTGCCAGCGCACTCTCTGGAGTCTCTGCAGTGCATCCCCAGTGGTGCCAGTGCACTCTGTGGACTCACTGTACTGCATCCCCAGTGGTGCCAGTGCACTCTCTGGACTCACTGCACTGCATCTCCAGTGGTGCCAGTGCACTCTCTGGACTCACTGCAGTGCATCCCCAGTGGTGCCAGTGCACTCTCTGGACTCACTGCAGTGCATCCCCAGTGGTGCCAGTTCACTCTCTGGACTCACTGCACTGCATCCCCAGTGGTGCCAGTGCACTCTCTGGACTCACTGCAGTGCATCCCCAGTGGTGCCAGTGCCCTCTCTGGACTCACTGCACTGCATCCCCAGTGGTGCCAGTGCACTCTCTAGAGTCACTGCAGTGCATCCCCAGTGGTGCCAGTGCACTCTGTGGACTCACTGCACTGCATCCCCAGTGGTGCCAGTGCACTCTCTGGACTCACTGCAGTGCATACCCAGTGGTGCCAGTGCACTCTCTGGACTCACTGCACTGCATACCCAGTGGTGCCAGTGCACTCTCTGGACTCACTGCACTGCATCCCCAGTGGTGCCTGTGCACTCTCTGTAGTCATTGCGCTGCATCCCCAGTGGTACCAGTGCACTCTCTGGACTCACTGCACTGCATCCCCAGTGGGGCCAGTGTACTCTCTGTAGTCATTGCGCTGCATCCCCAGTGGTACCAGTGCACTCTCTGGACTCACTGCACTGCATCCCCAGTGGGGCCAGTGCACTCTATGTAGTCATTGCGCTGCATCCCCAGTGGTGCCAGTGCACTCTATGGACTCACTGCAGTGCATCCCCAGTGGTGCCAATGCACTCTCCGGACTCACTGCAGTGCATCCCCAGTGGTGCCAATGCACTCTCTGCACTCACTGCACTGCATTCTCAAGGTGCCATTGCACTCTCTGCACTCACTACACTGCATCCCCAGTGGTGCCAGTGCACTCTCTGGACTCACTGCAGTGCATCCCCAGTGGTGCCAGTGCACTCTCTGGACTCACTGCAGTGCATTCCAGGTGGTGCCAGTGCACTCTCTGGACTCACTGCACTGCATCCCCAGTGGTGCCAGTGCACTCTCTGGACTCACTGCACTGCATCCCCAGTGGTGCCAGTGCACTCTCTGGAGTCTCTGCAGTGCATCCCCAGTGGTGCCAGTGCACTCTGTGGACTCACTGTACTGCATCCCCAGTGGTGCGAGTGCACTCTCTGGACTCACTGCAGTACATCCCCAATGGTGCCAGTGTACTCTCTGCACTCACTGCAGTGCATCCCCAGTGGTGCCAGTGCACTCTCTGGACTCACTGCAGTGCATCCCCAGTGGTGCCAGTTCACTCTCTGGAGTCACTGTACTGCATCCCCAGTGGTGCCAGTGCACTCTCTGGCCTCACTGCAGTGCATCCCCAGTGGTGCCAGTGCACTCTCTGGACTCACTGCACTGCATCCCCAGTGGTGCTAGTGCACACTGTGGACTCACTGTACTGCATCCCCAGTGGTGCCAGTGCACTCTCTGGACTCACTGCAGTGCATCCCCAGTGGTGCCAGTGCACTCTCTGTAGTCATTGCGCTGCATCCCCAGTGGTACCAGTGCACTCTCTGGACTCACTGCACTGCATTCCCAGTGGGGCCAGTGCACTCTCAGGAGTCATTTCAGTGCATCCCCAGTGGTGCCAGTGCACTCTCTGGACTTACTGCAGTGCATCCCCAGTGGTGCCAATGCACTCTCTGGACTCACTGCACTGCATTCCCAAGGTGCCAGTGCACTCTCTGGACTCACTACACTGCATCCCCAGTGGTGCCAGTGCACTCTCTGGACTCACGGCAGTGCATCCCCAGTGGTGCCAGTGCACTCTCTGGACTCACAGCACTGCATCCCCTGTGGTGCCAGTGCACTCTCTGTAGTCATTGCGCTGCATCCCCAGTGGTACCAGTGCACTCCCTGGACTCACTGCACTGCATCCCCAGTGGTGTCAGTGCACTCTGTGGACTCACTGTACTGCATCCCCAGTGGTGCCTGTACACTCTCTGGACTCACTGCAGTGCATCCCCAGTGGTGCCAGTGCACTCTCTGGACTCACTGCACTGCATCAGCAGTGGTGCCAGTGCACTCTGTGGACTCACAGCACTGCATCCCCAGTGGTGCCAGTGCACTCTCTGTAGTCATTGCGCTGCATCCCCAGTGGTACCAGTGCACTCTCTGGACTCACTGCACTGCATCCCCAGTGGGGCCAGTGCACTCTCAGGAGTCATTTCAGTGCATCCCCAGTGGTGCCAGTGCACTCTATGGACTCACTGCAGTGCATCCCCAGTGGTGCCAGTGCACTCTCTGGACTCACTGCAGTGCATCCCCAGTGGTGCCAATGCACTCTCTGGACTCACTGCACTGCATTCCCAAGGTGCCAGTGCACTCTCTGGACTCACTACACTGCATCCCCAGTGGTGCCAGTGCACTCTCTGGACTCACTGCAGTGCATCCCCAGTGGTGCCAGTGCACTCTCTGGACTCACAGCACTGCATCCCCAGTGGTGCCAGTGCACTCTCTGTAGTCATTGCGCTGCATCCCCAGTGGTACCAGTGCACTCTCTGGACTCACTGCACTGCATCCCCAGTGGGGCCAGTGCACTCTCAGGACTCATTTCAGTGCATCCCCAGTGGTGCCAGTGCACTCTCTGGACTCACTGCAGTGCATCCCCAGTGGTGCCAGTGCACTCTCTGGACTCACTGCAGTGCATCCCCAGTGGTGCCAGTGCACTCTCTGGACTCACTGCACTGCATCCCCAGTGGTGCCAGTGCACTCTCTGGAGTCTCTGCAGTGCATCCCCAGTGGTGCCAGTGCACTCTGTGGACTCACTGTACTGCATCCCCAGTGGTGCCAGTGCACTCTCTGGACTCACTGCAGTACATCCCCAATGGTGCCAGTGTACTCTCTGCACTCACTGCAGTGCATCCCCAGTGGTGCCAGTGCACTCTCTGGACTCACTGCAGTGCATCCCCAGTGGTGCCAGTTCACTCTCTGGACTCACTGTACTGCATCCCTAGTGGTGCCAGTGCACTCTCTGGACTCACTGCACTGCATCCCCAGTGGTGCCAGTGCACTCTCTGGACTCACCGCACTGCATCCCCAGTGGTGCCAGTGCACTCTGTGGACTCACTGTACTGCATCCACAGTGGTGCCAGTGCACTCCCTGGACTCACCGCACTGCATCCAGAGTGGTGCCAGTGCACTCTCTAGAGTCACTGCAGTGCATCCCCAGTGGTGCCAGTGCACTCTCTGGACTCACTGCACTGCATCCCCAGTGGTGCCAGTGCACTCTCTGGAGTCACTGCAGTGCATCCCCAGTGGTGCCAGTGCACTCTGTGGACTCACTGCACTGCATCCCCAGTGGTGCCAGTGCACTCTCTGGACTCACTGCACTGCATCCAGATTGGTGCCAGTGCACTCTCTGGACTCACTGCAGTCCATCCCCAGTGGTGCCAGTGCACTCTCTGGACTCACTGCAGTGCATCCCCCGTGGTGCCAGTGCACTCTGTGGACTCACTGCACTGCATCCCCAGTGGTGCCAGTGCACTCTCTGGACTCACTGAACTGCATCCCCAGTGGTGCCAGTGCACTCTCTGTAGTCATTGCGCTGCATCCCCAGTGGTACCAGTGCACTCTCTGGACTCACTGCACTGCATCCCCAGTGGTGCCAGTGCACTCTCTGGACTCACTGCAGTGCATCACCAGTGGTGCCAGTGCACTCTCTGCACTCACTGCACTGCATCCCCAGTGGTGCCAGTGCACTCTCTGGACTCACTGCAGTGCATCCCCAGTGGTGCCAGTGCACTCTCTGTAGTCATTGCGCTGCATCCCCAGTGGTGCCAGGGCACTCTGTGGACTCACTGCACTGCATCCCCAGTGGTGCCAGTGCACTCTCTGGACTCACTGCACTGCATCCCCATTGGTGCCGGTGCACTCTCTAGAGTCACTGCAGTGCATCCCCAGTGGTGCCAGTGCACTCTCTGGAGTCTCTGCAGTACATCTCCAGTGGTGCCAGTGCACTCTCTGGACTCACTGCACTGCATCCCCAGTGGTTCCAGCGCACTCTCTGGACTCACTGCACTGCATCCCCAGTGGTGCTAGTGCACTCTGTGGACTCACTGCAGTGCAGCCCCAGTGGTGCCAGTACACTCTCTGGACTCACTGCAGTGCATCCCCAGTGGTGCCAGTGCACTCTCTGGACTCACTGCAGTGCATCCCCAGTGAAGCCAGTGCACTCTCTGGACTCACTGCACTGCATCTCCAGTGGTGCCAGTGCACTCTCTGGACTCACTGCACTGCATCCCCAGTGCTGCCAGTGCACTCTCTGTAGTCATTGCGCTGCATCCCCAGTGGTACCAGTGCACTCTCTGGACTCACTGCACTGCATCCCCAGTGGTGCCAGTGCACTCTCTGGACTCACTGCAGTGCATCACCAGTGGTGCCCGTGCACTCTCTGGACTCACTGCACTGCATCCCCAGTGGTGCCACTGCACTCTCTGGACTCACTGCAGTGCATCCCCAGTGGTGCCCGTGCACTCTCTGGACTCACTGCACTGCATCCCAAGTGGTGCCAGTGCACTCTCTGGACTCACTGCACTGCATCCCCAGTGGTTCCAGTGCACTCTCTGGACTCACTGCACTGCATCCCCAGTGGTGCTAGTGCACTCTGTGGACTCACTGCAGTGCATCCCCAGTGGTGCCAGTGCACTCTCTGGACTCACTGAAGTGCATTCTCAGTGGTGCCAGTACACTCTCTGGACTCACTGCAGTGCATCCCCAGTGGTGCCAGTGCACTCTCTGGACTCACTGCAGTGCATCCCCAGTGAAGCCAGTGCACTCTCTGGACTCACTGCACTGCATCTCCAGTGGTGCCAGTGCACTCTCTGGACTCACTGCACTGCATCCCCAGTGGTGCCAGTGCACTCTCTGTAGTCATTGCGCTGCATCCCCAGTGGTACCAGTGCACTCTCTGGACTCACTGCAGTGCATCCCCAGTGGTGCCAGTGCACTCTCTGGACTCACTGCAGTGCATCACCAGTGGTGCCAGTGCACTCTCTGCACTCACTGCACTGCATCCCCAGTGGTGCCAGTGCACTCTCTGGACTCACTGCAGTGCATCCCCAGTGGTGCCAGTGCACTCTCTGTAGTCATTGCGCTGCATCCCCAGTGGTGCCAGGGCACTCTGTGGACTCACTGCACTGCATCCCCAGTGGTGCCAGTGCACTCTCTGGACTCACTGCACTGCATCCCCATTGGTGCCGGTGCACTCTCTAGAGTCACTGCAGTGCATCCCCAGTGGTGCCAGTGCACTCTCTGGAGTCTCTGCAGTGCATCCCCAGTGGTGCCAGTGCACTCTCTGGACTCACTGCACTGCATCCCCAGTGGTTCCAGCGCACTCTCTGGACTCACTGCACTGCATCCCCAGTGGTGCTAGTGCACTCTGTGGACTCACTGCAGTGCAGCCCCAGTAGTGCCAGTGCACTCTCTGGACTCACTTCAGTGCATCCCCAGTGGTGCCAGTACACTCTCTGGACTCACTGCAGTGCATCCCCAGTGGTGCCAGTGCACTCTCTGGACTCACTGCAGTGCATCCCCAGTGAAGCCAGTGCACTCTCTGGACTCACTGCACTGCATCTCCAGTGGTGCCAGTGCACTCTCTGGACTCACTGCACTGCATCCCCAGTGCTGCCAGAGCACTCTCTTAAGTCACTGCACTGCATCCCCTGTGGTGAAAGAGCACTCTCTGGACTCACAGCAGTGCATCCCCAGTGGTGCCAGTGCACTCTCTGGACTCACTGCACTGCATCCCCAGTGGTGCCAGTGCACTCTCTGGACTCACTGCACTGCATCCCCAGTGGTGCTAGTGCACTGTGTGGACTCACTGTACTGCATCCCCAGTGGTGCCAGTGCACTCTCAGGACTCACTGCACTGCATCCCCAGTGGTGCCAGTGCACTCTCTGGACTCACTGCACTGCATCCCCAGTAGTGACAGTGCACTCTCTGGACTCACTGCAGTGCATCCCCAGTGGTGCCAGTGCACTCTGTGGACTCACTGCACTGCATCCCCTGTAGTGCCAGTGCACTCTCTGGACTCACTGCACTGCAGCCCCAGTGGTGCCAGTGCACTCACTGGATTCACTGCACTGCATCCCCAGTGGTGCCAGTGCACTCTCTGGACTCACTGCACTGCATCCCCAGTGGTGCCAGTGCACTCTGTGGACTCACTGTACTGCATCCCCAGTGGTGACAGTGCACTCTCTGGACTCACTGCAGTGCATCCCCAGTGGTGCCAGTGCACTCTCTGGACTCACTGCAGTGCATCCCCACTGGTGCCAAAGCACTCTCTGGACTCACTGCAGTGCATCCCCAGTGGTGCCACTGCACTCTCTGGAGTCACTGCAGTGCATCCCCAGTGGTGCCAGTGCACTCTCTGGACTCATTGAAGTGCATTCTCAGTGGTGCCAGTGCACTCTCTGGACTCACTGCACTGCATCCCCAGTGGTGCCAGTACACTCACTGGACTCACTGCACTGCATCCCCAGTGGTGCCAGTGCACTCTCTGGACTCACTAAACTGCATCCCCAGTGGTGCCCCTGCACTCTCTGGACTCACTGCACTGCATCCCCAGTGGTGCCAGTGCACTCACTGGACTCACTGCAGTGCATCCCCACTGGTGCCAGTGCACTCTCTGGGCTCACTGCAGTGCATCCCCAGTGGTGCCAGTGCACTCTCTGGACTCACTGCACTGCATCCCCAGTGGTGCCAGTGCACTCTCTGGACTCACTGCACTGCATCCCCAGTGGTGCCAGTGCACTCTGTGGACTCACTGTACTGCATCCCCAGTGGTGCCAGTGCACTCTCCGGACTCACTGCACTGCATCCCCAGTGGTGCCAGTGCACTCTCTGGACTCACTGCAGTGCATCCCCAGTGGTGCCAGTGCACTCTCTGGAGTCACTGCAGTGCTTCCCCAGTGGTGCCAGTGCACTCTCTAGAGTCACTGCAGTGCATCCCCAGTGGTGCCAGTGCACTCTCTGGACTCACTGCAGTGCATCCCCAGTGGTGCCAGTGCACTCTCTGGACTCACTGCACTGCATCCCCAGTGGTGCCAGTGCACTCTGTGGACTCACTGTACTGCATCCCCAGTGGTGCCAGTGCACTCTCCGGACTCACTGCACTGCATCCCCAGTGGTGCCAGTGCACTCTCTGGACTCACTGCAGTGCATCCCCAGTGGTGCCAGTGCACTCTCTGGAGTCACTGCAGTGCTTCCCCAGTGGTGCCAGTGCACTCTCTAGAGTCACTGCAGTGCATCCCCAGTGGTGCCAGCGCACTCTCTGGAGTCTCTGCAGTGCATCCCCAGTGGTGCCAGTGCACTCTGTGGACTCACTGTACTGCATCCCCAGTGGTGCCAGTGCACTCTCTGGACTCACTGCACTGCATCCCCAGTGGTGCCAGTGTACTCTCTGGACTCACTGCAGTGCATCCCCAGTGGTGCCACTGCACTCTCTGGACTCACTGCAGTGCATCCCCAGTGGTGCCAGTGCACTCTCTGGACTCACTGCTCTGCATCCCCAGTGGTGCCAGTGCACTCTCTGGACTCACTGCAGTGCAGCCCCACTGGTGCCAGTGCACTCTCTGGACTCACTGCACTGCATCCCCAGTGGTGCCAGTGCACTCTCTGCACTCACTGCACTGCATCCCTAGTGGTGCCAGTGCACTCTCTGGACTCACTCCACTGCATCCCCAGTGGTGCCAGTGCACTCTCTGGACTAACTGAACTGCATCCCCAATTGATCCAGTGCACTCTCTGGACTCACTGCACTGCATCCCCAGTGGTGCCAGTGCACTCTCTGGACTCACTGCACTGCATCCCCAGTGGTGCCTGTGCACTCTCTGGAGTCACTGTAGTGCATCCCCAGTGGTGCCAGTGCACTCTGTGGACTCACTGCACTGCATCCACAGTGGTGCCAGTGCACTCTCTGGACTCACCGCACTGCATCCAGAGTGGGGCCAGTGCACTCTCTGGACTCACTGCACTGCAACCCCAGTGGTGCCAGTGCACTCTCTGGACTCACTGCACTGCATCCCCAGTGGTGCCAGTGCTCTCTCTGGACTCACTGCAGTGCATCCCCAGTGGTGCCAGTGCACTCTCTAGAGTCACTGCAGTGCATCCCCAGTGGTGCCAGTGCACTCTCTGGACTCACTGCACTGCATCACCAGTGGTGCCAGTGCACTCTCTGGACTCACTGCACTGCATCCCCAGTGGTGCCAGTGCACTCCGTGGACTCACTGTACTGCATCCCCAGTGGTGCCAGTGCACTCTCCGGACTCACTGCACTGCATCCCCAGTGGTGCCAGTGCACTCTCTGGACTCACCGCACTGCATCCAGAGCGGTGCCAGTGCACTCTCTGGACTCACTGCGCTGCATCCCCAGTAGTGCCAGTGCACTCTCTGGACTCACTGCACTGCATCCCCAGTGGTACCAGTGCACTCTCTGTAGTCATTGCGCTGCATCCCCAGTGGTGCCAGGGCACTCTCTGGACTCACTGCACTGCATCCCCAGTGGTGCCAGTGCACTCTCTGGAGTCACTGCAGTGCTTCCCCAGCGGTGCCAGTGCACTCTCTGGACTCACTGCACTGCATCCCCAGTGGTGCCGGTGCACTCTCTACAGTCACTGCAGTGCATCTCCAGTGGTGCCAGTGCACTCACTGGACTCACTGCACTGCATCCCCAGTGGTGCCAGTGCACTCTCTGTACTCACTGCACTGCATGCCCAGTGGTGCCAGTGCACTCTCTGGACTCACAGCACTGCATCCCCAGTGGTGCCAGTGCACTCTCTGTAGTCATTGCGCTGCATCCCCAATGGTGCCAGTGTACTCTCTGCACTCACTGCAGTGCATCCCCAGTGGTGCCAGTGCACTCTCTGGACTCACTGCAGTGCATCCCCAGTGGTGCCAGTTCACTCTCTGGAGTCACTGTACTGCATCCACAGTGGTGCCAGTGCACTCTATGGACTTACTGCACTGCATCCCCAGTGGTGCCAGTGCACTCTGTGGACTCACTGTACTGCATCCCCAGTGGTGCCAGTGCACTCTCTGGACTCACTGCACTGCATCCCCAGTGGTGCCATTGCACTCTCTGGACTCACTGTACTGCATCCCCAGTGGCACCCGTGCACTCTCTGGACTCACCGCACTGCATCCAGAGTGGTGCCAGTGCACTCTCTGTACTCACTGCACTGCATGCCCAGTGGTGCCAGTGCACTCTCTGGACTCACAGCACTGCATCCCCAGTGGTGCCAGTGCACTCTCTGTAGTCATTGCGCTGCATCCCCAGTGGTGCCAGTGCAATCTCTGGACTCACTGCACTGCATACCCAGTGGGGCCAGTGCACTCTCTGGACTCACTACAGTGCATCCCCAGTGGTGCCAGTGCACTCTCTGGACTCACTGCAGTGCATCCCCAGTGGTGCCAGTGCACTCTCTGGACTCACTGCAGTGCATCCCCAGTGGTGCCAGTGCACTCTCTGGACTCACTGCACTACATCCCCAGTGGTGCCAGTGCACTGTCTGGACTCACTGCACTGCATCCCCAGTGGTGCCAGTGCACTCTCTGGACTCACTGCACTGCATCCCCAGTGGTGCCAGTGCACTCTCTGGAGTCTCTGCAGTGCATCACCAGTGGTGCCAGTGCACTCTGTGGACTCACTGTACTGCATCCCCAGTGGTGCCAGTGCACTCTCTGGACTCACTGCAGTACATCCCCAATGGTGCCAGTGTACTCTCTGCACTCACTGCAGTGCATCCCCAGTGGTGCCAGTGCACTCTCTGGACTCACTGCAGTGCATCCCCAGTGGTGCCAGTGCACTCTCTGGACTAACTGAACTGCATCCCCAATTGATCCAGTGCACTCTCTGGAGTCACTGCACTGCATCCCCAGAGGTGCCAGTGCACTCTCTGGAGTTACTGCAGTGCATCCCCAGGTGGTGCCAGTGCACTCTGTGGACTCACTGTACTGCATCCACAGTGGTGCCAGTGCACTCTCTGGACTCACCGCACTGCATCCAGAGTGGTGCCAGTGCACTCTCTGGACTCACTGCACTGCATCCCCAGTGGTGCCAGTGCACTCTCTGGACTCACTGCAGTGCATCCCCAGTGGTGCCAGTGCACTCTCTGGACTCACTGCTCTGCATCCCCAGTGGTGCCAGTGCACTCTCTGGAGTCTCTGCAGTGCAGACCCAGTGGTGCCAGTGCACTCTCTGGACTCACTGCACTGCATCCCCAGTGGTGCCAGTGCACTCTCTGCACTCACTGCACTGCATCCCTAGTGGTGCCAGTGCACTCTCTGGACTCACTCCACTGCATCCCCAGTGGTGCCAGTGCACTCTCTGGACTAACTGAACTGCATCCCCAATTGATCCAGTGCACTCTCTGGACTCACTGCACTGCATCCCCAGTGGTGCCAGTGCACTCTCTGGAGTCACTGCAGTGCATCCCCAGTGGTGCCAGTGCACTCTGTGGACTCACTGTACTGCATCCACAGTGGTGCCAGTGCACTCTCTGGACTCACCGCACTGCATCCAGAGTGGGGCCAGTGCACTCTCTGGACTCACTGCACTGCAACCCCAGTGCTGCCAGTGCTCTCTCTGGACTCACTGTACTGCATCCCCAGTGCTGACAGTGCACTCTCTGGACTCACTGCACTGCATCCCCAGTGGTGCCAGTGCACTCTCTGGACTCACTGCACTGCATCCCCAGTGGTGCCAGTGCACTCTCTGGACTCACTGCACTGCATCCCCAGTGGTGCCAGTGCACTCTCTAGAGTCACTGCAGTGCATCCCCAGTGGTGCCAGTGCACTCTCTGGACTCACTGCACTGCATCACCAGTGGTGCCAGTGCACTCTCTGGACTCACTGCACTGCATCCCAAGTGGTGCCAGTGCACTCTCTGGACTCACTGCACTGCATCCCCAGTGGTGCCAGTGCACTCTCTGGACTCACTGCTCTGCATCCCCAGTGGTGCCAGTGCACTCTCTGGAGTCACTGCAGTGCTTCCCCAGTGGTGCCAGTGCACTCTCTAGAGTCACTGCAGTGCATCCCCAGTGGTGCCAGCGCACTCTCTGGAGTCTCTGCAGTGCATCCCCAGTGGTGCCAGTGCACTCTGTGGACTCACTGTACTGCATCCCCAGTGGTGCCAGTGCACTCTCTGGACTCACTGCACTGCATCCCCAGTGGTGCCAGTGCACTCTCTGGACTCACTGCACTGCATCCCCAGTGGTGCCAGTGCACTCTCTGGACTCACTGCAGTGCATCCCCAGTGGTGCCAGTTCACTCTCTGGACTCACTGCACTGCATCCCCAGTGGTGCCAGTGCACTCTCTGGACTCACTGCAGTGCATCCCCAGTGGTGCCAGTGCCCTCTCTGGACTCACTGCACTGCATCCCCAGTGGTGCCAGTGCACTCTCTAGAGTCACTGCAGTGCATCCCCAGTGGTGCCAGTGCACTCTGTGGACTCACTGCACTGCATCCCCAGTGGTGCCAGTGCACTCTCTGGACTCACTGCAGTGCATCCCCAGTGGTGCCAGTGCCCTCTCTGGACTCACTGCACTACATCCCCAGTGGTGCCAGTGCACTGTCTGGACTCACTGCACTGCATCCCCAGTGGTGCCAGTGCACTCTCTGGACTCACTGCACTGCATCCCCAGTGGTGCCAGTGCACTCTCTGGACTCACTGCAGTGCATCCCCATTGGTGCCAGTGCACTCTGTGGACTCACTGTACTGCATCCCCAGTGGTGCCAGTGCACTCTCTGGACTCACTGCAGTACATCCCCAATGGTGCCAGTGTACTCTCTGCACTCACTGCAGTGCATCCCCAGTGGTGCCAGTGCACTCTCTGGACTCACTGCAGTGCATCCCCAGTGGTGCCAGTGCACTCTCTGGACTAACTGAACTGCATCCCCAATTGATCCAGTGCACTCTCTGGAGTCACTGCACTGCATCCCCAGTGGTGCCAGTGCACTCTCTGGAGTTACTGCAGTGCATCCCCAGGTGGTGCCAGTGCACTCTGTGGACTCACTGTACTGCATCCACAGTGGTGCCAGTGCACTCTCTGGACTCACCGCACTGCATCCAGAGTGGTGCCAGTGCACTCTCTGGACTCACTGCACTGCATCCCCAGTGGTGCCAGTGCACTCTCTGGACTCACTGCAGTGCATCCCCAGTGGTGCCAGTGCACTCTCTGGACTCACTGCTCTGCATCCCCAGTGGTGCCAGTGCACTCTCTGGACTCACTGCAGTGCAGACCCAGTGGTGCCAGTGCACTCTCTGGACTCACTGCACTGCATCCCCAGTGGTGCCAGTGCACTCTCTGCACTCACTGCACTGCATCCCTAGTGGTGCCAGTGCACTCTCTGGACTCACTCCACTGCATCCCCAGTGGTGCCAGTGCACTCTCTGGACTAACTGAACTGCATCCCCAATTGATCCAGTGCACTCTCTGGACTCACTGCACTGCATCCCCAGTGGTGCCAGTGCACTCTCTGGAGTCACTGCAGTGCATCCCCAGTGGTGCCAGTGCACTCTGTGGACTCACTGTACTGCATCCACAGTGGTGCCAGTGCACTCTCTGGACTCACCGCACTGCATCCAGAGTGGGGCCAGTGCACTCTCTGGACTCACTGCACTGCAACCCCAGTGCTGCCAGTGCTCTCTCTGGACTCACTGTACTGCATCCCCAGTGCTGACAGTGCACTCTCTGGACTCACTGCACTGCATCCCCAGTGGTGCCAGTGCACTCTCTGGACTCACTGCACTGCATCCCCAGTGGTGCCAGTGCACTCTCTGGACTCACTGCACTGCATCCCCAGTGGTGCCAGTGCACTCTCTGGACTCACTGCAGTGCATCCCCAGTGGTGCCAGTGCACTCTCTGGACTCACTGCACTGCATCACCAGTGGTGCCAGTGCACTCTCTGGACTCACTGCACTGCATCCCAAGTGGTGCCAGTGCACTCTCCGGACTCACTGCACTGCATCCCCAGTGGTGCCAGTGCACTCTCTGGACTCACTGCTCTGCATCCCCAGTGGTGCCAGTGCACTCTCTGGAGTCACTGCAGTGCTTCCCCAGTGGTGCCAGTGCACTCTCTAGAGTCACTGCAGTGCATCCCCAGTGGTGCCAGCGCACTCTCTGGAGTCTCTGCAGTGCATCCCCAGTGGTGCCAGTGCACTCTGTGGACTCACTGTACTGCATCCCCAGTGGTGCCAGTGCACTCTCTGGACTCACTGCACTGCATCCCCAGTGGTGCCAGTGCACTCTCTGGACTCACTGCACTGCATCCCCAGTGGTGCCAGTGCACTCTCTGGACTCACTGCAGTGCATCCCCAGTGGTGCCAGTTCACTCTCTGGACTCACTGCACTGCATCCCCAGTGGTGCCAGTGCACTCTCTGGACTCACTGCAGTGCATCCCCAGTGGTGCCAGTGCCCTCTCTGGACTCACTGCACTGCATCCCCAGTGGTGCCAGTGCACTCTCTAGAGTCACTGCAGTGCATCCCCAGTGGTGCCAGTGCACTCTGTGGACTCACTGCACTGCATCCCCAGTGGTGCCAGTGCACTCTCTGGACTCACTGCAGTGCATCCCCAGTGGTGCCAGTGCCCTCTCTGGACTCACTGCACTACATCCCCAGTGGTGCCAGTGCACTGTCTGGACTCACTGCACTGCATCCCCAGTGGTGCCAGTGCACTCTCTGGACTCACTGCACTGCATCCCCAGTGGTGCCAGTGCACTCTCTGGACTCACTGCAGTGCATCCCCAGTGGTGCCAGTGCACTCTGTGGACTCACTGTACTGCATCCCCAGTGGTGCCAGTGCACTCTCTGGACTCACTGCAGTACATCCCCAATGGTGCCAGTGTACTCTCTGCACTCACTGCAGTGCATCCCCAGTGGTGCCAGTGCACTCTCTGGACTCACTGCAGTGCATCCCCAGTGGTGAAAGTGCACTCTCTGGACTAACTGAACTGCATCCCCAATTGATCCAGTGCACTCTCTGGAGTCACTGCACTGCATCCCCAGTGGTGCCAGTGCACTCTCTGGAGTTACTGCAGTGCATCCCCAGGTGGTGCCAGTGCACTCTGTGGACTCACTGTACTGCATCCACAGTGGTGCCAGTGCACTCTCTGGACTCACCGCACTGCATCCAGAGTGGTGCCAGTGCACTCTCTGGACTCACTGCACTGCATCCCCAGTGGTGCCAGTGCACTCTCTGGACTCACTGCAGTGCATCCCCAGTGGTGCCAGTGCACTCTCTGGACTCACTGCTCTGCATCCCCAGTGGTGCCAGTGCACTCTCTGGACTCACTGCAGTGCAGCCCCAGTGGTGCCAGTGCACTCTCTGGACTCACTGCACTGCATCCCCAGTGGTGCCAGTGCACTCTCTGCACTCACTGCACTGCATCCCTAGTGGTGCCAGTGCACTCTCTGGACTCACTCCACTGCATCCCCAGTGGTGCCAGTGCACTCTCTGGACTAACTGAACTGCATCCCCAATTGATCCAGTGCACTCTCTGGACTCACTGCACTGCATCCCCAGTGGTGCCAGTGCACTCTCTGGAGTCACTGCAGTGCATCCCCAGTGGTGCCAGTGCACTCTGTGGACTCACTGTACTGCATCCACAGTGGTGCCAGTGCACTCTCTGGACTCACCGCACTGCATCCAGAGTGGGGCCAGTGCACTCTCTGGACTCACTGCACTGCAACCCCAGTGCTGCCAGTGCTCTCTCTGGACTCACTGTACTGCATCCCCAGTGCTGACAGTGCACTCTCTGGACTCACTGCACTGCATCCCCAGTGGTGCCAGTGCACTCTCTGGACTCACTGCACTGCATCCCCAGTGGTGCCAGTGCACTCTCTGGACTCACTGCACTGCATCCCCAGTGGTGCCAATGCACTCTCTAGAGTCACTGCAGTGCATCCCCAGTGGTGCCAGTGCACTCTCTGGACTCACTGCACTGCATCACCAGTGGTGCCAGTGCACTCTCTGGACTCACTGCACTGCATCCCCAGTGGTGCCAGTGCACTCTCCGGACTCACTGCACTGCATCCCCAGTGGTGCCAGTGCACTCTCTGGACTCACTGCTCTGCATCCCCAGTGGTGCCAGTGCACTCTCTGGAGTCACTGTAGTGCTTCCCCAGTGGTGCCAGTGCACTCTCTAGAGTCACTGCAGTGCATCCCCAGTGGTGCCAGCGCACTCTCTGGAGTCTCTGCAGTGCATCCCCAGTGGTGCCAGTGCACTCTGTGGACTCACTGTACTGCATCCCCAGTGGTGCCAGTGCACTCTCTGGACTCACTGCACTGCATCTCCAGTGGTGCCAGTGCACTCTCTGGACTCACTGCAGTGCATCCCCAGTGGTGCCAGTGCACTCTCTGGACTCACTGCAGTGCATCCCCAGTGGTGCCAGTTCACTCTCTGGACTCACTGCACTGCATCCCCAGTGGTGCCAGTGCACTCTCTGGACTCACTGCAGTGCATCCCCAGTGGTGCCAGTGCCCTCTCTGGACTCACTGCACTGCATCCCCAGTGGTGCCAGTGCACTCTCTAGAGTCACTGCAGTGCATCCCCAGTGGTGCCAGTGCACTCTGTGGACTCACTGCACTGCATCCCCAGTGGTGCCAGTGCACTCTCTGGACTCACTGCAGTGCATACCCAGTGGTGCCAGTGCACTCTCTGGACTCACTGCACTGCATACCCAGTGGTGCCAGTGCACTCTCTGGACTCACTGCACTGCATCCCCAGTGGTGCCTGTGCACTCTCTGTAGTCATTGCGCTGCATCCCCAGTGGTACCAGTGCACTCTCTGGACTCACTGCACTGCATCCCCAGTGGGGCCAGTGTACTCTCTGTAGTCATTGCGCTGCATCCCCAGTGGTACCAGTGCACTCTCTGGACTCACTGCACTGCATCCCCAGTGGGGCCAGTGCACTCTATGTAGTCATTGCGCTGCATCCCCAGTGGTGCCAGTGCACTCTATGGACTCACTGCAGTGCATCCCCAGTGGTGCCAATGCACTCTCCGGACTCACTGCAGTGCATCCCCAGTGGTGCCAATGCACTCTCTGCACTCACTGCACTGCATTCTCAAGGTGCCATTGCACTCTCTGCACTCACTACACTGCATCCCCAGTGGTGCCAGTGCACTCTCTGGACTCACTGCAGTGCATCCCCAGTGGTGCCAGTGCACTCTCTGGACTCACTGCAGTGCATTCCAGGTGGTGCCAGTGCACTCTCTGGACTCACTGCACTGCATCCCCAGTGGTGCCAGTGCACTCTCTGGACTCACTGCACTGCATCCCCAGTGGTGCCAGTGCACTCTCTGGAGTCTCTGCAGTGCATCCCCAGTGGTGCCAGTGCACTCTGTGGACTCACTGTACTGCATCCCCAGTGGTGCGAGTGCACTCTCTGGACTCACTGCAGTACATCCCCAATGGTGCCAGTGTACTCTCTGCACTCACTGCAGTGCATCCCCAGTGGTGCCAGTGCACTCTCTGGACTCACTGCAGTGCATCCCCAGTGGTGCCAGTTCACTCTCTGGAGTCACTGTACTGCATCCCCAGTGGTGCCAGTGCACTCTCTGGCCTCACTGCAGTGCATCCCCAGTGGTGCCAGTGCACTCTCTGGACTCACTGCACTGCATCCCCAGTGGTGCTAGTGCACACTGTGGACTCACTGTACTGCATCCCCAGTGGTGCCAGTGCACTCTCTGGACTCACTGCAGTGCATCCCCAGTGGTGCCAGTGCACTCTCTGTAGTCATTGCGCTGCATCCCCAGTGGTACCAGTGCACTCTCTGGACTCACTGCACTGCATTCCCAGTGGGGCCAGTGCACTCTCAGGAGTCATTTCAGTGCATCCCCAGTGGTGCCAGTGCACTCTCTGGACTTACTGCAGTGCATCCCCAGTGGTGCCAATGCACTCTCTGGACTCACTGCACTGCATTCCCAAGGTGCCAGTGCACTCTCTGGACTCACTACACTGCATCCCCAGTGGTGCCAGTGCACTCTCTGGACTCACGGCAGTGCATCCCCAGTGGTGCCAGTGCACTCTCTGGACTCACAGCACTGCATCCCCTGTGGTGCCAGTGCACTCTCTGTAGTCATTGCGCTGCATCCCCAGTGGTACCAGTGCACTCCCTGGACTCACTGCACTGCATCCCCAGTGGTGTCAGTGCACTCTGTGGACTCACTGTACTGCATCCCCAGTGGTGCCTGTACACTCTCTGGACTCACTGCAGTGCATCCCCAGTGGTGCCAGTGCACTCTCTGGACTCACTGCACTGCATCAGCAGTGGTGCCAGTGCACTCTGTGGACTCACAGCACTGCATCCCCAGTGGTGCCAGTGCACTCTCTGTAGTCATTGCGCTGCATCCCCAGTGGTACCAGTGCACTCTCTGGACTCACTGCACTGCATCCCCAGTGGGGCCAGTGCACTCTCAGGAGTCATTTCAGTGCATCCCCAGTGGTGCCAGTGCACTCTATGGACTCACTGCAGTGCATCCCCAGTGGTGCCAGTGCACTCTCTGGACTCACTGCAGTGCATCCCCAGTGGTGCCAATGCACTCTCTGGACTCACTGCACTGCATTCCCAAGGTGCCAGTGCACTCTCTGGACTCACTACACTGCATCCCCAGTGGTGCCAGTGCACTCTCTGGACTCACTGCAGTGCATCCCCAGTGGTGCCAGTGCACTCTCTGGACTCACAGCACTGCATCCCCAGTGGTGCCAGTGCACTCTCTGTAGTCATTGCGCTGCATCCCCAGTGGTACCAGTGCACTCTCTGGACTCACTGCACTGCATCCCCAGTGGGGCCAGTGCACTCTCAGGACTCATTTCAGTGCATCCCCAGTGGTGCCAGTGCACTCTCTGGACTCACTGCAGTGCATCCCCAGTGGTGCCAGTGCACTCTCTGGACTCACTGCAGTGCATCCCCAGTGGTGCCAGTGCACTCTCTGGACTCACTGCACTGCATCCCCAGTGGTGCCAGTGCACTCTCTGGAGTCTCTGCAGTGCATCCCCAGTGGTGCCAGTGCACTCTGTGGACTCACTGTACTGCATCCCCAGTGGTGCCAGTGCACTCTCTGGACTCACTGCAGTACATCCCCAATGGTGCCAGTGTACTCTCTGCACTCACTGCAGTGCATCCCCAGTGGTGCCAGTGCACTCTCTGGACTCACTGCAGTGCATCCCCAGTGGTGCCAGTTCACTCTCTGGACTCACTGTACTGCATCCCTAGTGGTGCCAGTGCACTCTCTGGACTCACTGCACTGCATCCCCAGTGGTGCCAGTGCACTCTCTGGACTCACCGCACTGCATCCCCAGTGGTGCCAGTGCACTCTGTGGACTCACTGTACTGCATCCACAGTGGTGCCAGTGCACTCCCTGGACTCACCGCACTGCATCCAGAGTGGTGCCAGTGCACTCTCTAGAGTCACTGCAGTGCATCCCCAGTGGTGCCAGTGCACTCTCTGGACTCACTGCACTGCATCCCCAGTGGTGCCAGTGCACTCTCTGGAGTCACTGCAGTGCATCCCCAGTGGTGCCAGTGCACTCTGTGGACTCACTGCACTGCATCCCCAGTGGTGCCAGTGCACTCTCTGGACTCACTGCACTGCATCCAGATTGGTGCCAGTGCACTCTCTGGACTCACTGCAGTCCATCCCCAGTGGTGCCAGTGCACTCTCTGGACTCACTGCAGTGCATCCCCCGTGGTGCCAGTGCACTCTGTGGACTCACTGCACTGCATCCCCAGTGGTGCCAGTGCACTCTCTGGACTCACTGAACTGCATCCCCAGTGGTGCCAGTGCACTCTCTGTAGTCATTGCGCTGCATCCCCAGTGGTACCAGTGCACTCTCTGGACTCACTGCACTGCATCCCCAGTGGTGCCAGTGCACTCTCTGGACTCACTGCAGTGCATCACCAGTGGTGCCAGTGCACTCTCTGCACTCACTGCACTGCATCCCCAGTGGTGCCAGTGCACTCTCTGGACTCACTGCAGTGCATCCCCAGTGGTGCCAGTGCACTCTCTGTAGTCATTGCGCTGCATCCCCAGTGGTGCCAGGGCACTCTGTGGACTCACTGCACTGCATCCCCAGTGGTGCCAGTGCACTCTCTGGACTCACTGCACTGCATCCCCATTGGTGCCGGTGCACTCTCTAGAGTCACTGCAGTGCATCCCCAGTGGTGCCAGTGCACTCTCTGGAGTCTCTGCAGTACATCTCCAGTGGTGCCAGTGCACTCTCTGGACTCACTGCACTGCATCCCCAGTGGTTCCAGCGCACTCTCTGGACTCACTGCACTGCATCCCCAGTGGTGCTAGTGCACTCTGTGGACTCACTGCAGTGCAGCCCCAGTGGTGCCAGTACACTCTCTGGACTCACTGCAGTGCATCCCCAGTGGTGCCAGTGCACTCTCTGGACTCACTGCAGTGCATCCCCAGTGAAGCCAGTGCACTCTCTGGACTCACTGCACTGCATCTCCAGTGGTGCCAGTGCACTCTCTGGACTCACTGCACTGCATCCCCAGTGCTGCCAGTGCACTCTCTGTAGTCATTGCGCTGCATCCCCAGTGGTACCAGTGCACTCTCTGGACTCACTGCACTGCATCCCCAGTGGTGCCAGTGCACTCTCTGGACTCACTGCAGTGCATCACCAGTGGTGCCCGTGCACTCTCTGGACTCACTGCACTGCATCCCCAGTGGTGCCACTGCACTCTCTGGACTCACTGCAGTGCATCCCCAGTGGTGCCCGTGCAGTCTCTGGACTCACTGCACTGCATCCCAAGTGGTGCCAGTGCACTCTCTGGACTCACTGCACTGCATCCCCAGTGGTTCCAGTGCACTCTCTGGACTCACTGCACTGCATCCCCAGTGGTGCTAGTGCACTCTGTGGACTCACTGCAGTGCATCCCCAGTGGTGCCAGTGCACTCTCTGGACTCACTGAAGTGCATTCTCAGTGGTGCCAGTACACTCTCTGGACTCACTGCAGTGCATCCCCAGTGGTGCCAGTGCACTCTCTGGACTCACTGCAGTGCATCCCCAGTGAAGCCAGTGCACTCTCTGGACTCACTGCACTGCATCTCCAGTGGTGCCAGTGCACTCTCTGGACTCACTGCACTGCATCCCCAGTGGTGCCAGTGCACTCTCTGTAGTCATTGCGCTGCATCCCCAGTGGTACCAGTGCACTCTCTGGACTCACTGCAGTGCATCCCCAGTGGTGCCAGTGCACTCTCTGGACTCACTGCAGTGCATCACCAGTGGTGCCAGTGCACTCTCTGCACTCACTGCACTGCATCCCCAGTGGTGCCAGTGCACTCTCTGGACTCACTGCAGTGCATCCCCAGTGGTGCCAGTGCACTCTCTGTAGTCATTGCGCTGCATCCCCAGTGGTGCCAGGGCACTCTGTGGACTCACTGCACTGCATCCCCAGTGGTGCCAGTGCACTCTCTGGACTCACTGCACTGCATCCCCATTGGTGCCGGTGCACTCTCTAGAGTCACTGCAGTGCATCCCCAGTGGTGCCAGTGCACTCTCTGGAGTCTCTGCAGTGCATCCCCAGTGGTGCCAGTGCACTCTCTGGACTCACTGCACTGCATCCCCAGTGGTTCCAGCGCACTCTCTGGACTCACTGCACTGCATCCCCAGTGGTGCTAGTGCACTCTGTGGACTCACTGCAGTGCAGCCCCAGTAGTGCCAGTGCACTCTCTGGACTCACTTCAGTGCATCCCCAGTGGTGCCAGTACACTCTCTGGACTCACTGCAGTGCATCCCCAGTGGTGCCAGTGCACTCTCTGGACTCACTGCAGTGCATCCCCAGTGAAGCCAGTGCACTCTCTGGACTCACTGCACTGCATCTCCAGTGGTGCCAGTGCACTCTCTGGACTCACTGCACTGCATCCCCAGTGCTGCCAGAGCACTCTCTTAAGTCACTGCACTGCATCCCCTGTGGTGAAAGAGCACTCTCTGGACTCACAGCAGTGCATCCCCAGTGGTGCCAGTGCACTCTCTGGACTCACTGCACTGCATCCCCAGTGGTGCCAGTGCACTCTCTGGACTCACTGCACTGCATCCCCAGTGGTGCTAGTGCACTGTGTGGACTCACTGTACTGCATCCCCAGTGGTGCCAGTGCACTCTCAGGACTCACTGCACTGCATCCCCAGTGGTGCCAGTGCACTCTCTGGACTCACTGCACTGCATCCCCAGTAGTGACAGTGCACTCTCTGGACTCACTGCAGTGCATCCCCAGTGGTGCCAGTGCACTCTGTGGACTCACTGCACTGCATCCCCTGTAGTGCCAGTGCACTCTCTGGACTCACTGCACTGCAGCCCCAGTGGTGCCAGTGCACTCACTGGATTCACTGCACTGCATCCCCAGTGGTGCCAGTGCACTCTCTGGACTCACTGCACTGCATCCCCAGTGGTGCCAGTGCACTCTGTGGACTCACTGTACTGCATCCCCAGTGGTGACAGTGCACTCTCTGGACTCACTGCAGTGCATCCCCAGTGGTGCCAGTGCACTCTCTGGACTCACTGCAGTGCATCCCCACTGGTGCCAAAGCACTCTCTGGACTCACTGCAGTGCATCCCCAGTGGTGCCACTGCACTCTCTGGAGTCACTGCAGTGCATCCCCAGTGGTGCCAGTGCACTCTCTGGACTCATTGAAGTGCATTCTCAGTGGTGCCAGTGCACTCTCTGGACTCACTGCACTGCATCCCCAGTGGTGCCAGTACACTCACTGGACTCACTGCACTGCATCCCCAGTGGTGCCAGTGCACTCTCTGGACTCACTAAACTGCATCCCCAGTGGTGCCCCTGCACTCTCTGGACTCACTGCACTGCATCCCCAGTGGTGCCAGTGCACTCACTGGACTCACTGCAGTGCATCCCCACTGGTGCCAGTGCACTCTCTGGGCTCACTGCAGTGCATCCCCAGTGGTGCCAGTGCACTCTCTGGACTCACTGCACTGCATCCCCAGTGGTGCCAGTGCGCTCTCTGGAGTCACTGCACTGCATCCCCAGTGGTGCCAGTGCACTCTCTGGACTCACCGGGGTGCATCCCCAGTGTTGCCAGTGCACTCTCTGGACTCACTGCACTGCAGCCTTAGTGCTGCCAGTGCACTCTCTGGACTCACTGCACTGCAGCCTTAGTGCTGCCACTGCACTCTCTGGACTCACTGCTCTGCATCCCCAGTGGTGCCAGTGCACTCTCTGGACTCACTGAAGTGCATTCTCAGTGGTGCCAGTGCACTCTCTGGACTCACTGCAGTGCATCCCCATTGGTGCCAGTACACTCACTGGACTGACTGCACTGCATCCCCAGTGGTGCCAGTGCAGTCTCTGGACGCACTGCAATGCAACACCTGTGGTGCCACTGCACTCTCTGGACTCACTGCACTGCATCCCCAGTGGTGCCAGTGCACTCACTGGACTGACTGCAGTGCATCCCCACCGGTGCCAGTGCACTCTCTGGGCTCACTGCAGTGCATCCCCAGTGGTGCCAGCGCACTCTCTGGACTCACTGCACTGCATCCCCAGTGGTGCCTGTGCGCTCTCTGGACTCACTGCACTGCATCCCCAGTGGTGCCACTGCACTCTCTGGAATCACTGCAGTGCATCCCCAGTGGTGCCAGTGCACTCTCTGGACTCACTGCAGTGCATCCCCAGTGGTGCCAGTGCGCTCTCTGCCGTCACTGAACTGCATCCCCCGTGGTGCAAGTGCACTCTCTGGACTCACTGGAGTGCATCACCTGTGGTGCCAGTGCACTCTCTGGACTCACTGCACTGCATCCCCAGTGCTGCCAGTGCACTCTCTGGACTCATTGCACTGCATCCCCAGTGGTGCCAGTGCACTCTCTGGAGTGACTGCAGTGCATCCCCAGTGGTGCCAGTGCACTCTCTGGACTCGCATCACTGCATCCCCAGTGGTGCCAGTGCACTCTCTGGACTCGCGTCACTGCATCCCCAGTGGTGCCAGTGCACTCTCTGGACTCACTGCACTGCATACCCAGTGGTGTCAGTGCGCTCTCTGGACTCACTGCAGTGCATTCCCGCTGGTGCCAGTGCACTCCCTGGACTCACTGCAGTGCATCCCCAGTGGTGCTAGTGCACTCTGGACTCACTGCAGTGCATTCCCAGTGGTGCCAGTGCACTCTCTGGACTCACTGCACTGCATCCCCAGTGGTGCCAGTGCACTCTCTGGACTCACCGCACTGCATCCTGTGTGGTGCCAGTGCACTCTCTGGACTCACTGCACCGCATCCCCAGTGGTGCCAGTGCACTCTCTAGAGTCACTGCGCTGC
Organism: Anser brachyrhynchus; assembly: GCF_964034855.1. Lineage (NCBI taxonomy): Eukaryota > Metazoa > Chordata > Aves > Anseriformes > Anatidae > Anser > Anser brachyrhynchus. The sequence goes on along the minus strand of NW_027663488.1, from coordinate 369,855 downwards.
ATCCCCAGTGGTGCCAGTGCACTCTCTGGACTCACTGTACTGCATCCCCAGTGGTGCCAAAGCACTCTCTGGACTCCCGCCACCGCATCCCCACTGGTGCCAGTCCACTCTCTGGACTCACTGCACTGCATCCCCAGTGGTGCCAGTGCACTCTCTGCACTCATGCACTGCATCCCCAGTGGTGCCAGTGCACTCTCTGGACTCACTGCACTGCATGAACAGTGGTGCCAGTGTAGTCTCTGGACTCACTGCAGTGCATCCCCAGTGGTGCCAGTGCAATCTCAGGACTCACTGCAGTGCAGCTCTAGTTGGTGCCAGTGCACTCTCTGGACTCACTGCAGTGCATCCCCAGTGGTGCCAGTGCACTCTCTGGACTCACTGCACTGCATCCCCAGTGGTGCCAGGGCACTCTCTGGACTCACTGCACTACTCCAGCCGCGGCAGTCGGTCCAGCCGCGGTAGCCCTCCAGCCTCGGCAGCCGCGGCAACCGCGGCAGCTGCTACAGCCGCGGCAGCCGCTCCGTCCGCGGCATACGCGGCAGACTCTCCAACCGCGGCAGCCGCACCAGCCGCGGAAGCCGCGGCAGCCGCTCCAAACGAGGCAGGCGCTCCAACCGCGGCAACCGCTTCAGCCGTGGCAGCCGCTCCACTCGGTAGCGGCTGGAGCGGCTGCCGCGGCTAGAGCGGCTGGAGCGGCTGCCGCGGCTGGAGCTCCTGCCGCGTTTGGAGCGGTTACCGCGGCTGGAGCGGCTGGAGCGGCTGCCGCGGCTGGAGCGGCTGCCGCGGCTGGAGGGGCTAACGCGGCTGGAGAGGCTGACGCGGTTGAAGCGTCTAGAGCGTCTGCCGCGGCTGGAGGGGCTACCGCGGCTGGAGCGGTTGACGCGGCTGGAGCGGAAACCGAGGCTGGAGCGCCACTATCTGGACTCACTGCACTGCATCACCAGTGGTGCCAGTGCACTCACTGGACTCACTGCACTGCATCACCAGTGGTGCCAGTGCACTCTCTGGACTCACTGCACTGCATCCCCAGTGGTGCTAGTGCACTCTCTGGACTCACTGCAGTGCATCCCCAGTGGTGCCAGTGCACTCTCTGGACACACTGAAGTGCATTTTCAGTGGTGCCAGTGAACTCTCTGGACTCACTGCACTGCATCCACAGTGGTGACAGTGCACTCACTGGACTCACTGCACTGCATCCCCAGTGGTGCCAGTGCACTCTCTGGACTCACTGCACTGCATCCCCAGTGGTGCTAGTGCACTCTCTGGACTCACTGCAGTGCATCCCCAGTGGTGCCAGTGCACTCTCTGGACTCACTGAAGTGCATTCTCAGTGGAGCCAGTGCACTCTCTGGACTCACTGCACTGCATCCACAGTGGTGACAGTGCACTCTCTGGACTCACTGCACTGCATCCCCAGTGTTGCCAGTGCACTCTCTGGACTCACTGCAGTGCATCCCCAGTGGTGCCAGTGCACTCTCTGGACTCACTGCACTGCATCCCCAGTGGTGCCAGTGCGCTCTCTGGCCTCATTGCAGGGCATCCCCGGTGGTGCCAGTGCACTCTCTTGACTCACTGCACTGCATCCCCAGTGGTGCCAGTGCACTCTCTGGACTCACTGCGCTGCATCCCAAGTGGTGCCAGTGCACTCCCTGGACTCACTGCACTGCTCCAGCCGCGGCAGCCGCTCCAGCCGCGGTAGCCCTCCTGCCGTGCAGCAGCTCCACTCGGTAGCGGCTGGAGCGGCTGCCGCGGTTGGAGCGGATGGAACGGCTACCGCGGATGTAGAGGCTGGCGCGGCTGGAGGGGCTGGAGCGGCTGCCGCGGCTTCCGCGGCTGGAGCGGCTGCCGCGGTTGGAGAGTCTGCCGCGTATGCCGCGGACGGAGCGGCTGCCGCGGCTGGAGCGGCTGCCGCGGCTGCCGCGGCTGCCGAGGCTGGAGGGCTACCGCGGCTGGAGCGACTGCCGCGGCTGGAGTAGTGCAGTGAGTCCAGAGAGTGCACTGGCACCACTGGGGATGCACTGCAGTGTCTGCAGAGAGTGCCCTGGCACCAATAGGGATGCAGTGCAGTGAGTGCAGAGACTGCACTGGCACCACTGGGGATGCAGTGCAGTGAGTCCAGTGAGTGTACTGGCACCACTGGGGATGCAGCGCAGTGAGTCCAGAGAGTGCACTGGCACCACTGAGAATGCACTTCAGTGTGTCCAGAGAGTGCACTGGCACCACTGGTGATGCACTGCAGTGAGTCCAGAGAGAGCACTGGCAGCACTGGGGATGCAGTGCAGTGAGTCCAGAGAGTGCACTGGCACCACTAAGGATGCACTGCAGTGAGTCCAGAGAGTGCACTGGCAGCACTGGGGATGCACTGCAGTGAGTCCAGAGAGTGCACTGGCACCACTCGGGATGCAGTGCAGTGAGTCCAGAGAGTGCATTAGCACCACTGGGGATGCATTGACGCGAGTCCAGAGAGTGCACTGGCACCACTGGGGATGCACTGCAGTCTCTCCAGAGAGTGCACTGGCACCACTGGGGATGCGGTGCAGTGAGTCCAGAGAGTGCACTGGCAGCAGTGGGGATGCAGTGCAGTGAGTCCAGAGAGTGCACTGGAACCACTGGGGATGCGGTGGCGGGAGTCCAGAGAGTGCTTTGGCACCACTGGGGATGCACTGCAGTGAGTCCAGAGAGTGCACTGGCACCACTGGGGATGCAGCGCCGTGACTCTAGAGAGTGCACTGGCACCACTGGGGACGCGGTGCAGTGAGTCCAGAGAGTGCACTGGCACCACTCAGGGTGCAGTGCGGTGAGTCCAGAGAGTGCACTGGCACCACTGGGGATGCAGTACAGTGAGTCCAGAGAGTGCACTGGCACCACTGGGGATGCAGTGCAGTGAGTCCAGAGAGTGCACTGGCACCACTGGTGATGCAGTGCATTGATTCCAGAGAGTGGCGCTCCAGCCTCGGTTTCCGCTCCAGCCGCGTCAGCCTCTCCAGCCGCGTTAGCCCCTCCAGCCGCGGCAGCCGCTCCAGCCGCGGCAGCCGCTCCAGCCGCTCCAGCCGCGGTAACCGCTCCAAACGCGGCAGGAGCTCCAGCCGCGGCAGCCGCTCCAGCCGCTCTAGCCGCGGCAGCCGCTCCAGCCGCTACCGAGTGGAGCGGCTGCCACGGCTGGAGCGGCTGCCGCGGTTGGAGAGTCTGCCGCGTATGCCGCGGACGGAGCGGCTGCCGCGGCTGGAGCGGCTGCCGCGGCTGCCGCGGCTGCCGAGGCTGGAGGGCTACCGCGGCTGGAGCGACTGCCGCGGCTGGAGTAGTGCAGTGAGTCCAGAGAGTGCACTGGCACCACTGGGGATGCAGTGCAGTGAGTCCAGAGAGTGCACTGTCACCTTTGGGGATGCACTGCAGTGTCTGCAGAGAGTGCCCTGGCACCACTAGGGATGCAGTGCAGTGAGTCCAGAGAGTGCACTGGTACCACTGGAGATGCACTTCAGTGAGTGCAGAGACTGCACTGGCACCACTAGGGATGCAGTGCAGTGAGTCCAGAGAGTGCACTGGCACCACTGGGGATGCAGTGCAGTGAGTCCAGAGACTTCACTGGCACCACTGGGAATGCAGTGCAGTGAGTCCAGAGAGTGCACTGGCACCACTGGGGATGCAGTGCAGTGAGTACAGAGAGTGCACTGGCACCACTGGGGATGCACTGCAGTGAGTCCAGAGAGTGCACTGGCACCACTGGGAATGCAGTGCAGTGAGTGAAGAGAGTGCACTGGCACCACTGGGGATGCACTGCAGTGAGTCCAGAGAGTGCTGTGGCACCACAGGGGATGCAGTGCAGTGAGTCCAGAGAGTGCACTGGCACCAGAGGGAATGCACTGCAGTGAGTCCAGGGATAGCACTGGCACCACTGGGGATGCAGTGCAGTGAGTCCAGAAAGTTCACTGGTACCACTGGAGATGCACTGCAGTGAGTCCAGAGACTGCACTGGCACCACTGGGGATGCACTGCAGTGAGTCCAGTGAGTGAACTGGCACCACTGGGGATGCAGCGCAGTGAGTCCAGAGAGTGCACTGGCACCACTGGGGATGCACTTCAGTGTGTCCAGAGAGTGCACTGGCACCACTGGTGATGCACTGCAGTGAGTCCAGAGAGAGCACTGGCAGCACTGGGGATGCAGTGCAGTGAGTCCAGAGAGTGCACTGGCACCACTAGGGATGCACTGCAGTGAGTCCAGAGAGTGCACTGGCACCACTGGGGATGCAGTGCAGTGAGTCCAGAGAGTGCACTGGCACCACTCGGGATGCAGTGCAGTGAGTCCAGAGAGTGCACTGGCACCACTGGGGATGCAGTGCAGTGAGTCCAGAGAGTGCACTGGCACCACTGGGGTGCAATACAGTGAGTCCAGGGATAGCACTGGCACCACTGGGGATGCAGTGCAGTGAGTCCAGAGAGTGCTCTGGCACCACTGGGGATGCACTGCAGTGAGTCCAGAGAGTGCACTGGCACCACCGGGAATGCACTGCAGTGAGTCCAGAGAGTGCACTGGCATCACTGGGGATGCACTTCAGTGAGTCCAGAGAGTGCACTGGCACCACTGGGGATGCAGTGACGCGAGTCCAGAGAGTGCACTGGCACAACTGGGGATGCAGTGCAGTGAGTCCAGAGAGTGCACTGGCACCACTAGGGATGCACTGCAGTGAGTCCAGAGAGTGCACTGGCACCACTGGGGATGCACTGCAGTGAGTCCAGAGAGTGCACTGGCACCACTCGGGATGCAGTGCAGTGAGTCCAGAGAGTGCATTAGCACCACTGGGGATGCATTGACGCAAGTCCAGAGAGTGCACTGGCACCACTTGGGATGCAGTACAGTGAGTCCAGAGAGTGCACTGGCACCACTGGGGATGCAGTGCAGTGAGTCCAGAGAGTGCACTGGCACCACTGGGGTGCAATACAGTGAGTCCAGGGATACCACTGGCACCACTGGGGATGCAGTGCAGTGAGTCCAGAGAGTGCTCTGGCACCACTGGGGATGCACTGCAGTGAGTCCAGAGAGTGCACTGGCACCACCGGGAATGCACTGCAGTGAGTCCAGAGAGTGCACTGGCATCACTGGGGATGCACTTCAGTGAGTCCAGAGAGTGAACTGGCACCACTGGGGATGCAGTGACGCGAGTCCAGAGAGTGCACTGGCACAACTGGGGATGCAGCGCAGTGACTCTAGAGAGTGCACTGGCACAACTGCGGATTCGGTGCAGTGAGTCCAGAGAGTGCACTGGCACCACAGGTGATGCAGTGCAGTGAGTCCAGAAAGTGCACTGGCAGCACTGGGGATGCAGTGCAGTCAGTCCAGAGAGTGCACTGGCACCACTGGTGATGCACTCCAGTGAGTCCAGATAGTGCACTTGCACCACGGGGGATGCAGTGCAGTGAGGCCAGAGAGTGCACTGGCAGCATTGGGGTGCAGTTCAGTGAGTCCAGAGAGTGCACTGGCACCACTGGGGATGCAGTGGAGTGAGTCCAGAGAGTGCACTGGCACCACTGGGGATGCAGTGCAGTCAGTCCTGAGAGTACACTGGCTCCAACGGGGATGCCCTGCAGTGAGTCCAGAGAGTGCACTGGCAGCACTGGGGATGCAGTGCAGTGAGTCCAGAGAGTGCACTGGAACCACTGGGGGTGCGGTGGCGGGAGTCCAGAGAGTGCACTGGCACCACTCAGGGAGCAGTGCGGTGAGTCCAGAGAGTGCACTGGCACCACTGGGGATGCAGTACAGTGAGTCCAGAGAGTGCACTGGCACCACTGGGGATGCAGTACAGTGAGTCCAGAGAGTGCACTGGCACCACTGGGGATGCACTGCAGTGAGTCCACAGAGTGCACTAGCACCACTGGGGATGCACTGCAGTGAGTCCAGAGAGTGCACTGGCACAACCGGGAATGCACTGCAGTGAGTCCAGAGAGTGCCGTGGCACCACTGGGGATGCAGTGCAGTGAGTCCAGAGAGTGCAGTGGCACTACTGGGGATGCCCTGCAGTGAGTCCAGAGAGTGCACTGGCAGCACTGGGGATGCAGTTTAGTGAGTCCAGAGAGAGCACTGGCACCACTGGGGATGCACTTCAGTGACTCCACAGAGTGCACTGGCACCACTGGGGATGCAGTGCAGTGAGTCCAGAGAGTGCTCTGGCACCACTGGGGATGCAGTGCAGTGAGTCCAGTGAGTGCACTGGCACCACTGGGGATGCACTGCAGTGAGTCCAGAGAGTGCAGTGGCACCACAGAGAATGCACTTCAGTGAGTCCAGAGAGTGCACTGGCACCACTGGGGATGCACTGCAGTGAGTCCAGAGAGTGCACTGGCACCAATGGGGATGCACTACAGTGAGTCCAGGGATAGCACTGGCACCACTGGGGATGCAGTGCAGTGAGTCCAGAGAGTGCACTGGCACCACTGGGGATGCAGTGCAGTGAGTCCAGAGAGTGCACTGGCACCACTGATGATGCAGTACAGTGAGTCCAGTGAGTGCACTGGCACAACTGGGGATGTAGTGCAGTGACTCGAGAGAGTGCACTGGAACCACTGGGGATGCAGTGCCGCGAGTCCAGAGAGTGCACTGGCTCCACTGGGGATGTGGTGCCGGAGGTCCAGAGAGTGCATTGGCACCACTGGGAATGCAGTGCAGTGACTCCAGAGAGTGCACTGGCACCACTGGGGATGCACTGCAGTGAGCCCAGAGAGTGCACTGGCACCACTGGGGATGTGGTGCCGGTAGTCCAGAGAGTGCTCTGGCATCGCTGGGGATGCACTGCAGTTACTCCAGAGAGTGCACAGGCACCACTGGGGATGCACATCAGTGAGTCCAGAGAGTGCACTGGCACCACTGGGGATGCAGTGCAGCAAGTCCAGAGAGTTCACTGGCACCACTGGGGATGCAGTGCAGTGAGTCCAGTGAGTGTACTGGCACCACTGGGGATGCACTGCAGTGAGTCCAGAGAGTACATTGGCACCACTTGGGATGCACTGCAGTGAGTCCAGAGAGTGCACTTGCACCACTGGGGATGCAGTGCAGTGAGTCCAGAGAGTGCACTGGCACCACTGGGGATGCACTGCAGTGAGTCCAGAGAGTGCACTGGCACCACTGGGGATGCACTGCAGTGAGTCCACAGAGTGCACTGGCACCACAGGGGATGCAGCGCAGTGAGTCCAGAGAGTGCACTGGCACCACTGGGGATGCACTGCAGTGAGTCCAGAGAGTGCTCTGGCACCACTGGAGATGCAGTGCAGTGAGTCCAGAGAGTGCACTAGCACCACTGGGGATGCAGTGCAGTCAGTCCAGTGAGTGTACTGGCACCACTGGGGATGCCCTTCAGTGAGTCCAGAGAGTGCACTGGCACCACTGGGGATGCACTGCAGTGAGTCCACAGAGTGCACGGGCTCCACTGGGGATGCACTGCAGTGAGTCCACAGAGTGCACTGGCACCACTGGGGATGCAGTGCAGTGAGTCCAGAGATCGCACTGGCTCCACTGGGGATGCAGTGCAGTGAGTCCAGAGAGTGCTCTGGCACCACTGGGGATGCAGTGCAGTGAGTCCAGAGAGTGCACTGGCACCACTGGGGATGCAGTGCAGTGAGTCCAGAGAGTGCTCTGGCACCACTGGGGATGCAGTGCAGTGAGTCCAGAGAGTGCAGTGGCACCACTGGTGATGCACTGCAGTTACTCCAGAGAGTGCACTGGCACCACTGGGGATGCGGTGCGGTGAGTCAAGAGAGTGCACTGGCACCACTGAGAATGCCCTTCAGTGAGTCCAGAGAGTGTACTGGCACCACTGGGGATGCACTTCAGTGAGTCCAGAGAGCGCACTGGCACCACGGGGGATGCAGTGCAGTGAGTCCAGAGAGTGCACTTGCACCACTGAGAATGCACTTCAGTGAGTCCAAAGAGTGCACTGGCACCACTGGGGATGCACTGCAGTGAGTCCAGAGATCGCACTGGCTCCACTGGGGATGCAGTGCAGTGAGTCCAGAGAGTGCTCTGGCACCACTGGGGATGCAGTGCAGTGAGTCCAGAGAGTGCACGGGCTCCACTGGGGATGCAGTGCAGTGAGTCCAGAGAGTGCACTGGCACCACTGGGGATGCAGTACAGTGAGTCCAGAGAGTGCACTGGCACCACTGGGGATGCACAGCAGTGAGTACAGAGAGTGCATTGGCACCACTGGGGATGCAGTGCAGTGAGTCTAGAGAGTGCACTGGCACCATTGGAGATGCAGTGCAGTGAGTCCAGAGAGTGCACTGGCACCACTGGGGATGCAGTGCAGTGAGTCCAGAGAGTGCACTGGCACCACTGGGGATGCACTGCAGTGAGTCCAGAGAGTGCACTGGAACCACTGGGGATGCACTGCAGTGAGTCCAGAGACTGCACTGGCTCCACTGGTAATGCAGTGCAGTGAGTCCAGTGAGTGTACTGGCACCACTGGGGATGCACTGCAGTGAGTCCAGAGACTGCATTGGCACCACTTGGGATGCACTGCAGTGAGTCCAGAGAGTGCACTTGCACCACTGGGGATGCAGTGCAGTGAGTCCAGAGAGTGCACTGACACCACTGGGGATGCAGTGCAGTGAGTCCAGAGAGTGCACTGGCACCAATGGGGATGCACAGCAGTGAGTCCACAGAGTGCACTGGCACCACTGGGGATGCAGTGCAGTGAGTCCAGAGAGTGCACTGGTGCCACTGGGGATGCAGTACAGTGAGTCCAGAGAGTGCACTGGCACCACTGGGGATGCACAGCAGTGAGTCCAGAGAGTGCACTGGCACCACTGGGGATGCAGTGCAGTGAGTCCAGAGAGTGCACTGGCACCATTGGAGATGCAGTGCAGTGAGTCCAGAGAGTGCACTGGCACCACTGGGGATGCACTGCAGTGAGTCCAGAGAGTGCACTGGCACCACTGGGGATGCAGTGCAGTGAGTCCAGAGAGTGCACTGGCACCACTGGGGATGCACTGCAGTGAGTCCAGAGAGTTCACTGGCACCACTGGAGATGCACTTCAGTGAGTGCAGAGACTGCACTGGCACCACTGGGGATGCAGTGCAGTGAGTCCAGTGAGTGCACTGGCACCACTGGGGATGCACTGCAGTGAGTCCAGAGAGTGCATTGGCACCACTTGGGATGCACAGCAGTCAGTCCAGACAGTGCACTTGCACCACTGCGGATGCAGTGCAGTGAGTCCAGAGAGTGCACTGGCACCACTGGGGATGCACTGCTGTGAGTCCAGAGAGTGCACTGGCACCAATGGGGATTCACAGCAGTGAGTCCACAGAGTGCACTGGCACCACTGGGGATGCAGTACAGTGAGTCCAGAGAGTGCACTGGCACCACTGGGGATGCAGTGCAGTGAGTCATGAGAGTGCACTGGCAGCACTGGGGATGCAGTGCAGTGAGTCCAGAGAGTGCACTAGCACCACTGGGGATGCAGTGCAGTCAGTCCAGAGAGTGTACTGGCACCACTGGGGATGCACTGCAGTGAGTCCAGAGAATGCACTGGCACCACTGAGAATGCACTTCAGGGAGTCCAGAGAGTGCACTTGCACCACTGGGGATGCAGTGCAGTGAGTCCACAGAGTGCACTGACACCACTGGGGATGCAGTGCAGTGAGTCCAGAGAGTGCTTTGGCACCACTGGGGATGAACAGCAGTGAGTCCAGAGAGTGCATTGGCACCACTGGAGATGCAGTGCAGTGAGTCCAGAGAGTGCACTGGCACCATTGGAGATGCAGTGCAGTGAGTCCAGAGAGTGCACTGGCACCACTGGGGATGCAGTGCAGTGAGTCCAGAGAGTGCACTGGCACCACTGGGGATGCAGTGCAGTGAGTCCAGAGAGTGCACTTGCACCACTGGGGATGCAGTGCAGTGAGTCCAGAGAGTGCACTGGCACCACTGGGGATGCAGTGCAGTGAGTCCAGAGAGTGCACTGGCACCACTGGGGATGCAGTGCAGTGAGTCCAGAGAGTGCACTGGCACCATTGGAGATGCAGTGCAGTGAGTCCAGAGAGTGCACTGGCACCACTGGGGATGCAGTGCAGTGAGTCCAGACAGTGCACTGGCACCACTGGGAATGCAGTGCAGTGAGTCCAGAGAGTGCACTGGCACCACTGGTGATGCACTGCAGTGAGTGCAGAGACTGCACTGGCACCACTGGGGATGCAGTGCAGTGAGTCCAGTGAGTGTACTGGCACCACTTCGGATGCACTGCAGTGAGTCCAGAGAGTGCATTGGCACCACTTGGGATGCACAGCAGTGAGTCCAGACAGTGCACTTGCACCACTGCGGATGCAGTGCAGTGAGTCCAGAGAGTGCACTGGCACCACTGGGGATGCAGTGCAGTGAGTCCAGAGAGTGCACTGGCACCAATGGGGATTCACAGCAGTGAGTCCACAGAGTGCACTGGCACCACTGGGGATGCAGTACAGTGAGTCCAGAGAGTGCACTGGCACCACTGGGGATGCACTGCAGTGAGTCCAGAGAGTGCTCTGGCACCACTGGCGATGCAGTGCAGTGAGTCCAGAGAGTGCACTAGCACCACTGGGGATGCAGTGCAGTCAGTCCAGTGAGTGTACTGGCACCACTGGGGATGCACTGCAGTGAGTCCAGAGAGTGCACTGGCACCACTGAGAATGCACTTCAGTGAGTCCAGAGAGTGCACTGGCACCACTGAGAATGCACTTCAGTGAGTCCAGAGAGTGCACTTGCACCACTGCGGATGCAGTGCAGTGAGTCCAGAGAGTGCACTGGCACCAATGGGGATGCACAGCAGTGAGTCCACAGAGTGCACTGGCACCACTGGGGATGCAGTGCAGTGAGTCCAGAGAGTGCACTAGCACCACTGGGGATGCAGTGCAGTCAGTCCAGTGAGTGTACTGGCACCACTGGGGATGCACTGCAGTGAGTCCAGAGAGTGCACTGGCACCACTGAGAATGCACTTCAGTGAGTCCAGAGAGTGCACTGGCACCACTGGGGATGCACTGCAGTGAGTCCACAGAGTGCACTGGCACCACTGGGGATGCAGTGCAGTGAGTCCAGAGAGTGCACTGGCACCACTGGGGATGCACTTCAGTGAGTCCAGAGAGTGCACGGGCTCCACTGGGGATGCACTGCAATGAGTCCACAGAGTGCACTGGCACCACTGGGGATGCAGTGCAGTGAGTCCAGAGAGTGCACTGGCTCCACTGGGGATGCAGTGCAGTGAGTCCAGAGAGTGCTCTGGCACCACTGGGGATGCAGTGCAGTGAGTCCACAGAGTGCACTAGCACCGCTGGGGATGCAGTGCAGTGAGTCCAGAGAGTGCACTGGCAACACTGGGGATGCACTGCAGTGAGTCCAGAGAGTGCACTGGCACCACTGGGGATGCAGTGCAGTGAGTCCAGAGTGTGCACTGGCACCACTGGGAATGCAGTGCAGTGAGTCCAGAGATCGCACTGGCACCACGGGGGATGCACTTCAGTGAGTCCAGAGAGTGCACTGGCACCACTGGGGATGCACTGCAGTGAGTCCAGAGAGTGCACTGGCACCACTGGGGATGCACTGCAGTGAGTCCAGAGAGTGCACTGGCACCACTGGGGATGCACTGCAGTGAGTCCAGAGAGTGCACTGGCACCAGAAAGAATGCACTGCAGTGAGTCCAGTGAGTGCACTGGCATCACTGGGGATGCAGTGCAGTGAGTGCAGGGAGTACACTGGCACCACTGGGGATGCAGTGCAGTGAGTCCAGAGAGTGCAGTGGCACCACTGGGGATGCAGTGCAGTGAGTCCAGAGAGTGCACAGGCAGCACTGGTGATGCAGTGCAGTGAGTCCAGAGAGTGCTCTGGCACCACTGGGGATGCAGTGCAGTGAGTCCAGAGAGTGCACTGGCACCACTGGGGATGCAGTGCAGTGAGTCCAGAGAGTGCTCTGGCACCACTGGGGATGCAGTGCAGTTACTCCAGAGAGTGCACTGGCACCACTGGGGATGCGGTGCGGTGAATCCAGAGAGTGCACTGGCACCACTGGTGATGCACTGCAGTGAGTCCAGAGAGTGCACTGGCACCACTGAGAATGCCCTTCAGTGAGTCCAGAGAGTGCACTGGCACCACTGGGGATGCACTGCAGTGAGTCCACAGAGTGCACTAGCACCACTGGGGATGCAGTGCAGTGAGTCCAGAGAGTGTACTGGCACCACTGGGGATGCACTGCAGTGAGTCCAGAGAGTGCACTGGCACCACTGAGAATGCACTTCAGTGAGTCCAGAGAGCGCACTGGCACCACTGGGGATGCAGTGCAGTGAGTCCAGAGAGTGCACTGGCACCACTGAGAATGCACTTCAGTGAGTCCAAAGAGTGCACTGGCACCACTGGGGATGCACTGCAGTGAGCCCAGAGAGTGCACTGGCACCACTGGAGATGCAGTACAGTGAGTCCAGTGAATGCACTGGCAACACTGGGGATGCAGTGCAGTGAGTCCAGAGAGTGCACTGGCACCACTGGTGATGCAGTATAGTGAGTCCAGTGAGTGCACTGGCACCACTGGGGATGCAGTGCAGTGAGTCCAGAGAGTGCACTGGCACCACTGATGATGCAGTACAGCGAGTCCAGTGAGTGCACTGGCACCACTGGGGATGTAGTGCAGTGACTTGAGAGAGTGCACTGGCACCACTGGGGATGCAGTGCAGTGACTCTAGAGAGTGCACTGGCACCACTGGGGATGCACAGCAGTGAGTCCAGAGAGTGCATTGGCACCACTGGGGATGCAGTGCAGTGAGTCCAGAGAGTGCACTGGCACCACTGGGGATGCACTGCAGTGAGTCCACAGAGTGCACTCGTACCACTGGGGATGCAGTGCAGTGAGTCCAGAGAGTGCACTGGCACCACTGGTGATGCAGTATAGTGAGTCCAGTGAGTGCACTGGCACCACTGGGGATGCACTGCAGTGAGTCCAGAGAGTGCACTGGCACCACTGGGGATGCACTGCAGTCAGTCCAGAGAGTGCACTGGCACCACTGATGATGCAGGACAGTGAGTCCAGTGAGTGCACTGGCACCACTGGGCATGTAGTGCAGTGACTCGAGAGAGTGCACTGGCACCACTGGGGATGCAGTGCAGTGACTCCAGAGAGTGCACTGGCACCACTTGGGATGCAGTGCAGTGAGTCCAGAGAGTGCACTGGCACCACTGGGGATGCAGTGCAGTGAGTCCAGAGAGTGCATTGGCACCACTGGGGATGCAGTGCAGTGAGTCCAGAGAGTGTACTGGCACCACTGGGGATGCACTGCAGTGAGTCCAGAGAGTGCACTGGTACCACTGGGGATGCAGTGCAGTGAGTCCAGAGAGTGCACTGGCACCACTGGGGATGCACTGCAGTGAGTCCAGAGAGTGCACTGGCACCACTGGGGATGCAGTGCAGTGAGTCCAGAGAGTGCACTGGCACCACTGGGGATGCAGTGCAGTGAGTCCAGAGAGTGCACTGGCAGCACTGGGGATGCAGTGCAGTGAGTCCAGAGAGTGCACTGGCACCACAGGGGATGCAGTGCAGTGAGTCCAGAGAGTGCACTGGCACCACTGGGGATGCACTGCAGTGAGTCCAGAGAGCGCACTGGCACCACTGGGGATGCACTGCAGTGAGTCCACAGAGTGCACTGGCACGACTGAGAATGCACTTCAGTGAGTCCAGAGAGTGCACTAGCACCACTGGGGATGCAGTGCAGTGAATCCAGTGAGTGCACTGGCACCACTGGGGATGCAGTGCAGTGAGTCAAGAGAGTGCACTGGCACCACTGGGGATGCACTGCAGTGAGCCCAGAGAGTGCACTGGCACCACTGGGGATGCGGTGCCGGGAGTCCAGAGAGTGCACTGGCACCACTGGGGATGCAGTGCAGTGAGTCCAGAGAGTGCACTGGCACCACTGGGGATGCAGTGCAGTGAGTCCAGAGAGTGCTGTGGCACCACAGGGGATGCAGTGCAGTGAGTCCAGAGAGTGCACTGGCACCAGAGGGAATGCACTGCAGTGAGTCCAGTGAGTGCACTGGCACCACTGGGGATGCAGTGCAGTGAGTGCAGAGAGTGCACTGGCACCACTGGGGATGCACTGCAGTGAGTCCAGTGAGTGCACTGGCAACACTGGGGATGCAGTGCAGTGAGTGCAGAGAGTGCACTGGCACCACTGGACATGCAGTGCAGTGAGTCCAGAGAGTGCAGTGGCACCACTGGGGATGCAGTGCAGTGAGTCCAGAGAGTGCACTGGCAGCACTGGGGATGCAGTGCAGTGAGTCCAGAGAGTGCACTGGCAATACTGGGGATGCAGTGCAGTGAGTCCAGAGAGTGCAGTGGCACCACTGGGGATGCACTGCAGTGAGTCCAGAGAGTGCACTGGCACCACTGGGGATGCAGTGCAGTGAGTCCAGAGAGTGCTCTGGCACCACTGGGGATGCACTTCAGTGAGTCCAGAGAGTGCACTGGCACCACAGGTGATGCACTGCAGTGAGTCCAGAGAGTGCACTGGCACCACTGGGGATGCAGTGCAGTGAGTCCAGAGAGTGCACTGGCACCACTGGGGATGCACTGCAGTGAGTCCAGAGAGTGCACTGGCACCAGAGGGAATGCAGTGCAGTGAGTCCAGAGAGTGCACTGGCACCACTGGGTATGCAGTGCAGTGAGTGCAGAGAGTGCACTGGCACAACTGGGGATGCAGTGCAGTGAGTCCAGAGAGTGCAGTGACACCACTGGGGATGCAGTGCAGTGAGTCCAGGAGTGCACAGGCAGCACTGGGGATGCAGTGCAGTGAGTCCAGAGAGTGCACTGGCACCACTGGGGATGCAGTGCAGTGAGTCCAGAGAGTGCACTGGCACCAATGGGGATGCAGTGCAGTGAGTCCAGTGAGTGTACTGGCACCACTGGGGATGCACTGCAGTGAGTCCAGAGAGTGCACTGGCACCACTGATAATGCAGTGCAGTGAGTCCAGAGAGTGCACTGGCACCACTGAGAATGCACTTCAGTGAGTCCAAAGAGTGCACTGGCACCACTGGGGATGCACTGCAGTGAGTCCAGAGAGTGCACTAGCACCACTGGGAATGCAGTACAGTGAGTCCAGTGAGTGCACTGGCACCACTGGGGATGTAGTGCAGTGACTCGAGAGAGTGCACTGGCACCACTGGGGATGCAGTGCAGTGAGTCCAGAGAGTGCACTGGTACCACTTGGGATGCAGTGCAGTGAGTCCAGTGAGTGCACTGGCACCACTGGGGATGCAGTGCAGTGAGTCCAGAGAGTGCATTGGCACCACTTGTGATGCAGTGCAGTGAGTCCAGAGAGTGCACTGGCACCACTGGGGATGCACTGCAGTCACTCCAGAGAGTGCACTGGCACCACTGATGATGCAGTGCAGTGAGTCCAGTGAGCGCACTGGCACCACTGGGGATGTAGTGCAGTGACTCGAGAGAGTGCACTGGCACCACTGGGGATGCAGTGCAGTGAGTCCAGAGAGTGCACTGGCACCACTTGGGATGCAGTGCAGTGAGTCCAGAGAGTGCACTGGCACCACTGGGGAT
Organism: Anser brachyrhynchus; assembly: GCF_964034855.1. NCBI lineage: Eukaryota > Metazoa > Chordata > Aves > Anseriformes > Anatidae > Anser > Anser brachyrhynchus. Next base: position 354,306 of record NW_027663488.1, on the reverse strand, counting down.
GCACTGTAGTGAGTCCAGAGAGTGCAGTGGCACCACTGGGGATGCAGTGCAGTGAGTCCAGAGAGTGCACTGGCACCACTGGGAATGCACTGCAGTGAGTCCAGAGAGTGCACTGGTACCACTGGGGATGCAGTGCAGTGAGTCCAGAGAGTGCACTGGCAGCACTGGGGATGCAGTGCAGTGAGTCCAGAGAGTGCACTGGCACCAGAGGGAATGCACTGCAGTGAGTCCAGAGAGTGCACTGGCACCACTGGGGATGCAGTGCAGTGAGTGCAGAGAGTGCACTGGAACCACTGGACATGCAGTGCAGTGAGTCCAGAGAGTGCAGTGGCACCACTGGGGATGCAGTGCAGTGAGTCATGAGAGTGCACTGGCAGCACTGGGGATGCAGTGCAGTGAGTCCAGTGAGTACACTGGCACCACTGGGGATGCAGTGCAGTGAGTCAAGAGAGTGCACTGGCACCACTGGGGATGCACTGCAGTGAGTCTAGAGAGTGCACTAGCACCACTGGGGAATGCAGTGCAGTGAGTCCAGTGAGTACACTGGCACCACTGGGGATGCACTGCAGTGAGCCCAGAGAGTGCACTGGCACCACTGGGGATGCGGTGCCGGGAGTCCAGAGAGTGCTTTGGCACCACTGGGGATGCACTGCAGTTACTCCAGAGAGTGCACTGGCAACACTGGGGATGCAGTACAGTGAGTCCGGAGAGTGCACTGGCACCACTGGGGATGCACTGCAGTGAGTCCAGAGAGTGCACTGGCACCAACGGGGATGCACTGCAGTGAGTCCAGAGAGTGCACTGGCACCACTGGGGATGCACTTCAGTGAGTCCAGAGAGTGCACGGGCTCCACTGGGGATGCAGTGCAGTGAGTCCAGAGAGTGCACTGGCACCACTGGGGATGCAGTGCAGTGAGTCCAGAGAGTGCACTGACACCACTGGGGATGCACTGCAGTGAGTCCACAGAGTGCACTGGCACCACTGGGGATGCAGTGCAGTGAGTCCAGAGAGTGCACTGGCACCACTGGGGATGCAGTGCAGTGAGTCCAGAGAGTGCACTGGCACCACTGGGGATGCAGTGTAGTGAGTGCAGAGAGTGCACTGTGAACACTGGGGATGCAGTGCAGTGAGTCCAGAGAGTGCACTGGCACCACTGGAGATGCAGTGCAGTGAGTCCAGAGAATGCACTGGCACCACTGGGGCTGCACTGCAGTGAGTCCAGAGAGTGCAGTGGCACCACTGGGGCTGCAGTGCAGTGAGTCCAGAGAGTGCACTGGCACCACTGGGGATGTAGTGCAGTGAGTCCAGAGAGTGCACTGGCACCACTGGGGATGCAGTGCAGTGAGTCCAGAGAGTGCACTGGCACCACTGGGGATGCAGTGCAGTGACTCTAGAGAGTGCACTGGCACCACTGGGGATGCACTGCAGTGAGTCCAGAGAGTGCACTGGCACCACTGGGAATGCAGTGCAGTGAGTGAAGAGAGTGCACTGGCACCACTGGGGATGCACTGCAGTGAGTCCAGAGAGTGCACTGGCACCACTGGGGATGCAGTGCAGTGAGTCCAGAGAGTGCACTGGCACCACTGGGGATGCAGTGCAGTGAGTCCAGAGAGTGCACTGGCACCACTGGGAATGCACTGCAGTGAGTCCAGAGAGTGCACTGGCACCAATGGGGATGCAGCGCAGTGAGTCCAGAGACTGCACTGGCACCACTGGGGATGCAGCGCAGTGACTCCAGTGAGTGCACTGGTACCACTGGGGATGCACTGCAGTGAGTCCAAAGAGTGCACTGGCACAACTGGAGATGCAGTGCAGTGAGTCCAGAGAGTGCACTGGCACCACTGGGGCTGCACTGCAGTGAGTCCAGAGTGTGCACTGGCACCACTGGGGATGCACTGCAGTGAGTCCAGAGATTGCACTGGCACCACTGGGGATGCACCTCAGTGAGTCCAGAGAGTGCACTGGCACCACTGGGGATGCACTGCAGTGAGTCCAGAGAATGCACTGGCACCACTGGGGATGCAGTGCAGTGAGTCCAGAGAGTGCACTGGCACCACTGGGGATGCAGTGCAGTGAGTCCAGAGAGTGCACTGGCACCAGAGGGAATGCACTGCAGTGAGTCCAGAGAGTGCACTGGCACCACTGTGGATGCACTGCAGTGAGTCCAGAGAGTGCACTGGCACCACTGGGGATGCAGTGCAGTGAGTCCAGAGAGTGCACTGGCACCACTGGGGATGCACTGCAGTGAGTCCAGGGAGTGCACTGGCACCACTGGGGATGCACTGCAGTGAGTCCAGGGAGTGCTCTGTCACCGCTGGGGATGCAGTACAGTGAGTCCACAGAGTGCACTGGTACCAGTGGGGATGCAGTACAGTGAGTCCAGAGAGTGCAGTGGCACCATTGGGCATGCAGTGCAGTGAGTCCAGAGAGTGCACTGGCTTCACTGGGGATGCACTGCAGTGAGTCCAGAGAGTGCACTGGCACCACTGGGGATGCTGTGCAGTGAGTCCAAAGACTTCACTGGCAAAACTGGGGATGCAGTGCAGTGAGTCCAGAGAGTGCACTGGCACCACTGGGGATGCAGTGCAGTGAGTCCAGAGATTGCACTGGCACCACCGGGGCTGCAGTGCAGTGAGTCCAGAGACTGCACTGGCACCACTGTGAATGCAGTGCAGTGAGTCCAGAGAGTGCACTGGCACCACTGGTGATGCAGTACAGTGAGTCCAGAGAGTGCACTGGCACCACTGGGGATGCACTGCAGTGAGTCCAGAGAGTGCACTGGCACCACTGGGGATGCACTACAGTGAGTCCAGAGATTGCACTGGCACCACTGGGGATGCAGTGCACTGAGGCCAGAGAGTGCACTGGCACCACTGGGGATGCAGTGCATTGAGTCCAGAGAGTGCACTGGCACAACTGGGGATGCACTTCAGTGAGTCCAGAGAGTGCACTGAACACCACTGGGGATGCAGTGCAGTGAGTCCAGAGAGTGCACTGGCACCACTGGTGATGCAGTGCAGTGAGTCCAGAGAGTGCTCTGGCACCACTGGGGATGCACTGCAGTGAGTCCAGAGAGTACACTGAACACCACTGGGGATGCAGTGCAGTGAGTCCAGAGAGTGCACTGACACCACTGGTGATGCAGTGCAGTGAGTCCAGAGAGTGCTCTGGCACCACTGGGGATGCACTGCAGTGAGTCCAGAGAGTACACTGGCACCACTGGGGATGCAGTGCAGTGAGTCCAGAGAGTTCACTGGCACCACTGGGGATGCAGTCCAGTGAGTCCAGTGAGTGCACTGGCACCACTGGGGATGCAGTGCAGTGACTGCAGAGAGTACACTGGCACCACCGGGGATTCACTGCAGTGAGTCCAGAGAGTGCACTGGCACCACCTGTGATGCAGTGCAGTGAGTCCAGTCAGTGCACTGGCACCACTGGGGATGCAGTGCTGTGACTCCGGAGAGCGCACTGGCACCACTGGGGATGCAGTGCAGTCAGTCCAGTGAGTGCACTGGCACCACTGGGGGTGCAGTACAGTGAGTCCAGAGAGTGCACTGACACCACTGGGGATGCACTGCAGTGAGTCCAGACAGTGCACTGGCACCACTGGGGATGCAGTGCAGTGAGTCCAGAGACTGCACTGGCACCACTGGGGATGCAGTGCAGTGAGACCAGAGAGTGCACTGGCACCACTGGGGATGCACTGCAGTGAGTCCAGAGAGTGCACTGGCACCACTGGGGATGCACTGCAGTTAGTCCAGAGAGTGCACTGTCACCACTGGGGATGCAGTACAGTGAGTCCACATAGTGCACTGGCACCAGTGGGGATGCAGTACAGTGAGTCCAGAGAGTGCACTGGCACCACTGGACATGCAGTGCAGTGAGTCCAGAGAGTGCACTGGCACCACTGGGGATGCACTTCAGTGACTCCACAGAGTGCACTGGCACCACTGGGGATGCACTGCAGTGAGTCTAGAGAGTGCACTAGCACCACTGGGGAATGCAGTGCAGTGAGTCCAGTGAGTACACTGGCACCACTGGGGATGCACTGCAGTGAGCCCAGAGAGTGCACTGGCACCACTGGGGATGCGGTGCCGGGAGTCCAGAGAGTGCTTTGGCACCACTGGGGATGCACTGCAGTTACTCCAGAGAGTGCACTGGCAACACTGGGGATGCAGTACAGTGAGTCCGGAGAGTGCACTGGCACCACTGGGGATGCACTGCAGTGAGTCCAGAGAGTGCACTGGCACCAACGGGGATGCACTGCAGTGAGTCCAGAGAGTGCACTGGCACCACTGGGGATGCACTTCAGTGAGTCCAGAGAGTGCACGGGCTCCACTGGGGATGCAGTGCAGTGAGTCCAGAGAGTGCACTGGCACCACTGGGGATGCAGTGCAGTGAGTCCAGAGAGTGCACTGGCACCACTAGGGATGCACTGCAGTGAGTCCACAGAGTGCACTGGCACCACTGGGGATGCAGTGCAGTGAGTCCAGAGAGTGCACTGGCACCACTGGGGATGCAGTGCAGTGAGTCCAGAGAGTGCACTGGCACCACTGGGGATGCAGTGTAGTGAGTGCAGAGAGTGCACTGTGAACACTGGGGATGCAGTGCAGTGAGTCCAGAGAGTGCACTGGCACCACTGGAGATGCAGTGCAGTGAGTCCAGAGAATGCACTGGCACCACTGGGGCTGCACTGCAGTGAGTCCAGAGAGTGCAGTGGCACCACTGGGGCTGCAGTGCAGTGAGTCCAGAGAGTGCACTGGCACCACTGGGGATGTAGTGCAGTGAGTCCAGAGAGTGCACTGGCACCACTGGGGATGCAGTGCAGTGAGTCCAGAGAGTGCACTGGCACCACTGGGGATGCAGTGCAGTGACTCTAGAGAGTGCACTGGCACCACTGGGGATGCACTGCAGTGAGTCCAGAGAGTGCACTGGCACCACTGGGAATGCAGTGCAGTGAGTGAAGAGAGTGCACTGGCACCACTGGGGATGCACTGCAGTGAGTCCAGAGAGTGCACTGGCACCACTGGGGATGCAGTGCAGTGAGTCCAGAGAGTGCACTGGCACCACTGGGGATGCAGTGCAGTGAGTCCAGAGAGTGCACTGGCACCACTGGGAATGCACTGCAGTGAGTCCAGAGAGTGCACTGGCACCAATGGGGATGCAGCGCAGTGAGTCCAGAGACTGCACTGGCACCACTGGGGATGCAGCGCAGTGACTCCAGAGAGTGCACTGGTACCACTGGGGATGCACTGCAGTGAGTCCAAAGAGTGCACTGGCACAACTGGAGATGCAGTGCAGTGAGTCCAGAGAGTGCACTGGCACCACTGGGGCTGCACTGCAGTGAGTCCAGAGTGTGCACTGGCACCACTGGGGATGCACTGCAGTGAGTCCAGAGATTGCACTGGCACCACTGGGGATGCACCTCAGTGAGTCCAGAGAGTGCACTGGCACCACTGGGGATGCACTGCAGTGAGTCCAGAGAATGCACTGGCACCACTGGGGATGCAGTGCAGTGAGTCCAGAGAGTGCACTGGCACCACTGGGGATGCAGTGCAGTGAGTCCAGAGAGTGCACTGGCACCAGAGGGAATGCACTGCAGTGAGTCCAGAGAGTGCACTGGCACCACTGTGGATGCACTGCAGTGAGTCCAGAGAGTGCACTGGCACCACTGGGGATGCAGTGCAGTGAGTCCAGAGAGTGCACTGGCACCACTGGGGATGCACTGCAGTGAGTCCAGAGAGTGCACTGGCACCACTGGGGATGCACTGCAGTGAGTCCAGGGAGTGCTCTGTCACCGCTGGGGATGCAGTACAGTGAGTCCACAGAGTGCACTGGTACCAGTGGGGATGCAGTACAGTGAGTCCAGAGAGTGCAGTGGCACCATTGGGCATGCAGTGCAGTGAGTCCAGAGAGTGCACTGACACCACTGGGGATGCACTTCAGTGACTCCAGAGAGTGCACTGGCACCACTGGGGATGCTGTGCAGTGAGTCCAAAGACTTCACTGGCAAAACTGGGGATGCAGTGCAGTGAGTCCAGAGAGTGCACTGGCACCACTGGGGATGCAGTGCAGTGAGTCCAGAGATTGCACTGGCACCACCGGGGCTGCAGTGCAGTGAGTCCAGAGACTGCACTGGCACCACTGTGAATGCAGTGCAGTGAGTCCAGAGAGTGCACTGGCACCACTGGTGATGCAGTACAGTGAGTCCAGAGAGTGCACTGGCACCACTGGGGATGCACTGCAGTGAGTCCAGAGAGTGCACTGGCACCACTGGGGATGCACTACAGTGAGTCCAGAGATTGCACTGGCACCACTGGGGATGCAGTGCACTGAGGCCAGAGAGTGCACTGGCACCACTGGGGATGCAGTGCATTGAGTCCAGAGAGTGCACTGGCACAACTGGGGATGCACTTCAGTGAGTCCAGAGAGTGCACTGAACACCACTGGGGATGCAGTGCATTGAGTCCAGAGAGTGCACTGGCACCACTGGTGATGCAGTGCAGTGAGTCCAGAGAGTGCTCTGGCACCACTGGGGATGCACTGCAGTGAGTCCAGAGAGTACACTGAACACCACTGGGGATGCAGTGCAGTGAGTCCAGAGAGTGCACTGACACCACTGGTGATGCAGTGCAGTGAGTCCAGAGAGTGCTCTGGCACCACTGGGGATGCACTGCAGTGAGTCCAGAGAGTACACTGGCACCACTGGGGATGCAGTGCAGTGAGTCCAGAGAGTTCACTGGCACCACTGGGGATGCAGTCCAGTGAGTCCAGTGAGTGCACTGGCACCACTGGGGATGCAGTGCAGTGACTGCAGAGAGTACACTGGCACCACCGGGGATTCACTGCAGTGAGTCCAGAGAGTGCACTGGCACCACCTGTGATGCAGTGCAGTGAGTCCAGTCAGTGCACTGGCACCACTGGGGATGCAGTGCTGTGACTCCGGAGAGCGCACTGGCACCACTGGGGATGCAGTGCAGTCAGTCCAGTGAGTGCACTGGCACCACTGGGGGTGCAGTACAGTGAGTCCAGAGAGTGCACTGACACCACTGGGGATGCACTGCAGTGAGTCCAGACAGTGCACTGGCACCACTGGGGATGCAGTGCAGTGAGTCCAGAGACTGCACTGGCACCACTGGGGATGCAGTGCAGTGAGACCAGAGAGTGCACTGGCACCACTGGGGATGCACTGCAGTGAGTCCAGAGAGTGCACTGGCACCACTGGGGATGCACTGCAGTTAGTCCAGAGAGTGCACTGTCACCACTGGGGATGCAGTACAGTGAGTCCACATAGTGCACTGGCACCAGTGGGGATGCAGTACAGTGAGTCCAGAGAGTGCACTGGCACCACTGGACATGCAGTGCAGTGAGTCCAGAGAGTGCACTGGCACCACTGGGGATGCACTTCAGTGACTCCACAGAGTGCACTGGCACCACTGGGGATGCAGTGCAGTGAGTCCAGAGAGTGCACTGGCACCACTGGTGATGCAGTGCAGTGAGTCCAGAGAGTGCACTGGCACCACTGGGGATGCAGTGCAGTGAGTCCAGTGAGTGTACTGGCACCACTGGGGATGCACTTCAGTGAGCCCAGAGAGTGCACTGGCACCACTGAGAATGCACTTCAGTGAGTCCAGAGAGTGCACTGGCACCACTGGGGATGCACTGCAGTGAGTCCAGAGAGTGCACTAGCACCACTGGGGATGCAGTGTAGTGAATCCTGTGATTACACTGGCACCACTGGGGATGCAGAGCAGTGAGTCCAGAGAGCTCACTGGCACCACTGGGGATGCAGTGCAGTGAGTCCAGAGAGTGCACTGGCACCACTGGAGATGCAGTACAGTGAGTCCAGTGAATGCACTGGAACCACTGGGGATGCAGTGCAGTGAGTCCAGAGAGTGCACTGGCACCACTGGTGATGCAGTACAGTGAGTCCAGAGAGTGCACTGGTACCACTGGGCTTGCAGTGCAGTGAGTCCAGAGAGTGCACTGGCACCACTGGGGATGCAGTGAAGTGAGTCCAGAGAGTGCAGTGGCACCACCGATGATGCAGTACAGTGAGTCCAGTGAGTGCACTGGCACCACTGGGGATGTAGTGCAGTGACTCGAGAGAGTGCACTGGCACCACTGGGGATGCAGTGCAGTGAGTCCAGTGAGTGCACTGGCACCACTGGGGATGCAGTGCAGTGAGTCCAGAGAGTGCACTGACAGCAGTGGGGATGCAGTGCAGTGAGTCCAGAGAGTGCACTGGCACCACTGGGGATGCAGTGCAGTGAGTCCAGAGACTTCACTGGCACCACTGGGAATGCAGTGCAGTGAGTCCAGAGAGTGCACTGGCACCACTGGGGATGCAGTGCAGTGAGTCCAGAGAGTGCACTGGCACCACTGGGGATGCACATCAGGCAGAGATGTTGGAGCGGGCGGGTAGGTCGATTAGGGAGTTGTTGATTATTTTTAGTAGGGGATGGGATTTGCGGATGTTAGGGGCCATTAGTGAGTCTGTGTGTTATTAGGATTATTACCAGGATGGAGAGGGCGAAGGATCCTAGGTAGGCCTTAATTAGCCCTGTGTGTATTGAGGTTGCGGCTTTGCTTGCGGCTACTTGTAGTTCAGCAAGGCCCTCTGGCCCTATTTTTTTGAGTCAGGAGAGGTAGATCAAGTGTAGGGCAATGTTTTGTCCCTTTTCTAGTAGGTTTTTGGAGAAGAATCGGTGTACTAGGGGGTTGAAGTACCCTAATGCAGAGGAGAAGTTTATGAGGGGGTTTGGTTTGGGGTGAGTGAGGGTGTGTGTTATGTTCGATAGTTCTAGGGCTAGGATGATTCCTAGGATTGTTATGAGGATGGCAGCGGTTTTGGTGATAAGGGGTATGGTTATTGGGGGGGGTTTGGTTGGTGTGATGAAAGAGGTAATGATTATTCCTGCTGTAATGCTGCCTAGGGCGAGTCGGGTTAGGGGGGCGGTGATTAGTGGGTTGTTTTCGTTTATTGATACTATTGGGGGGATTCGGGTTTGTCCAGCTTGGACTAGGATGGTTATGCGGATGCTGTAGGTTGCGGTGAATGCTGTGGCTATAAGGGTTAGGAGTAGGGCTCAAGTATTTAGGTATGATGTGTTTAAGCTTTCGATGATGAGGTCTTTTGAGTAGAATCCGGCTAGGAATGGGGTTCCTATCAGCGCCAGGTTTCCGATGGTTAGGCAGGAAGTAGTGACTGGGAGTATTTTCTGTAGGCCTCCTATCTTTCGGATATCTTGTTCTCCGTTTAGGTTGTGGATGATAGACCCTGAGCATAGGAATAGTATGGCTTTAAAGAAGGCATGGGTTGAGATGTGTAGGAAGGCTAGTTGTGGGAGGTTTAGTCCGATAGTGACTATTATTAGTCCTAGTTGGCTGGATGTTGAGAAAGCAATGATTTTTTTGATGTCATTTTGGGTTAGGGCGCATGTGGCAGCGAATAGGGTTGATAGAGCACCTAGGCATAGGCAGGCAGTTAGGGCTGTCTGGTTGGTGGCTAGCAGGGGGTGCATGCGGATGAGCAGGAAGATTCCGGCTACTACTATGGTACTGGAGTGCAGTAGGGCTGATACTGGGGTGGGGCCTTCTATTGCTGCGGGCAGTCATGGGTGGAGTCCAAATTGGGCGGATTTTCCTGCGGCTGCGAGGATTAATCCTATGAGGGGGAGGATTGGGGTTTGGTGGGGGTGTACGGCTTGTTGGATCTCTCAGGTGTTGAATGTTGAAGCTAGTCATGCTATGCTCAGGGTCAGTCCGACGTCTCCGATTCGGTTGTAGATTACGGCTTGTAGGGCGGCGGTGTTGGCATCTGCTCGGCCTTGTCATCAGCCGATGAGAAGGAAGGACATGATTCGTACTCCTTCCCAGCCTACGAATAGGAGGAATATGTTGTTTGCGGTTGTTAGGAGGAGTATGGCGACTAGGAATGTCAGTAGGTAGGTGAAAAATTTTGTTACGTATGGCTCTGAGGCCATGTATCATATGGCGAATTGTAGGATTGATCATGTTACAAATAGGGCGATTGGAAGAAATGTTATTGAGTATTGGTCTATTTTTAGGCTCAGGGGGATTTTAAAGTTTATAATGAATTTTCACTCCCAGTGGCAGGTGACAGATTCTACTCCCGAGTAGATGAATGCGGTTGTAGGGGCTAGGCTAATTAGGAATGCGGTTTTAACAGCGCGGGTGGTGGCTTGTGGGGTGTTTTTAAAGTTTTTAAATAGAAATGGCAGGATGATTGGGGTTAGGAGGATTGTCAGCGTGAGTAGTGTGAGGGAGTTGATTAGTAGTGTGGGGTTCACTACTTTTACTTGGATTTGCACCAAGATGGGTGGTTCCTAAGACCAGTGGATTGCTGTTATCCTTTAAAAGTAAGGGGGCTGAGGTTTTAGGCTCAGATGTAAGAGTTAGCAGCTCTTGTTGGTTAAACCCTCCCCTCGGCAGGTAAGAAGGTTTGAACTTCTATTCTTAGAATCACAGTCTAATGTTTGGTTTAAACTATACTTGCATGAGGGGATTCCGGAGATCAGTTCGGGTTTGAGGATTAGGAGGAATATTGGGATAATGTGGAGTGTTATGAGCAGGTGTTCTCGCGTGGTTGAGTTTTGCATAGATGTGATGTGGGAGGGGAATGAGCCTCGTTGGGTCATTAGTAGTATGAATAAGGTGTAGGAGGCGGTTAGTAGGGTTGCGATTCCTGTTAGGATGATCGTGAAGGCAGATCAGTTGAATAAGGTGATTATAATGGTTAGCTCTGCTATGAGGTTTGTTGTTGGGGGTAAGGCTATGTTTGTTAGATTGGCCAGCAATCATCAGGTAGCTATGAGTGGTAGGAGAGGTTGTAGGCCTCGTGTGAGTAGTAGAATTCGGCTGTGCGTACGTTCATAGTTTGTGTTGGCTAGGCAGAATAGTATGGAGGAAGTTAGTCCATGGGAAATTATTAGGATCATTGCCCCTGAGAATGATCAGTGGGTTTGGATTATTCCTGCGGCGATAACTAGGCCTATGTGGCTAACGGATGAATAAGCGATTAGTGATTTTAGGTCTGTCTGTCGTAGGCAGATTGAGCTAGTCATTAGGGCGCCTCATAGGGCCAGGGTTAGGAAGGGGTAGTGCAGGAGGTTGGACAGTGGGCCCATAAATAGAGTGACTCGTATAATTCCGTATCCTCCTAGCTTTAGTAGTAGGGCGGCGAGGAGTATTGAGCCTGCAATGGGTGCTTCTACGTGGGCTTTTGGCAGTCAGAGGTGTAGGCCGTATAGTGGGGCTTTTACTATGAATGCTATGAGCAGTGCTAGACCTGATAGTATTCCTGTCCATGAGGTGGATAGGGTTGGGTGGGTTAGTTGTAGGGTTGGCAGGTGCAGGGTGCCAATTTTCACGTATAGGTGTATGATTGTGATTAGCAGGGGTAGAGAGCTTACTGGCGTGTAGAATAGCAGGTAGATGCCAGCGCTTAGGCGTTCTGGTTGGTTCCCCCATCGGGTGATTAAGATTAGGGTGGGAATGAGGGTTGCTTCAAATGAGATGTAAAATAGTGCTAGTTCTGTGGTGGAAAAGGCTAGTAGGATGAATGGCTGGACTGCGACTAAGGTTGAGATAAAGATTCGTTTGCGTTGTAGGGGTTCTTGTTGCAGGTGGTTTTGGCTTGCTATGATTATGAGTGGGAGTAGTCAGCAGGATAGTACTAGGAGGGGGGATGAGATTTGGTCAATTCCTGTTCAGTTGGATAAAAATTTGTAGGGGTAGTAGGTTGGGATTAATCACTGTAGGCTTAGGGCAGCGATTAGGAGGCTGTATAAGGTGGTGTTAGTCCATAGAAATTTTGGTGGAGACAGCAGGGCTGTTGGAAGAAGTATGATTGTGGGTAGGATGATTTTTAGCATTGCAGGAGGTTTAGGTTGTGTAGATGGTCGGAGCCATGTGTGCGGGTGGAGGCTACTAGGATGGCCAGGCCTGTGCCCGCCTCACACGCTGAGAAGGTTAGCATGAGAATTGGTACCATAGTGAATGAGGAGACTTGGTTTTCGATGGATCATATTGATAGGCCTACGAATATCGATAATATTATGCTTTCAAGGCATAGTAGGGCGGATACTAGGTGGGTTCGGTGGAAGGCTAGTCCTAGTCCGCTGAAAATGAAGGCTGAGTAGAAGCTTAAATGTAGGGGCGACATAAGAAAGTTACAGGGTTGGCTGTAATCTGCTGGGTCGAAACCAGCTATCTTTTTGGTTAGACTAACTTTCTGTTATTCTGCTCATTCTAGGCCCCCTTGAATTCACTCGTAGGCCAGTCCGAGTGTTAGGAGAAGGAGGATCACTACAGTTCAGGTGAGGGTCATTAGGGGGGATTGGAGTTGGACGGCTCATGGCAGGGGGAGTAGGAGGGCGATTTCTAGGTCGAATAGGACGAACAGGATGGCTACTGAGGAAGAATCGGACTGAGAATGGTAATCGAGCAGATCCAAGTGGGTCGAATCCACATTCGTACGGTGAGAGTTTCTCTGAGTCGGGGTTTATTTGGGCGAGTCAGAAGTTTAATGCGGTTAGGGCGGCGCTTAGGATTGATGATAGGGCGAATATGAACATGAGTGTGTTCATTGCTCTCCTCTGGGTTTATACCAGATTCTAGAGATTGGAAGTCAATTGTAATTAATATACTAGAAGAGCAAGATCCTCATCAGTAGATGGTTATGTAGAGGAATAGTCAGATGACGTCTACGAAGTGTCAGTATCAGGCTGCTGCCTCGAATCCGAAGTGGTGGTCTGATGTAAAGTGGAACTTGATCAGTCGGAAGAGGCAGACGGTCAGGAAGGAGGATCCGATGATTACGTGGAGTCCGTGGAATCCAGTGGCAACGAAGAAGGTAGATCCGTAGACGCTATCGGCGATTGAGAATGGGGCTTCGTGGTATTCTATTGCTTGTAGGGCTGTGAAGTAGAATCCCAGGAGGATCGTTAGGGTTAGGGCGTGGATGGCGTGTTTTCGGTTTCCTTCTGTGATGCTGTGATGGGCTCACGTTACGGTAACGCCTGAGGCTAGTAGGATGGCTGTGTTTAGTAGGGGGACTTCTATCGGGTTGAGTGGTTTAATTCCTGTTGGGGGTCATTGGCCTCCTAGTTCTGGGGCTGGGGCCAGGCTCGAGTGGAAGAACGCTCAGAAGAACCCTAAGAAGAAGAATGCTTCGGATGTGATGAAAAGGATTATGCCGTATCGTAGGCCTTTTTGGACTGTGGGAGTGTGATGGCCTTGGAAGGTGCTTTCTCGTACAATGTCTCGTCATCATTGGAGTATTACTAGGAGTATTGAGATGAGGCCTAGGGTTAGTAGTATGGATGAGTTGTAGTGGAATCACATGATTAATCCTGAGGTTGTGAGTAGGGCGGCGGCTGCCCCGAAGATTGGTCAAGGGCTTGGGTCAACTATGTGGTATGAGTGTGCTTGGTGTGCCATTAGATGTTTTCTTGTAAGTATAGGCTTAGAAGGAGCACGAAGACGTAGGCCTGGATTATGGCTACTGCTACTTCTAGGATGGTTAGGAGTAGTAGGATGATTATTGTTAGGATGGATACTGCAGGAAGGGTGGGTATTAATGCAATGGAGGCTGTAGAGATGAGTTGGATGAGTAAGTGTCCTGCTGTAAGGTTGGCTGTAAGGCGGACTCCGAGGGCTAGGGGGCGGATTAGTAGGCTGGTTGTTTCGATCAGGATTAGTGCGGGGATTAGGGGTGTAGGGGTACCTTCGGGTAATAGGTGGGCTAAAGAGGCTGATGGTTGGTTTCGTAGGCCTGTTAGTAGTGTGGCGAGCCATAGTGGGAAGGCTAGGGCTATGTTCATAGATAGTTGGGTGGTTGGGGTGAATGTATATGGAAGGAGGCCTAGAAGGTTGATTGTAAGAAGTATGATTATTAGGGATGTAAATATTATGGCTCATTTGTGGCCATTTTTGTTGAGTGGGACTATTAGTTGTTTTGTGATTAGGTGAAGGAGTCATGTTTGGATAGTAGAAAGGCGGTTGTTGATTCATCGGTTGTTTGGGGACGGGAATAGTAGGGCTGGGAAGAGTAGGGATAGTAGGATTAAGGGGATGCCAAATAGATTGGGGCTGGAAAATTGGTCAAAGAAGCTTAGGTTCATGGTCAGGATCATGGTGTGGGTTTGGTAGTGAGGGAGGTCTTATTTGATGGGGGGTTGGTTGTGGTGAAGGCTAGTAGTTTTGGTTGGATGAGGAGTGCTAGGGTTAATCAGGTTATAATTATGATTGAAAATCATGGTGCGGGGTTAAGCTGTGGCATATCATTAAGGAGGGGGAAGTCCCTCTTTGGCTAGCTTAAAAGGCTAGTGCTGTTGCATAGCTTCTTAATGATTAGGATGATGATAGAAGGGACGATCAGGCCTCGAAATGTGGGAGTGGGGTTGATTCTACTACAATGGGTATGTAGCTGTGATTAGCCCCGCAAATTTCTGAGCATTGTCCGTAAAAAATCCCAGGCCGGGTGGTAATGAATGAAGTTTGGTTTAGTCGGCCTGGGATTGCGTCTGTTTTAACTCCGAGCGTTGGGACTGCTCAGGAGTGGAGTACGTCTCCTGCAGTAATGATCACGCGGATGGGGGATTCTATTGGGATAACTACGCGGTGGTCAACTTCTAGCAGTCGGAAGTGGCCGTTGGGTAAGTCTGGGGTGGGCACTATGTAGGAGTCGAATGATAGGTCTTTGAAGTCTGTGTATTCGTAGCTTCAGTATCATTGGTGGCCGATGGCTTTTAGGGTGAGGTCTGGTTCGTCGATTTCGTCCATTATGTAGAGGATTTGTAGGGATGGGAGGGCGAGGAGTACCAGGACGATAGCAGGTAGGATTGTCCAGATCAGCTCTACTTCTTGGGCGTCTACAGCATTGGACGAGAGTTTTTCTGTTAGTATGTGGGCTAAAAGGTAGAGAACTAGGCTGCAGATAGCTAGGGCAACGATTAGGGCGTGGTCGTGGATTTCAATGAGTTCTTCTATGATGGGTGATGAGGCGTCTTGGAATCCTAGTTGGGAGTGGTTGGCCACATGAGATGTACAGGATTTTTACCTGTGATTTAGTCTTGACAAGGCTATGTAATTGGTTTACTAACGTCTCATAAGAAAGAAGCATGAGCGGTTAATGCAGTTGGCTTGAAACCAGCATGTGAGGGTTCGATTCCTTCCTTTCTTGTACTTGGACGAAGGCCGGTTCCTCGAAAGTATGGTATGGGGGAGGGCAGCCGTGGATTCATTCAACGTTTGTGGTAGTTAGTTCTGGTTGTAGGACTTTTCGTTTGGCCGGAAAGGCTTCTCAGATGATGAATATTAGTATGATTACGGCTACTATTGAGATTAGGGAGCCGATGGAGGAAATGGTGTTTCATAGTGTGTAGGCGTCGGGATAGTCCGAGTATCGTCGGGGTATTCCTGCTAGGCCTAGGAAGTGCTGGGGGAAGAACGTTAGGTTTACTCTTGTAAATATTACCCCGAAGTGGGCTTTTGCTCATGTTTGGTGTAGGGTAAACCCAGTGAGTAGTGGGAATCAGTGAGTAAATCCTGCTAGAATGGCAAAGACGGCGCCTATGGATAGGACGTAGTGGAAGTGGGCAACTACGTAGTACGTGTCGTGCAGTGCGATGTCTAGGGAAGAGTTTGCAAGAACGATTCCTGTTAATCCTCCGATGGTAAATAGGAAGATAAATCCTAGAGCTCATAGTATTGGGGGGGGTCTCATTTGATTGTTCCTCCGTGCAGGGTGGCTAGTCAGCTAAATACTTTGATTCCGGTAGGGATGGCAATGATTATAGTGGCTGATGTAAAGTAGGCTCGGGTATCAACGTCTATTCCTACTGTAAACATGTGGTGAGCTCAGACGATGAATCCTAGGAAGCCGATGGATAGTATGGCTCAGACTATTCCCATGTAGCCGAAGGGCTCCTTTTTGCCTGAGTAGTACGTGACTACGTGTGAGATGATTCCGAACCCCGGTAGGATCAGAATATAGACTTCTGGGTGTCCGAAGAATCAGAATAGGTGTTGGTACAGGATTGGGTCTCCTCCTCCAGCGGGGTCGAAGAATGTGGTGTTTAGGTTTCGATCAGTTAGTAATATTGTAATACCGGCGGCGAGTACGGGGAGTGATAGAAGGAGTAGGATGGCGGTAATTAGTACGGATCAGACAAATAGTGGGGTTTGGTATTGTGAGAGTGCGGGGGGTTTTATGTTGATGGCTGTGGTGATAAAGTTGATGGCCCCAAGGATGGAGGAGATACCGGCTAAGTGGAGTGAGAAGATAGCCAGGTCTACTGAAGCTCCGGCGTGGGCAAGGTTACCTGCTAGGGGAGGGTAGACAGTTCAGCCTGTGCCGGCGCCAGCTTCTACAGTGGATGAGGCTAGTAGGAGGAGGAATGATGGGGGGAGGAGTCAAAAGCTTATGTTGTTTATTCGCGGGAATGCTATGTCGGGGGCACCGATTATGAGGGGGACTAATCAGTTGCCGAATCCTCCGATCATGATGGGTATGACTATAAAGAAGCTTATTACAAAGGCGTGAGCGGTAACGATTACATTGTAAATTTGGTCGTCGCCTAGGAGAGTTCCTGGTTGTCCTAGTTCTGCGCGGATTAATAGGCTGAGTGCGGTGCTGACTATTCCTGCTCATGCCCCGAAGATGAGGTACAGGGTGCCAATATCCTTATGGTTAGTGGAAAATAGTCATCGGTTGATGAAGGTGACGGGTAAGATGGCTGAGTGTTGAAGCGTTAGGCTGTAGTCCTTTTTACAGAGGTTTAATTCCTCTTCTTATCGGCTCTGTAGTGAAATTCATGTTGAGTTGCAAGCTCATCGATGCGCACTAGGGTGCGTCAGGGTCTTTGTAGGCAGAAGCCAATTGGTTTAGGCATTTAGCTGTTAACTAGAGTTTTGTGGGATCGAAGCCCATCTGTCTAGGGAGGCTTTAGCTTAATTAAAGCGTCTGACTTGCATTCAGAAGATACAGGTTAATATTCTGTAAGTCTTAATGTGCAGAAACTAAGAGGGTTTAACTCTTATTTAAGGCTTTGAAGGCCTTCGGTTTGGGGTGTTATCCTAAGTTTCTAGACAATGGCATGTATTATTGGGGACAGGGGAAGTAAGAGGATTGATAGTGAGGCAAGGACCGCAGTAGGTGTGCTTGGGGCTTTGCTAGTGTATCATTGTTTTATGTGGTTAGAGGAGTTGGGGGGAAGGGTAATTGTTGAGTGGTATGCGAGGCGTAGGTAGAAGAAGAGGCTGAGCAGTGATAGCATGGCAATTGCCATGGCTGCTGGTGTTATTTCCTGTTTAGTTAGTTCTTGGATGATAAGTCACTTTGGTATAAAGCCTGTTAATGGGGGGAGGCCTGCTAGGGATAAAAGTACTAGTATTAGGGTGGCGTTTAGCACTGGGGTTTTTGTTCATGAGGTTGTGATCATGGATAGGTTAAGGGCTTTGATTTTGTTAAGGGCTAGGAATACGGCTGATGTTATGATTGTGTATAGGTAGAAGGTAAGTAAGGCCAATTTGGGGCTGTAAACTAGGATGATGGCGATTCAGCCTAAGTGGGAGATGGACGAGAAGGCTAGGATTTTGCGTGTTTGTGTTTGGTTCAGTCCTATTCAGCCTCCTAGTGCTGTTGAGGCTAGGGCCATGGCGGTGAGTAGAGCTGGGTCGAGGGATTTGGATGTTAGTAGGAGCAGGGTTAGTGGGGGGAATTTTATGAGGGTCGAGAGTAGCAGGGCTGTTATTAGTGGCGATCCTTGTAGTACTTCTGGGAATCAGAAGTGAAATGGCACTAGGCCCAGTTTAATAGCGATTGCTGCTGTCAGTAGTAGACAGGAGGTTGGGTGGTTTATTTGTGTGATGTCTCATTGGCCGGTGACTCAGGCATTGGTTATGCTAGAGAATAGGACCAGGGCGGAAGCAGCTGCTTGGGTTAGGAAGTATTTCGTTGCGGCTTCTACTGCTCGTGGGTGGTGGGATTTGGCAATTAGGGGAATGATGGCTAGTGCGTTGATCTCCAGTCCTGTCCAGGCCAGAACTCAGTGGTTGCTGGAAATTGTGATTGTGGTGCCCAAGATGAGGCTGAAGGTTATGATTGGGGTCGCGTAAGGGTTCATTAGTAGAGGAGGGGGTTAAACCATCATTTTCGGGGTATGGGCCCGATAGCTTGATTAGCTGACTCTACTAGAAAATAATATAAGGGAAGTATGGAGAATTTTGATTTCTCTTGTGTGGGTTCAATTCCTACTTTTCTAAGGTCAACAGGAAATGAGAGGGCTGTTATACCTCTATGTTCACTTTATCATAGTGACCCTTTGTAGTTCAGGCACATTTCCTTATGTAAGGAGGTAGGCCTGCATAGCAGATAGGTATGCTGATGTGTCAGAGGCACAGAGCTAGTGTGAGGGGTAGGAAGTTTTTTCATAGTAGGTGCATTAGTTGGTCATATCGGAATCGTGGGTATGAAGCTCGGACCCATAAGAAACCAGAAGATAGTAGGAGGACTTTTGTGGCTAGGATGATGGGGAATAGTTCTGTGGGTGGCCCTAGGGCGCTTGGGTTTAGGAATATGATGGCTGTAAGTGTATTTATTAGCATAATGTTTGCATATTCAGCTAGGAAGAATAAGGCGAAGGGTCCTGCGGCGTATTCAACGTTAAACCCTGAGACTAGCTCAGATTCACCCTCTGTGAGGTCAAAAGGAGCTCGGTTTGTCTCTGCTAGGGTGGATACGTATCATATTATTGCTAGGGGTCATGAGGAGAAAATGAAGTATAGAGGCTCCTGTGCGACGGCAAAGGAGCTGAGTGTGTAGCTTCCGCTTAGTATGATTATTGATAGCAGGATTATGGCCAGTGTCACTTCGTATGAAATGGTCTGTGCTACTGCCCGTAGGGCTCCGATTAGTGCGTATTTTGAGTTCGAGGCTCAGCCTGATCATAGGACTGAGTAGACGGCTAGGCTTGACATGGCTATTAGGAAGAGAACTCCGAGGTTTAGATCTGCTAGGGGAAATGGGAGTGGTAGTGGTGCTCAAGTGGTGAGGGCTAGGACAAGGGCTAGTATTGGTATCAGAATGAATAGAAGTGGGGAAGAGGTAGAGGGTCGGATGGGCTCTTTGGTAAATAGTTTCAGTCCGTCCGCAAATGGTTGAAGTAGGCCAAAAGGCCCGACAACGTTAGGGCCTTTGCGGGATTGTATGTAGCTTAGGATTTTCCGTTCTACTAGGGTTAGGAAGGCTACGGCAATCAGGATTGGGATGATGTATAGGAGGGATATAACGAGGCAGCTTAGTGTTGTTATTTGAATCATGGGTGAAGCTAGGGAGAGGATTTGAACCTCTGGGGAAAGGGCTTAAGCCTTCTGCACTTGCCGGGCTCTGCCACTCTAGCTGGTCCTTTTCTAGGATTGAAAGTGGTGGGGGAAGGCCCTCTTCACGGTTTAGTTGGTTTCACTGCTTAGAGGGGGGGGGGGGGCGTGCTTGTGGTATTGGCCCCACTTTCCCGGTCCTTTCGTACTGGGGAGAGTGTGTCATAGATAGAAACCGACCTGGATTGCTCCGGTCTGAACTCAGATCACGTAGGACTGTTAATCGTTGAACAAACGAACCCTTAATAGCGGCTGCACCATTAGGATGTCCTGATCCAACATCGAGGTCGTAAACCCCCCTGTCGATATGGGCTCTTGAGGGGGATTGCGCTGTTATCCCTGGGGTAGCTTGGTCCATTAATCAATTATATTGGGTCTGGTCACTGTTAGCACTTTGAGGGGTAGCTCTAGGTAAAGAGGTATGGTCTTGTTTTTGGAGGATTTGTTCTCCTCCAAGGTCGCCCCAACCGAAAAATATCGACCAGGCTCTGCGATGGTAGTGGCCCCAGTGGGGTTGATTGAGGATTCGCGGTGGTCGTTGATTTTTAAGTTCCACAGGGTCTTCTCGTCTTATGTTCACATCCCCGCTTTTGCACGGGGAGATCAATTTCACTGATTATCTGTGAGAGACAGTTAAGACCTCGTTTAGCCATTCATACAAGTCTCGATTTATGGGACAATTGATTGCGCTACCTTTGCACGGTTAGGATACCGCGGCCGTTAAACCTAAGTCACCGGGCAGGCATCACCTTCAATACTTGTTTAATTTGCTGAAGGCTATGTTTTTGGTAAACAGTCGGGCCTTATTAATTTGCCGAGTTCCTTTCACAGATTTTAATCGCTCTTATAGGCGCTCCTGAGTCGGGTTAACAGGGTTAGTTAATACGTGGTCTTGTAGGGGTTTTTGTATCTGTCTAGGTCTGTTAATAATGTTTCTATGTAAGCTTGCGCCGTTAGAGGGGTGTGGCCCTGTACATGAGGGGCCTAGGATGATTCCTAGGATTGTTATGAGGATGGCAGCGGTTTTGGTGATAAGGGGTATGGTTATTGGGGGGTTTTGGTTGG
Source organism: Anser brachyrhynchus (assembly GCF_964034855.1). Taxonomy (NCBI): domain Eukaryota; kingdom Metazoa; phylum Chordata; class Aves; order Anseriformes; family Anatidae; genus Anser; species Anser brachyrhynchus. The sequence goes on along the minus strand of NW_027663488.1, from coordinate 333,836 downwards.
TGTGATGAAAGAGGTAATGATTATTCCTGCTGTAATGCTGCCTAGGGCGAGTCGGGTTAGGGGGGCGGTGATTAGTGGGTTGTTTTCGTTTATTGATACTATTGGGGGGATTCGGGTTTGTCCAGCTTGGACTAGGATGGTTATGCGGATGCTGTAGGTTGCGGTGAATGCTGTGTCTATAAGGGTTAGGAGTAGGGCTCAAGTATTTAGGTATGATGTGTTTAAGCTTTCGATGATGAGGTCTTTTGAGTAGAATCCGGCTAGGAATGGGGTTCCTATCAGCGCCAGGTTTCCGATGGTTAGGCAGGAAGTAGTGACTGGGAGTATTTTCTGTAGGCCTCCTATCTTTCGGATATCTTGTTCTCCGTTTAGGTTGTGGATGATAGACCCTGAGCATAGGAATAGTATGGCTTTAAAGAAGGCATGGGTTGAGATGTGTAGGAAGGCTAGTTGTGGGAGGTTTAGTCCGATAGTGACTATTATTAGTCCTAGTTGGCTGGATGTTGAGAAAGCAATGATTTTTTTGATGTCATTTTGGGTTAGGGCGCATGTGGCAGCGAATAGGGTTGATAGAGCACCTAGGCATAGGCAGGCAGTTAGGGCTGTCTGGTTGGTGGCTAGCAGGGGGTGCATGCGGATGAGCAGGAAGATTCCGGCTACTACTATGGTACTGGAGTGCAGTAGGGCTGATACTGGGGTGGGGCCTTCTATTGCTGCGGGCAGTCATGGGTGGAGTCCAAATTGGGCGGATTTTCCTGCGGCTGCGAGGATTAATCCTATGAGGGGGAGGATTGGGGTTTGGTGGGGGTGTACGGCTTGTTGGGTCTCTCAGGTGTTGAATGTTGAAGCTAGTCATGCTATGCTCAGGGTCAGTCCGACGTCTCCGATTCGGTTGTAGATTACGGCTTGTAGGGCGGCGGTGTTGGCATCTGCTCGGCCTTGTCATCAGCCGATGAGAAGGAAGGACATGATTCGTACTCCTTCCCAGCCTACGAATAGGAGGAATATATTGTTTGCGGTTGTTAGGAGGAGTATGGCGACTAGGAATGTCAGTAGGTAGGTGAAAAATTTTGTTACGTATGGCTCTGAGGCCATGTATCATATGGCGAATTGTAGGATTGATCATGTTACAAATAGGGCGATTGGAAGAAATGTTATTGAGTATTGGTCTATTTTTAGGCTCAGGGGGATTTTAAAGTTTATAATGAATTTTCACTCCCAGTGGCAGGTGACAGATTCTACTCCCGAGTAGATGAATGCGGTTGTAGGGGCTAGGCTAATTAGGAATGCGGTTTTAACAGCGCGGGTGGTGGCTTGTGGGGTGTTTTTAAAGTTTTTAAATAGAAATGGCAGGATGATTGGGGTTAGGAGGATTGTCAGCGTGAGTAGTGTGAGGGAGTTGATTAGTAGTGTGGGGTTCACTACTTTTACTTGGATTTGCACCAAGATGGGTGGTTCCTAAGACCAGTGGATTGCTGTTATTCTTTAAAAGTAAGGGGGCTGAGGTTTTAGGCTCAGATGTAAGAGTTAGCAGCTCTTGTTGGTTAAACCCTCCCCTCGGCAGGTAAGAAGGTTTGAACTTCTATTCTTAGAATCACAGTCTAATGTTTGGTTTAAACTATACTTGCATGAGGGGATTCCGGAGATCAGTTCGGGTTTGAGGATTAGGAGGAATATTGGGATAATGTGGAGTGTTATGAGCAGGTGTTCTCGCGTGGTTGAGTTTTGCATAGATGTGATGTGGGAGGGGATTGAGCCTCGTTGGGTCATTAGTAGTATGAATAAGGTGTAGGAGGCGGTTAGTAGGGTTGCGATTCCTGTTAGGATGATCGTGAAGGCAGATCAGTTGAATAAGGTGATTATAATGGTTAGCTCTGCTATGAGGTTTGTTGTTGGGGGTAAGGCTATGTTTGTTAGATTGGCCAGCAATCATCAGGTAGCTATGAGTGGTAGGAGAGGTTGTAGGCCTCGTGTGAGTAGTAGAATTCGGCTGTGCGTACGTTCATAGTTTGTGTTGGCTAGGCAGAATAGTATGGAGGAAGTTAGTCCATGGGAAATTATTAGGATCATTGCCCCTGAGAATGATCAGTGGGTTTGGATTATTCCTGCGGCGATAACTAGGCCTATGTGGCTAACGGATGAATAAGCGATTAGTGATTTTAGGTCTGTCTGTCGTAGGCAGATTGAGCTAGTCATTAGGGCGCCTCATAGGGCCAGGGTTAGGAAGGGGTAGTGCAGGAGGTTGGACAGTGGGCCCATAAATAGAGTGACTCGTATAATTCCGTATCCTCCTAGCTTTAGTAGTAGGGCGGCGAGGAGTATTGAGCCTGCGATGGGTGCTTCTACGTGGGCTTTTGGCAGTCAGAGGTGTAGGCCGTATAGTGGGGCTTTTACTATGAATGCTATGAGCAGTGCTAGACCTGATAGTATTCCTGTCCATGAGGTGGATAGGGTTGGGTGGGTTAGTTGTAGGGTTGGCAGGTGCAGGGTGCCAATTTTCACGTATAGGTGTATGATTGTGATTAGCAGGGGTAGAGAGCTTACTGGCGTGTAGAATAGCAGGTAGATGCCAGCGCTTAGGCGTTCTGGTTGGTTCCCCCATCGGGTGATTAAGATTAGGGTGGGAATGAGGGTTGCTTCAAATGAGATGTAAAATAGTGCTAGTTCTGTGGTGGAAAAGGCTAGTAGGATGAATGGCTGGACTGCGACTAAGGTTGAGATAAAGATTCGTTTGCGTTGTAGGGGTTCTTGTTGCAGGTGGTTTTGGCTTGCTATGATTATGAGTGGGAGTAGTCAGCAGGATAGTACTAGGAGGGGGGATGAGATTTGGTCAATTCCTGTTCAGTTGGATAAAAATTTGTAGGGGTAGTAGGTTGGGATTAATCACTGTAGGCTTAGGGCAGCGATTAGGAGGCTGTATAAGGTGGTGTTAGTCCATAGAAATTTTGGTGGAGACAGCAGGGCTGTTGGAAGAAGTATGATTGTGGGTAGGATGATTTTTAGCATTGCAGGAGGTTTAGGTTGTGTAGATGGTCAGAGCCATGTGTGCGGGTGGAGGCTACTAGGATGGCCAGGCCTGTGCCCGCCTCACACGCTGAGAAGGTTAGCATGAGAATTGGTACCATGGTGAATGAGGAGACTTGGTTTTCGATGGATCATATTGATAGGCCTACGAATATCGATAATATTATGCTTTCAAGGCATAGTAGGGCGGATACTAGGTGGGTTCGGTGGAAGGCTAGCCCTAGTCCGCTGAAAATGAAGGCTGAGTAGAAGCTTAAATGTAGGGGCGACATAAGAAAGTTACAGGGTTGGCTGTAATCTGCTGGGTCGAAACCAGCTATCTTTTTGGTTAGACTAACTTTCTGTTATTCTGCTCATTCTAGGCCCCCTTGAATTCACTCGTAGGCCAGTCCGAGTGTTAGGAGAAGGAGGATCACTACAGTTCAGGTGAGGGTCATTAGGGGGGATTGGAGTTGGACGGCTCATGGCAGGGGGAGTAGGAGGGCGATTTCTAGGTCGAATAGGACGAACAGGATGGCTACTGAGGAAGAATCGGACTGAGAATGGTAATCGAGCAGATCCAAGTGGGTCGAATCCACATTCGTACGGTGAGAGTTTCTCTGAGTCGGGGTTTATTTGGGCGAGTCAGAAGTTTAATGCGGTTAGGGCGGCGCTTAGGATTGATGATAGGGCGAATATGAACATGAGTGTGTTCATTGCTCTCCTCTGGGTTTATACCAGATTCTAGAGATTGGAAGTCAATTGTAATTAATATACTAGAAGAGCAAGATCCTCATCAGTAGATGGTTATGTAGAGGAATAGTCAGATGACGTCTACGAAGTGTCAGTATCAGGCTGCTGCCTCGAATCCGAAGTGGTGGTCTGATGTAAAGTGGAACTTGATCAGTCGGAAGAGGCAGACGGTCAGGAAGGAGGATCCGATGATTACGTGGAGTCCGTGGAATCCAGTGGCAACGAAGAAGGTAGATCCGTAGACGCTATCGGCGATTGAGAATGGGGCTTCGTGGTATTCTATTGCTTGTAGGGCTGTGAAGTAGAATCCCAGGAGGATCGTTAGGGTTAGGGCGTGGATGGCGTGTTTTCGGTTTCCTTCTGTGATGCTGTGATGGGCTCACGTTACGGTAACGCCTGAGGCTAGTAGGATGGCTGTGTTTAGTAGGGGGACTTCTATCGGGTTGAGTGGTTTAATTCCTGTTGGGGGTCATTGGCCTCCTAGTTCTGGGGTTGGGGCCAGGCTCGAGTGGAAGAACGCTCAGAAGAACCCTAAGAAGAAGAATGCTTCGGATGTGATGAAAAGGATTATGCCGTATCGTAGGCCTTTTTGGACTGTGGGAGTGTGATGGCCTTGGAAGGTGCTTTCTCGTACAATGTCTCGTCATCATTGGAGTATTACTAGGAGTATTGAGATGAGGCCTAGGGTTAGTAGTATGGATGAGTTGTAGTGGAATCACATGATTAATCCTGAGGTTGTGAGTAGGGCGGCGGCTGCCCCGAAGATTGGTCAAGGGCTTGGGTCAACTATGTGGTATGAGTGTGCTTGGTGTGCCATTAGATGTTTTCTTGTAAGTATAGGCTTAGAAGGAGCACGAAGACGTAGGCCTGGATTATGGCTACTGCTACTTCTAGGATGGTTAGGAGTAGTAGGATGATTATTGTTAGGATGGATACTGCAGGAAGGGTGGGTATTAATGCAATGGAGGCTGTAGAGATGAGTTGGATGAGTAAGTGTCCTGCTGTAAGGTTGGCTGTAAGGCGGACTCCGAGGGCTAGGGGGCGGATTAGTAGGCTGGTTGTTTCGATCAGGATTAGTGCGGGGATTAGGGGTGTAGGGGTACCTTCGGGTAATAGGTGGGCTAAAGAGGCTGATGGTTGGTTTCGTAGGCCTGTTAGTAGTGTGGCGAGCCATAGTGGGAAGGCTAGGGCTATGTTCATAGATAGTTGGGTGGTTGGGGTGAATGTATATGGAAGGAGGCCTAGAAGGTTGATTGTAAGAAGTATGATTATTAGGGATGTAAATATTATGGCTCATTTGTGGCCATTTTTGTTGAGTGGGACTATTAGTTGTTTTGTGATTAGGTGAAGGAGTCATGTTTGGATAGTAGAAAGGCGGTTGTTGATTCATCGGTTGTTTGGGGACGGGAATAGTAGGGCTGGGAAGAGTAGGGATAGTAGGATTAAGGGGATGCCAAATAGATTGGGGCTGGAAAATTGGTCAAAGAAGCTTAGGTTCATGGTCAGGATCATGGTGTGGGTTTGGTAGTGAGGGAGGTCTTATTTGATGGGGGGTTGGTTGTGGTGAAGGCTAGTAGTTTTGGTTGGATGAGGAGTGCTAGGGTTAATCAGGTTATAATTATGATTGAAAATCATGGTGCGGGGTTAAGCTGTGGCATATCATTAAGGAGGGGGAAGTCCCTCTTTGGCTAGCTTAAAAGGCTAGTGCTGTTGCATAGCTTCTTAATGATTAGGATGATGATAGAAGGGACGATCAGGCCTCGAAATGTGGGAGTGGGGTTGATTCTACTACAATGGGTATGTAGCTGTGATTAGCCCCGCAAATTTCTGAGCATTGTCCGTAAAAAATCCCAGGCCGGGTGGTAATGAATGAAGTTTGGTTTAGTCGGCCTGGGATTGCGTCTGTTTTAACTCCGAGCGTTGGGACTGCTCAGGAGTGGAGTACGTCTCCTGCAGTAATGATCACGCGGATGGGGGATTCTATTGGGATAACTACGCGGTGGTCAACTTCTAGCAGTCGGAAGTGGCCGTTGGGTAAGTCTGGGGTGGGCACTATGTAGGAGTCGAATGATAGGTCTTTGAAGTCTGTGTATTCGTAGCTTCAGTATCATTGGTGGCCGATGGCTTTTAGGGTGAGGTCTGGTTCATCGATTTTGTCCATTATGTAGAGGATTTGTAGGGATGGGAGGGCGAGGAGTACCAGGACGATAGCAGGTAGGATTGTCCAGATCAGCTCTACTTCTTGGGCGTCTACAGCATTGGACGAGAGTTTTTCTGTTAGTATGTGGGCTAAAAGGTAGAGAACTAGGCTGCAGATAGCTAGGGCAACGATTAGGGCGTGGTCGTGGAATTCAACGAGTTCTTCTATGATGGGTGATGAGGCGTCTTGGAATCCTAGTTGGGAGTGGTTGGCCACATGAGATGTACAGGATTTTTACCTGTGATTTAGTCTTGACAAGGCTATGTAATTGGTTTACTAACGTCTCATAAGAAAGAAGCATGAGCGGTTAATGCAGTTGGCTTGAAACCAGCATGTGAGGGTTCGATTCCTTCCTTTCTTGTACTTGGACGAAGGCCGGTTCCTCGAAAGTATGGTATGGGGGAGGGCAGCCGTGGATTCATTCAACGTTTGTGGTAGTTAGTTCTGGTTGTAGGACTTTTCGTTTGGCCGGAAAGGCTTCTCAGATGATGAATATTAGTATGATTACGGCTACTATTGAGATTAGGGAGCCGATGGAGGAAATGGTGTTTCATAGTGTGTAGGCGTCGGGATAGTCCGAGTATCGTCGGGGTATTCCTGCTAGGCCTAGGAAGTGCTGGGGGAAGAACGTTAGGTTTACTCCTGTAAATATTACCCCGAAGTGGGCTTTTGCTCATGTTTGGTGTAGGGTAAACCCAGTGAGTAGTGGGAATCAGTGAGTAAATCCTGCTAGAATGGCAAAGACGGCGCCTATGGATAGGACGTAGTGGAAGTGGGCAACTACGTAGTACGTGTCGTGCAGGGCGATGTCTAGGGAAGAGTTTGCAAGAACGATTTCTGTTAATCCTCCGATGGTAAATAGGAAGATAAATCCTAGAGCTCATAGTATTGGGGGGGTCTCATTTGATTGTTCCTCCGTGCAGGGTGGCTAGTCAGCTAAATACTTTGATTCCGGTAGGGATGGCAATGATTATAGTGGCTGATGTAAAGTAGGCTCGGGTATCAACGTCTATTCCTACTGTAAACATGTGGTGAGCTCAGACGATGAATCCTAGGAAGCCGATGGATAGTATGGCTCAGACTATTCCCATGTAGCCGAAGGGCTCCTTTTTGCCTGAGTAGTACGTGACTACGTGTGAGATGATTCCAAACCCCGGTAGGATCAGAATATAGACTTCTGGGTGTCCGAAGAATCAGAATAGGTGTTGGTACAGGATTGGGTCTCCTCCTCCAGCGGGGTCGAAGAATGTGGTGTTTAGGTTTCGATCAGTTAGTAATATTGTAATACCGGCGGCGAGTACGGGGAGTGATAGAAGGAGTAGGATGGCGGTAATTAGTACGGATCAGACAAATAGTGGGGTTTGGTATTGTGAGAGTGCGGGGGGTTTTATGTTGATGGCTGTGGTGATAAAGTTGATGGCCCCAAGGATGGAGGAGATACCGGCTAAGTGGAGTGAGAAGATAGCCAGGTCTACTGAAGCTCCGGCGTGGGCAAGGTTACCTGCTAGGGGAGGGTAGACAGTTCAGCCTGTGCCGGCGCCAGCTTCTACAGTGGATGAGGCTAGTAGGAGGAGGAATGATGGGGGGAGGAGTCAAAAGCTTATGTTGTTTATTCGCGGGAATGCTATGTCGGGGGCACCGATTATGAGGGGGACTAATCAGTTGCCGAATCCTCCGATCATGATGGGTATGACTATAAAGAAGCTTATTACAAAGGCGTGAGCGGTAACGATTACATTGTAAATTTGGTCGTCGCCTAGGAGAGTTCCTGGTTGTCCTAGTTCTGCGCGGATTAATAGGCTGAGTGCGGTGCTGACTATTCCTGCTCATGCCCCGAAGATGAGGTACAGGGTGCCAATATCCTTATGGTTAGTGGAAAATAGTCATCGGTTGATGAAGGTGACGGGTAAGATGGCTGAGTGTTGAAGCGTTAGGCTGTAGTCCTTTTTACAGAGGTTTAATTCCTCTTCTTATCGGCTCTGTAGTGAAATTCATGTTGAGTTGCAAGCTCATCGATGCGCACTAGGGTGCGTCAGGGTCTTTGTAGGCAGAAGCCAATTGGTTTAGGCATTTAGCTGTTAACTAGAGTTTTGTGGGATCGAAGCCCATCTGTCTAGGGAGGCTTTAGCTTAATTAAAGCGTCTGACTTGCATTCAGAAGATACAGGTTAATATTCTGTAAGTCTTAATGTGCAGAAACTAAGAGGGTTTAACTCTTATTTAAGGCTTTGAAGGCCTTCGGTTTGGGGTGTTATCCTAAGTTTCTAGACAATGGCATGTATTATTGGGGACAGGGGAAGTAAGAGGATTGATAGTGAGGCAAGGACCGCAGTAGGTGTGCTTGGGGCTTTGCTAGTGTATCATTGTTTTATGTGGTTAGAGGAGTTGGGGGGAAGGGTAATTGTTGAGTGGTATGCGAGGCGTAGGTAGAAGAAGAGGCTGAGCAGTGATAGCATGGCAATTGCCATGGCTGCTGGTGTTATTTCCTGTTTAGTTAGTTCTTGGATGATAAGTCACTTTGGTATAAAGCCTGTTAATGGGGGGAGGCCTGCTAGGGATAAAAGTACTAGTATTAGGGTGGCGTTTAGCACTGGGGTTTTTGTTCATGAGGTTGTGATCATGGATAGGTTAAGGGCTTTGATTTTGTTAAGGGCTAGGAATACGGCTGATGTTATGATTGTGTATAGGTAGAAGGTAAGTAAGGCCAATTTGGGGCTGTAAACTAGGATGATGGCGATTCAGCCTAAGTGGGAGATGGACGAGAAGGCTAGGATTTTGCGTGTTTGTGTTTGGTTCAGTCCTATTCAGCCTCCTAGTGCTGTTGAGGCTAGGGCCATGGCGGTGAGTAGAGCTGGGTCGAGGGATTTGGATGTTAGTAGGAGCAGGGTTAGTGGGGGGAATTTTATGAGGGTCGAGAGTAGCAGGGCTGTTATTAGTGGCGATCCTTGTAGTACTTCTGGGAATCAGAAGTGAAATGGCACTAGGCCCAGTTTAATAGCGATTGCTGCTGTCAGTAGTAGACAGGAGGTTGGGTGGTTTATTTGTGTGATGTCTCATTGGCCGGTGACTCAGGCATTGGTTATGCTAGAGAATAGGACCAGGGCGGAAGCAGCTGCTTGGGTTAGGAAGTATTTCGTTGCGGCTTCTACTGCTCGTGGGTGGTGGGATTTGGCAATTAGGGGAATGATGGCTAGTGCGTTGATCTCCAGTCCTGTCCAGGCCAGAACTCAGTGGTTGCTGGAAATTGTGATTGTGGTGCCCAAGATGAGGCTGAAGGTTATGATTGGGGTCGCGTAAGGGTTCATTAGTAGAGGAGGGGGTTAAACCATCATTTTCGGGGTATGGGCCCGATAGCTTGATTAGCTGACTCTACTAGAAAATAATATAAGGGAAGTATGGAGAATTTTGATTTCTCTTGTGTGGGTTCAATTCCTACTTTTCTAAGGTCAACAGGAAATGAGAGGGCTGTTATACCTCTATGTTCACTTTATCATAGTGACCCTTTGTAGTTCAGGCACATTTCCTTATGTAAGGAGGTAGGCCTGCATAGCAGATAGGTATGCTGATGTGTCAGAGGCACAGAGCTAGTGTGAGGGGTAGGAAGTTTTTTCATAGTAGGTGCATTAGTTGGTCATATCGGAATCGTGGGTATGAAGCTCGGACCCATAAGAAACCAGAAGATAGTAGGAGGACTTTTGTGGCTAGGATGATGGGGAATAGTTCTGTGGGTGGCCCTAGGGCGCTTGGGTTTAGGAATATGATGGCTGTAAGTGTATTTATTAGCATAATGTTCGCATATTCAGCTAGGAAGAATAAGGCGAAGGGTCCTGCGGCGTATTCAACGTTAAACCCTGAGACTAGCTCAGATTCACCCTCTGTGAGGTCAAAAGGAGCTCGGTTTGTCTCTGCTAGGGTGGATACGTATCATATTATTGCTAGGGGTCATGAGGAGAAAATGAAGTATAGAGGCTCCTGTGCGACGGCAAAGGAGCTGAGTGTGTAGCTTCCGCTTAGTATGATTATTGATAGCAGGATTATGGCCAGTGTCACTTCGTATGAAATGGTCTGTGCTACTGCCCGTAGGGCTCCGATTAGTGCGTATTTTGAGTTCGAGGCTCAGCCTGATCATAGGACTGAGTAGACGGCTAGGCTTGACATGGCTATTAGGAAGAGAACTCCGAGGTTTAGATCTGCTAGGGGAAATGGGAGTGGTAGTGGTGCTCAAGTGGTGAGGGCTAGGACAAGGGCTAGTATTGGTATCAGAATGAATAGAAGTGGGGAAGAGGTAGAGGGTCGGATGGGCTCTTTGGTAAATAGTTTCAGTCCGTCCGCAAATGGTTGAAGTAGGCCAAAAGGCCCGACAACGTTAGGGCCTTTGCGGGATTGTATGTAGCTTAGGATTTTCCGTTCTACTAGGGTTAGGAAGGCTACGGCAATCAGGATTGGGATGATGTACAGGAGGGATATAACGAGGCAGCTTAGTGTTGTTATTTGAATCATGGGTGAAGCTAGGGAGAGGATTTGAACCTCTGGGGAAAGGGCTTAAGCCTTCTGCACTTGCCGGGCTCTGCCACTCTAGCTGGTCCTTTTCTAGGATTGAAAGTGGTGGGGGAAGGCCCTCTTCACGGTTTAGTTGGTTTCACTGCTTAGAGGGGGGGGGGGGGGCGTGCTTGTGGTATTGGCCCCACTTTCCCGGTCCTTTCGTACTGGGGAGAGTGTGTCATAGATAGAAACCGACCTGGATTGCTCCGGTCTGAACTCAGATCACGTAGGACTGTTAATCGTTGAACAAACGAACCCTTAATAGCGGCTGCACCATTAGGATGTCCTGATCCAACATCGAGGTCGTAAACCCCCCTGTCGATATGGGCTCTTGAGGGGGATTGCGCTGTTATCCCTGGGGTAGCTTGGTCCATTAATCAATTATATTGGGTCTGGTCACTGTTAGCACTTTGAGGGGTAGCTCTAGGTAAAGAGGTATGGTCTTGTTTTTGGAGGATTTGTTCTCCTCCAAGGTCGCCCCAACCGAAAAATATCGACCAGGCTCTGCGATGGTAGTGGCCCCAGTGGGGTTGATTGAGGATTCGCGGTGGTCGTTGATTTTTAAGTTCCACAGGGTCTTCTCGTCTTATGTTCACATCCCCGCTTTTGCACGGGGAGATCAATTTCACTGATTATCTGTGAGAGACAGTTAAGACCTCGTTTAGCCATTCATACAAGTCTCGATTTATGGGACAATTGATTGCGCTACCTTTGCACGGTTAGGATACCGCGGCCGTTAAACCTAAGTCACCGGGCAGGCATCACCTTCAATACTTGTTTAATTTGCTGAAGGCTATGTTTTTGGTAAACAGTCGGGCCTTATTAATTTGCCGAGTTCCTTTCACAGATTTTAATCGCTCTTATAGGCGCTCCTGAGTCGGGTTAACAGGGTTAGTTAATACGTGGTCTTGTAGGGGTTTTTGTATCTGTCTAGGTCTGTTAATAATGTTTCTATGTAAGCTTGCGCCGTTAGAGGGGTGTGGCCCTGTACATGAGGGGCCTAGGATGATTCCTAGGATTGTTATGAGGATGGCAGCGGTTTTGGTGATAAGGGGTATGGTTATTGGGGGGTTTTGGTTGGTGTGATGAAAGAGGTAATGATTATTCCTGCTGTAATGCTGCCTAGGGCGAGTCGGGTTAGGGGGGCGGTGATTAGTGGGTTGTTTTCGTTTATTGATACTATTGGGGGGATTCGGGTTTGTCCAGCTTGGACTAGGATGGTTATGCGGATGCTGTAGGTTGCGGTGAATGCTGTGTCTATAAGGGTTAGGAGTAGGGCTCAAGTATTTAGGTATGATGTGTTTAAGCTTTCGATGATGAGGTCTTTTGAGTAGAATCCGGCTAGGAATGGGGTTCCTATCAGCGCCAGGTTTCCGATGGTTAGGCAGGAAGTAGTGACTGGGAGTATTTTCTGTAGGCCTCCTATCTTTCGGATATCTTGTTCTCCGTTTAGGTTGTGGATGATAGACCCTGAGCATAGGAATAGTATGGCTTTAAAGAAGGCATGGGTTGAGATGTGTAGGAAGGCTAGTTGTGGGAGGTTTAGTCCGATAGTGACTATTATTAGTCCTAGTTGGCTGGATGTTGAGAAAGCAATGATTTTTTTGATGTCATTTTGGGTTAGGGCGCATGTGGCAGCGAATAGGGTTGATAGAGCACCTAGGCATAGGCAGGCAGTTAGGGCTGTCTGGTTGGTGGCTAGCAGGGGGTGCATGCGGATGAGCAGGAAGATTCCGGCTACTACTATGGTACTGGAGTGCAGTAGGGCTGATACTGGGGTGGGGCCTTCTATTGCTGCGGGCAGTCATGGGTGGAGTCCAAATTGGGCGGATTTTCCTGCGGCTGCGAGGATTAATCCTATGAGGGGGAGGATTGGGGTTTGGTGGGGGTGTACGGCTTGTTGGATCTCTCAGGTGTTGAATGTTGAAGCTAGTCATGCTATGCTCAGGGTCAGTCCGACGTCTCCGATTCGGTTGTAGATTACGGCTTGTAGGGCGGCGGTGTTGGCATCTGCTCGGCCTTGTCATCAGCCGATGAGAAGGAAGGACATGATTCGTACTCCTTCCCAGCCTACGAATAGGAGGAATATGTTGTTTGCGGTTGTTAGGAGGAGTATGGCGACTAGGAATGTCAGTAGGTAGGTGAAAAATTTTGTTACGTATGGCTCTGAGGCCATGTATCATATGGCGAATTGTAGGATTGATCATGTTACAAATAGGGCGATTGGAAGAAATGTTATTGAGTATTGGTCTATTTTTAGGCTCAGGGGGATTTTAAAGTTTATAATGAATTTTCACTCCCAGTGGCAGGTGACAGATTCTACTCCCGAGTAGATGAATGCGGTTGTAGGGGCTAGGCTAATTAGGAATGCGGTTTTAACAGCGCGGGTGGTGGCTTGTGGGGTGTTTTTAAAGTTTTTAAATAGAAATGGCAGGATGATTGGGGTTAGGAGGATTGTCAGCGTGAGTAGTGTGAGGGAGTTGATTAGTAGTGTGGGGTTCACTACTTTTACTTGGATTTGCACCAAGATGGGTGGTTCCTAAGACCAGTGGATTGCTGTTATCCTTTAAAAGTAAGGGGGCTGAGGTTTTAGGCTCAGATGTAAGAGTTAGCAGCTCTTGTTGGTTAAACCCTCCCCTCAGCAGGTAAGAAGGTTTGAACTTCTATTCTTAGAATCACAGTCTAATGTTTGGTTTAAACTATACTTGCATGAGGGGATTCCGGAGATCAGTTCGGGTTTGAGGATTAGGAGGAATATTGGGATAATGTGGAGTGTTATGAGCAGGTGTTCTCGCGTGGTTGAGTTTTGCATAGATGTGATGTGGGAGGGGATTGAGCCTCGTTGGGTCATTAGTAGTATGAATAAGGTGTAGGAGGCGGTTAGTAGGGTTGCGATTCCTGTTAGGATGATCGTGAAGGCAGATCAGTTGAATAAGGTGATTATAATGGTTAGCTCTGCTATGAGGTTTGTTGTTGGGGGTAAGGCTATGTTTGTTAGATTGGCCAGCAATCATCAGGTAGCTATGAGTGGTAGGAGAGGTTGTAGGCCTCGTGTGAGTAGTAGAATTCGGCTGTGCGTACGTTCATAGTTTGTGTTGGCTAGGCAGAATAGTATGGAGGAAGTTAGTCCATGGGAAATTATTAGGATCATTGCCCCTGAGAATGATCAGTGGGTTTGGATTATTCCTGCGGCGATAACTAGGCCTATGTGGCTAACGGATGAATAAGCGATTAGTGATTTTAGGTCTGTCTGTCGTAGGCAGATTGAGCTAGTCATTAGGGCGCCTCATAGGGCCAGGGTTAGGAAGGGGTAGTGCAGGAGGTTGGACAGTGGGCCCATAAATAGAGTGACTCGTATAATTCCGTATCCTCCTAGCTTTAGTAGTAGGGCGGCGAGGAGTATTGAGCCTGCGATGGGTGCTTCTACGTGGGCTTTTGGCAGTCAGAGGTGTAGGCCGTATAGTGGGGCTTTTACTATGAATGCTATGAGCAGTGCTAGACCTGATAGTATTCCTGTCCATGAGGTGGATAGGGTTGGGTGGGTTAGTTGTAGGGTTGGCAGGTGCAGGGTGCCAATTTTCACGTATAGGTGTATGATTGTGATTAGCAGGGGTAGAGAGCTTACTGGCGTGTAGAATAGCAGGTAGATGCCAGCGCTTAGGCGTTCTGGTTGGTTCCCCCATCGGGTGATTAAGATTAGGGTGGGAATGAGGGTTGCTTCAAATGAGATGTAAAATAGTGCTAGTTCTGTGGTGGAAAAGGCTAGTAGGATGAATGGCTGGACTGCGACTAAGGTTGAGATAAAGATTCGTTTGCGTTGTAGGGGTTCTTGTTGCAGGTGGTTTTGGCTTGCTATGATTATGAGTGGGAGTAGTCAGCAGGATAGTACTAGGAGGGGGGATGAGATTTGGTCAATTCCTGTTCAGTTGGATAAAAATTTGTAGGGGTAGTAGGTTGGGATTAATCACTGTAGGCTTAGGGCAGCGATTAGGAGGCTGTATAAGGTGGTGTTAGTCCATAGAAATTTTGGTGGAGACAGCAGGGCTGTTGGAAGAAGTATGATTGTGGGTAGGATGATTTTTAGCATTGCAGGAGGTTTAGGTTGTGTAGATGGTCAGAGCCATGTGTGCGGGTGGAGGCTACTAGGATGGCCAGGCCTGTGCCCGCCTCACACGCTGAGAAGGTTAGCATGAGAATTGGTACCATGGTGAATGAGGAGACTTGGTTTTCGATGGATCATATTGATAGGCCTACGAATATCGATAATATTATGCTTTCAAGGCATAGTAGGGCGGATACTAGGTGGGTTCGGTGGAAGGCTAGCCCTAGTCCGCTGAAAATGAAGGCTGAGTAGAAGCTTAAATGTAGGGGCGACATAAGAAAGTTACAGGGTTGGCTGTAATCTGCTGGGTCGAAACCAGCTATCTTTTTGGTTAGACTAACTTTCTGTTATTCTGCTCATTCTAGGCCCCCTTGAATTCACTCGTAGGCCAGTCCGAGTGTTAGGAGAAGGAGGATCACTACAGTTCAGGTGAGGGTCATTAGGGGGGATTGGAGTTGGACGGCTCATGGCAGGGGGAGTAGGAGGGCGATTTCTAGGTCGAATAGGACGAACAGGATGGCTACTGAGGAAGAATCGGACTGAGAATGGTAATCGAGCAGATCCAAGTGGGTCGAATCCACATTCGTACGGTGAGAGTTTCTCTGAGTCGGGGTTTATTTGGGCGAGTCAGAAGTTTAATGCGGTTAGGGCGGCGCTTAGGATTGATGATAGGGCGAATATGAACATGAGTGCGTTCATTGCTCTCCTCTGGGTTTATACCAGATTCTAGAGATTGGAAGTCAATTGTAATTAATATACTAGAAGAGCAAGATCCTCATCAGTAGATGGTTATGTAGAGGAATAGTCAGATGACGTCTACGAAGTGTCAGTATCAGGCTGCTGCCTCGAATCCGAAGTGGTGGTCTGATGTAAAGTGGAACTTGATCAGTCGGAAGAGGCAGACGGTCAGGAAGGAGGATCCGATGATTACGTGGAGTCCGTGGAATCCAGTGGCAACGAAGAAGGTAGATCCGTAGACGCTATCAGCGATTGAGAATGGGGCTTCGTGGTATTCTATTGCTTGTAGGGCTGTGAAGTAGAATCCCAAGAGGATCGTTAGGGTTAGGGCGTGGATGGCATGTTTTCGGTTTCCTTCTGTGATGCTGTGATGGGCTCACGTTACGGTAACGCCTGAGGCTAGTAGGATGGCTGTGTTTAGTAGGGGGACTTCTATCGGGTTGAGTGGTTTAATTCCTGTTGGGGGTCATTGGCCTCCTAGTTCTGGGGTTGGGGCCAGGCTCGAGTGGAAGAACGCTCAGAAGAACCCTAAGAAGAAGAATGCTTCGGATGTGATGAAAAGGATTATGCCGTATCGTAGGCCTTTTTGGACTGTGGGAGTGTGATGGCCTTGGAAGGTGCTTTCTCGTACAATGTCTCGTCATCATTGGAGTATTACTAGGAGTATTGAGATGAGGCCTAGGGTTAGTAGTATGGATGAGTTGTAGTGGAATCACATGATTAATCCTGAGGTTGTGAGTAGGGCGGCGGCTGCCCCGAAGATTGGTCAAGGGCTTGGGTCAACTATGTGGTATGAGTGTGCTTGGTGTGCCATTAGATGTTTTCTTGTAAGTATAGGCTTAGAAGGAGCACGAAGACGTAGGCCTGGATTATGGCTACTGCTACTTCTAGGATGGTTAGGAGTAGTAGGATGATTATTGTTAGGATGGATACTGCAGGAAGGGTGGGTATTAATGCAATGGAGGCTGTAGAGATGAGTTGGATGAGTAAGTGTCCTGCTGTAAGGTTGGCTGTAAGGCGGACTCCGAGGGCTAGGGGGCGGATTAGTAGGCTGGTTGTTTCGATCAGGATTAGTGCGGGGATTAGGGGTGTAGGGGTACCTTCGGGTAATAGGTGGGCTAAAGAGGCTGATGGTTGGTTTCGTAGGCCTGTTAGTAGTGTGGCGAGCCATAGTGGGAAGGCTAGGGCTATGTTCATAGATAGTTGGGTGGTTGGGGTGAATGTATATGGAAGGAGGCCTAGAAGGTTGATTGTAAGAAGTATGATTATTAGGGATGTAAATATTATGGCTCATTTGTGGCCATTTTTGTTGAGTGGGACTATTAGTTGTTTTGTGATTAGGTGAAGGAGTCATGTTTGGATAGTAGAAAGGCGGTTGTTGATTCATCGGTTGTTTGGGGACGGGAATAGTAGGGCTGGGAAGAGTAGGGATAGTAGGATTAAGGGGATGCCAAATAGATTGGGGCTGGAAAATTGGTCAAAGAAGCTTAGGTTCATGGTCAGGATCATGGTGTGGGTTTGGTAGTGAGGGAGGTCTTATTTGATGGGGGGTTGGTTGTGGTGAAGGCTAGTAGTTTTGGTTGGATGAGGAGTGCTAGGGTTAATCAGGTTATAATTATGATTGAAAATCATGGTGCGGGGTTAAGCTGTGGCATATCATTAAGGAGGGGGAAGTCCCTCTTTGGCTAGCTTAAAAGGCTAGTGCTGTTGCATAGCTTCTTAATGATTAGGATGATGATAGAAGGGACGATCAGGCCTCGAAATGTGGGAGTGGGGTTGATTCTACTACAATGGGTATGTAGCTGTGATTAGCCCCGCAAATTTCTGAGCATTGTCCGTAAAAAATCCCAGGCCGGGTGGTAATGAATGAAGTTTGGTTTAGTCGGCCTGGGATTGCGTCTGTTTTAACTCCGAGCGTTGGGACTGCTCAGGAGTGGAGTACGTCTCCTGCAGTAATGATCACGCGGATGGGGGATTCTATTGGGATAACTACGCGGTGGTCAACTTCTAGCAGTCGGAAGTGGCCGTTGGGTAAGTCTGGGGTGGGCACTATGTAGGAGTCGAATGATAGGTCTTTGAAGTCTGTGTATTCGTAGCTTCAGTATCATTGGTGGCCGATGGCTTTTAGGGTGAGGTCTGGTTCATCGATTTTGTCCATTATGTAGAGGATTTGTAGGGATGGGAGGGCGAGGAGTACCAGGACGATAGCAGGTAGGATTGTCCAGATCAGCTCTACTTCTTGGGCGTCTACAGCATTGGACGAGAGTTTTTCTGTTAGTATGTGGGCTAAAAGGTAGAGAACTAGGCTGCAGATAGCTAGGGCAACGATTAGGGCGTGGTCGTGGAATTCAACGAGTTCTTCTATGATGGGTGATGAGGCGTCTTGGAATCCTAGTTGGGAGTGGTTGGCCACATGAGATGTACAGGATTTTTACCTGTGATTTAGTCTTGACAAGGCTATGTAATTGGTTTACTAACGTCTCATAAGAAAGAAGCATGAGCGGTTAATGCAGTTGGCTTGAAACCAGCATGTGAGGGTTCGATTCCTTCCTTTCTTGTACTTGGACGAAGGCCGGTTCCTCGAAAGTATGGTATGGGGGAGGGCAGCCGTGGATTCATTCAACGTTTGTGGTAGTTAGTTCTGGTTGTAGGACTTTTCGTTTGGCCGGAAAGGCTTCTCAGATGATGAATATTAGTATGATTACGGCTACTATTGAGATTAGGGAGCCGATGGAGGAAATGGTGTTTCATAGTGTGTAGGCGTCGGGATAGTCCGAGTATCGTCGGGGTATTCCTGCTAGGCCTAGGAAGTGCTGGGGGAAGAACGTTAGGTTTACTCCTGTAAATATTACCCCGAAGTGGGCTTTTGCTCATGTTTGGTGTAGGGTAAACCCAGTGAGTAGTGGGAATCAGTGAGTAAATCCTGCTAGAATGGCAAAGACGGCGCCTATGGATAGGACGTAGTGGAAGTGGGCAACTACGTAGTACGTGTCGTGCAGGGCGATGTCTAGGGAAGAGTTTGCAAGAACGATTCCTGTTAATCCTCCGATGGTAAATAGGAAGATAAATCCTAGAGCTCATAGTATTGGGGGGGTCTCATTTGATTGTTCCTCCGTGCAGGGTGGCTAGTCAGCTAAATACTTTGATTCCGGTAGGGATGGCAATGATTATAGTGGCTGATGTAAAGTAGGCTCGGGTATCAACGTCTATTCCTACTGTAAACATGTGGTGAGCTCAGACGATGAATCCTAGGAAGCCGATGGATAGTATGGCTCAGACTATTCCCATGTAGCCGAAGGGCTCCTTTTTGCCTGAGTAGTACGTGACTACGTGTGAGATGATTCCGAACCCCGGTAGGATCAGAATATAGACTTCTGGGTGTCCGAAGAATCAGAATAGGTGTTGGTACAGGATTGGGTCTCCTCCTCCAGCGGGGTCGAAGAATGTGGTGTTTAGGTTTCGATCAGTTAGTAATATTGTAATACCGGCGGCGAGTACGGGGAGTGATAGAAGGAGTAGGATGGCGGTAATTAGTACGGATCAGACAAATAGTGTCCACTTCCACTACGTCCTATCCATAGGCGCCGTCTTTGCCATTCTAGCAGGATTTACTCACTGATTCCCACTACTCACTGGGTTTACCCTACACCAAACATGAGCAAAAGCCCACTTCGGGGTAATATTTACAGGAGTAAACCTAACGTTCTTCCCCCAGCACTTCCTAGGCCTAGCAGGAATACCCCGACGATACTCGGACTATCCCGACGCCTACACACTATGAAACACCATTTCCTCCTAGTCCTAGGACTTAGAGAAACTCCAGTACTAAAAATAGTAAACACAAGCAATAATTTCATATACTTCACTCTCACTCACCACTCAACTATCAGCTAACCACACCCCCGTCCACATAGCTTAACACAAAGCATGGCACTGAAGTTGCCAAGATGGCATAAAACATGCCTGCGGACAAAAGACTTAGTCCTAACCTTACGGTTGGTTTTTGCTAAATATATACATGCAAGTATCCGCGCCCCAGTGTAAACGCCCTCGACCACCTACCCCCATACAGGCCTTGAGGAGCGGGTATCAGGCACACCCAAGTAGTAGCCCAAGACGCCTCGCTAAGCCACGCCCCCACGGGTATTCAGCAGTAATTAACATTAAGCAATGAGTGCAAACTTGACTTAGTTATAGCAACAGCCTAACTTCAAGGGTTGGTAAATCTTGTGCCAGCCACCGCGGTCATACAAGAAACCCAAATCAACCGTCCTATTGACACGGCGTAAAGAGTGGTAAAATGCCTATCCTAGCTAACTAAGATCAAAATGCAACTGAGCTGTCATAAGCCCAAGATGCACCTAAACACACCATTAAGATGATCTTAGGAACTAACGACTGATTTAAACCCACGAAAGCCAGGGCCCAAACTGGGATTAGATACCCCACTATGCCTGGCCCTAAATCTTGATACTTACTTTACCGAAGTATCCGCCAGAGAACTACGAGCACAAACGCTTAAAACTCTAAGGACTTGGCGGTGCCCCAAACCCACCTAGAGGAGCCTGTTCTACAATCGATAATCCCCGATTAACCCAACCACCCCTTGCCAACACAGCCTACATACCGCCGTCGCCAGCCCACCTCGAATGAGAGCACAACAGTGGACACAATAGCACCCCGCTAATAAGACAGGTCAAGGTATAGCCTATGGAGTGGAAGAAATGGGCTACATTCCCTATTCATAGGGCACACGGAAAGAAGCGTGAAACCACTTCTGGAAGGCGGATTTAGCAGTAAAGTGGGACAATAGAGCCTACTTTAAGCCGGCCCTGGGGCACGTACATACCGCCCGTCACCCTCCTCAAAAGCCACATCCCACATAACTAATACCATAAATACGCTGAAGATGAGGTAAGTCGTAACAAGGTAAGTGTACCGGAAGGTGTACTTAGAATATCAAGACGTAGCTATAACACCAAAGCACTCAGCTTACACCTGAAAGATATCTACTAGACCGGATCGTCTTGAAGCCCCCCCTCTAGCTCAACCACACAAATAGTACACCAAAACTAAAGAATTTACTAAACTAATTAAACTAAAGCATTTTACAGTCTTAGTATAGGCGATAGAAAAGACACTTAGACGCGATAGAGACCCCAGTACCGTAAGGGAAAGATGAAATAGCAGTGAAACAATCAAAGCGACAGACAGCAAAGATCAACCCTTGTACCTTTTGCATCATGGTTTAGCGAGAACAACCAAGCAAAGTGAACTAAAGTTTGCCCCCCCGAAACCCAAGCGAGCTACTTTCAAGCAGTTAAAGAGAGCGAACCCGTCTCTGTTGCAAAAGAGTGGGATGACTTGTCAGTAGAGGTGAAAAGCCAACCGAGCTGGGTGATAGCTGGTTACCTGTGAAACGAATCTAAGTTCCCCCTTAATCCTCCCTACCGGACATCCTGAACCCTAATGAGATGATTAAGAGCTATTTAATGGAGGGACAGCTCCATTAAAAAAGGACACAACCTCGACTAGCGGATAATTCTTACTACTGATCCTACCGTGGGCCCTAAAGCAGCCATCAAAAAAGAGTGCGTCAAAGCTCCACCACCTAAAAATACCAAAATAAGATGATTCCCTTATCACAAACAGGTCAACCTATGAATATAGGAGAATTAATGCTAAAATAAGTAACTCAGGGCCACACCCCTCTAACGGCGCAAGCTTACATAGAAACATTATTAACAGACCTAGACAGATACAAAAACCCCTACAAGACCACGTATTAACTAACCCTGTTAACCCGACTCAGGAGCGCCTATAAGAGCGATTAAAATCTGTGAAAGGAACTCGGCAAATTAATAAGGCCCGACTGTTTACCAAAAACATAGCCTTCAGCAAATTAAACAAGTATTGAAGGTGATGCCTGCCCGGTGACTTAGGTTTAACGGCCGCGGTATCCTAACCGTGCAAAGGTAGCGCAATCAATTGTCCCATAAATCGAGACTTGTATGAATGGCTAAACGAGGTCTTAACTGTCTCTCACAGATAATCAGTGAAATTGATCTCCCCGTGCAAAAGCGGGGATGTGAACATAAGACGAGAAGACCCTGTGGAACTTAAAAATCAACGACCACCGCGAATCCTCAATCAACCCCACTGGGGCCACTACCATCGCAGAGCCTGGTCGATATTTTTCGGTTGGGGCGACCTTGGAGGAGAACAAATCCTCCAAAAACAAGACCATACCTCTTTACCTAGAGCTACCCCTCAAAGTGCTAACAGTGACCAGACCCAATATAATTGATTAATGGACCAAGCTACCCCAGGGATAACAGCGCAATCCCCCTCAAGAGCCCATATCGACAGGGGGGTTTACGACCTCGATGTTGGATCAGGACATCCTAATGGTGCAGCCGCTATTAAGGGTTCGTTTGTTCAACGATTAACAGTCCTACGTGATCTGAGTTCAGACCGGAGCAATCCAGGTCGGTTTCTATCTATGACACACTCTCCCCAGTACGAAAGGACCGGGAAAGTGGGGCCAATACCACAAGCACGCCCCCCCCCCCCCCTCTAAGCAGTGAAACCAACTAAACCGTGAAGAGGGCCTTCCCCCACCACTTTCAATCCTAGAAAAGGACCAGCTAGAGTGGCAGAGCCCGGCAAGTGCAGAAGGCTTAAGCCCTTTCCCCAGAGGTTCAAATCCTCTCCCTAGCTTCACCCATGATTCAAATAACAACACTAAGCTGCCTCGTTATATCCCTCCTATACATCATCCCAATCCTGATTGCCGTAGCCTTCCTAACCCTAGTAGAACGGAAAATCCTAAGCTACATACAATCCCGCAAAGGCCCTAACGTTGTCGGGCCTTTTGGCCTACTTCAACCATTTGCGGACGGACTGAAACTATTTACCAAAGAGCCCATCCGACCCTCTACCTCTTCCCCACTTCTATTCATTCTGATACCAATACTAGCCCTTGTCCTAGCCCTCACCACTTGAGCACCACTACCACTCCCATTTCCCCTAGCAGATCTAAACCTCGGAGTTCTCTTCCTAATAGCCATGTCAAGCCTAGCCGTCTACTCAGTCCTATGATCAGGCTGAGCCTCGAACTCAAAATACGCACTAATCGGAGCCCTACGGGCAGTAGCACAGACCATTTCATACGAAGTGACACTGGCCATAATCCTACTATCAATAATCATACTAAGCGGAAGCTACACACTCAGCTCCTTTGCCGTCGCACAGGAGCCTCTATACTTCATTTTCTCCTCATGACCCCTAGCAATAATATGATACGTATCCACCCTAGCAGAGACAAACCGAGCTCCTTTTGACCTCACAGAGGGTGAATCTGAGCTAGTCTCAGGGTTTAACGTTGAATACGCCGCAGGACCCTTCGCCTTATTCTTCCTAGCTGAATATGCGAACATTATGCTAATAAATACACTTACAGCCATCATATTCCTAAACCCAAGCGCCCTAGGGCCACCCACAGAACTATTCCCCGTCATCCTAGCCACAAAAGTCCTCCTACTATCTTCTGGTTTCTTATGGGTCCGAGCTTCATACCCACGATTCCGATATGACCAACTAATGCACCTACTATGAAAAAACTTCCTACCCCTCACACTAGCTCTGTGCCTCTGACACATCAGCATACCTATCTGCTATGCAGGCCTACCTCCTTACATAAGGAAATGTGCCTGAACTACAAAGGGTCACTATGATAAAGTGAACATAGAGGTATAACAGCCCTCTCATTTCCTGTTGACCTTAGAAAAGTAGGAATTGAACCCACACAAGAGAAATCAAAATTCTCCATACTTCCCTTATATTATTTTCTAGTAGAGTCAGCTAATCAAGCTATCGGGCCCATACCCCGAAAATGATGGTTTAACCCCCTCCTCTACTAATGAACCCTTACGCGACCCCAATCATAACCTTCAGCCTCATCTTGGGCACCACAATCACAATTTCCAGCAACCACTGAGTTCTGGCCTGGACAGGACTGGAGATCAACACACTAGCCATCATTCCCCTAATTGCCAAATCCCACCACCCACGAGCAGTAGAAGCCGCAACGAAATACTTCCTAACCCAAGCAGCTGCTTCCGCCCTGGTCCTATTCTCTAGCATAACCAATGCCTGAGTCACTGGCCAATGAGACATCACACAAATAAACCACCCAACCTCCTGTCTACTACTGACAGCAGCAATCGCTATTAAACTGGGCCTAGTGCCATTTCACTTCTGATTCCCAGAAGTACTACAAGGATCGCCACTAATAACAGCCCTGCTACTCTCGACCCTCATAAAATTCCCCCCACTAACCCTGCTCCTACTAACATCCAAATCCCTCGACCCAGCTCTACTCACCGCCATGGCCCTAGCCTCAACAGCACTAGGAGGCTGAATAGGACTGAACCAAACACAAACACGCAAAATCCTAGCCTTCTCGTCCATCTCCCACTTAGGCTGAATCGCCATCATCCTAGTTTACAGCCCCAAATTGGCCTTACTTACCTTCTACCTATACACAATCATAACATCAGCCGTATTCCTAGCCCTTAACAAAATCAAAGCCCTTAACCTATCCATGATCACAACCTCATGAACAAAAACCCCAGTGCTAAACGCCACCCTAATACTAGTACTTTTATCCCTGGCAGGCCTCCCCCCATTAACAGGCTTTATACCAAAGTGACTTATCATCCAAGAACTAACTAAACAGGAAATAACACCAGCAGCCATGGCAATTGCCATGCTATCACTGCTCAGCCTCTTCTTCTACCTACGCCTCGCATACCACTCAACAATTACCCTTCCCCCCAACTCCTCTAACCACATAAAACAATGATACACTAGCAAAGCCCCAAGCACACCTACTGCGGTCCTTGCCTCACTATCAATCCTCTTACTTCCCCTGTCCCCAATAATACATGCCATTGTCTAGAAACTTAGGATAACACCCCAAACCGAAGGCCTTCAAAGCCTTAAATAAGAGTTAAACCCTCTTAGTTTCTGCACATTAAGACTTACAGAATATTAACCTGTATCTTCTGAATGCAAGTCAGACGCTTTAATTAAGCTAAAGCCTCCCTAGACAGATGGGCTTCGATCCCACAAAACTCTAGTTAACAGCTAAATGCCTAAACCAATTGGCTTCTGCCTACAAAGACCCTGACGCACCCTAGTGCGCATCGATGAGCTTGCAACTCAACATGAATTTCACTACAGAGCCGATAAGAAGAGGAATTAAACCTCTGTAAAAAGGACTACAGCCTAACGCTTCAACACTCAGCCATCTTACCCGTCACCTTCATCAACCGATGACTATTTTCCACTAACCATAAGGATATTGGCACCCTGTACCTCATCTTCGGGGCATGAGCAGGAATAGTCGGCACCGCACTCAGCCTATTAATCCGCGCAGAACTAGGACAACCAGGAACTCTCCTAGGCGACGACCAAATTTACAATGTAATCGTTACCGCTCACGCCTTTGTAATAAGCTTCTTTATAGTCATACCCATCATGATCGGAGGATTCGGCAACTGATTAGTCCCCCTCATAATCGGTGCCCCCGACATAGCATTCCCGCGAATAAACAACATAAGCTTTTGACTCCTCCCCCCATCATTCCTCCTCCTACTAGCCTCATCCACTGTAGAAGCTGGCGCCGGCACAGGCTGAACTGTCTACCCTCCCCTAGCAGGTGACCTTGCCCACGCCGGAGCTTCAGTAGACCTGGCTATCTTCTCACTCCACTTAGCCGGTATCTCCTCCATCCTTGGGGCCATCAACTTTATCACCACAGCCATCAACATAAAACCCCCCGCACTCTCACAATACCAAACCCCACTATTTGTCTGATCCGTACTAATTACCGCCATCCTACTCCTTCTATCACTCCCCGTACTCGCCGCCGGTATTACAATATTACTAACTGATCGAAACCTGAACACCACATTCTTCGACCCCGCTGGAGGAGGAGACCCAATCCTGTACCAACACCTATTCTGATTCTTCGGACACCCAGAAGTCTATATTCTGATCCTACCGGGGTTCGGAATCATCTCACACGTAGTCACATACTAGTCAGGCAAAAAGGAGCCCTTCGGCTACATGGGAATAGTCTGAGCCATACTATCCATCGGCTTCCTAGGATTCATCGTCTGAGCTCACCACATGTTTACAGTAGGAATAGACGTTGATACCCGAGCCTACTTTACATCAGCCACTATAATCATTGCCATCCCTACCGGAATCAAAGTATTTAGCTGACTAGCCACCCTGCACGGAGGAACAATCAAATGAGACCCCCCCCAATACTATGAGCTCTTGGATTTATCTTCCTATTTACCATCGGAGGATTAACAGGAATCGTTCTTGCAAACTCTTCCCTAGACATCGCCCTGCACGACACGTACTACGTAGTTGCCCACTTCCACTACGTCCTATCCATAGGCGCCGTCTTTGCCATTCTAGCAGGATTTACTCACTGATTCCCACTACTCACTGGGTTTACCCTACACCAAACATGAGCAAAAGCCCACTTCGGGGTAATATTTACAGGAGTAAACCTAACGTTCTTCCCCCAGCACTTCCTAGGCCTAGCAGGAATACCCCGACGATACTCGGACTATCCCGACGCCTACACACTATGAAACACCATTTCCTCCTAGTCCTAGGACTTAGAGAAACTCCAGTACTAAAAATAGTAAACACAAGCAATAATTTCATATACTTCACTCTCACTCACCACTCAACTATCAGCTAACCACACCCCCGTCCACATAGCTTAACACAAAGCATGGCACTGAAGTTGCCAAGATGGCATAAAACATGCCTGCGGACAAAAGACTTAGTCCTAACCTTACGGTTGGTTTTTGCTAAATATATACATGCAAGTATCCGCGCCCCAGTGTAAACGCCCTCGACCACCTACCCCCATACAGGCCTTGAGGAGCGGGTATCAGGCACACCCAAGTAGTAGCCCAAGACGCCTCGCTAAGCCACGCCCCCACGGGTATTCAGCAGTAATTAACATTAAGCAATGAGTGCAAACTTGACTTAGTTATAGCAACAGCCTAACTTCAAGGGTTGGTAAATCTTGTGCCAGCCACCGCGGTCATACAAGAAACCCAAATCAACCGTCCTATTGACACGGCGTAAAGAGTGGTAAAATGCCTATCCTAGCTAACTAAGATCAAAATGCAACTAAGCTGTCATAAGCCCAAGATGCACCTAAACACACCATTAAGATGATCTTAGGAACTAACGACTGATTTAAACCCACGAAAGCCAGGGCCCAAACTGGGATTAGATACCCCACTATGCCTGGCCCTAAATCTTGATACTTACTTTACCGAAGTATCCGCCAGAGAACTACGAGCACAAACGCTTAAAACTCTAAGGACTTGGCGGTGCCCCAAACCCACCTAGAGGAGCCTGTTCTACAATCGATAATCCCCGATTAACCCAACCACCCCTTGCCAACACAGCCTACATACCGCCGTCGCCAGCCCACCTCGAATGAGAGCACAACAGTGGACACAATAGCACCCCGCTAATAAGACAGGTCAAGGTATAGCCTATGGAGTGGAAGAAATGGGCTACATTCCCTATTCATAGGGCACACGGAAAGAAGCGTGAAACCACTTCTGGAAGGCGGATTTAGCAGTAAAGTGGGACAATAGAGCCTACTTTAAGCCGGCCCTGGGGCACGTACATGGTTAAACATGCCTGTTAGTAGTGTGGCGAGCCATAGTGGGAAGGCTAGGGCTATGTTCATAGATAGTTGGGTGGTTGGGGTGAATGTATATGGAAGGAGGCCTAGAAGGTTGATTGTAAGAAGTATGATTATTAGGGATGTAAATATTATGGCTCATTTGTGGCCATTTTTGTTGAGTGGGACTATTAGTTGTTTTGTGATTAGGTGAAGGAGTCATGTTTGGATAGTAGAAAGGCGGTTGTTGATTCATCGGTTGTTTGGGGACGGGAATAGTAGGGCTGGGAAGAGTAGGGATAGTAGGATTAAGGGGATGCCAAATAGATTGGGGCTGGAAAATTGGTCAAAGAAGCTTAGGTTCATGGTCAGGATCATGGTGTGGGTTTGGTAGTGAGGGAGGTCTTATTTGATGGGGGGTTGGTTGTGGTGAAGGCTAGTAGTTTTGGTTGGATGAGGAGTGCTAGGGTTAATCAGGTTATAATTATGATTGAAAATCATGGTGCGGGGTTAAGCTGTGGCATATCATTAAGGAGGGGGAAGTCCCTCTTTGGCTAGCTTAAAAGGCTAGTGCTGTTGCATAGCTTCTTAATGATTAGGATGATGATAGAAGGGACGATCAGGCCTCGAAATGTGGGAGTGGGGTTGATTCTACTACAATGGGTATGTAGCTGTGATTAGCCCCGCAAATTTCTGAGCATTGTCCGTAAAAAATCCCAGGCCGGGTGGTAATGAATGAAGTTTGGTTTAGTCGGCCTGGGATTGCGTCTGTTTTAACTCCGAGCGTTGGGACTGCTCAGGAGTGGAGTACGTCTCCTGCAGTAATGATCATGCGGATGGGGGATTCTATTGGGATAACTACGCGGTGGTCAACTTCTAGCAGTCGGAAGTGGCCGTTGGGTAAGTCTGGGGTGGGCACTATGTAGGAGTCGAATGATAGGTCTTTGAAGTCTGTGTATTCGTAGCTTCAGTATCATTGGTGGCCGATGGCTTTTAGGGTGAGGTCTGGTTCGTCGATTTTGTCCATTATGTAGAGGATTTGTAGGGATGGGAGGGCGAGGAGTACCAGGACGATAGCAGGTAGGATTGTCCAGATCAGCTCTACTTCTTGGGCGTCTACAGCATTGGACGAGAGTTTTTCTGTTAGTATGTGGGCTAAAAGGTAGAGAACTAGGCTGCAGATAGCTAGGGCAACGATTAGGGCGTGGTCGTGGAATTCAACGAGTTCTTCTATGATGGGTGATGAGGCGTCTTGGAATCCTAGTTGGGAGTGGTTGGCCACATGAGATGTACAGGATTTTTACCTGTGATTTAGTCTTGACAAGGCTATGTAATTGGTTTACTAACGTCTCATAAGAAAGAAGCATGAGCGGTTAACCTCCTGGGAGACCCAGAAAACTTCACCCCAGCAAACCCACTAGTAACCCCACCACACATCAAGCCAGAATGATACTTCCTACTCGCCTACGCCATCCTACGTTCAATCCCAAATAAACTAGGAGGCGTATTAGCACTGGCCGCCTCCGTACTGATCCTATTCCTAATCCCATTCCTGCACAAATCAAAACAACGAGCAATAACATTCCGACCACTCTCCCAGCTCCTATTCTGAGTACTAGTCGCCGACCTCCTCGTCCTAACATGAGTAGGAAGCCAACCCGTCGAACACCCATTCATCATCATCGGCCAGCTCGCTTCAATCGCCTACTTCACTATCCTCCTATTTCTCCTCCCCGCCGCAAGCGCCCTAGAAAACAAAATACTCAACTGCTAAATACTCTAATAGTTTATAAAAACATTGGTCTTGTAAACCAAAGATTGAAGACTTACCACTTCTTAGAGTACCCCAAACTCAGAAAAAAAGGACTCAAACCTTTATCTCCAGCTCCCAAAGCTGGCATTTTCAATAAACTATTCTCTGACCCTAACCCCTAAACCGCCCGAATAGCACCCCGCGACATCCCCCGCACAAGCTCCAATACAACAAACAAAGTCAACAACAGCCCCCAACCCGCCACTAAAAACATCCCTGCCCCATGTGAATAAAACATGGAAACTCCACTAAAATCCGACCGAACAACAAACACCCCAACATTATTCACAGTAGAAACCCCGAACTTCCAAGCCCCCATAAACCCCCCAAACACCAACCCCCCAAAAACAATTGCCACAAACGCTACTGCACATCCAATCACCCGTCAATCCCCCCAAGCCCCAGGGAAAGGCTCCGCTGCTAAAGCTACTGAATAAACAAACACCACCAGCATACCCCCCAAATACACCATAAACAGCACTAAAGCCACGAACGAAACCCCAAGGCCCAGCAACCACCCGCACCCCGCCACAGACGCTAACACCAAACCAACAACCCCATAATACGGCGAAGGATTCGACGCCACACCCAAAACACCCACCGCAAAGCAAATCCCTAAAAAAAACATAAAATAAGTCATTATTCCTGCCCGGACACTACCCGAGGCCTGCGGCTCGAAAAGCCGCCATTGTTCTCAACTACAGGAACTAACCGCAAGCCCCCAATAATTCTACCCCATCTATGCCATTATGCTTAACCCCCCCCCCCTCCCCCCCCGAGGCGGGGGTATTTGGTTATGCATATTCGTGCATAAATTTATATACCCCATATACATACATACTATAGTACCAGTAATATACATTATATACGGACTATCTTATAAGCAGGTGCTAAACCCATACATGTACACGGCCATTAAACCCTTAAACACACTCCTACCAAACCACCCGGCATGAATGTTCTAGGACCATACCCCACAACACCCAATACAACTCCACTCAAGCGCATAACAAGACCCCATTTTAATGAATGCTCACAGGACATGCTCCAACAACAACTCTCCACCACATATCTCATGCAGTTCGTATCAGACGGATTTATTAATCGTACTCCTCACGTGAAATCAGCAACCCGTTGCACATAATGTCCGGTATGACTAGCTTCAGGCCCATACGTTCCCCCTAAACCCCTCGCCCTCCTCACATTTTTGCGCCTCTGGTTCCTCGGTCAGGGCCATCCATTGGGTTCACTCACCCCTCCTTGCCCTTCAAAGTGGCATCTGTGAGTACTTTCACCTTCTCAATGCGTAATCGCGGCATGTTCCAGCTTTTTGGCGCCTCTGGTTCCTCTTATTTTTTCCGGGGTTACCTCACAGGTGGCTATTCCCAGTGATCTCGGGGGTCCCACAATCTAAGCCTGGACACACCTGCCTCACGGCCTATCCTATATTTCAAGGGTCCCTCGATGAGACGGTTGGCGTATATGGGGA
Source organism: Anser brachyrhynchus (assembly GCF_964034855.1). NCBI lineage: Eukaryota > Metazoa > Chordata > Aves > Anseriformes > Anatidae > Anser > Anser brachyrhynchus. The sequence continues at coordinate 303,460 of NW_027663488.1, read as the reverse complement.
ATCATCCTGACACTGATGCACTTTGACCACATTCAGTTAATGTTACCTCCACCCTCCGGGTTAAATGGGGCTATTGGATGAATGCTCGTTGGACATAGCACAAAACAACAAATCATTAAGCGCAACCCCTGCGCTTCACAAACTAAACCAGTAAACTTTCGCTAACCACCATGTAGCATAAACCTTCATCGCCCAATCCCAGCAAACTACCTCTAAAACTCCATTAATCATCCCTTCCATGACATCATCGGAACGATGTATATATACACACAAACACATACAAAATAACTTAAACTTATTAGAGAAACTCCAGTACTAAAAATAGTAAACACAAGCAATAATTTCATATACTTCACTCTCACTCACCACTCAACTATCAGCTAACCACACCCCCGTCCACATAGCTTAACACAAAGCATGGCACTGAAGTTGCCAAGATGGCATAAAACATGCCTGCGGACAAAAGACTTAGTCCTAACCTTACGGTTGGTTTTTGCTAAATATATACATGCAAGTATCCGCGCCCCAGTGTAAACGCCCTCGACCACCTACCCCCATACAGGCCTTGAGGAGCGGGTATCAGGCACACCCAAGTAGTAGCCCAAGACGCCTCGCTAAGCCACGCCCCCACGGGTATTCAGCAGTAATTAACATTAAGCAATGAGTGCAAACTTGACTTAGTTATAGCAACAGCCTAACTTCAAGGGTTGGTAAATCTTGTGCCAGCCACCGCGGTCATACAAGAAACCCAAATCAACCGTCCTATTGACACGGCGTAAAGAGTGGTAAAATGCCTATCCTAGCTAACTAAGATCAAAATGCAACTGAGCTGTCATAAGCCCAAGATGCACCTAAACACACCATTAAGATGATCTTAGGAACTAACGACTGATTTAAACCCACGAAAGCCAGGGCCCAAACTGGGATTAGATACCCCACTATGCCTGGCCCTAAATCTTGATACTTACTTTACCGAAGTATCCGCCAGAGAACTACGAGCACAAACGCTTAAAACTCTAAGGACTTGGCGGTGCCCCAAACCCACCTAGAGGAGCCTGTTCTACAATCGATAATCCCCGATTAACCCAACCACCCCTTGCCAACACAGCCTACATACCGCCGTCGCCAGCCCACCTCGAATGAGAGCACAACAGTGGACACAATAGCACCCCGCTAATAAGACAGGTCAAGGTATAGCCTATGGAGTGGAAGAAATGGGCTACATTCCCTATTCATAGGGCACACGGAAAGAAGCGTGAAACCACTTCTGGAAGGCGGATTTAGCAGTAAAGTGGGACAATAGAGCCTACTTTAAGCCGGCCCTGGGGCACGTACATGGTTAAACATGCCTGTTAGTAGTGTGGCGAGCCATAGTGGGAAGGCTAGGGCTATGTTCATAGATAGTTGGGTGGTTGGGGTGAATGTATATGGAAGGAGGCCTAGAAGGTTGATTGTAAGAAGTATGATTATTAGGGATGTAAATATTATGGCTCATTTGTGGCCATTTTTGTTGAGTGGGACTATTAGTTGTTTTGTGATTAGGTGAAGGAGTCATGTTTGGATAGTAGAAAGGCGGTTGTTGATTCATCGGTTGTTTGGGGACGGGAATAGTAGGGCTGGGAAGAGTAGGGATAGTAGGATTAAGGGGATGCCAAATAGATTGGGGCTGGAAAATTGGTCAAAGAAGCTTAGGTTCATGGTCAGGATCATGGTGTGGGTTTGGTAGTGAGGGAGGTCTTATTTGATGGGGGGTTGGTTGTGGTGAAGGCTAGTAGTTTTGGTTGGATGAGGAGTGCTAGGGTTAATCAGGTTATAATTATGATTGAAAATCATGGTGCGGGGTTAAGCTGTGGCATATCATTAAGGAGGGGGAAGTCCCTCTTTGGCTAGCTTAAAAGGCTAGTGCTGTTGCATAGCTTCTTAATGATTAGGATGATGATAGAAGGGACGATCAGGCCTCGAAATGTGGGAGTGGGGTTGATTCTACTACAATGGGTATGTAGCTGTGATTAGCCCCGCAAATTTCTGAGCATTGTCCGTAAAAAATCCCAGGCCGGGTGGTAATGAATGAAGTTTGGTTTAGTCGGCCTGGGATTGCGTCTGTTTTAACTCCGAGCGTTGGGACTGCTCAGGAGTGGAGTACGTCTCCTGCAGTAATGATCATGCGGATGGGGGATTCTATTGGGATAACTACGCGGTGGTCAACTTCTAGCAGTCGGAAGTGGCCGTTGGGTAAGTCTGGGGTGGGCACTATGTAGGAGTCGAATGATAGGTCTTTGAAGTCTGTGTATTCGTAGCTTCAGTATCATTGGTGGCCGATGGCTTTTAGGGTGAGGTCTGGTTCGTCGATTTCGTCCATTATGTAGAGGATTTGTAGGGATGGGAGGGCGAGGAGTACCAGGACGATAGCAGGTAGGATTGTCCAGATCAGCTCTACTTCTTGGGCGTCTACAGCATTGGACGAGAGTTTTTCTGTTAGTATGTGGGCTAAAAGGTAGAGAACTAGGCTGCAGATAGCTAGGGCAACGATTAGGGCGTGGTCGTGGAATTCAACGAGTTCTTCTATGATGGGTGATGAGGCGTCTTGGAATCCTAGTTGGGAGTGGTTGGCCACATGAGATGTACAGGATTTTTACCTGTGATTTAGTCTTGACAAGGCTATGTAATTGGTTTACTAACGTCTCATAAGAAAGAAGCATGAGCGGTTAACCTCCTGGGAGACCCAGAAAACTTCACCCCAGCAAACCCACTAGTAACCCCACCACACATCAAGCCAGAATGATACTTCCTACTCGCCTACGCCATCCTACGTTCAATCCCAAATAAACTAGGAGGCGTATTAGCACTGGCCGCCTCCGTACTGATCCTATTCCTAATCCCATTCCTGCACAAATCAAAACAACGAGCAATAACATTCCGACCACTCTCCCAGCTCCTATTCTGAGTACTAGTCGCCGACCTCCTCGTCCTAACATGAGTAGGAAGCCAACCCGTCGAACACCCATTCATCATCATCGGCCAGCTCGCTTCAATCGCCTACTTCACTATCCTCCTATTTCTCCTCCCCGCCGCAAGCGCCCTAGAAAACAAAATACTCAACTGCTAAATACTCTAATAGTTTATAAAAACATTGGTCTTGTAAACCAAAGATTGAAGACTTACCACTTCTTAGAGTACCCCAAACTCAGAAAAAAAGGACTCAAACCTTTATCTCCAGCTCCCAAAGCTGGCATTTTCAATAAACTATTCTCTGACCCTAACCCCTAAACCGCCCGAATAGCACCCCGCGACATCCCCCGCACAAGCTCCAATACAACAAACAAAGTCAACAACAGCCCCCAACCCGCCACTAAAAACATCCCTGCCCCATGTGAATAAAACATGGAAACTCCACTAAAATCCGACCGAACAACAAACACCCCAACATTATTCACAGTAGAAACCCCGAACTTCCAAGCCCCCATAAACCCCCCAAACACCAACCCCCCAAAAACAATTGCCACAAACGCTACTGCACATCCAATCACCCGTCAATCCCCCCAAGCCCCAGGGAAAGGCTCCGCTGCTAAAGCTACTGAATAAACAAACACCACCAGCATACCCCCCAAATACACCATAAACAGCACTAAAGCCACGAACGAAACCCCAAGGCCCAGCAACCACCCGCACCCCGCCACAGACGCTAACACCAAACCAACAACCCCATAATACGGCGAAGGATTCGACGCCACACCCAAAACACCCACCGCAAAGCAAATCCCTAAAAAAAACATAAAATAAGTCATTATTCCTGCCCGGACACTACCCGAGGCCTGCGGCTCGAAAAGCCGCCATTGTTCTCAACTACAGGAACTAACCGCAAGCCCCCAATAATTCTACCCCATCTATGCCATTATGCTTAACCCCCCCCCCCTCCCCCCCCGAGGCGGGGGTATTTGGTTATGCATATTCGTGCATAAATTTATATACCCCATATACATACATACTATAGTACCAGTAATATACATTATATACGGACTATCTTATAAGCAGGTGCTAAACCCATACATGTACACGGCCATTAAACCCTTAAACACACTCCTACCAAACCACCCGGCATGAATGTTCTAGGACCATACCCCACAACACCCAATACAACTCCACTCAAGCGCATAACAAGACCCCATTTTAATGAATGCTCACAGGACATGCTCCAACAACAACTCTCCACCACATATCTCATGCAGTTCGTATCAGACGGATTTATTAATCGTACTCCTCACGTGAAATCAGCAACCCGTTGCACATAATGTCCGGTATGACTAGCTTCAGGCCCATACGTTCCCCCTAAACCCCTCGCCCTCCTCACATTTTTGCGCCTCTGGTTCCTCGGTCAGGGCCATCCATTGGGTTCACTCACCCCTCCTTGCCCTTCAAAGTGGCATCTGTGAGTACTTTCACCTTCTCAATGCGTAATCGCGGCATGTTCCAGCTTTTTGGCGCCTCTGGTTCCTCTTATTTTTTCCGGGGTTACCTCACAGGTGGCTATTCCCAGTGATCTCGGGGGTCCCACAATCTAAGCCTGGACACACCTGCTTCACGGCCTATCCTATATTTCAAGGGTCCCTCGATGAGACGGTTGGCGTATATGGGGAATCATCCTGACACTGATGCACTTTGACCACATTCAGTTAATGTTACCTCCACCCTCCGGGTTAAATGGGGCTATTGGATGAATGCTCGTTGGACATAGCACAAAACAACAAATCATTAAGCGCAACCCCTGCGCTTCACAAACTAAACCAGTAAACTTTCGCTAACCACCATGTAGCATAAACCTTCATCGCCCAATCCCAGCAAACTACCTCTAAAACTCCATTAATCATCCCTTCCATGACATCATCGGAACGATGTATATATACACACAAACACATACAAAATAACTTAAACTTATTAGAGAAACTCCAGTACTAAAAATAGTAAACACAAGCAATAATTTCATATACTTCACTCTCACTCACCACTCAACTATCAGCTAACCACACCCCCGTCCACATAGCTTAACACAAAGCATGGCACTGAAGTTGCCAAGATGGCATAAAACATGCCTGCGGACAAAAGACTTAGTCCTAACCTTACGGTTGGTTTTTGCTAAATATATACATGCAAGTATCCGCGCCCCAGTGTAAACGCCCTCGACCACCTACCCCCATACAGGCCTTGAGGAGCGGGTATCAGGCACACCCAAGTAGTAGCCCAAGACGCCTTGCTAAGCCACGCCCCCACGGGTATTCAGCAGTAATTAACATTAAGCAATGAGTGCAAACTTGACTTAGTTATAGCAACAGCCTAACTTCAAGGGTTGGTAAATCTTGTGCCAGCCACCGCGGTCATACAAGAAACCCAAATCAACCGTCCTATTGACACGGCGTAAAGAGTGGTAAAATGCCTATCCTAGCTAACTAAGATCAAAATGCAACTGAGCTGTCATAAGCCCAAGATGCACCTAAACACACCATTAAGATGATCTTAGGAACTAACGACTGATTTAAACCCACGAAAGCCAGGGCCCAAACTGGGATTAGATACCCCACTATGCCTGGCCCTAAATCTTGATACTTACTTTACCGAAGTATCCGCCAGAGAACTACGAGCACAAACACTTAAAACTCTAAGGACTTGGCGGTGCCCCAAACCCACCTAGAGGAGCCTGTTCTACAATCGATAATCCCCGATTAACCCAACCACCCCTTGCCAACACAGCCTACATACCGCCGTCGCCAGCCCACCTCGAATGAGAGCACAACAGTGGACACAATAGCACCCCGCTAATAAGACAGGTCAAGGTATAGCCTATGGAGTGGAAGAAATGGGCTACATTCCCTATTCATAGGGCACACGGAAAGAAGCGTGAAACCACTTCTGGAAGGCGGATTTAGCAGTAAAGTGGGACAATAGAGCCTACTTTAAGCCGGCCCTGGGGCACGTACATACCGCCCGTCACCCTCCTCAAAAGCCACATCCCACATAACTAATACCATAAATACGCTGAAGATGAGGTAAGTCGTAACAAGGTAAGTGTACCGGAAGGTGTACTTAGAATATCAAGACGTAGCTATAACACCAAAGCACTCAGCTTACACCTGAAAGATATCTACTAGACCGGATCGTCTTGAAGCCCCCCCTCTAGCTCAACCACACAAATAGTACACCAAAACTAAAGAATTTACTAAACTAATTAAACTAAAGCATTTTACAGTCTTAGTATAGGCGATAGAAAAGACACTTAGACGCGATAGAGACCCCAGTACCGTAAGGGAAAGATGAAATAGCAGTGAAACAATCAAAGCGACAGACAGCAAAGATCAACCCTTGTACCTTTTGCATCATGGTTTAGCGAGAACAACCAAGCAAAGTGAACTAAAGTTTGCCCCCCCGAAACCCAAGCGAGCTACTTTCAAGCAGTTAAAGAGAGCGAACCCGTCTCTGTTGCAAAAGAGTGGGATGACTTGTCAGTAGAGGTGAAAAGCCAACCGAGCTGGGTGATAGCTGGTTACCTGTGAAACGAATCTAAGTTCCCCCTTAATCCTCCCTACCGGACATCCTGAACCCTAATGAGATGATTAAGAGCTATTTAATGGAGGGACAGCTCCATTAAAAAAGGACACAACCTCGACTAGCGGATAATTCTTACTACTGATCCTACCGTGGGCCCTAAAGCAGCCATCAAAAAAGAGTGCGTCAAAGCTCCACCACCTAAAAATACCAAAATAAGATGATTCCCTTATCACAAACAGGTCAACCTATGAATATAGGAGAATTAATGCTAAAATAAGTAACTCAGGGCCACACCCCTCTAACGGCGCAAGCTTACATAGAAACATTATTAACAGACCTAGACAGATACAAAAACCCCTACAAGACCACGTATTAACTAACCCTGTTAACCCGACTCAGGAGCGCCTATAAGAGCGATTAAAATCTGTGAAAGGAACTCGGCAAATTAATAAGGCCCGACTGTTTACCAAAAACATAGCCTTCAGCAAATTAAACAAGTATTGAAGGTGATGCCTGCCCGGTGACTTAGGTTTAACGGCCGCGGTATCCTAACCGTGCAAAGGTAGCACAATCAATTGTCCCATAAATCGAGACTTGTATGAATGGCTAAACGAGGTCTTAACTGTCTCTCACAGATAATCAGTGAAATTGATCTCCCCGTGCAAAAGCGGGGATGTGAACATAAGACGAGAAGACCCTGTGGAACTTAAAAATCAACGACCACCGCGAATCCTCAATCAACCCCACTGGGGCCACTACCATCGCAGAGCCTGGTCGATATTTTTCGGTTGGGGCGACCTTGGAGGAGAACAAATCCTCCAAAAACAAGACCATACCTCTTTACCTAGAGCTACCCCTCAAAGTGCTAACAGTGACCAGACCCAATATAATTGATTAATGGACCAAGCTACCCCAGGGATAACAGCGCAATCCCCCTCAAGAGCCCATATCGACAGGGGGGTTTACGACCTCGATGTTGGATCAGGACATCCTAATGGTGCAGCCGCTATTAAGGGTTCGTTTGTTCAACGATTAACAGTCCTACGTGATCTGAGTTCAGACCGGAGCAATCCAGGTCGGTTTCTATCTATGACACACTCTCCCCAGTACGAAAGGACCGGGAAAGTGGGGCCAATACCACAAGCACGCCCCCCCCCCCCCCTCTAAGCAGTGAAACCAACTAAACCGTGAAGAGGGCCTTCCCCCACCACTTTCAATCCTAGAAAAGGACCAGCTAGAGTGGCAGAGCCCGGCAAGTGCAGAAGGCTTAAGCCCTTTCCCCAGAGGTTCAAATCCTCTCCCTAGCTTCACCCATGATTCAAATAACAACACTAAGCTGCCTCGTTATATCCCTCCTGTACATCATCCCAATCCTGATTGCCGTAGCCTTCCTAACCCTAGTAGAACGGAAAATCCTAAGCTACATACAATCCCGCAAAGGCCCTAACGTTGTCGGGCCTTTTGGCCTACTTCAACCATTTGCGGACGGACTGAAACTATTTACCAAAGAGCCCATCCGACCCTCTACCTCTTCCCCACTTCTATTCATTCTGATACCAATACTAGCCCTTGTCCTAGCCCTCACCACTTGAGCACCACTACCACTCCCATTTCCCCTAGCAGATCTAAACCTCGGAGTTCTCTTCCTAATAGCCATGTCAAGCCTAGCCGTCTACTCAGTCCTATGATCAGGCTGAGCCTCGAACTCAAAATACGCACTAATCGGAGCCCTACGGGCAGTAGCACAGACCATTTCATACGAAGTGACACTGGCCATAATCCTGCTATCAATAATCATACTAAGCGGAAGCTACACACTCAGCTCCTTTGCCGTCGCACAGGAGCCTCTATACTTCATTTTCTCCTCATGACCCCTAGCAATAATATGATACGTATCCACCCTAGCAGAGACAAACCGAGCTCCTTTTGACCTCACAGAGGGTGAATCTGAGCTAGTCTCAGGGTTTAACGTTGAATACGCCGCAGGACCCTTCGCCTTATTCTTCCTAGCTGAATATGCGAACATTATGCTAATAAATACACTTACAGCCATCATATTCCTAAACCCAAGCGCCCTAGGGCCACCCACAGAACTATTCCCCGTCATCCTAGCCACAAAAGTCCTCCTACTATCTTCTGGTTTCTTATGGGTCCGAGCTTCATACCCACGATTCCGATATGACCAACTAATGCACCTACTATGAAAAAACTTCCTACCCCTCACACTAGCTCTGTGCCTCTGACACATCAGCATACCTATCTGCTATGCAGGCCTACCTCCTTACATAAGGAAATGTGCCTGAACTACAAAGGGTCACTATGATAAAGTGAACATAGAGGTATAACAGCCCTCTCATTTCCTGTTGACCTTAGAAAAGTAGGAATTGAACCCACACAAGAGAAATCAAAATTCTCCATACTTCCCTTATATTATTTTCTAGTAGAGTCAGCTAATCAAGCTATCGGGCCCATACCCCGAAAATGATGGTTTAACCCCCTCCTCTACTAATGAACCCTTACGCGACCCCAATCATAACCTTCAGCCTCATCTTGGGCACCACAATCACAATTTCCAGCAACCACTGAGTTCTGGCCTGGACAGGACTGGAGATCAACACACTAGCCATCATTCCCCTAATTGCCAAATCCCACCACCCACGAGCAGTAGAAGCCGCAACGAAATACTTCCTAACCCAAGCAGCTGCTTCTGCCCTGGTCCTATTCTCTAGCATAACCAATGCCTGAGTCACTGGCCAATGAGACATCACACAAATAAACCACCCAACCTCCTGTCTACTACCGACAGCAGCAATCGCTATTAAACTGGGCCTAGTGCCATTTCACTTCTGATTCCCAGAAGTACTACAAGGATCGCCACTAATAACAGCCCTGCTACTCTCGACCCTCATAAAATTCCCCCCACTAACCCTGCTCCTACTAACATCCAAATCCCTCGACCCAGCTCTACTCACCGCCATGGCCCTAGCCTCAACAGCACTAGGAGGCTGAATAGGACTGAACCAAACACAAACACGCAAAATCCTAGCCTTCTCGTCCATCTCCCACTTAGGCTGAATCGCCATCATCCTAGTTTACAGCCCCAAATTGGCCTTACTTACCTTCTACCTATACTAGGATGGCCTCTAGCAGGATTTACTCACTGATTCCCACTACTCACTGGGTTTACCCTACACCAAACATGAGCAAAAGCCCACTTCGGGGTAATATTTACAGGAGTAAACCTAACGTTCTTCCCCCAGCACTTCCTAGGCCTAGCAGGAATACCCCGACGATACTCGGACTATCCCGACGCCTACACACTATGAAACACCATTTCCTCCATCGGCTCCCTAATCTCAATAGTAGCCGTAATCATACTAATATTCATCATCTGAGAAGCCTTTCCGGCCAAACGAAAAGTCCTACAACCAGAACTAACTACCACAAACGTTGAATGAATCCACGGCTGCCCTCCCCCATACCATACTTTCGAGGAACCGGCCTTCGTCCAAGTACAAGAAAGGAAGGAATCGAACCCTCACATGCTGGTTTCAAGCCAACTGCATTAACCGCTCATGCTTCTTTCTTATGAGACGTTAGTAAACCAATTACATAGCCTTGTCAAGACTAAATCACAGGTAAAAATCCTGTACATCTCATGTGGCCAACCACTCCCAACTAGGATTCCAAGACGCCTCATCACCCATCATAGAAGAACTCGTTGAATTCCACGACCACGCCCTAATCGTTGCCCTAGCTATCTGCAGCCTAGTTCTCTACCTTTTAGCCCACATACTAACAGAAAAACTCTCGTCCAATGCTGTAGACGCCCAAGAAGTAGAGCTGATCTGGACAATCCTACCTGCTATCGTCCTGGTACTCCTCGCCCTCCCATCCCTACAAATCCTCTACATAATGGACAAAATCGACGAACCAGACCTCACCCTAAAAGCCATCGGCCACCAATGATACTGAAGCTACGAATACACAGACTTCAAAGACCTATCATTCGACTCCTACATAGTGCCCACCCCAGACTTACCCAACGGCCACTTCCGACTGCTAGAAGTTGACCACCGCGTAGTTATCCCAATAGAATCCCCCATCCGCGTGATCATTACTGCAGGAGACGTACTCCACTCCTGAGCAGTCCCAACGCTCGGAGTTAAAACAGACGCAATCCCAGGCCGACTAAACCAAACTTCATTCATTACCACCCGGCCTGGGATTTTTTACGGACAATGCTCAGAAATTTGCGGGGCTAATCACAGCTACATACCCATTGTAGTAGAATCAACCCCACTCCCACATTTCGAGGCCTGATCGTCCCTTCTATCATCATCCTAATCATTAAGAAGCTATGCAACAGCACTAGCCTTTTAAGCTAGCCAAAGAGGGACTTCCCCCTCCTTAATGATATGCCACAGCTTAACCCCGCACCATGATTTTCAATCATAATTATAACCTGATTAACCCTAGCACTCCTCATCCAACCAAAACTACTAGCCTTCACCACAACCAACCCCCCATCAAATAAGACCTCCCTCACTACCAAACCCACACCATGATCCTGACCATGAACCTAAGCTTCTTTGACCAATTTTCCAGCCCCAATCTATTCGGCATCCCCTTAATCCTACTATCCCTACTCTTCCCAGCCCTACTATTCCCGTCCCCAAACAACCGATGAATCAACAACCGCCTTTCTACTATCCAAACATGACTCCTTCACCTAATCACAAAACAACTAATAGTCCCACTCAACAAAAATGGCCACAAATGAGCCATAATATTTACATCCCTAATAATCATACTTCTTACAATCAACCTTCTAGGCCTCCTTCCATATACATTCACCCCAACCACCCAACTATCTATGAACATAGCCCTAGCCTTCCCACTATGGCTCGCCACACTACTAACAGGCCTACGAAACCAACCATCAGCCTCTTTAGCCCACCTATTACCCGAAGGTACCCCTACACCCCTAATCCCCGCACTAATCCTGATCGAAACAACCAGCCTACTAATCCGCCCCCTAGCCCTCGGAGTCCGCCTTACAGCCAACCTTACAGCAAGACACTTACTCATCCAACTCATCTCTACAGCCTCCATTGCATTAGTACCCACCCTTCCTGCAGTATCCATCCTAACAATAATCATCCTACTACTCCTAACCATCCTAGAAGTAGCAGTAGCCATAATCCAGGCCTACGTCTTCGTGCTCCTTCTAAGCCTATACTTACAAGAAAACATCTAATGGCACACCAAGCACACTCATACCACATAGTTGACCCAAGCCCTTGACCAATCTTCGGGGCAGCCGCCGCCCTACTCACAACCTCAGGATTAATCATGTGATTCCACTACAACTCATCCATACTACTAACCCTAGGCCTCATCTCAATACTCCTAGTAATACTCCAATGATGACGAGACATTGTACGAGAAAGCACCTTCCAAGGCCATCACACTCCCACAGTCCAAAAAGGCCTACGATACGGCATAATCCTTTTCATCACATCCGAAGCATTCTTCTTCTTAGGGTTCTTCTGAGCGTTCTTCCACTCGAGCCTGGCCCCAACCCCAGAACTAGGAGGCCAATGACCCCCAACAGGAATTAAACCACTCAACCCGATAGAAGTCCCCCTACTAAACACAGCCATCCTACTAGCCTCAGGCGTTACCGTAACGTGAGCCCATCACAGCATCACAGAAGGAAACCGAAAACACGCCATCCACGCCCTAACCCTAACGATCCTCCTGGGATTCTACTTCACAGCCCTACAAGCAATAGAATACCACGAAGCCCCATTCTCAATCGCCGATAACGTCTACGGATCTACCTTCTTCGTTGCCACTGGATTCCACGGACTCCACGTAATCATCGGATCCTCCTTCCTGACCGTCTGCCTCTTCCGACTGATCAAGTTCCACTTTACATCAGACCACCACTTCGGATTCGAGGCAGCAGCCTGATACTGACACTTCGTAGACGTCATCTGACTATTCCTCTACATAACCATCTACTGATGAGGATCTTGCTCTTCTAGTATATTAATTACAATTGACTTCCAATCTCTAGAATCTGGTATAAACCCAGAGGAGAGCAATGAACGCACTCATGTTCATATTCGCCCTATCATCCATCCTAAGCGCCGCCCTAACCGCATTAAACTTCTGACTCGCCCAAATAAACCCCGACTCAGAGAAACTCTCACCGTACGAATGTGGATTCGACCCACTTGGATCTGCTCGATTACCATTCTCAGTCCGATTCTTCCTCAGTAGCCATCCTGTTCGTCCTATTCGACCTAGAAATCGCCCTCCTACTCCCCCTGCCATGAGCCGTCCAACTCCAATCCCCCCTAATGACCCTCACCTGAACTGTAGTGATCCTCCTTCTCCTAACACTCGGACTGGCCTACGAGTGAATTCAAGGGGGCCTAGAATGAGCAGAATAACAGAAAGTTAGTCTAACCAAAAAGATAGCTGGTTTCGACCCAGCAGATTACAGCCAACCCTGTAACTTTTTTATGTCGCCCCTACATTTAAGCTTCTACTCAGCCTTCATTTTCAGCGGACTAGGACTAGCCTTCCACCGAACCCACCTAGTATCCGCCCTACTATGCCTTGAAAGCATAATATTATCGATATTCGTAGGCCTATCAATATGATCCATCGAAAACCAAGTCTCCTCATTCACCATGGTACCAATTCTCATGCTAACCTTCTCAGCGTGTGAGGCGGGCACAGGCCTGGCCATCCTAGTAGCCTCCACCCGCACACATGGCTCCGACCATCTACACAACCTAAACCTCCTGCAATGCTAAAAATCATCCTACCCACAATCATACTTCTTCCAACAGCCCTGCTGTCTCCACCAAAATTTCTATGGACTAACACCACCTTATACAGCCTCCTAATCGCTGCCCTAAGCCTACAGTGATTAATCCCAACCTACTACCCCTACAAATTTTTATCCAACTGAACAGGAATTGACCAAATCTCATCCCCCCTCCTAGTACTATCCTGCTGACTACTCCCACTCATAATCATAGCAAGCCAAAACCACCTGCAACAAGAACCCCTACAACGCAAACGAATCTTTATCTCAACCTTAGTCGCAGTCCAGCCATTCATCCTACTAGCCTTTTCCACCACAGAACTAGCACTATTTTACATCTCATTTGAAGCAACCCTCATTCCCACCCTAATCTTAATCACCCGATGGGGGAACCAACCAGAACGCCTAAGCGCTGGCATCTACCTGCTATTCTACACGCCAGTAAGCTCTCTACCCCTGCTAATCACAATCATACACCTATACGTGAAAATTGGCACCCTGCACCTGCCAACCCTACAACTAACCCACCCAACCCTATCCACCTCATGGACAGGAATACTATCAGGTCTAGCACTGCTCATAGCATTCATAGTAAAAGCCCCACTATACGGCCTACACCTCTGACTGCCAAAAGCCCACGTAGAAGCACCCATCGCAGGCTCAATACTCCTCGCCGCCCTACTACTAAAGCTAGGAGGATACGGAATTATACGAGTCACTCTATTTATGGGCCCACTGTCCAACCTCCTGCACTACCCCTTCCTAACCCTGGCCCTATGAGGCGCCCTAATGACTAGCTCAATCTGCCTACGACAGACAGACCTAAAATCACTAATCGCTTATTCATCCGTTAGCCACATAGGCCTAGTTATCGCCGCAGGAATAATCCAAACCCACTGATCATTCTCAGGGGCAATGATCCTAATAATTTCCCATGGACTAACTTCCTCCATACTATTCTGCCTAGCCAACACAAACTATGAACGTACGCACAGCCGAATTCTACTACTCACACGAGGCCTACAACCTCTCCTACCACTCATAGCTACCTGATGATTGCTGGCCAATCTAACAAACATAGCCTTACCCCCAACAACAAACCTCATAGCAGAGCTAACCATTATAATCACCTTATTCAACTGATCTGCCTTCACGATCATCCTAACAGAAATCGCAACCCTACTAACCGCCTCCTACACCTTATTCATACTACTAATGACCCAACGAGGCTCAATCCCCTCCCACATCACATCTATGCAAAACTCAACCACGCGAGAACACCTGCTCATAACACTCCACATTATCCCAATATTCCTCCTAATCCTCAAACCCGAACTGATCTCCGGAATCCCCTCATGCAAGTATAGTTTAAACCAAACATTAGACTGTGATTCTAAGAATAGAAGTTCAAACCTTCTTACCTGCCGAGGGGAGGGTTTAACCAACAAGAGCTGCTAACTCTTACATCTGAGCCTAAAACCTCAGCCCCCTTACTTTTAAAGGATAACAGCAATCCACTGGTCTTAGGAACCACCCATCTTGGTGCAAATCCAAGTAAAAGTAGTGAACCCCACACTACTAATCAACTCCCTCACACTACTCACGCTGACAATCCTCCTAACCCCAATCATCCTGCCATTTCTATTTAAAAACTTTAAAAACACCCCACAAGCCACCACCCGCGCTGTTAAAACCGCATTCCTAATTAGCCTAGCCCCTACAACCGCATTCATCTACTCGGGAGTAGAATCTGTCACCTGCCACTGGGAGTGAAAATTCATTATAAACTTTAAAATCCCCCTGAGCCTAAAAATAGACCAGTACTCAATAACATTTCTTCCAATCGCCCTATTTGTAACATGATCAATCCTACAATTCGCCATATGATACATGGCCTCAGAGCCATACGTAACAAAATTTTTCACCTACCTACTGACATTCCTAGTCGCCATACTCCTCCTAACAACCGCAAACAACATATTCCTCCTATTCGTAGGCTGGGAAGGAGTACGAATCATGTCCTTCCTTCTCATCGGCTGATGACAAGGCCGAGCAGATGCCAACACCGCCGCCCTACAAGCCGTAATCTACAACCGAATCGGAGACATCGGACTGATCCTGAGCATAGCATGACTAGCTTCAACATTCAACACCTGAGAGATCCAACAAGCCGTACACCCCCACCAAACCCCAATCCTCCCCCTCATAGGATTAATCCTTGCAGCCGCAGGAAAATCCGCCCAATTTGGACTCCACCCATGACTGCCCGCAGCAATAGAAGGCCCCACCCCAGTATCAGCCCTACTGCACTCCAGTACCATAGTAGTAGCCGGAATCTTCCTGCTCATCCGCATGCACCCCCTGCTAGCCACCAACCAGACAGCCCTAACTGCCTGCCTATGCCTAGGTGCTCTATCAACCCTATTCGCTGCCACATGCGCCCTAACCCAAAATGACATCAAAAAAATCATTGCTTTCTCAACATCCAGCCAACTAGGACTAATAATAGTCACTATCGGACTAAACCTCCCACAACTAGCCTTCCTACACATCTCAACCCATGCCTTCTTTAAAGCCATACTATTCCTATGCTCAGGGTCTATCATCCACAACCTAAACGGAGAACAAGATATCCGAAAGATAGGAGGCCTACAGAAAATACTCCCAGTCACTACTTCCTGCCTAACCATCGGAAACCTGGCGCTGATAGGAACCCCATTCCTAGCCGGATTCTACTCAAAAGACCTCATCATCGAAAGCTTAAACACATCATACCTAAATACTTGAGCCCTACTCCTAACCCTTATAGACACAGCATTCACCGCAACCTACAGCATCCGCATAACCATCCTAGTCCAAGCTGGACAAACCCGAATCCCCCCAATAGTATCAATAAACGAAAACAACCCACTAATCACCGCCCCCCTAACCCGACTCGCCCTAGGCAGCATTACAGCAGGAATAATCATTACCTCTTTCATCACACCAACCAAAACCCCCCCAATAACCATACCCCTTAGCACCAAAACTGCTGCCATCCTCATAACAATCCTAGGAATCATCCTAGCCCTAGAACTATCGAACATAACACACACCCTCACTCACCCCAAACCAAACCCCCTCATAAACTTCTCCTCTGCATTAGGGTACTTCAACCCCCTAGTACACCGATTCTTCTCCAAAAACCTACTAGAAAAGGGACAAAACATTGCCCTACACTTGATCGACCTCTCCTGACTCAAAAAAATAGGGCCAGAGGGCCTTGCTGAACTACAAGTAGCCGCAAGCAAAGCCGCAACCTCAATACACACAGGGCTAATTAAGGCCTACCTAGGATCCTTCGCCCTCTCCATCCTGGTAATAATCCTAATAACACACAGACTCACTAATGGCCCCTAACATCCGCAAATCCCATCCCCTACTAAAAATAATCAACAACTCCCTAATCGACCTACCCGCCCCCTCCAACATCTCTGCCTGATGAAACTTCGGCTCCCTTCTAGCCATCTGCTTAGCCACACAAATCCTAACAGGCCTGCTACTAGCCATACACTACACCGCAGACACTTCACTCGCCTTCTCCTCAGTAGCTCACACATGCCGAGACGTCCAGTACGGATGGCTCATCCGCAACCTCCACGCCAACGGTGCTTCGCTCTTCTTTATCTGCATCTACTTACACATCGGACGAGGCCTCTACTACGGCTCCTACCTATACAAAGAAACCTGAAACACAGGAGTAATCCTCCTACTCACCCTAATAGCAACTGCCTTCGTAGGGTATGTCCTACCATGAGGACAAATGTCATTCTGAGGGGCCACCGTAATCACCAACCTATTCTCAGCCATCCCGTACATTGGGCAAACTCTAGTAGAATGAGCCTGAGGAGGATTCTCAGTAGACAATCCAACCTTAACCCGATTCTTCGCCATCCACTTCCTACTGCCCTTCCTAATTGCAGGAATCACCCTAGTCCACCTAACCTTCCTACACGAATCAGGCTCAAATAACCCACTAGGAATCGTATCAGACTGCGACAAAATCCCATTCCACCCATACTTCTCCATTAAAGACAGCTTAGGGCTTACCCTAATAATCACCCCTCTAATAGCACTAGCCCTATTTTCACCGAACCTCCTGGTTCTTAGAATCCTAGTTGGGAGTGGTTGGCCACATGAGATGTACAGGATTTTTACCTGTGATTTAGTCTTGACAAGGCTATGTAATTGGTTTACTAACGTCTCATAAGAAAGAAGCATGAGCGGTTAATGCAGTTGGCTTGAAACCCATCCCCAGTGGTGCAAGTGCACTCTCTGAACTCACTGAAGTGCATTCCCAGTGGTGCCAGTGCACTCTCTGGACTCACTGCACTGCATACCCAGTGGTGCCAGTGCAATCTCTGGACTCACTGCAGAGCATCCCCAGTGGTGCCAGTGCACTCTGTGGACTCACTGTAGTGCATCCCCAGTGGTGCCAGTGCACTCTCTGGACTCACTGCACTGCATCCCCAGTGGTGTCAGTGCAATCTCTGGACTCACTGCAGTGCATCCCCAGTGGTGCCAGTGCACTCTCTGGACTCACTGCACTGCAGCCCCAGTGGTGCCAGTGCACTCTCTGGACTCACTGCAGTGCATCCCCAGTGGTGCCAGTGCACTCTCTGGACTCACTGCAGTGCATCCCCAGTGGTGCCAGTGCACTCTCTGGACTCACTGCACTGCATCCCCAGTGGTGCCAGTGCACTCTCTGGACAAACTGAAGTGCATCACCAGTGGTGCCAGTGCACTCTCTGCACTCACTGCACTGCATGTCCAGTGGTGCCAGTGCGCTCTCTGGAGTCACAGCACTGCATCCCCAGTGGTGCCAGTGCAATCTCTGGACTCACTGCACTGCATCCCCAGTGGTGCCAGTGCACTCTCTGGACTCACTGAAGTGCATCCCCATTGGTGCCATTGCACTCTCTGCACTCACTGCACTGCATCCCCAGTGGTGCCAGTGCACTCACTGGACTGACTACACTGCATCCCCAGTGGTGCCAGTGCGCTCTCCGGAGTCACAGCACTGCATCCCCAGTGGTGCCAGTGCACTCACTGGACACACTGTACTGCATCACAGGTGGTGCCAGTGCACTCTCTGCACTCACTGCACAGCATCCCCAGTGGTGCCAGTGCATTCACTGGACTCACTGGACTGCATCACCAGTGGTGCAAGTGCACTCTCTGGACTCACTGCAGTGCATCCCCAGTGGTGCCAGTGCACTCTCTGGACTCACTGCACTGCATCCCCAGTGGTGCCAGTGCAGTCTCTGGACTCACTGCACTGCATCCCCAGTGGTGCCAGAGCACTCTCTGGACTCACTGCACTGCATCCCCAGTGGTGCCAGTGCACTCTCTGGACTCACTGCACCGCATCCCCAGTGGTGTCAGTGCACTCTCTGGACTCAGTGCACTGCATCCCCAGTGGTGCCAGTGCACTCTCTGGACTCACTGCAGTGCATCCCCAGTGGTGCCAGTGCACTCTCTGGACTCACTGCACTGCATCCCCAGTGGTGCCAGTGCAATCTCTGGACTCACTGTAGTGCATCCCCAGTGGTGCCAGTGCACTCTCTGGACTCACTGCAGTGCATCCCCAGTGGTGCAAGTGCACTCTCTGGGCTCACTGCAGTGCATCCCCAGTGGTGCCAGTGCACTCTCTGGACTCACTGCAGTGCATCCCCAGTGGTGCCAGTGCACTCTCTGGACTCACTGCACTGCATCCCCAGTGGTGCCAGTGCACTCTCTGCACTCACTGCACTGCATTAACAGTGGTGCCAGTGAAGTCTCTGGACTCACTGCAGTGCATCCCCAGTGGTGCCAGTGCACTCTCTGGACTCACTGCACTGCATCCCCACTGCTGCCAGTGCACTCTCTGGACTCACTGCACTGCATCCCCAGTGGTGCCAGTGCACTCTCTGGACTCACTGCACTGCATCCCCAGTGGTGCCAGTGCACTCTCTCGAGTCACTGCACTACATCCCCAGTAGTGCCAGTGCACTTCACTGGACTCACTGTACTGCATCATCGGTGGTGCCAGTGCACTCTCTGGACTCACTGCACTGCATCCCCAGTGGTGCCAGTGTACTCTCTGGACTCACTGCACTGCAGGCCCAGTGGTACCAGTGCACTCACTGGACTCACTGTACTGCATCACCAGTGGTGCCAGTGCACTCTCTGGACTCACTGCACTGCATCCCCAGTGGTTCCAGTGCATTCACTGGACTCACTGTACTGCATCTCCAGTGGTGCCAGTGCACTCTCTGGACTCACTGCACTGCATCCCCAGTGGTGCCAGTGAGCTCTCTGGACTCACTGCACTGCATCCCCAGTGGTGCCAGTGTACTCACAGGATTCACTGCACTGAATCCACAGTGGTGCTAGTGCAGTCTCTGGACTCACTGCAGTGCATCCCCAGTGGTGCCAGTGCACTCTCTGGACTCACTGAAGTGCATTCTCAGTGGTGCCAGTGCACTCTCTGGGCTCACTGAAGTGCATCCCCAGTGGTGCCAGTACACTCACTGGACTCACTGCACTGCATCCCCAGTGGTGCCAGTGCACTCTCTGGACTCACTGCACTGCATCCCCAGTGGTGCCAGTGCACTCTCTGGACTCACTGTAGTGCATCCCCAGTGGTGCCAGTGCACTCTCTGGACTCACTGCACTGCATCCCCAGTGGTGCCAGTGAAGTCTTTGGACTCACTGCACTGCATCCCCAGTGGTGCCAGTGCACTCTGTGGAGTCACTGAAGTGCATCCCCAGTGGTGCCAGTGCACTCTCTGGACTCACTGCACTGCATGTCCAGTGGTGCCAGTGCACTCTCTGGACTCACTGTACTGCATCCCCACTGGTGCCAGTGCACTATGTGGACTCACTGTACTGCATCCCCAGTGGTGACAGTGCACTCTCTGGACTAACTGCAGTGCATCCCCAGTGGTGCCAGTGCACTCCCTGCACTCACTGCACTGCATCCCCAGTGGTGCCAGTGCACTCTCTGGACTCACTGCACTGCATCCCCAGTGGTGCCAGTGCACTCTCTGGACTCACTGCAGTGCATCCCCAGTGGTGCCAGTGCACTCTCTCGAGTCACTGCACTACATCCCCAGTAGTGCCAGTGCACTTCACTGGACTCACTGTACTGCATCATCGGTGGTGCCAGTGCACTCTCTGGACTCACTGCACTGCATCCCCAGTGGTGCCAGTGCACTCTCTGGACTCACTGCACTGCATCCCCAGTGGTTCCAGTGCATTCACTGGACTCACTGTACTGCATCTCCAGTGGTGCCAGTGCACTCTCTGGACTCACTGCACTGCATCCCCAGTGGTGCCAGTGAGCTCTCTGGACTCACTGCACTGCATCCCCAGTGGTGCCAGTGTACTCACAGGATTCACTGCACTGCATCCCCAGTGGTGCTAGTGCAGTCTCTGGACTCACTGCAGTGCATCCCCAGTGGTGCCAGTGCACTCTCTGGACTCACTGAAGTGCATTCTCAGTGGTGCCAGTGCACTCTCTGGGCTCACTGAACTGCATCCCCAGTGGTGCCAGTACACTCACTGGACTCACTGCACTGCATCCCCAGTGGTGCCAGTGCACTCTCTGGACTCACTGCACTGCATCCCCAGTGGTGCCAGTGAACTCTCTGGACTCACTGTAGTGCATCCCCAGTGGTGCCAGTGCACTCTCTGGACTCACTGCACTGCATCCCCAGTGGTGCCAGTGAAGTCTTTGGACTCACTGCACTGCATCCCCAGTGGTGCCAGTGCACTCTGTGGAGTCACTGAAGTGCATCCCCAGTGGTGCCAGTGCACTCTCTGGACTCACTGCACTGCATGTCCAGTGGTGCCAGTGCACTCTCTGGACTCACTGTACTGCATCCCCACTGGTGCCAGTGCACTATGTGGACTCACTGTACTGCATCCCCAGTGGTGACAGTGCACTCTCTGGACTAACTGCAGTGCATCCCCAGTGGTGCCAGTGCACTCCCTGCACTCACTGCACTGCATCCCCAGTGGTGCCAGTGCACTCTCTGGACTCACTGTACTGCATCACCAGTGGTGCCAGTGCACTCTCTGGACTCACTGCACTGCATCCCCAGTGGTGCCAGTGCACTCTCTGGACTCACTGCAGTGCATCCCCAGTGGCCCCAGTGCACTCTCTGGACTCACTGCACTGCATCCCCAGTGGTGCCAGTGAACTCTCTGCACTCACTGCACTGCATTCCCAGTGGTGCCAGTGAAGTCTCTGGACTCACTGCACTGCATCTCCAGTGGTGCCAGTGCACTCTCTGGACTCACTGCACTGCATCCCCACTGCTGCCAGTGCACTCTCTGGACTCACTGCACTGCATCCCCAGTGGTGCCAGTGCACTCTCTGGACTCACTGCACTGCATCCCCAGTGGTGCCAGTGCACTCTCTCGAGTCACTGCACTACATCCCCAGTAGTGCCAGTGCACTTCACTGGACTCACTGTACTGCATCATCGGTCGTGCCAGTGCACACTCTGGACTCACTGCACTGCATCCCCAGTGGTGCCAGTGTACTCTCTGGACTCACTGCACTGCAGGCCCAGTGGTACCAGTGCACTCACTGGACTCACTGTACTGCATCACCAGTGGTGCCAGTGCACTCTCTGGACTCACTGCACTGCATCCCCAGTGGTTCCAGTGCATTCACTGGACTCACTGTACTGCATCTCCAGTGGTGCCAGTGCACTCTCTGGACTCACTGCACTGCATCCCCAGTGGTGCCAGTGAGCTCTCTGGACTCACTGCACTGCATCCCCAGTGGTGCCAGTGTACTCACAGGATTCAATGCACTGCATCCCCAGTGGTGCTAGTGCAGTCTCTGGACTCACTGCAGTGCATCCCCAGTGGTGCCAGTGCACTCTCTGGACTCACTGAAGTGCATTCTCAGTGGTGCCAGTGCACTCTCTGTGCTCACTGAAGTGCATCCCCAGTGGTACCAGTACACTCACTGGACTCACTGCACTGCATCCCCAGTGGTGCCAGTGCACTCTCTGGACTCACTGTAGTGCATCCCCAGTGGTGCCAGTGCACTCTCTGGACTCACTGCAGTGCATCCCCAGTGGTGCCAGTGCACTCTCTGCACTCACTGCACTGCATCCCCAGTGGCGCCAGTGAAGTCTTTAGACTCACTGCACTGCATCCCCAGTGGTGCCAGTGCACTCTGTGGAGTCACTGAAGTGCATCCCCAGTGGTGCCAGTGCACTCTCTGGACTCACTGCACTGCATGTCCAGTGGTGCCAGTGCACTCTCTGGACTCACTGTACTGCATCCCCACTGGTGCCAGTGCACTATGTGGACTCACTGTACTGCATCCCCAGTGGTGACAGTGCACTCTCTGGACTAACTGCAGTGCATCCCCAGTGGTGCCAGTGCACTCTCTGGACTCACTGCAGTGCATCCCCAGTGGTGCCAGTGCACTCTCTGGTCTCACTGCAGTGCATCCCCAGTGGTGCCAGTGCAGTCTCTGGACTCACTGCACTGCATCCCCAGTGGTGCCAGTGCACTGTCTGGACTCACTGCACTGCATCCCCAGTGGTGTCAGTGCACTCTCTGGACTCACTGTACTGCACCCCCAGTGGTGCCAGTGCACTCACTGGACTGACTGCACTGCATCCCCAGTGGTGCCAGTGCACTCTCTGGAGTCACAGCACTGCATCCCCAGTGGTGCCAGTGCACTCACTGGACTCACTGCACTGCATCACAGGTGGTGCCAGTGCACTCTCTGGACTCACTGCAGTGAATCCCCGGTGGTGCCAGTGTACTCTCTGCAGTCACTGCACTGCATCCCCAGTGGTGCCAGTGCACTCACTGGACTGCATCCCCAGTGGTGCCAGTGCACTCTCTGGACTCACTGCACTGCATCCCCAGTGGTGCCAGTGTACTCTCTGGACTCACTGCAGTGCATCCCCAGTGGTGCCAGAGCACTCTCTGGACTCACTGCACTGCATCCCCAGTGGTGCCACTGCACTCTCTGGACTCACTGCACTGCATCCCCAGTGGTGTCAGTGCACTCTCTGGACTCACTGAAGTGCATACCCAGTTGTGCCAGTGCACTCTCTGGACTCAATGCACTGCATCCCCAGTGGTGCCAGTGCACTCTCTGGACTCAGTGCACTGCATCCCCAGTGGTGCCAGTGCAATCTCTGGACTCACTGTAGTGCATCACCAGTGGTGCCAGTGCACTCTCTGGACTCACTGCAGTGCATCCCCAGTGGTGCCAGTGCACTCTCTGGACTCACTGTACTGCATCACCAGTGGTGCCAGTGCACTCTCTGGACTCACTGCACTGCATCCCCAGTGGTGCCAGTGCACTCTCTGGACTCACTGCACTGCATCCCCAGTGGTGCCAGTGCACTCTCTGGACTCACTGAAGTGCATCCCCAGTGGTGCCAGTGTACTCTCTGGACTCACTGCACTGCATGCCCAGTGGTGCCAGTGCACTCTCTGGACTCACTGTACTGCATCCCCACTGGTACCAGTGCACTCTGTGGACTCACTGTACTGCATCCCCAGTGGTGACAGTGCACTCTCTGGACTCACTGCAGTGCATCCCCAGTGGTGCCAGTGCACTCTCTGGACTCACTGCAGTGCATTCCCTGTGGTGCCAGTGCACTCTCTGGACTCACTGCACTGCATCCCCAGTGGTGCCAGTGCACTCTCTGGACTCACTGCAGTGCATCCACAGTGGTGCCAGTGCACTCACTGGACTCACTGCAGTGCATTCCCTCTGGTGCCAGTGCACTCTCTGGACTCACTGCACTGCATCCCCAGTGGTGCCAGTGCACTCTCTGGACTCACTGCACTGCATCCCCAGTGGTGCCAGTGCATTCTCTGGACTCACTGCAGTGCATCACCAGTGGTGCTAGTGCACTCTCTGGACTCACTGAGGTGCATCCCCAGTGGTGCCAGTGCACTCTCTTGAGTCACTGCACTGCATCCCCAGTGGTGCCAGTGCACTCTCTGGACTCACTGCACTGCATCCCCAGTGGTGCCAGTGTACTCTCTGGACTCACTGAACTGCATCACCAGTGGTGCCAGTGCACTCTCTGGACTCACTGCACTGCATCCCCAGTGCTGCCAGTGCACTCTCTGGACTCACTGCACTGCATCCCTAGTGGTGCCACTGCACTCTCTGGACTCACTGCACTGCTTCCCCAGTGGTGCCAGTGCACTCTCTGGACTCACTGCACTGCATCCCCAGTGGTGCCAGTGCACTCACTGGACTCACTGCAGTGCATCCCCACTGGTGCCAGTGCACTCTCTGGACTCACTGCACTGCATCCCCAGTGGTGCCAGTGCACTCTCTGGACTCACTGCACTGCATCCCCAGTGGTTCCAGCGCACTCTCTGGACTCACTGCACTGCATCCCCAGTGGTGCTAGTGCACTCTATGGACTTACTGCAGTGCATCCCCAGTGGTGCCAGTGCACTCTCTGGACTCACTGAAGTGCATTCTCAGTGGTGCCAGTGCACTCTCTGGACTCACTGCACTGCATCCCCAGTGGTGCCAGTGCACTCTCTGGACTCACTGCAGTGCATCCCCAGTGGAGCCAGTGCACTCTCTGGACTCACTGCAGTGCATCCGCAGTGGTGCCATTGCACTCTCTGGACTCACTGCACTGCATCTCCAGTGGTGCCAGTGCACTCTCTGGACTCACAGCACTGCATCCCCAGTGCTGCCAGTGCACACTCTTGAGTCACTGCACTGCATCCCCTGTGGTGCAAGAGCACTCTCTGGACTCACAGCAGTGCTCACCAGTGGTGCCAGTGCACTCTCTGGACTCACTGCACTGCATCCCCAGTGAGGCAGTGCACTCTCTGGACTCACTGCACTGCATCCCCAGTGGTGCTAGTGCACTGTGTGGACTCACTGTACTGCATCCCCAGTGGTGCCAGTGCAATCTCTGGACTCACTGCAGTGCATCCCCAGTGGTGCCAGTGCACTCTCAGGACTCACTGCACTGCATCCCCATTGGTGCCAGTGCACTCTCTGGACTCATTGAAGTGCATTCTCAGTGGTGCCAGTGCACTCTCTGGACTCACTGCAGTGCATCCCCAGTGGTGCCAGTACACTCACTGGACTCACTGCACTGCATCCCCAGTGGTGCCAGTGCACTCTCTGGACTCACTGCACTGCATCACCAGTGGTGCCACTGCACTCTCTGGACTCACTGCACTGCTTCCCCAGTGGTGCCAGTGCACTCACTGGACTCACTGCAGTGCATCCCCACTGGTGCCAGTGCACTCTCTGGGCTCACTGCAGTGCATGCCCAGTGGTGCCAGTGCACTCTCTGGACTCACTGCAGTGCATCCCCAGTGGTGCCAGTGCGCTCTCTGGAGTCACAGCACTGCATCCCCAGTGGTGCCAGTGAAGTCTTTGGACTCACTAAACTGCATCACCAGTGGTGCCAGTGCACTCTCTGGACTCACTGCACTGCATCCCCAGTGGTGCCTGTGCGCTCTCTGGAGTCACAGCACTGCATCCCCAGTGGTGCCAGTGCAATCTCTGGACTCACTGCACTGCATCCCCAGTGGTGCCAGTGCACTCTCTGGACTCACTGCACTGCATCCCCAGTGGTGCCAGTGCACTCTCTGGACTCACTGCACTGCATCCCCAGTGGTGCCAGTGCACTCTCTGGACTCACTGAACTGCATCCCCAGTGGTGCCAGTGCACTCTCTGGACTCACTGCACTGCATCCCCAGTGCTGCCAGTGCACTCTCTGGACTCACTGCACTGCATCCCCAGTAGCGCCAGTGCACTCTCTGGACTCACTGCACTGCTTCCCCAGTGGTGCCAGTGCACTCTCTGGACTCACTGCTCTGCATCCCCAGTGGTGCCAGTGCACTCACTGGACTCACTGCAGTGCATCCCCACTGGTGCCAGTGCACTCTCTGGACTCACTGCACTGCATCCCCAGTGGTTCCAGCGCACTCTCTGGACTCACTGCACTGCATCGCCAGTGGTGCTAGTGCACTCTGTGGACTCACTGCAGTGCATCCCCAGTGGTGCCAGTGCACTCTCTCGAGTCACTGCACTACATCCCCAGTAGTGCCAGTGCACTTCACTGGACTCACTGTACTGCATCATCGGTGGTGCCAGTGCACACTCTGGACTCACTGCACTGCATCCCCAGTGGTGCCAGTGTACTCTCTGGACTCACTGCACTGCAGGCCCAGTGGTACCAGTGCACTCACTGGACTCACTGTACTGCATCACCAGTGGTGCCAGTGCACTCTCTGGACTCACTGCACTGCATCCCCAGTGGTTCCAGTGCATTCACTGGACTCACTGTACTGCATCTCCAGTGGTGCCAGTGCACTCTCTGGACTCACTGCACTGCATCCCCAGTGGTGCCAGTGAGCTCTCTGGACTCACTGCACTGCATCCCCAGTGGTGCCAGTGTACTCACAGGATTCAATGCACTGCATCCCCAGTGGTGCTAGTGCAGTCTCTGGACTCACTGCAGTGCATCCCCAGTGGTGCCAGTGCACTCTCTGGACTCACTGAAGTGCATTCTCAGTGGTGCCAGTGCACTCTCTGGGCTCACTGAAGTGCATCCCCAGTGGTACCAGTACACTCACTGGACTCACTGCACTGCATCCCCAGTGGTGCCAGTGCACTCTCTGGACTCACTGTAGTGCATCCCCAGTGGTGCCAGTGCACTCTCTGGACTCACTGCAGTGCATCCCCAGTGGTGCCAGTGCACTCTCTGCACTCACTGCACTGCATCCCCAGTGGTGCCAGTGAGCTCTCTGGACTCACTGCACTGCATCCCCAGTGGTGCCAGTGTACTCACAGGATTCACTGCACTGCATCCCCAGTGGTGCTAGTGCAGTCTCTGGACTCACTGCAGTGCATCCCCAGTGGTGCCAGTGCACTCTCTGGACTCACTGAAGTGCATTCTCAGTGGTGCCAGTGCACTCTCTGGGCTCACTGAACTGCATCCCCAGTGGTGCCAGTACACTCACTGGACTCACTGCACTGCATCCCCAGTGGTGCCAGTGCACTCTCTGGACTCACTGCACTGCATCCCCAGTGGTGCCAGTGAACTCTCTGGACTCACTGTAGTGCATCCCCAGTGGTGCCAGTGCACTCTCTGGACTCACTGCACTGCATCCCCAGTGGTGCCAGTGAAGTCTTTGGACTCACTGCACTGCATCCCCAGTGGTGCCAGTGCACTCTGTGGAGTCACTGAAGTGCATCCCCAGTGGTGCCAGTGCACTCTCTGGACTCACTGCACTGCATGTCCAGTGGTGCCAGTGCACTCTCTGGACTCACTGTACTGCATCCCCACTGGTGCCAGTGCACTATGTGGACTCACTGTACTGCATCCCCAGTGGTGACAGTGCACTCTCTGGACTAACTGCAGTGCATCCCCAGTGGTGCCAGTGCACTCCCTGCACTCACTGCACTGCATCCCCAGTGGTGCCAGTGCACTCTCTGGACTCACTGTACTGCATCACCAGTGGTGCCAGTGCACTCTCTGGACTCACTGCACTGCATCCCCAGTGGTGCCAGTGCACTCTCTGGACTCACTGCAGTGCATCCCCAGTGGCCCCAGTGCACTCTCTGGACTCACTGCACTGCATCCCCAGTGGTGCCAGTGCACTCTCTGCACTCACTGCACTGCATTCCCAGTGGTGCCAGTGAAGTCTCTGGACTCACTGCACTGCATCTCCAGTGGTGCCAGTGCACTCTCTGGACTCACTGCACTGCATCCCCACTGCTGCCAGTGCACTCTCTGGACTCACTGCACTGCATCCCCAGTGGTGCCAGTGCACTCTCTGGACTCACTGCACTGCATCCCCAGTGGTGCCAGTGCACTCTCTCGAGTCACTGCACTACATCCCCAGTAGTGCCAGTGCACTTCACTGGACTCACTGTACTGCATCATCGGTCGTGCCAGTGCACACTCTGGACTCACTGCACTGCATCCCCAGTGGTGCCAGTGTACTCTCTGGACTCACTGCACTGCAGGCCCAGTGGTACCAGTGCACTCACTGGACTCACTGTACTGCATCACCAGTGGTGCCAGTGCACTCTCTGGACTCACTGCACTGCATCCCCAGTGGTTCCAGTGCATTCACTGGACTCACTGTACTGCATCTCCAGTGGTGCCAGTGCACTCTCTGGACTCACTGCACTGCATCCCCAGTGGTGCCAGTGAGCTCTCTGGACTCACTGCACTGCATCCCCAGTGGTGCCAGTGTACTCACAGGATTCAATGCACTGCATCCCCAGTGGTGCTAGTGCAGTCTCTGGACTCACTGCAGTGCATCCCCAGTGGTGCCAGTGCACTCTCTGGACTCACTGAAGTGCATTCTCAGTGGTGCCAGTGCACTCTCTGTGCTCACTGAAGTGCATCCCCAGTGGTACCAGTACACTCACTGGACTCACTGCACTGCATCCCCAGTGGTGCCAGTGCACTCTCTGGACTCACTGTAGTGCATCCCCAGTGGTGCCAGTGCACTCTCTGGACTCACTGCAGTGCATCCCCAGTGGTGCCAGTGCACTCTCTGCACTCACTGCACTGCATCCCCAGTGGTGCCAGTGAAGTCTTTAGACTCACTGCACTGCATCCCCAGTGGTGCCAGTGCACTCTGTGGAGTCACTGAAGTGCATCCCCAGTGGTGCCAGTGCACTCTCTGGACTCACTGCACTGCATGTCCAGTGGTGCCAGTGCACTCTCTGGACTCACTGTACTGCATCCCCACTGGTGCCAGTGCACTATGTGGACTCACTGTACTGCATCCCCAGTGGTGACAGTGCACTCTCTGGACTAACTGCAGTGCATCCCCAGTGGTGCCAGTGCACTCTCTGGACTCACTGCAGTGCATCCCCAGTGGTGCCAGTGCACTCTCTGGTCTCACTGCAGTGCATCCCCAGTGGTGCCAGTGCAGTCTCTGGACTCACTGCACTGCATCCCCAGTGGTGCCAGTGCACTGTCTGGACTCACTGCACTGCATCCCCAGTGGTGTCAGTGCACTCTCTGGACTCACTGTACTGCACCCCCAGTGGTGCCAGTGCACTCACTGGACTGACTGCACTGCATCCCCAGTGGTGCCAGTGCACTCTCTGGAGTCACAGCACTGCATCCCCAGTGGTGCCAGTGCACTCACTGGACTCACTGCACTGCATCACAGGTGGTGCCAGTGCACTCTCTGGACTCACTGCAGTGAATCCCCGGTGGTGCCAGTGTACTCTCTGCAGTCACTGCACTGCATCCCCAGTGGTGCCAGTGCACTCACTGGACTGCATCCCCAGTGGTGCCAGTGCACTCTCTGGACTCACTGCACTGCATCCCCAGTGGTGCCAGTGTACTCTCTGGACTCACTGCAGTGCATCCCCAGTGGTGCCAGAGCACTCTCTGGACTCAGTGCACTGCATCCCCAGTGGTGCCACTGCACTCTCTGGACTCACTGCACTGCATCCCCAGTGGTGTCAGTGCACTCTCTGGACTCACTGAAGTGCATACCCAGTTGTGCCAGTGCACTCTCTGGACTCAATGCACTGCATCCCCAGTGGTGCCAGTGCACTCTCTGGACTCAGTGCACTGCATCCCCAGTGGTGCCAGTGCAATCTCTGGACTCACTGTAGTGCATCACCAGTGGTGCCAGTGCACTCTCTGGACTCACTGCAGTGCATCCCCAGTGGTGCCAGTGCACTCTCTGGACTCACTGTACTGCATCACCAGTGGTGCCAGTGCACTCTCTGGACTCACTGCACTGCATCCCCAGTGGTGCCAGTGCACTCTCTGGACTCACTGCACTGCATCCCCAGTGGTGCCAGTGCACTCTCTGGACTCACTGAAGTGCATCCCCAGTGGTGCCAGTGCACTCTCTGGACTCACTGCACTGCATGCCCAGTGGTGCCAGTGCACTCTCTGGACTCACTGTACTGCATCCCCACTGGTACCAGTGCACTCTGTGGACTCACTGTACTGCATCCCCAGTGGTGACAGTGCACTCTCTGGACTCACTGCAGTGCATCCCCAGTGGTGCCAGTGCACTCTCTGGACTCACTGCAGTGCATCCCCTGTGGTGCCAGTGCACTCTCTGGACTCACTGCACTGCATCCCCAGTGGTGCCAGTGCACTCTCTGGACTCACTGCAGTGCATCCACAGTGGTGCCAGTGCACTCACTGGACTCACTGCAGTGCATTCCCTCTGGTGCCAGTGCACTCTCTGGACTCACTGCACTGCATCCCCAGTGGTGCCAGTGCACTCTCTGGACTCACTGCACTGCATCCCCAGTGGTGCCAGTGCATTCTCTGGACTCACTGCAGTGCATCACCAGTGGTGCTAGTGCACTCTCTGGACTCACTGAGGTGCATCCCCAGTGGTGCCAGTGCACTCTCTTGAGTCACTGCACTGCATCCCCAGTGGTGCCAGTGCACTCTCTGGACTCACTGCACTGCATCCCCAGTGGTGCCAGTGTACTCTCTGGACTCACTGAACTGCATCACCAGTGGTGCCAGTGCACTCTCTGGACTCACTGCACTGCATCCCCAGTGCTGCCAGTGCACTCTCTGGACTCACTGCACTGCATCCCTAGTGGTGCCACTGCACTCTCTGGACTCACTGCACTGCTTCCCCAGTGGTGCCAGTGCACTCTCTGGACTCACTGCACTGCATCCCCAGTGGTGCCAGTGCACTCACTGGACTCACTGCAGTGCATCCCCACTGGTGCCAGTGCACTCTCTGGACTCACTGCACTGCATCCCCAGTGGTGCCAGTGCACTCTCTGGACTCACTGCACTGCATCCCCAGTGGTTCCAGCGCACTCTCTGGACTCACTGCACTGCATCCCCAGTGGTGCTAGTGCACTCTATGGACTTACTGCAGTGCATCCCCAGTGGTGCCAGTGCACTCTCTGGACTCACTGAAGTGCATTCTCAGTGGTGCCAGTGCACTCTCTGGACTCACTGCACTGCATCCCCAGTGGTGCCAGTGCACTCTCTGGACTCACTGCAGTGTATCCCCAGTGGAGCCAGTGCACTCTCTGGACTCACTGCAGTGCATCCGCAGTGGTGCCATTGCACTCTCTGGACTCACTGCACTGCATCTCCAGTGGTGCCAGTGCACTCTCTGGACTCACAGCACTGCATCCCCAGTGCTGCCAGTGCACACTCTTGAGTCACTGCACTGCATCCCCTGTGGTGCAAGAGCACTCTCTGGACTCACAGCAGTGCTCACCAGTGGTGCCAGTGCACTCTCTGGACTCACTGAACTGCATCCCCAGTGAGGCAGTGCACTCTCTGGACTCACTGCACTGCATCCCCAGTGGTGCTAGTGCACTGTGTGGACTCACTGTACTGCATCCCCAGTGGTGCCAGTGCAATCTCTGGACTCACTGCAGTGCATCCCCAGTGGTGCCAGTGCACTCTCAGGACTCACTGCACTGCATCCCCATTGGTGCCAGTGCACTCTCTGGACTCATTGAAGTGCATTCTCAGTGGTGCCAGTGCACTCTCTGGACTCACTGCAGTGCATCCCCAGTGGTGCCAGTACACTCACTGGACTCACTGCAATGCATCCCCAGTGGTGCCAGTGCACTCTCTGGACTCACTGCACT
This sequence comes from Anser brachyrhynchus, assembly GCF_964034855.1. Taxonomy (NCBI): domain Eukaryota; kingdom Metazoa; phylum Chordata; class Aves; order Anseriformes; family Anatidae; genus Anser; species Anser brachyrhynchus. The sequence goes on along the minus strand of NW_027663488.1, from coordinate 271,444 downwards.
GCATCACCAGTGGTGCCACTGCACTCTCTGGACTCACTGCACTGCTTCCCCAGTGGTGCCAGTGCACTCACTGGACTCACTGCAGTGCATCCCCACTGGTGCCAGTGCACTCTCTGGGCTCACTGCAGTGCATGCCCACTGGTGCCAGTGCACTCTCTGGACTCACTGCAGTGCATCCCCAGTGGTGCCAGTGCGCTCTCTGGAGTCACAGCACTGCATCCCCAGTGGTGCCAGTGAAGTCTTTGGACTCACTAAACTGCATCACCAGTGGTGCCAGTGCACTCTCTGGACTCACTGCACTGCATCCCCAGTGGTGCCTGTGCGCTCTCTGGAGTCACAGCACTGCATCCCCAGTGGTGCCAGTGCAATCTCTGGACTCACTGCACTGCATCCCCAGTGGTGCCAGTGCACTCTCTGGACTCACTGCACTGCATCCCCAGTGGTGCCAGTGCACTCTCTGGACTCACTGCACTGCATCCCCAGTGGTGCCAGTGCACTCTCTGGACTCACTGAACTGCATCCCCAGTGGTGCCAGTGCACTCTCTGGACTCACTGCACTGCATCCCCAGTGCTGCCAGTGCACTCTCTGGACTCACTGCACTGCATCCCCAGTAGCGCCAGTGCACTCTCTGGACTCACTGCACTGCTTCCCCAGTGGTGCCAGTGCACTCTCTGGACTCACTGCTCTGCATCCCCAGTGGTGCCAGTGCACTCACTGGACTCACTGCAGTGCATCCCCACTGGTGCCAGTGCACTCTCTGGACTCACTGCACTGCATCCCCAGTGGTTCCAGCGCACTCTCTGGACTCACTGCACTGCATCGCCAGTGGTGCTAGTGCACTCTGTGGACTCACTGCAGTGCATCCCCAGTGGTGCCAGTGCACTCTCTCGAGTCACTGCACTACATCCCCAGTAGTGCCAGTGCACTTCACTGGACTCACTGTACTGCATCATCGGTGGTGCCAGTGCACACTCTGGACTCACTGCACTGCATCCCCAGTGGTGCCAGTGTACTCTCTGGACTCACTGCACTGCAGGCCCAGTGGTACCAGTGCACTCACTGGACTCACTGTACTGCATCACCAGTGGTGCCAGTGCACTCTCTGGACTCACTGCACTGCATCCCCAGTGGTTCCAGTGCATTCACTGGACTCACTGTACTGCATCTCCAGTGGTGCCAGTGCACTCTCTGGACTCACTGCACTGCATCCCCAGTGGTGCCAGTGAGCTCTCTGGACTCACTGCACTGCATCCCCAGTGGTGCCAGTGTACTCACAGGATTCAATGCACTGCATCCCCAGTGGTGCTAGTGCAGTCTCTGGACTCACTGCAGTGCATCCCCAGTGGTGCCAGTGCACTCTCTGGACTCACTGAAGTGCATTCTCAGTGGTGCCAGTGCACTCTCTGGGCTCACTGAAGTGCATCCCCAGTGGTACCAGTACACTCACTGGACTCACTGCACTGCATCCCCAGTGGTGCCAGTGCACTCTCTGGACTCACTGTAGTGCATCCCCAGTGGTGCCAGTGCACTCTCTGGACTCACTGCAGTGCATCCCCAGTGGTGCCAGTGCACTCTCTGCACTCACTGCACTGCATCCCCAGTGGTGCCAGTGAAGTCTTTAGACTCACTGCACTGCATCCCCAGTGGTGCCAGTGCACTCTGTGGAGTCACTGAAGTGCATCCCCAGTGGTGCCAGTGCACTCTCTGGACTCACTGCACTGCATGTCCAGTGGTGCCAGTGCACTCTCTGGACTCACTGTACTGCATCCCCACTGGTGCCAGTGCACTATGTGGACTCACTGTACTGCATCCCCAGTGGTGACAGTGCACTCTCTGGACTAACTGCAGTGCATCCCCAGTGGTGCCAGTGCACTCTCTGGACTCACTGCAGTGCATCCCCAGTGGTGCCAGTGCACTCTCTGGTCTCACTGCAGTGCATCCCCAGTGGTGCCAGTGCAGTCTCTGGACTCACTGCACTGCATCCCCAGTGGTGCCAGTGCACTGTCTGGACTCACTGCACTGCATCCCCAGTGGTGTCAGTGCACTCTCTGGACTCACTGTACTGCACCCCCAGTGGTGCCAGTGCACTCACTGGACTGACTGCACTGCATCCCCAGTGGTGCCAGTGCACTCTCTGGAGTCACAGCACTGCATCCCCAGTGGTGCCAGTGCACTCTCTGGACTCACTGCACTGCATCACAGGTGGTGCCAGTGCACTCTCTGGACTCACTGCAGTGAATCCCCGGTGGTGCCAGTGTACTCTCTGCAGTCACTGCACTGCATCCCCAGTGGTGCCAGTGCACTCACTGGACTGCATCCCCAGTGGTGCCAGTGCACTCTCTGGACTCACTGCACTGCATCCCCAGTGGTGCCAGTGTACTCTCTGGACTCACTGCAGTGCATCCCCAGTGGTGCCAGAGCACTCTCTGGACTCACTGCACTGCATCCCCAGTGGTGCCACTGCACTCTCTGGACTCACTGCACTGCATCCCCAGTGGTGTCAGTGCACTCTCTGGACTCACTGAAGTGCATACCCAGTTGTGCCAGTGCACTCTCTGGACTCAATGCACTGCATCCCCAGTGGTGCCAGTGCACTCTCTGGACTCAGTGCACTGCATCCCCAGTGGTGCCAGTGCAATCTCTGGACTCACTGTAGTGCATCACCAGTGGTGCCAGTGCACTCTCTGGACTCACTGCAGTGCATCCCCAGTGGTGCCAGTGCACTCTCTGGACTCACTGTACTGCATCACCAGTGGTGCCAGTGCACTCTCTGGACTCACTGCACTGCATCCCCAGTGGTGCCAGTGCACTCTCTGGACTCACTGCACTGCATCCCCAGTGGTGCCAGTGCACTCTCTGGACTCACTGAAGTGCATCCCCAGTGGTGCCAGTGCACTCTCTGGACTCACTGCACTGCATGCCCAGTGGTGCCAGTGCACTCTCTGGACTCACTGTACTGCATCCCCACTGGTACCAGTGCACTCTGTGGACTCACTGTACTGCATCCCCAGTGGTGACAGTGCACTCTCTGGACTCACTGCAGTGCATCCCCAGTGGTGCCAGTGCACTCTCTGGACTCACTGCAGTGCATCCCCAGTGGTGCCAGTGCACTCTCTGGACTCACTGCACTGCATCCCCAGTGGTGCCAGTGCACTCTCTGGACTCACTGCAGTGCATCCACAGTGGTGCCAGTGCACTCACTGGACTCACTGCAGTGTATTCCCTCTGGTGCCAGTGCACTCTCTGGACTCACTGCACTGCATCCCCAGTGGTGCCAGTGCACTCTCTGGACTCACTGCACTGCATCCCCAGTGGTGCCAGTGCATTCTCTGGACTCACTGCAGTGCATCACCAGTGGTGCTAGTGCACTCTCTGGACTCACTGAGGTGCATCCCCAGTGGTGCCAGTGCACTCTCTTGAGTCACTGCACTGCATCCCCAGTGGTGCCAGTGCACTCTCTGGACTCACTGCACTGCATCCCCAGTGGTGCCAGTGTACTCTCTGGACTCACTGAACTGCATCCCCAGTGGTGCCAGTGCACTCTCTGGACTCACTGCACTGCATCCCCAGTGCTGCCAGTGCACTCTCTGGACTCACTGCACTGCATCCCTAGTGGTGCCACTGCACTCTCTGGACTCACTGCACTGCTTCCCCAGTGGTGCCAGTGCACTCTCTGGACTCACTGCACTGCATCCCCAGTGGTGCCAGTGCACTCACTGGACTCACTGCAGTGCATCCCCAGTGGTGCCAGTGCACTCTCTGGACTCACTGCACTGCATCCCCAGTGGTGCCAGTGCACTCTCTGGACTCACTGCACTGCATCCCCAGTGGTTCCAGCGCACTCTCTGGACTCACTGCACTGCATCCCCAGTGGTGCTAGTGCACTCTGTGGACTTACTGCAGTGCATCCCCAGTGGTGCCAGTGCACTCTCTGGACTCACTGCACTGCATTCTCAGTGGTGCCAGTGCACTCTCTGGACTCACTGCAGTGCATCCCCAGTGGTGCCAGTGCACTCTCTGGACTCACTGCAGTGCATCCCCAGTGGAGCCAGTGCACTCTCTGGACTCACTGCAGTGCATCCGCAGTGGTGCCATTGCACTCTCTGGACTCACTGCACTGCATCTCCAGTGGTGCCAGTGCACTCTCTGCACTCACTGCACTGCATCCCCAGTGCTGCCAGTGCACACTCTTGAGTCACTGCACTGCATCCCCTGTGGTGCAAGAGCACTCTCTGGACTCACAGCAGTGCTCACCAGTGGTGCCAGTGCACTCTCTGGACTCACTGCACTGCATTCCCAGTGAGGCAGTGCACTCTCTGGACTCACTGCACTGCATCCCCAGTGGTGCTAGTGCACTGTGTGGACTCACTGTACTGCATCCCCAGTGGTGCCAGTGCAATCTCTGGACTCACTGCAGTGCATCCCCAGTGGTGCCAGTGCACTCTCAGGACTCACTGCACTGCATCCCCATTGGTGCCAGTGCACTCTCTGGACTCATTGAAGTGCATTCTCAGTGGTGCCAGTGCACTCTCTGGACTCACTGCAGTGCATCCCCAGTGGTGCCAGTACACTCACTGGACTCACTGCACTGCATCCCCAGTGGTGCCAGTGCACTCTCTGGACTCACTGCACTGCATCACCAGTGGTGCCACTGCACTCTCTGGACTCACTGCACTGCTTCCCCAGTGGTGCCAGTGCACTCACTGGACTCACTGCAGTGCATCCCCACTGGTGCCAGTGCACTCTCTGGGCTCACTGCAGTGCATGCCCAGTGGTGCCAGTGCACTCTCTGGACTCACTGCAGTGCATCCCCAGTGGTGCCAGTGCGCTCTCTGGAGTCACAGCACTGCATCCCCAGTGGTGCCAGTGCAATCTCTGGACTCAGTGCACTGAATCCCCAGTGGTGCCAGTGCACTCTCTGGACTCACTGCACTGCATCCCCGGTGGTGCCAGTGCACTCTCTGGACTCACTGCACCGCATCCCCAGTGGTGCCAGTGCACTCTCTGGACTCACTGCACTGCATCCCCAGTGGTGCCAGTGCACTCTCTGGACTCACTGCAGTGCATCCCCAGTGGTGCCAGTGCACTCTCTGGACTCACTGCACTGCATCCCCAGTGGTGCCAGTGTACTCTCTGGACTCACTGTACTGCATCCCCAGTGGTGCCAGTGCACTCTCTGGACTCACAGCAGTGCATCCCCAGTGGTGCCAGTGCACTCTCTGGACTCACTGCAGTGCATCCCCAGTGGTGCCAGTGCACTCTCTGGACTCACTGCACTGAAGCCCCAGTGGTGCCAGTGCACTCTCTGGACTCACTGCACTGCATCCCCAGTGGTGCCAGTGCACTCTCTCGACTCACTGCACTGCATCCCCAGTGGTGCCAGTGCACTCTCTGGACTCACTGCACTGCATCCCCAGTGGTGCCAGTGCACTCTCTGGACTCACTGCAGTGCATCCCCAGTGGTGCCAGTGCACTCTCTGGACTCACTGTACTGCACCCCCAGTGGTGCCAGTGTACTCACTGGACTGACTGCACTGCATCCCCAGTGGTGCCAGTGCACTCTCTGGACTCACTGCACTGCATCCCCACTGGTGCCAGTGTACTCTCTGGACTCACTGCACTGCATCCCCAGTGGTGCCAGTGCACTCACTGGACTCACTGGACACATCCCCAGTGGTGCCAGTGCACTCTCTGGACTCACTGCAGTGCATCCCAGTGGTGCCAGTGCACTCTCTGGACTCACTGCACTGCATCCGCACTGGTGCCAGTGTACTCTCTGGACTCACTGCAGTGCATCCCCAGTGGTGCCAGTGCACTCTCTGGACTCACTGCAGTGCATCCCCAGTGGTGCCAGTGCACTCTCTGGACTCACTGAAGTGCATCCCCAGTTGTGCCAGTGCACTCTCTGGACTCAATGCACTGCATCCCCACTGGTGCCAGTGCACTCTCTGGACTCACTGCACTGCATCCCTAGTGGTGCCAGTGCAATCTCTGGACTCACTGTAGTGCATCCCCAGTGGTGCCAGTGCACTCTCTGGACTCACTGCAGTGCATCCCCAGTGGTGCCAGTGCACTCTCTGGACTCACTGTACTGCATCACCAGTGGTGCCAGTGCACTCTCTGGACTCACTGCAGTGCATTCCCAGTGGTGCCAGTGCACTCTTTGGACTCACTGCACTGCAGCCCCATTGGTGCCAGTGCACTCTCTGGACTCACTGCACTGCATCACAGGTGGTGCCAGTGCACTCTCTGGACTCACTGCACTGCATCCCCAGTGGTGCCAGTGCACTCTCTGGACTCACTGCACTGCATCCCCAGTGGTGCCAGTGCACTCTCTGCACTCACTTCTCTGCATTCCCAGTGGTGCCAGTGAAGTCTCTGGACTCACTGCACTGCATCCCCAGTGGTGCCAGTGCAATCTCTGGACTCACTGCAGTGCATCACCAGTGGTGCCAGTGCACTCTCTGGACTCACTGCACTGCATCCCCAGTGGTGCCAGTGCACTCTCTGGACTCACTGCACTGCATCCCCAGTGGTGCCAGTGCACTCTCTGGACTCACTGCACTGCATCCCCAGTGGTGCCAGTGCACTCTCTGGACTCACTGCACTGCATCCCCAGTGGTGCCAGTGCACTCTCTGGACTCACTGCACTGCATCCCCAGTGGTGCAAGTGCACTCTCTCGAGTCACTGCACTACATCCCCAGTGGTGCCAGTGCACTCACTGGACTCACTGTACTGCATCACCAGTGGTGCCTCTGCACTCTCTGGACTCACTGCAGTGCATCCCCAGTGGTGCCAGTACACTCAGTGGACTCACTGCACTGCTTCCCCAGTGGTGCCAGTGCACTCTCTGGACTCACTAAACTGCATCACCAGTGGTGCCAGTGCACTCTCTGGACTCACTGCACTGCATCCCCAGTGGTGCCTGTGCGCTCTCTGGAGTCACAGCACTGCATCCCCAGTGGTGCCAGTGCCATCTCTGGACTCACTGCACTGCATCCCCAGTGGTGCCAGTGCACTCTCTGGACTCACTGCACTGCATCCCCAGTGGTGCCAGTGCACTCTCTGGACTCACTGCACTGCATCCCCAGTGGTGCCAGTGCACTCTCTGGACTCACTGAACTGCATCCCCAGTGGTGCCAGTGCACTCTCTGGACTCACTGCACTGCATCCCCAGTGCTGCCAGTGCACTCTCTGGACTCACTGCACTGCATCACCAGTAGCGCCAGTGCACTCTCTGGACTCACTGCACTGCTTCCCCAGTGGTGCCAGTGCACTCTCTGGTCTCACTGCTCTGCATCCCCAGTGGTGCCAGTGCACTCACTGGACTCACTGCAGTGCATCCCCACTGGTGCCAGTGCACTCTCTGGACTCACTGCACTGCATCCCCAGTGGTTCCAGCGCACTCTCTGGACTCACTGCACTGCATCGCCAGTGGTGCTAGTGCACTCTGTGGACTCACTGCAGTGCATCCCCAGTGGTGCCAGTGCACTCTCTGGACTCACTGAAGTGCATTCTCAGTGGTGCCAGTGCACTCTCTGGACTCACTTCAGTGCATCCCCAGTGGTGCCAGTACACTCTCTGGACTCACTGCAGTGCATCCCCAGTGGTGCCAGTGCACTCTCTGGACTCACTGCAGTGCATCCCCAGTGGAGCCAGTGCACTCTCTGGACTCACTGCAGTGCATCCGCAGTGGTGCCATTGCACTCTCTGGACTCACTGCACTGCATCTCCAGTGGTGCCAGTGCACTCTCTGGACTCACTGCAGTGCATCCCCAGTGCTGCCAGTGCACTCTCTGGACTCACTGCACTGCATCCCCAGTGGTTCCAGCGCACTCTCTGGACTCACTGCACTGCATCGCCAGTGGTGCTAGTGCACTCTGTGGACTCACTGCAGTGCATCCCCAGTGGTGCCAGTGCACTCTCTGGACTCACTGCAGTGCATCCCCAGTGGTGCCACTGCACTCTCTGGACTCACTGCAGTGCATCCCCAGTGGTGCCAGTGCACTCTCTGGACTCATTGAAGTGCATTCTCAGTGGTGCCAGTGCACTCTCTGGACTCACTGCAGTGCATCCCCAGTGGTGCCAGTACACTCACTGGACTCACTGCACTGCATCCCCAGTGGTGCCAGTGCACTCTCTGGACTCACTAAACTGCATCCCCAGTGGTGCCACTGCACTCTCTGGACTCACTGCACTGCTTCCCCAGTGGTGCCAGTGCACTCTCTGGACTCACTGCAGTGCATCCCCAGTGGTGCCAGTGCACTCTCTGGACTCACTGTACTGCATCACCAGTGGTGCCAGTGCACTCTCTGGACTCACTGCAGTGCATTCCCAGTGGTGCCAGTGCACTCTTTGGACTCACTGCACTGCAGCCCCATTGGTGCCAGTGCACTCTCTGGACTCACTGCACTGCATCACAGGTGGTGCCAGTGCACTCTCTGGACTCACTGCACTGCATCCCCAGTGGTGCCAGTGCACTCTCTGCACTCACTTCTCTGCATTCCCAGTGGTGCCAGTGAAGTCTCTGGACTCACTGCACTGCATCCCCAGTGGTGCCAGTGCAATCTCTGGACTCACTGCAGTGCATCACCAGTGGTGCCAGTGCACTCTCTGGACTCACTGCACTGCATCCCCAGTGGTGCCAGTGCACTCTCTGGACTCACTGCAGTGCATCCCCAGTGGTGCCAGTGCACTCTCTGGACTCACTGCACTGCATCCCCAGTGGTGCCAGTGCACTCTCTGGACTCACTGCACTGCATCCCCAGTGGTGCAAGTGCACTCACTGGACTCACTGTACTGCATCACCAGTGGTGCCTCTGCACTCTCTGGACTCACTGCAGTGCATCCCCAGTGGTGCCAGTACACTCAGTGGACTCACTGCAGTGCATCCCCAGTGGTGCCAGTACACTCACTGGACTCACTGCACTGCTTCCCCAGTGGTGCCAGTGCACTCTCTGGACTCACTAAACTGCATCACCAGTGGTGCCAGTGCACTCTCTGGACTCACTGCACTGCATCCCCAGTGGTGCCTGTGCGCTCTCTGGAGTCACAGCACTGCATCCCCAGTGGTGCCAGTGCAATCTCTGGACTCACTGCACTGCATCCCCAGTGGTGCCAGTGCACTCTCTGGACTCACTGCACTGCATCCCCAGTGCTGCCAGTGCACTCTCTGGACTCACTGCACTGCATCCCCAGTAGCGCCAGTGCACTCTCTGGACTCACTGCACTGCTTCCCCAGTGGTGCCAGTGCACTCTCTGGACTCACTGCTCTGCATCCCCAGTGGTGCCAGTGCACTCACTGGACTCACTGCAGTGCATCCCCACTGGTGCCAGTGCACTCTCTGGACTCACTGCACTGCATCCCCAGTGGTTCCAGCGCACTCTCTGGACTCACTGCACTGCATCGCCAGTGGTGCTAGTGCACTCTGTGGACTCACTGCAGTGCATCCCCAGTGGTGCCAGTGCACTCTCTGGACTCACTGAAGTGCATTCTCAGTGGTGCCAGTGCACTCTCTGGACTCACTTCAGTGCATCCCCAGTGGTGCCAGTACACTCTCTGGACTCACTGCAGTGCATCCCCAGTGGTGCCAGTGCACTCTCTGGACTCACTGCAGTGCATCCCCAGTGGAGCCAGTGCACTCTCTGGACTCACTGCAGTGCATCCGCAGTGGTGCCATTGCACTCTCTGGACTCACTGCACTGCATCTCCAGTGGTGCCAGTGCACTCTCTGGACTCACTGCAGTGCATCCCCAGTGCTGCCAGTGCACTCTCTGGACTCACTGCACTGCATCCCCAGTGGTTCCAGCGCACTCTCTGGACTCACTGCACTGCATCGCCAGTGGTGCTAGTGCACTCTGTGGACTCACTGCAGTGCATCCCCAGTGGTGCCAGTGCACTCTCTGGACTCACTGCAGTGCATCCCCAGTGGTGCCACTGCACTCTCTGGACTCACTGCACTGCATCCCCAGTGGTGCCAGTGCACTCTCTGGACTCATTGAAGTGCATTCTCAGTGGTGCCTGTGCACTCTCTGGACTCACTGCAGTGCATCCCCAGTGGTGCCAGTACACTCACTGGACTCACTGCACTGCATCCCCAGTGGTGCCAGTGCACTCTCTGGACTCACTAAACTGCATCCCCAGTGGTGCCACTGCACTCTCTGGACTCACTGCACTGCTTCCCCAGTGGTGCCAGTGCACTCACTGGACTCACTGCAGTGCATCCCCACTGGTGCCAGTGCACTCTCTGGGCTCACTGCAGTGCATCCCCAGTGGTGCCAGTGCACTCTCTGGACTCACTGCACTGCATCACCAGTGGTGCCAGTGCGCTCTCTGGAGTCACAGCACTGCATCCCCAGTGGTGCCAGTGCAATCTCTGGACTCACTGCACTGCATCCCCAGTGGTGCCAGTGCACTCTCTGGACTCACTGCACTGCATCCCCGGTGGTGCCAGTGCAGTCTCTGGAGTAACTGCACTGCATCCCCACTGGTGCCAAAGCACTCTCTGGACTCCCAGCACCGCATCCCCAGTGGTGCCAGTGCACTCTCTGGACTCACTGCACTGCATCCCCACTGGTGCCAGTGCACTCTCTGGACTCACTGCACTGCATCCCCAGTGGTGCCAGTGCACTCTCTGGACTCACTGCAGTGCATCCACAGTGGTGCTAGTGCAGTCTCTGGACTCACTGCACTGCATCCCCAGTGGTTCCAGTGCATTCACTGGACTCACTGTACTGCATCTCCAGTGGTGCCAGTGCACTCTCTGGACTCACTGCACTGCATCCCCAGTGGTGCCAGTGAGCTCTCTGGACTCACTGCACTGCATCCCCAGTGGTGCTAGTGCAGTCTCTGGACTCACTGCAGTGCATCCCCAGTGGTGCCAGTGCACTCTCTGGACTCACTGAAGTGCATTCTCAGTGGTGCCAGTGCACTCTCTGGGCTCACTGAAGTGCATCCCCAGTGGTGCCAGTACACTCACTGGACTCACTGCACTGCATCCCCAGTGGTGCCAGTGCACTGTCTGGACTCACTGCACTGCATCCCCAGTGGTGTCTGTGCACTCTCTGGACTCACTGTACTGCACCCCCAGTGGTGCCAGTGCACTCACTGGACTGACTGCACTGCATCCCCAGTGGTGCCAGTGCGCTCTCTGGAGTCACAGCACTGCATCCCCAGTGGTGCCAGTGCACTCACTGGACTCACTGCACTGCATCACAGGTGGTGCCAGTGCACTCTCTGGACTCACTGCAGTGAATCCCCGGTGGTGCCAGTGTACTCTCTGCAGTCACTGCACTGCATCCCCAGTGGTGCCAGTGCACTCACTGCACTGCATCCCCAGTGGTGCCAGTGCACTCTCTGGACTCACTGCACTGCATCCCCAGTGGTGCCAGTGTACTCTCTGGACTCACTGCAGTGCATCCCCAGTGGTGCCAGAGCACTCTCTGGACTCACTGCACTGCATCCCCAGTGGTGACACTGCACTCTCTGGACTCACTGCACTGCATTCCCAGTGGTGTCAGTGCACTCTCTGGACTCACTGAAGTGCATACCCACTTGTGCCAGTGCACTCTCTGGACTCAATGCACTGCATCCCCAGTGGTGCCAGTGCACTCTCTGGACTCAGTGCACTGCATCCCCAGTGGTGCCAGTGCAATCTCTGGACTCACTGTAGTGCATCACCAGTGGTGCCAGTGCACTCTCTGGACTCACTGCAGTGCATCCCCAGTGGTGCCAGTGCACTCTCTGGACTCACTGTACTGCATCACCAGTGGTGCCAGTGCACTCTCTGGACTCACTGCACTGCATCCCCAGTGGTGCCAGTGCACTCTCTGGACTCACTGCACTGCATCCCCAGTGGTGCCAGTGCACTCTCTGGAGTCACTGAAGTGCATCCCCAGTGGTGCCAGTGCACTCTCTGGACTCACTGCACTGCATGCCCAGTGGTGCCAGTGCACTCTCTGGACTCACTGTACTGCATCCCCACTGGTACCAGTGCACTCTGTGGACTCACTGTACTGCATCCCCAGTGGTGACAGTGCACTCTCTGGACTCACTGCAGTGCATCCCCAGTGGTGCCAGTGCACTCTCTGGACTCACTGCAGTGCATCCCCAGTGGTGCCAGTGCACTCTCTGGACTCACTGCACTGCATCCCCAGTGGTGCCAGTGCACTCTCTGGACTCACTGCAGTGCATCCCCAGTGGTGCCAGTGCACTCACTGGATTCACTGCAGTGCATCCCCAGTGGTGACAGTGCACTCTCTGGACTCACTGCACTGCATCCCCAGTGGTGCCAGTGCACTCTGTGGACTCACTGCACTGCATCCCCAGTGGTGACAGTGCACTCTCTGGACTCACTGCAGTGCATCCCCAGTGGTGACAGTGCACTCTCTGGACTCACTGCACTGCATCCCCAGTGGTGCCAGTGCACTCTCTGGACTCACTGCACTGCATCCCCAGTGGTGCCAGTGCAGTCTCTGGAGTAACTGCAGTGCATCCCCACTGGTGCCAAAGCACTCTCTGGACTCCCTGAAACGCATCCCCAGTGGTGCCAGTGCACTCTCTGGACTCACTGCACTGCATCCCCAGTGGTGCCAGTGCACTCTCTGGAGTCACAGCACTGCATCCCCAGTGGTGCCAGTGCACTCTCTGGACTCACTGAAGTGCATCCCCAGTGGTGCCAATGCACTCTCTGGACTCACTGAAGTGCATTCTCAGTGGTGCCAGTGCACTCTCTGGACTCACTGCAGTGCATCCCCAGTGGTGCCAGTACACTCACTGGACTCACTGCACTGCATCCCCAGTGGTGCCAGTGCACTCTCTGGACTCACTAAACTGCATCCCCAGTGGTGCCATTGCACTCTCTGGACTCACTGCACTGCATCTCCAGTGGTGCCAGTGCACTCTCTGGACTCACTGCACTGCATCCCCAGTGCTGCCAGTGCACTCTCTTGAGTCACTGCACTGCATCCCCTGTGGTGCAAGAGCACTCTCTGGACTCACAGCAGTGCTCACCAGTGGTGCCAGTGCACTCTCTGGACTCACTGTACTGCATCCCCAGTGGTGCCAGTGCAATCTCTGGACTCACTGCAGTGCATCCCCAGTGGTGCCAGTGCACTCTCTGGACTCACTGCACTGCATCCCCATTGGTGCCAGTGCACTCTCTGGACTCACTGCACTGCATCCCCAGTGGTGCCAGTGCACTCTCTGGACTCATTGAAGTGCATTCTCAGTGGTGCCAGTGCACTCTCTGGACTCATTGCAGTGCATCCCCAGTGGTGCCAGTACACTCACTGGACTCACTGCACTGCATCCCCAGTGGTGCCAGTGCACTCTCTGGACTCACTAAACTGCATCACCAGTGGTGCCACTGCACTCTCTGGACTCACTGCACTGCTTCCCCAGTGGTGCCAGTGCACTCACTGGACTCACTGCAGTGCATCCCCACTGGTGCCAGTGCACTCTCTGGGCTCACTGCAGTGCATCCCCAGTGGTGCCAGTGCACTCTCTGAACTCACTGCACTGCATCCCCAGTGGTGCCAGTGCGCTCTCTGGAGTCACAGCACTGCATCCCCAGTGGTGCCAGTGCAATCTCTGGACTCAGTGCACTGCATCCCCAGTGGTGCCAGTGCACTCTCTGGACTCACTGCACTGCATCCCCAGTGGTGCCAGTGCACTCTCTGGACTCACTGCACTGCATCCCCAGTGGTGCCAAAGCACTCTCTGGACTCACTGCAGTGCATCCCCAGTGGTGCCAGTGCACTCTCTGGACTCACTGCACTGCATGCCCAGTGGTGCCAGTGCACTCTCTGGACTCACTGTACTGCATACCCACTGGTGCCAGTGCACTCTGTGGACTCACTGTACTGCATCCCCAGTGGTGCCAGTGCACTCTCTGGACTCACTGCAGTGCATCCCAGTGGTGCCAGTGCACTCTCTGGACTCACTGCACTGCATCCCCACTGGTGCCGGTGTACTCTCTGGACTCACTGCAGTGCATCCCCAGTGGTGCCAGTGCACTCTCTGGACTCACTGCACTGCATCCCCACTGGTGCCAGTGCACTCTCTGGACTCACTGAAGTGCATCCCCAGTGGTGCCAGTGCACTCTCTGGACTCACTGCACTGCATCCCTAGTGGTGCCAGTGCAATCTCTGGACTCACTGTAGTGCATCCCCAGTGGTGCCAGTGCACTCTCTGGACTCACTGCAGTGCATCCCAGTGGTGCCACTGCACTCTCTGGACTCACTGCACTGCATCACCAGTGGTGCCAGTGCACTCTCTGGACTCACTGCAGTGCATTCCCAGTGGTGCCAGTGCACTCTGTGGAGTCACTGCACTGCATCCCCATTGGTGCCAGTGCACTCTCTGGACTCACTGCACTGCATCACAGGTGGTGCCAGTGCACTCTCTGGACTCACTGCACTGCATCCCCAGTGGTGCCAGTGCACTCTCTGGACTCACTGCACTGCATCCCCAGTGGTGCCAGTGCACTCTCTGCACTCACTGCACTGCATCCCTAGTGGTGCCAGTGAAGTCTCTGGACTCACTGCACTGCATCCCCAGTGGTGCCAGTGCAATCTCTGGACTCACTGCAGTGCATCACCAGTGGTGCCAGTGCACTCTCTGGACTCACTGCACTGCATCCCCAGTGGTGCCAGTGCACTCTCTGGACTCACTGCAGTGCATCCCCAGTGGTGCCAGTGCACTCTCTGGACTCACTGCACTGCATCCACAGTGGTGCAAGTGCACTCTCTCGAGTCACTGCACTACATCCCCAGTGGTGCCAGTGCACCCACTGGACTCACTGTACTGCATCATCTGTGGTGCCAGTGCACTCTCTGGACTCACTGCAATGCATCCCCAGTGGTGCCAGTGCACTCTCTGGACTCACTGCACTGCATCCCCAGTGGAGCCAGTGCACTCTCTGGACTCACTGCACTGTATCCCCAGTGGTGCCAGTGCACTCACTGGATTCACTGCAGTGCATCCCCAGTGGTGACAGTGCACTCTCTGGACTCACTGCACTGCATCACCAGTGGTGCCAGTGCACTCTCTGGACTCACTGCACTGCATCCCCAGTGGTGACATTGCACTCTCTGGACTCACTGCAGTGCATCCCCAGTGGTGACAGTGCACTCTCTGGACTCACTGCAGTGCATCCCCAGTGGTGCCACTGCACTCTCTGGACTCACTGCACTGCATCCCCAGTGGTGCCAGTGCAGTCTCTGGAGTAACTGCAGTGCATCCCCACTGGTGCCAAAGCACTCTCTGGAGTCACTGCACTGCATCCCCAGTGGTGCCAGTGCACTCTCTGGACTCACTGCACTGCATCCCCAGTGGTGCCAATGCACTCTCTGGACTCACTGAAGTGCATTCTCAGTGGTGCCAGTGCACTCTCTGGACTCACTGCAGTGCATCCCCAGTGGTGCCAGTACACTCACTGGACTCACTGCACTGCATCCCCAGTGGTGCCAGTGCACTCTCTGGACTCACTAAACTGCATCACCAGTGGTGCCAGTGCACTCTCTGGACTCACTGCACTGCTTCCCCAGTGGTGCCAGTGCACTCACTGGACTCACTGCAGTGCATCCCCAGTGGTGCCAGTGCACTCTCTGGACTCACTGCAGTGCATCCCCAGTGGTGCCAGTGCACTCTCTGGACTCAATGCACTGCATCCCCAGTGGTGCCTGTGCGCTCTCTGGAGTCACAGCTCTGCATCCCCAGTGGTGCCAGTGCACTCTCTGGACTCACTGCACTGCATCCCCAGTGGTGCCAGTGCACTCTCTGGACTCACTGAACTGCATCCCCAGTGGTGCCAGTGCACTCTCTGGACTCACTGCACTGCATCCCCAGTGCTGCCAGTGCACTCTCTGGACTCACTGCACTGCATCCCCAGTAGCGCCAGTGCACTCTCTGGACTCACTGCACTGCTTCCCCAGTGGTGCCAGTGCACTCTCTGGGCTCACTGCTCTGCATCCCCAGTGGTGCCAGTGCACTCACTGGACTCACTGCAGTGCATCCCCACTGGTGCCAGTGCACTCTCTGGACTCACTGCAGTGCATCCCCAGTGGTGCCAGTGCACTCTCTGGACTCACTGCACTGCATCCCCAGTGGTTCCAGCGCACTCTCTGGACTCACTGCACTGCATCGCCAGTGGTGCTAGTGCACTCTGTGGACTCACTGCAGTGCATCCCCAGTGGTGCCAGTGCACTCTCTGGACTCACTGAAGTGCATTCTCAGTGGTGCCAGTGCACTCTCTGGACTCACTTCAGTGCATCCCCAGTGGTGCCAGTACACTCTCTGGACTCACTGCAGTGCATCCCCAGTGGTGCCAGTGCACTCTCTGGACTCACTGCACTGCATCACCAGTGGTGCCAGTGCACTCTCTGGACTCACTGCACTGCATCCCCAGTGGCGCTAGTGCACTCTCTGGACTCACTGCAGTGCATCCCCAATGGTGCCAGTGCACTCTCTGGACTCACTGCACTGCATCCCAAGTGGTGCCAGTGCACTCTCTGGACTCACTGCACTGCATCCCCAGTGGTGCCAGTGCACTCTCTGGACTCACTGCAGTGCATCCCCAGTGGTGCCAGTGCAGTCTCTGGACTCACTGCACTGCAACCCCAGTGGTGCCAGTGCACTCTGTGGACTCACTGCAGTGCATCCCCAGTGGTGCCAGTGCGCTCTCTGAACTCACTGCAGTGCATCCCCCATTGTGCAAGTGCACTCTCTGGACTCACTGGAGTGCATCACCTGTGGTGCCAGTGCACTCTCTGGACTCCCTGCACTGCATCCCCAGTGCTGCCAGTGCACTCTCTGGACTCACTGCACTGCATCCCCAGTGGTGCCAGTGCACTCTCTGGACTCACTGCAGGGCATCCCCAGTGGTGCCAGTGCGCTCTCTGGACTCACTGCACTGCATCCCCAGTGGTGCCAGTGCACCCTCTGGACTCACTGCACTGCATCCCCAGTCCTGCCAGTGCACTCTCTTGACTCACTGCACTGAATCCCCAGTGGTGCCAGTGCACTCTCTGGACTCACTGAAGTGCATTCTCAGTGGAGCCAGTGCACTCTCTGGACTCACTGCAGTGCATCCCCAGTGGTGCCAGTACACTCACTGGACTGACTGAAGTGCATCCCCAGTGGTGTCAGTGCACTCTCTGGACTCACAGCAGTGCATCCCCAGTGGTGCCAGTGCACTCCCTGGACTCACTGCACTGCTACAGCCGCGGCAGCCGCTCCAGCCGCGGTAGCCCTCCAGCCGTGGCAGCCGCTCCACTCGGTAGCGGCTGGAGCGGCTGCCGCGGCTGGAGCGGCTGGAGCAGCTGCCGCGGCTGGAGCGGCTGCCGCGGCTGGAGGGGCTGGATCGGCTGCCGCCGCTGGAGCGTCTGCCGCGGCTGGAGGGGCTACCGCGGGGTTGACTCGGCTGGAGCGGATGCCGAGGCTGGAGCGGCACTCTCTGGACTCACTGAAATGCATTCTCAGTGGTGCCAGTGCACTCTCTGGACTCACTGCTCTGCATCCCCAGTGGTGCTAGTGCACTCTGGACTCACTGCAGTGCATCCCCAGTGGTGCCATTGCACTCTCTGGACTCACTGCACCGCATTCCCACTGGTGTCAGTGCACTCTGTGGACTCACTGCACTGCATCCCCAGTGGTGCCAAAGCACTCTCTGGACTCCAGGCACCGCATCCCCAGTGGTGTCAGTGCACTCTCTGGACTCCCGGCACCGTATCCCCAGTGGTGCCAGTGCATTCTCTGGACTCACGGCACTGCATCCCCAGTGGTGCCAGTGCACTCTCTGGACTAACTGCAGTGCATTCCCAGTGTTGCCGGGGCACTCTCTGGACTCACAGCACTGCATGCCCAGTGGTGCCAGTGCACTCTCTGGACTCACTGCATTGCATCCCCAGTGGTGCCAGTGCACTCTCTGGACTCACTGCACTGCATCCCCAGTGGTGCCAGTGCACTCTCTGGACTCACTGCACTGCATCCCCAATGGTGCCAGTGCACTCTCTTTACTCACTGCACTGCATCCCCAAGGTGCCAGTGCACTCTCTGGACTCACTGCACTGCTCCAGCCGCGGCAGCCTCTCCAGCCGCACCAGCCGCGGCATCCGCTCCAGCCTCGGCATCCGCTCCAGCCCCGTTAACCGCTCCAGCCGCGGTAGCTCCTCCAGCCGCGCCAGCCGCTCCAGCCGCGGCAGCCGCTCCAGCCGCTCCAGCCGCGGCAGCCGCTCCAACCGCGGCAGCCGCTCCAGCCGCGGCAGCCGCTCCAGCCGCTCCAGCCGCGGCAGCCGCTCCAGCCGCTACCGAGTGGAGCGGCTGCCACGGCTGGAGGGCTACCGCGGCTGGAGCGGCTGCCGCGGCTGGAGCAGTGCAGTGAGTCCAGGGAGTGCAAAGGCACCAGTGGGGATGGAGTGCAGTGAGTCCAAAGACTTCACTGCCACCACTGGGAATGCAGTGCAGTGAGTCCAGAGAGTGCACTGGCACCACTGGCGATGCAGTGAAGTGAGTGCAGAGAGTGCAATGGCACTACTGGGGATGCACTGCAGTGAGTCCAGAGAGTGCACTGGCACCACTGGGGATGCAGTGCAGTGAGTCCAGAGAGTGCACTGGCACCACTGGGGATGCCCTGCAGTGAGTCCAGAGAGTGTACTGGCACCACTGGGGATGCACTACAGTGAGTCCAGGGATAGCACTGGCACCACTGGGGATGCAGTGCAGTGAGTCAAGAGAGTGCACTGGCACCACTGGGGATGCAGTGCAGTGAGTCCAGAGAGTGCACTGGCACCACTGGGGATGCAGTGCAGTGAGTCCAGAGAGTGCACTGGCACCACTGGGGATGCAGTGCAGTGATTCCAGATAGCGCACTGGCACCACTGGGGATGCCCTGCAGTGAGTCCAGAGAGTGCACTGGCACCACTGGGGTTGCAGTGCAGTTAGTCCAGAGAGTGCACTGGCAGCACTGGGGATGCAGTGCAGTGAGTCCAGAGAGTGCACTGGCACCACTGGGTATGCAGTGCAGTGAGTCCACAGAGTGCACTGGCACCACTGGGGATGCACTGCAGTGAGTCCAGAGTGCACTAGCACCACTGGGGATGCACTGCAGTGAGTCCAGAGAGTGCACTGGCACCACTGGGGATGCAGTACAGTGAGTCCAGAGAGTGCACTGGCACCACTGGGGATGCACTGCAGTGAGTCCAGAGAGTGCACTGGCACCACTGGGGATGCACTGCAGTGAGTCCTGAGAGTACACTGGCGCCACCGGGGATGCCCTGCAGTGAGTCCAGAGAGTGCACTGGCAGCACTGGGGATGCAGTGCAGTGAGTCCAGAGACTGCACTGGCACCACTGGGGATGCAGCGCAGTGAGTCCAGAGACTGCACTGTCACCACTGGGGATGCACTGCAGTGAGTCCAGAGAGTGCACTGGCACCACTGGGGCTTCAGTGCAGTGAGTCCAGAGAGTGCACTGGCACCACTGGGGATGCAGTGCAGTGAGTCCAGAGAGTGCACTGGCACCACTGAAATGCACTTCAGTGTGTCCAGAGAGTGCACTGGCACCACTGGGGATGCACTGCAGTGAGTCCAGAGAGTGCACTAGCGCCACTGGGGATGCACTTCAGTGAGTCCAGAGAGTGCAATGGCACCACTGGGGATGCACTGCAGTGAGTCCAGTGAGTGCACTGGCACCACTGGTGATGCAGTGCAGTGAGTCCAGAGAGTGCACTGGCACCACTGGTGATGCAGTGCAGTGAGTCCAGAGAGTGGCGCTCCAGCCTCGGTTTCCGCTCCAGCTGCGTCAACCGCTCCAGACGCGGTAGCCCCTCCAGCCGCGGCAGACGCTCTAGACGCTCCAACCGCGTCAGCCTCTCCAGCCGCGTTAGCCCCTCCAGCCGCGCCAGCCGCTCCAGCCGCGGCAGCCGCTCCAGCCGCTCCAGCCGCGGTAACCGCTCCAAACGCGGCAGGAGCTCCAGCCGCGGCAGCCGCTCCAGCCGCTCTAGCCGCGGCAGCCGCTCCAGCCTCTACCGAGTGGAGCGGCTGCCACGGCTGGAGCGGTTGCCGCGGTTGGAGCGCCTGCCGCGTTTGGAGCGGCTGCCGCGGCTTCCGCGGCTGGAGCGCCTGCCGCGGTTGGAGAGTCTGCCGCGTATGCCGCGGACGGAGCGGCTGCCGCGGCTGGAGCGGCTGCCGCGGCTGCCGCGGCTGCGAGGCTGGAGGGCTACCGCGGCTGGAGCGACTGCCGCGGCTGGAGTAGTGCAGTGAGTCCAGAGAGTGCACTGGCACCACTGGGGATGCAGTGCAGTGAGTCCAGAGAGTGCACTGTCACCTTTGGGGATGCACTGCAGTGTCTGCAGAGAGTGCCCTGGCACCACTAGGGATGCAGTGCAGTGAATCCAGAGAGTGCACTGGCACCACTGGGGATGCGGTGCAGTGAGTCCAGAGAGTGCACTGGAACCACTGGGGATGCAGTACAGTGAGTCCAGAGAGTGCACTGGCACCACTGGGGATGCAGCGCAGTGACTCTAGAGAGTGCACTGGCACCACTGGGGATGCGGTGCAGTGAGTCCAGAGAGTGCACTGGCACCACTCAGGGTGCAGTGCGGTGAGTCCAGAGAGTGCACTGGCACCACTGGGGATGCAGTACAGTGAGTCCAGAGAGTGCACTGGCACCACTGGGGATGCAGTGCAGTGAGTCCAGAGAGTGCACTGGCACCACTGGGGATGCACTGCAGTGAGTCCAGAGTGCATTAGCACCACTGGGGATGCACTGCAGTGAGTCCAGAGAGTGCACTGGCACCACCGGGAATGCACTGCAGTGAGTCCAGAGAGTGCACTGGCACCACTGGGGATGCAGTGCAGTGAGTCCAGAGAGTGCACTGGCACCACTGGGGATGCACTGCAGTGAGTCCAGAGTGCACTAGCACCACTGGGGATGCACTTCAGTGAGTCCAGAGAGTGCACTGGCACCACTGGGGATGCAGTGACGCGAGTCCAGAGAGTGCACTGGCACCACTGGGGATGCAGTGACGCGAGTCCAGAGAGTGCACTGGCACCACTGGGGATGCAGTACAGTGAGTCCAGAGAGTGCACTGGCACCACTGGGGATGCAGTGCAGTGACGCCAGAGAGTGCACTGGCACCACTGGGGATGCAGTGCAGTGACTCCAGAGAGTGCACTGGCACCACTGGGGATGCAGTGCAGTGAGTCCTGAGAGTACACTGGCTCCACCGGGGATGCCCTGCAGTGAGTCCAGAGAGTGCACTGGCAGCACTGGGGATGCAGTGCAGTGAGTCCAGAGACTGCACTGGCACCACTGGGGATGCAGCGCAGTGAGTCCAGAGAGTGCACTGGCACCACTGGGGATGCCCTGCAGTGAGTCCAGAGAGGGCACTGGCACCACTGGGGATGCACTACAGTGAGTCCAGGGATAGCACTGGCACCACTGGGAATGCAGTGCAGTGAGTCCAGAGAGTGCTCTGGCACCACTGGGGATGCCCTGCAGTGAGCCCAGAGAGTGCACTGGCACCACTGGGGATGCAGTGCAGTGAGTCCAGTGAGTGCACTGGCACCACTGGGGATGCACTGCAGTGAGTCCAGAGAGTGCACTGGCACCACAGAGAATGCACTTCAGTGAGTCCAGAGAGTGCACTGGCTCCACTGGGGATGCACTTCAGTGAGTCCAGAGAGTGCACTGGCTCCACTGGGGATGCACTTCAGTGAGTCCAGTGAGTGCACTGGCACAACTGGGGATGTAGTGCAGTGACTCGAGAGAGTGCACTGGAACCACTGGGGATGCAGTGCCGCGAGTCCAGAGAGTGCACTGGCTCCACTGGGGATGCGGTGCCGGAGGTCCAGAGAGTGCATTGGCACCACTGGGGATGCAGTGCAGTGCCTCCAGAGAGTGCACTGGCACCACTGGAGATGCACTGCAGTGAGCCCAGAGAGTGCACTGGCACCACTGGGGATGCGGTGCCGGGAGTCCAGAGAGTGCTTTGGAACCGCTGGGGATGCACTGCAGTTACTCCAGAGAGTGCACAGGCACCACTGGGGATGCAGTGCAGTGAGTCCAGAGAGTGCACTGGCACCACTGGGGATGCACAGCAGTGAGTCCAGAGAGTGCATTGGCACCACTGGGGATGCAGTGCAGTGAGTCCAGAGAGTGCACTGGCACCATTGGTGATGCAGTGCAGTGAGTCCAGAGAGTGCACTGGCACCACTGGGGTGCAGTGCAGTGAGTCCAGAGAGTGCACTGGCACCACTGGGGATGCAGTACAGTGAGTCCAGAGAGTGCACTGGCACCATTGGAGATGCAGTGCAGTGAGTCCAGAGAGTGCACTGGCACCACTGGGGATGCAGTACAGTGAGTCCAGAGAGTTCACTGGCACCACTGGAGATGCACTTCAGTGAGTGCAGAGACAGCACTGGCACCACTGGGGATGCAGTGCAGTGAGTCCAGTGAGTGTACTGGCACCACTGGGGATGCACTGCAGTGAGTCCAGAGATTGCATTGGCACCACTTGGGATGCACTGCAGTGAGTCCAGAGAGTGCACTTGCACCACTGGGGATGCAGTGCAGTGAGTCCAGAGAGTGCACTGACACCACTGGTGATGCAGTGCAGTGAGTCCAGAGAGTTCACTGGCACCACTGGGGATGCAGTACAGTGAGTCCAGAGAGTGCACTGGCACCACTGGAGATGCACTTCAGTGAGTGCAGAGACTGCACTGGCACCACTGGGGATGCACAGCAGTGAGTCCAGAGAGTGCATTGGCACCACTGGGGATGCAGTGCAGTGAGTCCAGAGAGTGCACTGGCACCATTGGAGATGCAGTGCAGTGAGTCCAGAGAGTGCACTGGCACCACTTGGGATGCACTGCAGTGAGTCCAGAGAGTGCACTTGCACCACTGGGGATGCAGTGCAGTGAGTCCAGAGAGTGCATTGCACCACTGGGGATGCAGTGCAGTGAGTCCAGAGAGTGCACTGGCACCATTGGAGATGCCGTGCAGTGAGTCCAGAGAGTGCACTTGCACCACTGGGGATGCACAGCAGTGAGTCCAGAGAGTGCACTGGCACCACTGGGGATGCAGTGCAGTGAGTCCAGAGAGTGCACTGGCACCACTGGGGATGCAGTACAGTGAGTCCAGAGAGTGCACTGGCACCACTGGGGATGCACAGCATGAGTCCAGAGAGTGCATTGGCACCACTGGGGATGCACTGCAGTGAGTCCAGAGAGTGCACTGGCACCATTGGAGATGCAGTGCAGTGAGTCCAGAGAGTGCACTGGCACCACTGGGGATGCAGTGCAGTGAGTCCAGAGAGTGCACTGGCACCACTGGGGATGCACTGCAGTGAGTCCAGAGAGTGCACTGGCACCACTGGGGATGCACTGCAGTGAGTCCAGAGAGTTCACTGGCACCACTGGAGATGCACTTCAGTGAGTGCAGAGACTGCACTGGCACCACTGGGGATGCAGTGCAGTGAGTCCAGAGAGTGCACTGGCACCACTGGGGATGCACAGCAGTGAGTCCAGAGAGTGCACTGGCACCACTGGGGATGCAGTGCAGTGAGTCCAGAGAGTGCACTGGCACCACTGGGGATGCAGTACAGTGAGTCCAGAGAGTGCACTGGCACCACTGGGGATGCACAGCATGAGTCCAGAGAGTGCATTGGCACCACTGGGGATGCACTGCAGTGAGTCCAGAGAGTGCACTGGCACCACTGGGGATGCAGTGCAGTGAGTCCAGAGAGTGCACTGGCACCACTGGGGATGCAGTGCAGTGAGTCCAGAGAGTGCACTGGCACCACTGGGGATGCACTGCAGTGAGTCCAGAGAGTTCACTGGCACCACTGGAGATGCACTTCAGTGAGTGCAGAGACTGCACTGGCACCACTGGGGATGCAGTGCAGTGAGTCCAGAGAGTGCACTGGCACCAATGGGGATGCACTTCAGTGAGTCCAGAGAGTGCACTGGCACCACTGGGGATGCAGTGCAGTGAGTCCAGAGAGTGCACTGGCACCACTGGGGATGCACTGCAGTGAGTCCAGAGAGTTCACTGGCACCACTGGAGATGCACTTCAGTGAGTGCAGAGACTGCACTGGCACCACTGGGGATGCAGTGCAGTGAGTCCAGAGAGTGCACTGGCACCAATGGGGATGCACTTCAGTGAGTCCAGAGAGTGCACTGGCACTACTGGGGATGCATTGCAGTGAGTCCAGAGAGTGCACTGGCACCATTGGAGATGCAGTGCAGTGAGTCCAGAGAGTTCACTGGCACCACTGGGGATGCACTTCAGTGAGTGCAGAGACTGCACTGGCACCACTGGGGATTCAGTGCAGTGAGTCCAGTGAGTGTACTGGCACCACTGGGGATGCACTGCAGTGAGTCCAGAGAGTGCATTGGCACCACTTGGGATGCACTTCAGTGAGTCCAGAGAGTGCACTTGCACCACTGGGGATGCAGTGCAGTGAGTCCAGAGAGTGCACTGGCACCACTGGGGATGCAGTGCAGTGAGTCCAGAGAGTGCACAGGCACCAATGGGGATGCACAGCAGTGAGTCCACAGAGTGCACTGGCACCACTGGGGATGCAGTGCAGTGAGTCCAGAGAGTGCACTAGCACCACTGGGGATGCAGTGCAGTCAGTCCAGAGAGTGTACTGGCACCACTGGGGATGCACTGCAGTGAGTCCAGAGAGTGCACTGGCACCACTGAGAATGCACTTCAGTGAGTCCAGAGAGTGCACTGGCACCACTGGGGATGCACTGCAGTGAGTCCAGAGAGTGCACTGGCACCACTGAGAATGCACTTCAGTGAGTCCAGAGAGTGCACTGGCACCACTGGGGATGCACTGCAGTGAGTCCACAGAGTGCACTGGCACCACTGGGGATGCAGTGCAGTGAGTCCAGAGAGTGCACTGGCACCACTGGGGATGCAGTGCAGTGAGTCCAGAGAGTGCACTGGCACCACTGGGGATGCAGTGCAGTGAGTCCAGAGAGTGCACTGGCACCACTGGGGATGCACTGCAGTGAGTCCAGAGAGTTCACTGGCACCACTGGAGATGCACTTCAGTGAGTGCAGAGACTGCACTGGCACCACTGGGGATGCAGTGCAGTGAGTCCAGAGAGTGCACTGGCACCAATGGGGATGCACTTCAGTGAGTCCAGAGAGTGCACTGGCACTACTGGGGATGCATTGCAGTGAGTCCAGAGAGTGCACTGGCACCATTGGAGATGCAGTGCAGTGAGTCCAGAGAGTTCACTGGCACCACTGGGGATGCACTTCAGTGAGTGCAGAGACTGCACTGGCACCACTGGGGATTCAGTGCAGTGAGTCCAGTGAGTGTACTGGCACCACTGGGGATGCACTGCAGTGAGTCCAGAGAGTGCATTGGCACCACTTGGGATGCACTTCAGTGAGTCCAGAGAGTGCACTTGCACCACTGGGGATGCAGTGCAGTGAGTCCAGAGAGTGCACTGGCACCACTGGGGATGCAGTGCAGTGAGTCCAGAGAGTGCACAGGCACCAATGGGGATGCACAGCAGTGAGTCCACAGAGTGCACTGGCACCACTGGGGATGCAGTGCAGTGAGTCCAGTGAGTGTACTGGCACCACTGGGGATGCACTGCAGTGAGTCCAGAGAGTGCACTGGCACCACTGAGAATGCACTTCAGTGAGTCCAGAGAGTGCACTGGCACCACTGGGGATGCACTGCAGTGAGTCCAGAGAGTGCACTGGCACCACTGAGAATGCACTTCAGTGAGTCCAGAGAGTGCACTGGCACCACTGGGGATGCACTGCAGTGAGTCCACAGAGTGCACTGGCACCACTGGGGATGCAGTGCAGTGAGTCCAGAGAGTGCACTGGCACCACTGGGGATGCACTTCAGTGAGTCCAGAGAGTGCACGGGTTCCACTGGGGATGCACTGCAGTGAGTCCACAGAGTGCACTGGCACCACTGGGGATGCAGTGCAGTGAGTCCAGAGAGTGCACTGGCTCCACTGGGGATGCAGTGCAGTGAGTCCAGAGAGTGCCCTGGCACCACTGGGGATGCAGTGCAGTGAGTCCACAGAGTGCACTAGCACCACTGGGGATGCAGTGCAGTGAGTCCAGAGAGTGCACTGGCAACACTGGGAATGCAGTGCAGTGAGTCCAGAGATCGCACTGGCACCAGAGGGAATGCACTGCAGTGAGTCCAGTGAGTGCACTGGCACCACTGGGGATGCAGTGCAGTGAGTGCAGAGAGTGCACTGGCACCACTGGGGATGCAGTGCAGTGAGTCCAGAGAGTGCAGTGGCACCACTGGGGATGCAGTGCAGTGAGTCCAGAGAGTGCACAGGCAGCACTGGGGATGCAGTGCAGTGAGTCCAGAGAGTGCTCTGGCACCACTGGGGATGCAGTGCAGTGAGTCCAGAGAGTGCACTGGCACCACTGGTGATGCACTGCAGTTACTCCAGAGAGTGCACTGGCACCACTGGGGATGCGGTGCGGTGAGTCCAGAGAGTGCACTGGCACCACTGGTGATGCACTGCAGTGAGTCCAGAGAGTGCACTGGCACCACTGAGAATGCCCTTCAGTGAGTCCAGAGAGTGCACTGGCACCACTGGGGATGCACTGCAGTGAGTCCACAGAGTGCACTAGCACCACTGGGGATGCAGTGCAGTGAGTCCAGAGAGTGTACTGGCACCACTGGGGATGCACTGCAGTGAGTCCAGAGAGTGCACTGGCACCACTGAGAATGCACTTCAGTGAGTCCAGAGAGCGCACTGGCACCACTGGGGATGCAGTGCAGTGAGTCCAGAGAGTGCACTGGCACCACTGAGAATGCACTTCAGTGAGTCCAAAGAGTGCACTGGCACCACTCGGGATGCACTGCAGTGAGTCCAGAGAGTGCACTAGCACCACTGGGAATGTAGTGCAGTGAATCCAGAGAGTGCACTGGCACCACTGGAGATGCAGTACAGTGAGTCCAGAGAGTGCACTGGCACCACTGGGGATGCAGTGCAGTGAGTCCAGTGAGTGCACTGGCACCACTGGGGATGTAGTGCATTGACTCGCGAGAGTGCACTGGCACCACTTGGGATGCAGTGCAGTGACTCCAGAGAGTGCACTGGCACCACTGGGGATGCACTTCAGTGAGTCCAGAGAGTGCACTGGCACCACTGGGGATGCAGTGCAGTGAGTCCAGAGAGTGCATTGGCACCACTGGGGATGCAGTGCAGTGAGTCCAGAGAGTGCACTGGCACCACTGGGGATGCACTGCAGTGAGTCCACAGAGTGCACTGGTACCACTGGGGATGCAGTGCAGTGAGTCCAGAGAGTGCACTGGCACCACTGGGGATGCACTGCAGTGAGTCCAGAGAGTGCACTGGCACCACTGGGGATGCAGTGCAGTGAGTCCAGAGAGTGCACTGGCACCACTGGGGATGCAGTGCAGTGAGTCCAGAGAGTGCACTGGCAGCACTGGGGATGCAGTGCAGTGAGTCCAGAGAGTGCACTGGCACCACTGGGGATGCACTGCAGTGAGTCCAGAGAGCGCACTGGCACCACTGGGGATGCACTGCAGTGAGTCCACAGAGTGCACTGGCACCACTGAGAATGCACTTCAGTGAGTCCAGAGAGTGCACTGGTACCACTGGGGATGCACTGCAGTGAGTCCAGAGAGTGCACTAGCACCACTGGGGATGCAGTGCAGTGAATCCAGTGAGTGCACTGGCACCACTGGGGATGCACTGCAGTGAGTCCAGAGAGTGCACTGGCACCACTGGGGATGCACTGCAGTGAGCCCAGAGAGTGCACTGGCACCACTGGGGATGCGGTGCCGGGAGTCCAGAGAGTGCACTGGCACCACTGGGGATGCAGTGCAGTGAGTCCAGAGAGTGCACTGGCACCACTGGGGATGCACTGCAGTGAGTCCAGAGAGTGCTCTGGCACCACTGGGGATGCAGTGCAGTGAGTCCAGAGAGTGCACTGGCACCACTGGGGATGCAGTGCAGTGAGTCCAGAGAGTGCACTGGCACCACTGGGGATGCACTTCAGTGAGTCCAGAGAGTGCACTGGCACCACTGGGGATGCAGTGCAGTGAGTCCAGAGAGTGCACTGGCACCACTGGGGATGCAGTGACGCGAGTCCAGAGAGTGCACTGGCACCACTGGGGATGCAGTACAGTGAGTCCAGAGAGTGCACTGGCACCACTGGGGATGCAGTGCAGTGAGTCCAGAGAGTGCACTGGCACCACTGGGGATGCAGTGCAGTGACTCCAGAGAGTGCACTGGCACCACTGGGGATGCAGTACAGTGAGTCCTGAGAGTACACTGGCTCCACCGGGGATGCCCTGCAGTGAGTCCAGAGAGTGCACTGGCAGCACTGGGGATGCAGTGCAGTGAGTCCAGAGACTGCACTGGCACCACTGGGGATGCAGCGCAGTGAGTCCAGAGAGTGCACTGGCACCACTGGGGATGCCCTGCAGTGAGTCCAGAGAGTGCACTGGCACCACTGGGGATGCACTACAGTGAGTCCAAAGATAGCACTGGCACCACTGGGAATGCAGTGCAGTGAGTCCAGAGAGTGCTCTGGCACCACTGGGGATGCCCTGCACTGAGCCCAGAGAGTGCACTGGCACCACTGGGGATGCAGTGCAGTGAGTCCAGTGAGTGCACTGGCACCACTGGGGATGCACTGCAGTGAGTCCAGAGAGTGCACTGGCACCACAGAGAATGGACTTCAGTGAGTCCAGAGAGTGCACTGGCTCCACTGGGGATGCACTGCAGTGAGTCCAGAGAGTGCACTGGCACCACTGGGGATGCAGTGCAGTGAGTCCAGAGAGTGCACTGGCACCACTGATGATGCAGTACAGTGAGTCCAGTGAGTGCACTGGCACAACTGGGGATGTAGTGCAGTGACTCGAGAGAGTGCACTGGAACCACTGGGGATGCAGTGCCGCGAGTCCAGAGAGTGCACTGGCTCCACTGGGGATGCGGTGCCGGAGGTCCAGAGAGTGCATTGGCACCACTGGGGATGCAGTGCAGTGCCTCCAGAGAGTGCACTGGCACCACTGGAGATGCACTGCAGTGAGCCCAGAGAGTGCACTGGCACCACTGGGGATGCGGTGCCGGGAGTCCAGAGAGTGCTTTGGCACCGCTGGGGATGCACTGCAGTTACTCCAGAGAGTGCACAGGCACCACTGGGGATGCAGTGCAGTGAGTCCAGAGAGTGCACTGGCACCACTGGGGATGCACAGCAGTGAGTCCAGAGAGTGCATTGGCACCACTGGGGATGCAGTGCAGTGAGTCCAGAGAGTGCACTGGCACCATTGGTGATGCAGTGCAGTGAGTCCAGAGAGTGCACTGGCACCACTGGGGTGCAGTGCAGTGAGTCCAGAGAGTGCACTGGCACCACTGGGGATGCAGTACAGTGAGTCCAGAGAGTGCACTGGCACCATTGGAGATGCAGTGCAGTGAGTCCAGAGAGTGCACTGGCACCACTGGGGATGCAGTACAGTGAGTCCAGAGAGTGCACTGGCACCACGGGGGATGCACAGCAATGAGTCCAGAGAGTGCATTGGCACCACTGGGGATGCAGTGCAGTGAGTCCAGAGAGTGCACTGGCACCATTGGAGATGCAGTGCAGTGAGTCCAGAGAGTGCACTGGCACCACTGGGGATGCACTGCAGTGAGTCCTGAGAGTGCATTGGCACCACTGGGGATGCAGTGCAGTGAGTCCAGAGAGTGCACTGGCACCACTGGGGATGCACTGCAGTGAGTCCAGAGAGTTCACTGGCACCACTGGAGATGCACTTCAGTGAGTGCAGAGACTGCACTGGCACCACTGGGGATGCAGTGCAGTGAGTCCAGTGAGTGTACTGGCACCACTGGGGATGCACTGCAGTGAGTCCAGAGATTGCATTGGCACCACTTGGGATGCACTGCAGTGAGTCCAGAGAGTGCACTGGCACCACTGGGGATGCAGTGCAGTGAGTCCAGAGAGTGCACTGACACCACTGGTGATGCAGTGCAGTGAGTCCAGAGAGTTCACTGGCACCACTGGGGATGCAGTACAGTGAGTCCAGAGAGTGCACTGGCACCACTGGGGATGCACAGCAGTGAGTCCAGAGAGTGCATTGCCACCACTGGGGATGCAGTGCAGTGAGTCCAGAGAGTGCACTGGCACCATTGGAGATGCAGTGCAGTGAGTCCAGAGAGTGCACTGGCACCACTGGGGATGCACAGCAGTGAGTCCACAGAGTGCACTGGCACCACTGGGGATGCAGTGCAGTGAGTCCAGAGAGTGCACTGGCACCACTGGGGATGCACAGCAGTGAGTCCAGAGAGTGCATTGGCACCACTGGGGATGCAGTGCAGTGAGTCCAGAGAGTGCACTGGCACCACTGGGGATGCACTGCAGTGAGTCCAGAGAGTGCACTGGCACCACTGGGGATGCAGTGCAGTGAGTCCAGAGAGTGCACTGGCACCACTGGGGATGCAGTACAGTGAGTCCAGAGAGTGCACTGGCACCACTGGGGATGCACAGCAGTGAGTCCAGAGAGTGCATTGCACCACTGGGGATGCAGTGCAGTGAGTCCAGAGAGTGCACTGGCACCATTGGAGATGCCGTGCAGTGAGTCCAGAGAGTGCACTTGCACCACTGGGGATGCACAGCAGTGAGTCCACAGAGTGCACTGGCACCACTGGGGATGCAGTGCAGTGAGTCCAGAGAGTGCACTGGCACCACTGGGGATGCAGTACAGTGAGTCCAGAGAGTGCACTGGCACCACTGGGGATGCACAGCATGAGTCCAGAGAGTGCATTGGCACCACTGGGGATGCACTGCAGTGAGTCCAGAGAGTGCACTGGCACCATTGGAGATGCAGTGCAGTGAGTCCAGAGAGTGCACTGGCACCACTGGGGATGCAGTGCAGTGAGTCCAGAGAGTGCACTGGCACCACTGGGGATGCAGTGCAGTGAGTCCAGAGAGTGCACTGGCACCACTGGGGATGCACTGCAGTGAGTCCAGAGAGTTCACTGGCACCACTGGAGATGCACTTCAGTGAGTGCAGAGACTGCACTGGCACCACTGGGGATGCACAGCAGTGAGTCCAGAGAGTGCATTGGCACCACTGGGGATGCAGTGCAGTGAGTCCAGAGAGTGCACTGGCACCATTGGAGATGCAGTGCAGTGAGTCCAGAGAGTGCACTGGCACCACTTGGGATGCACTGCAGTGAGTCCAGAGAGTGCACTTGCACCACTGGGGATGCAGTGCAGTGAGTCCAGAGAGTGCACTGACACCACAGGGGATGCAGTGCAGTGAGTCCAGAGAGTGCACTGGCACCACTGGGGATGCAGTACAGTGAGTCCAGAGAGTGCACTGGCACCACTGGGGATGCACAGCAGTGAGTCCAGAGAGTGCATTGCACCACTGGGGATGCAGTGCAGTGAGTCCAGAGAGTGCACTGGCACCATTGGAGATGCCGTGCAGTGAGTCCAGAGAGTGCACTTGCACCACTGGGGATGCACAGCAGTGAGTCCACAGAGTGCACTGGCACCACTGGGGATGCAGTGCAGTGAGTCCAGAGAGTGCACTGGCACCACTGGGGATGCAGTACAGTGAGTCCAGAGAGTGCACTGGCACCACTGGGGATGCACAGCATGAGTCCAGAGAGTGCATTGGCACCACTGGGGATGCACTGCAGTGAGTCCAGAGAGTGCACTGGCACCATTGGAGATGCAGTGCAGTGAGTCCAGAGAGTGCACTGGCACCACTGGGGATGCAGTGCAGTGAGTCCAGAGAGTGCACTGGCACCACTGGGGATGCACTGCAGTGAGTCCAGAGAGTGCACTGGCACCAATGGGGATGCACTTCAGTGAGTCCAGAGAGTGCACTGACACTACTGGGGATGCATTGCAGTGAGTCCAGAGAGTGCACTGGCACCAGTGGGGATGCACTTCAGTGAGTGCAGAGACTGCACTGGCACCACTGGGGATTCAGTGCAGTGAGTCCAGTGAGTGTACTGGCACCACTGGGGATGCACTGCAGTGAGTCCAGAGAGTGCATTGGCACCACTTGGGATGCACTTCAGTGAGTCCAGAGAGTGCACTTGCACCACTGGGGATGCAGTGCAGTGAGTCCAGAGAGTGCACTGGCACCACTGGGGATGCAGTGCAGTGAGTCCAGAGAGTGCACAGGCACCAATGGGGATGCACAGCAGTGAGTCCACAGAGTGCACTGGCACCACTGGGGATGCAGTGCAGTGAGTCCAGAGAGTGCACTAGCACCACTGGGGATGCAGTGCAGTCAGTCCAGTGAGTGTACTGGCACCACTGGGGATGCACTGCAGTGAGTCCAGAGAGTGCACTGGCACCACTGAGAATGCACTTCAGTGAGTCCAGAGAGTGCACTGGCACCACTGGGGATGCACTGCAGTGAGTCCAGAGAGTGCACTGGCACCACTGAGAATGCACTTCAGTGAGTCCAGAGAGTGCACTGGCACCACTGGGGATGCACTGCAGTGAGTCCACAGAGTGCACTGGCACCACTGGGGATGCAGTGCAGTGAGTCCAGAGAGTGCACTGGCACCACTGGGGATGCACTTCAGTGAGTCCAGAGAGTGCACGAGCTCCACTGGGGATGCAGTGCAGTGAGTCCACAGAGTGCACTGGCACCACTGGGGATGCAGTGCAGTGAGTCCAGAGAGTGCACTGGCTCCACTGGGGATGCAGTGCAGTGAGTCCAGAGAGTGCCCTGGCACCACTGGGGATGCAGTGCAGTGAGTCCACAGAGTGCACTAGCACCACTGGGGATGCAGTGCAGTGAGTCCAGAGAGTGCACTGGCAACACTGGGAATGCAGTGCAGTGAGTCCAGAGATCGCACTGGCACCAGAGGGAATGCACTGCAGTGAGTCCAGTGAGTGCACTGGCACCACTGGGGATGCAGTGCAGTGAGTGCAGGGAGTGCACTGGCACCACTGGGGATGCAGTGCAGTGAGTCCAGAGAGTGCAGTGGCACCACTGGGGATGCAGTGCAGTGAGTCCAGAGAGTGCACAGGCAGCACTGGGGATGCAGTGCAGTGAGTCCAGAGAGTGCTCTGGCACCACTGGGGATGCAGTGCAGTGAGTCCAGAGAGTGCACTGGCACCACTGGTGATGCACTGCAGTTACTCCAGAGAGTGCACTGGCACCACTGGGGATGCGGTGCGGTGAGTCCAGAGAGTGCACTGGCACCACTGGTGATGCACTGCAGTGAGTCCAGAGAGTGCACTGGCACCACTGAGAATGCCCTTCAGTGAGTCCAGAGAGTGCACTGGCACCACTGGGGATGCACTGCAGTGAGTCCACAGAGTGCACTAGCACCACTGGGGATGCAGTGCAGTGAGTCCAGAGAGTGTACTGGCACCACTGGGGATGCACTGCAGTGAGTCCAGAGAGTGCACTGGCACCACTGAGAATGCACTTCAGTGAGTCCAGAGAGCGCACTGGCACCACTGGGGATGCAGTGCAGTGAGTCCAGAGAGTGCACTGGCACCACTGAGAATGCACTTCAGTGAGTCCAAAGAGTGCACTGGCACCACTCGGGATGCACTGCAGTGAGTCCAGAGAGTGCACTAGCACCACTGGGAATGTAGTGCAGTGAATCCAGAGAGTGCACTGGCACCACTGGAGATGCAGTACAGTGAGTCCAGAGAGTGCACAGGCACCACTGGGGATGCAGTGCAGTGAGTCCAGAGAGTGCACTGCCACCACTGGGGATGCACTGCAGTGAGTCCAGAGAGTGCACTGGCACCACTGATGATGCAGTACAGTGAGTCCAGTGAGTGCACTGGCACCACTGGGGATGTAGTGCATTGACTCGCGAGAGTGCACTGGCACCACTTGGGATGCAGTGCAGTGACTCCAGAGAGTGCACTGGCACCACTGGGGATGCACTTCAGTGAGTCCAGAGAGTGCACTGGCACCACTGGGGATGCAGTGCAGTGAGTCCAGAGAGTGCATTGGCACCACTGGGGATGCAGTGCAGTGAGTCCAGAGAGTGCACTGGCACCACTGGGGATGCACTGCAGTGAGTCCACAGAGTGCACTGGTACCACTGGGGATGCAGTGCAGTGAGTCCAGAGAGTGCACTGGCACCACTGGGGATGCAGTGCTGTGAGTCCAGAGAGTGCACTGGCACCACTGGGGATGCAGTGCAGTGAGTCCAGAGAGTGCACTGGCACCACTGGGGATGCAGTGCAGTGAGTCCAGAGAGTGCACTGGCAGCACTGGGGATGCAGTGCAGTGAGTCCAGAGAGTGCACTGGCACCACTGGGGATGCACTGCAGTGAGTCCAGAGAGCGCACTGGCACCACTGGGGATGCACTGCAGTGAGTCCACAGAGTGCACTGGCACCACTGAGAATGCACTTCAGTGAGTCCAGAGAGTGCACTGGTACCACTGGGGATGCACTGCAGTGAGTCCAGAGAGTGCACTAGCACCACTGGGGATGCAGTGCAGTGAATCCAGTGAGTGCACTGGCACCACTGGGGATGCACTGCAGTGAGTCCAGAGAGTGCACTGGCACCACTGGGGATGCACTGCAGTGAGCCCAGAGAGTGCACTGGCACCACTGGGGATGCGGTGCCGGGAGTCCAAGGAGTGCACTGGCACCACTGGGGATGCAGTGCAGTGAGTCCAGAGAGTGCACTGGCACCACTGGGGATGCACTGCAGTGAGTCCAGAGAGTGCTCTGGCACCACTGGGGATGCAGTGCAGTGAGTCCAGAGAGTGCACTGGCACCACTGGGGATGCAGTGCAGTGAGTCCAGAGAGTGCACTGGCACCACTGGGGATGCACTGCAGTGAGTCCAGAGAGTTCACTGGCACCACTGGAGATGCACTTCAGTGAGTGCAGAGACTGCACTGGCACCACTGGGGATGCAGAGCAGTGAGTCCAGTGAGTGTACTGGCACCACTGGGGATGCACTGCAGTGAGTCCAGAGAGTGCATTGGCACCACTTGGGATGCACTGCAGTGAGTCCAGATAGTGCGCTTGCACCACTGGGGATGCAGTGCAGTGAGTCCAGAGAGTGCACTGGCACCACTGGGGATGCAGTGCAGTGAGTCCAGAGAGTGCACTGGCACCAATGGGGATGCACCTCAGTGAGTCCAGAGAGTGCACTGGCACTACTATGGATGCAGTGCAGTGAGTCCAGAGAGTGCACTGGCACCATTGGAGATGCAGTGCAGTGAGTCCAGAGAGTGCACTGGCACCACTGGGGATGCAGTGCAGTGAGTCCAGAGAGTGCACTGGCACCACTGGGGATGCAGTGCAGTGAGTCCAGAGAGTGCACTGGCACCACTGGGGATGCAGTGCAGTGAGTCCAGAGAGTTCACTGGCACCACTGGGGATGCACTTCAGTGAGTGCAGAGACTGCACTGGCACCACTGGGGATGCAGTGCAGTGAGTCCAGTGAGTGTACTGGCACCACTGGGGATGCACTGCAGTGAGTCCAGAGAGTGCATTGGCACCACTTGGGATGCACTGCAGTGAGTCCAGAGAGTGCACTTGCACCACTGGGGATGCACTGCAGTGAGTCCAGAGAGTGCACTGGCACCACTGGGGATGCAGTGCAGTGAGT
This sequence comes from Anser brachyrhynchus, assembly GCF_964034855.1. Classification (NCBI taxonomy): domain Eukaryota; kingdom Metazoa; phylum Chordata; class Aves; order Anseriformes; family Anatidae; genus Anser; species Anser brachyrhynchus. The sequence continues at coordinate 235,840 of NW_027663488.1, read as the reverse complement.
CCAGAGAGTGCACTGGCACCAATGGGGATGCAGTGCAGTGAGTCCACAGAGTGCACTGGCACCACTGGGGATGCAGTACAGTGAGTCCAGAGAGTGCACTGGCACCACTGGGGATGCACTGCAGTGAGTCCAGAGAGTGCTCTTGCACCACTGGCGATGCAGTGCAGTGAGTCCAGAGAGTGCACTAGCACCACTGGGGATGCAGTGCAGTCAGTCCAGTGAGTGTACTGGCACCACTGGGGATGCACTGCAGTGAGTCCAGAGAGTGCACTGGCACCACTGAGAATGCACTTCAGTTAGTCCAGAGAGTGCACTGGCACCACTGGGGATGCAGTGCAGTGAGTCCACAGAGTGCATTGGCACCACTGGGGATGCACTTCAGTGAGTCCAGAGAGTGCACGGGCTCCACTGGGGATGCACTGCAGTGAGTCCACAGAGTGCACTGGCACCACTGGGGATGCAGTGCAGTGAGTCCAGAGAGTGCACTGGCTCCACTGGGGATGCAGTGCAGTGAGTCCAGAGAGTGCTCTGGCACCACTGGGGATGCAGTGCAGTGAGTCCACAGAGTGCACTAGCACCACTGGGGATACAGTGCAGTGAGTCCAGAGAGTGCACTGGCAACACTGGGAATGCAGTGCAGTGAGTCCAGAGATCGCACTGGCACCAGAGGGAATGCACTGCAGTGATTCCAGTGAGTGCACTGGCACCACTGGGGATGCAGTGCAGTGAGTGCAGGGAGTGCACTGGCACCACTGGGGATGCAGTGCAGTGAGTCCAGAGAGTGCAGTGGCACCACTGGGGATGCAGTGCAGTGAGTCCAGAGAGTGCACAGGCAGCACTGGGGATGCAGTGCAGTGAGTCCAGAGAGAGCTCTGGCACCACTGGGGATGCAGTGCAGTGAGTCCAGAGAGTGCACTGGCACCACTGGGGATGCAGTGCAGTGAGTCCAGAGAGTGCACTGGCACCACTGGTGATGCACTGCAGTTACTCCAGAGAGTGCACTGGCACCACTGGGGATGCGGTGCGGTGAGTCCAGAGAGTGCACTGGCACCACTGGTGATGCACTGCAGTGAGTCCAGAGAGTGCACTGGCACCACTGAGAATGCCCTTCAGTGAGTCCAGAGAGTGCACTGGCACCACTGGGGATGCACTGCAGTGAGTCCACAGAGTGCACTAGCACCACTGGGGATGCAGTGCAGTGAGTCCAGAGAGTGTACTGGCACCACTGGGGATGCACTGCAGTGAGTCCCGAGAGTGCACTGGCACCACTGAGAATGCACTTCAGTGAGTCCAGAGACCGCACTGGCACCACTGGGGATGCAGTGCAGTGAGTCCAGAGAGTGCACTGGCACCACTGAGAATGCACTTCAGTGAGTCCAAAGAGTGCACTGGCACCACTGGGGATGCAGTGACGCGAGTCCAGAGAGTGCACTGGCACCACTGGGGATGCAGTGACGCGAGTCCAGAGAGTGCACTGGCACCACTGGGGATGCAGTACAGTGAGTCCAGAGAGTGCACTGGCACCACTGGGGATGCAGTGCAGTGACGCCAGAGAGTGCACTGGCACCACTGGGGATGCAGTGCAGTGACTCCAGAGAGTGCACTGGCACCACTGGGGATGCAGTGCAGTGAGTCCTGAGAGTACACTGGCTCCACCGGGGATGCCCTGCAGTGAGTCCAGAGAGTGCACTGGCAGCACTGGGGATGCAGTGCAGTGAGTCCAGAGACTGCACTGGCACCACTGGGGATGCAGCGCAGTGAGTCCAGAGAGTGCACTGGCACCACTGGGGATGCCCTGCAGTGAGTCCAGAGAGTGCACTGGGACCACTGGGGATGCACTACAGTGAGTCCAGGGATAGCACTGGCACCACTGGGAATGCAGTGCAGTGAGTCCAGAGAGTGCTCTGGCACCACTGGGGATGCCCTGCAGTGAGCCCAGAGAGTGCACTGGCACCACTGGGGATGCAGTGCAGTGAGTCCAGTGAGTGCACTGGCACCACTGGGGATGCAGTACAGTGAGTCCAGAGAGTGCACTGGCACCACAGAGAATGCACTTCAGTGAGTCCAGAGAGTGCACTGGCTCCACTGGGGATGCACTGCAGTGAGTCCAGAGAGTGCACTGGCACCACTGGGGATGCAGTGCAGTGAGTCCAGAGAGTGCACTGGCACCACTGATGATGCAGTACAGTGAGTCCAGTGAGTGCACTGGCACAACTGGGGATGTAGTGCAGTGACTCGAGAGAGTGCACTGGAACCACTGGGGATGCAGTGCCGCGAGTCCACAGAGTGCACTGGCTCCACTGGGGATGCGGTGCCGGAGGTCCAGAGAGTGCATTGGCACCACTGGGGATGCAGTGCAGTGAGTCCAGAGAGTGCACTGGCACCACTGGGGATGCACTGCAGTGAGCCCAGAGAGTGCACTGGCACCACTGGGGATGCGGTGCCGGGAGTCCAGAGAGTGCTTTGGCACTGCTGGGGATGCACTGCAGTTACTCCAGAGAGTGCACAGGCACCACTGGGGATGCAGTGCAGTGAGTCCAGAGAGTGCACTGGCACCACTGGGGATGCACAGCAGTGAGTCCAGAGAGTGCATTGGCACCACTGGGGATGCAGTGCAGTGAGTCCAGAGAGTGCACTGGCACCATTGGTGATGCAGTGCAGTGAGTCCAGAGAGTGCACTGGCACCACTGGGGTGCAGTGCAGTGAGTCCAGAGAGTGCACTGGCACCACTGGGGATGCAGTACAGTGAGTCCAGAGAGTGCACTGGCACCATTGGAGATGCAGTGCAGTGAGTCCAGAGAGTGCACTGGCACCACTGGGGATGCAGTACAGTGAGTCCAGAGAGTGCACTGGCACCACGGGGGATGCACAGCAATGAGTCCAGAGAGTGCATTGGCACCACTGGGGATGCAGTGCAGTGAGTCCAGAGAGTGCACTGGCACCATTGGAGATGCAGTGCAGTGAGTCCAGAGAGTGCACTGGCACCACTGGGGATGCACTGCAGTGAGTCCAGAGAGTGCATTGGCACCACTGGGGATGCAGTGCAGTGAGTCCAGAGAGTGCACTGGCACCACTGGGGATGCACTGCAGTGAGTCCAGAGAGTTCACTGGCACCACTGGAGATGCACTTCAGTGAGTGCAGAGACTGCACTGGCACCACTGGGGATGCAGTGCAGTGAGTCCAGTGAGTGTACTGGCACCACTGGGGATGCACTGCAGTGAGTCCAGAGATTGCATTGGCACCACTTGGGATGCACTGCAGTGAGTCCAGAGAGTGCACTTGCACCACTGGGGATGCAGTGCAGTGAGTCCAGAGAGTGCACTGACACCACTGGTGATGCAGTGCAGTGAGTCCAGAGAGTTCACTGGCACCACTGGGGATGCAGTACAGTGAGTCCAGAGAGTGCACTGGCACCACTGGGGATGCACAGCAGTGAGTCTAGAGAGTGCATTGGCACCACTGGGGATGCAGTGCAGTGAGTCCAGAGAGTGCACTGGCACCATTGGAGATGCAGTGCAGTGAGTCCAGAGAGTGCACTGGCACCACTGGGGATGCACAGCAGTGAGTCCACAGAGTGCACTGGCACCACTGGGGATGCAGTGCAGTGAGTCCAGAGAGTGCACTGGCACCACTGGGGATGCACAGCAGTGAGTCCAGAGAGTGCATTGGCACCACTGGGGATGCAGTGCAGTGAGTCCAGAGAGTGCACTGGCACCATAGGAGATGCAGTGCAGTGAGTCCAGAGAGTGCACTGGCACCACTGGGGATGCAGTGCAGTGAGTCCAGAGAGTGCACTGGCACCACTGGGGATGCAGTGCAGTGAGTCCAGAGAGTGCACTGGCACCACTGGGGATGCAGTGCAGTGAGTCCAGAGAGTTCACTGGCACCACTGGAGATGCACTTCAGTGAGTGCAGAGACTGCACTGGCACCACTGGGGATGCACAGCAGTGAGTCCAGAGAGTGCATTGGCACCACTGGGGATGCAGTGCAGTGAGTCCAGAGAGTGCACTGGCACCATTGGAGATGCAGTGCAGTGAGTCCAGAGAGTGCACTGGCACCACTTGAGATGCACTGCAGTGAGTCCAGAGAGTGCACTTGCACCACTGGGGATGCAGTGCAGTGAGTCCAGAGAGTGCACTGACACCACTGGGGATGCAGTGCAGTGAGTCCAGAGAGTGCACTGGCACCACTGGGGATGCAGTACAGTGAGTCCAGAGAGTGCACTGGCACCACTGGGGATGCACAGCAGTGAGTCCAGAGAGTGCATTGCACCACTGGGGATGCAGTGCAGTGAGTCCAGAGAGTGCACTGGCACCATTGGAGATGCCGTGCAGTGAGTCCAGAGAGTGCACTTGCACCACTGGGGATGCACAGCAGTGAGTCCACAGAGTGCACTGGCACCACTGGGGATGCAGTGCAGTGAGTCCAGAGAGTGCACTGGCACCACTGGGGATGCAGTACAGTGAGTCCAGAGAGTGCACTGGCACCATTGGGGATGCACAGCATGAGTCCAGAGAGTGCATTGGCACCACTGGGGATGCACTGCAGTGAGTCCAGAGAGTGCACTGGCACCATTGGAGATGCAGTGCAGTGAGTCCAGAGAGTGCACTGGCACCACTGGGGATGCAGTGCAGTGAGTCCAGAGAGTGCACTGGCACCACTGGGGATGCAGTGCAGTGAGTCCAGAGAGTGCACTGGCACCACTGGGGATGCACTGCAGTGAGTCCAGAGAGTTCACTGGCACCACTGGAGATGCACTTCAGTGAGTGCAGAGACTGCACTGGCACCACTGGGGATGCACAGCAGTGAGTCCAGAGAGTGCATTGGCACCACTGGGGATGCAGTGCAGTGAGTCCAGAGAGTGCACTGGCACCATTGGAGATGCAGTGCAGTGAGTCCAGAGAGTGCACTGGCACCACTTGGGATGCACTGCAGTGAGTCCAGAGAGTGCACTTGCACCACTGGGGATGCAGTGCAGTGAGTCCAGAGAGTGCACTGACACCACAGGGGATGCAGTGCAGTGAGTCCAAAGAGTGCACTGGCACCACTGGGGATGCAGTACAGTGAGTCCAGAGAGTGCACTGGCACCACTGGGGATGCACAGCAGTGAGTCCAGAGAGTGCATTGCACCACTGGGGATGCAGTGCAGTGAGTCCAGAGAGTGCACTGGCACCATTGGAGATGCCGTGCAGTGAGTCCAGAGAGTGCACTTGCACCACTGGGGATGCACAGCAGTGAGTCCACAGAGTGCACTGGCACCACTGGGGATGCAGTGCAGTGAGTCCAGAGAGTGCACTGGCACCACTGGGGATGCAGTACAGTGAGTCCAGAGAGTGCACTGGCACCACTGGGGATGCACAGCATGAGTCCAGAGAGTGCATTGGCACCACTGGGGATGCACTGCAGTGAGTCCAGAGAGTGCACTGGCACCATTGGAGATGCAGTGCAGTGAGTCCAGAGAGTGCACTGGCACCACTGGGGATGCAGTGCAGTGAGTCCAGAGACTGCACTGGCACCACTGGGGATGCAGTGCAGTGAGTCCAGAGAGTGCACTGGCACCACTGGGGATGCACTGCAGTGAGTCCAGAGAGTTCACTGGCACCACTGGAGATGCACTTCAGTGAGTGCAGAGACTGCACTGGCACCACTGGGGATGCAGTGCAGTGAGTCCAGAGAGTGCACTGGCACCAATGGGGATGCACTTCAGTGAGTCCAGAGAGTGCACTGGCACTACTGGGGATGCATTGCAGTGAGTCCAGAGAGTGCACTGGCACCATTGGAGATGCAGTGCAGTGAGTCCAGAGAGTGCACTGGCACCACTGGGGATGCAGTGCAGTGAGTCCAGAGAGTGCACTGGCACCACTGGGGATGCAGTGCAGTGAGTCCAGAGAGTGCACTGGCACCAGTGGGGATGCACTGCAGTGAGTCCAGAGAGTTCACTGGCACCACTGGGGATGCACTTCAGTGAGTGCAGAGACTGCACTGGCACCACTGGGGATTCAGTGCAGTGAGTCCAGTGAGTATACTGGCACCACTGGGGATGCACTGCAGTGAGTCCAGAGAGTGCATTGGCACCACTTGGGATGCACTTCAGTGAGTCCAGAGAGTGCACTTGCACCACTGGGGATGCAGTGCAGTGAGTCCAGAGAGTGCACTGGCACCACTGGGGATGCAGTGCAGTGAGTCCAGAGAGTGCACAGGCACCAATGAGGATGCACAGCAGTGAGTCCACAGAGTGCACTGGCACCACTGGGGATGCAGTGCAGTGAGTCCAGAGAGTGCACTAGCACCACTGGGGATGCAGTGCAGTCAGTCCAGTGAGTGTACTGGCACCACTGGGGATGCACTGCAGTGAGTCCAGAGAGTGCACTGGCACCACTGAGAATGCACTTCAGTGAGTCCAGAGAGTGCACTGGCACCACTGGGGATGCACTGCAGTGAGTCCAGAGAGTGCACTGGCACCACTGAGAATGCACTTCAGTGAGTCCAGAGAGTGCACTGGCACCACTGGGGATGCACTGCAGTGAGTCCACAGAGTGTACTGGCACCACTGGGGATGCAGTGCAGTGAGTCCAGAGAGTGCACTGGCACCACTGGGGATGCACTTCAGTGAGTCCAGAGAGTGCACGGGCTCCACTGGGGATGCACTGCAGTGAGTCCACAGAGTGCACTGGCACCACTGGGGATGCAGTGCAGTGAGTCCAGAGAGTGCACTGGCTCCACTGGGGATGCAGTGCAGTGAGTCCAGAGAGTGCCCTGGCACCACTGGGGATGCAGTGCAATGAGTCCACAGAGTGCACTAGCACCACTGGGGATGCAGTGCAGTGAGTCCAGAGAGTGCACTGGCAACACTGGGAATGCAGTGCAGTGAGTCCAGAGATCGCACTGGCACCAGAGGGAATGCACTGCAGTGAGTCCAGTGAGTGCACTGGCACCACTGGGGATGCAGTGCAGTGAGTGCAGGGAGTGCACTGGCACCACTGGGGATGCAGTGCAGTGAGTCCAGAGAGTGCAGTGGCACCACTGGGGATGCAGTGCAGTGAGTCCAGAGAGTGCACAGGCAGCACTGGGGATGCAGTGCAGTGAGTCCAGAGAGTGCACTGGCACCACTGGGGATGCAGTACAGTGAGTCCAGAGAGTGCACTGGCACCACTGGTGATGCACTGCAGTTACTCCAGAGAGTGCACTGGCACCACTGGGGATGCGGTGCGGTGAGTCCAGAGAGTGCACTGGCACCACTGGTGATGCACTGCAGTGAGTCCAGAGAGTGCACTGGCACCACTGAGAATGCCCTTCAGTGAGTCCAGAGAGTGCACTGGCACCACTGGGGATGCACTGCAGTGAGTCCACAGAGTGCACTAGCACCACTGGGGATGCAGTGCAGTGAGTCCAGAGAGTGTACTGGCACCACTGGGGATGCACTGCACTGAGTCCAGAGAGTGCACTGGCACCACTGAGAATGCACTTCAGTGAGTCCAGAGAGCGCACTGGCACCACTGGGGATGCAGTGCAGTGAGTCCAGAGAGTGCACTGGCACCACTGAGAATGCACTTCAGTGAGTCCAAAGAGTGCACTGGCACCACTCGGGATGCACTGCAGTGAGTCCAGAGAGTGCACTAGCACCACTGGGAATGTAGTGCAGTGAATCCAGAGAGTGCACTGGCACCACTGGAGATGCAGTACAGTGAGTCCAGAGAGTGCACTGGCACCACTGGGGATGCAGTGCAGTGAGTCCAGAGAGTGCACTGCCACCACTGGGGATGCACTGCAGTGAGTCCAGAGAGTGCACTGGCACCACTGATGATGCAGTACAGTGAGTCCAGTGAGTGCACTGGCACCACTGGGGATGTAGTGCATTGACTCGAGAGAGTGCACTGGCACCACTTGGGATGCAGTGCAGTGACTCCAGAGAGTGCACTGGCACCACTGGGGATGCACTTCAGTGAGTCCAGAGAGTGCACTGGCACCACTGGGGATGCAGTGCAGTGAGTCCAGAGAGTGCATTGGCACCACTGGGGATGCAGTGCAGTGAGTCCAGAGAGTGCACTGGCACCACTGGGGATGCACTGCAGTGAGTCCACAGAGTGCACTGGTACCACTGGGGAAGCAGTGCAGTGAGTCCAGAGAGTGCACTGGCACCACTGGGGATGCACTGCAGTGAGTCCAGAGAGTGCACTGGCACCACTGGGGATGCAGTGCAGTGAGTCCAGAGAGTGCACTGGCACCACTGGGGATGCAGTGCAGTGAGTCCAGAGAGTGCACTGGCAGCACTGGGGATGCAGTGCAGTGAGTCCAGAGAGTGCACTGGCACCACTGGGGATGCAGTGCAGTGAGTCCAGAGAGCGCACTGGCACCACTGGGGATGCACTGCAGTGAGTCCACAGAGTGCACTGGCACCACTGAGAATGCACTTCAGTGAGTCCAGAGAGTGCACTGGCACCACTGGGGATGCACTGCAGTGAGTCCACAGAGTGCACTGGCACCACTGGGGATGCACTGCAGTGAGCCCAGAGAGTGCACTGGCACCACTGGGGATGCGGTGCCGGGAGTCCAGAGAGTGCACTGGCACCACTGGGGATGCAGTGCAGTGAGTCCAGAGAGTGCACTGGCACCACTGGGGATGCACTGCAGTGAGTCCAGAGAGTGCTCTGGCACCACTGGGGATGCAGTGCAGTGAGTCCAGAGAGTGCACTGGCACCACTGGGGATGCAGTGCAGTGAGTCCAGAGAGTGCACTGGCACCACTGGGGATGCACTGCAGTGAGTCCAGAGAGTTCACTGGCACCACTGGAGATGCACTTCAGTGAGTCCAGAGACTGCACTGGCACCACTGGGGATGCAGTGCAGTGAGTCCAGTGAGTGTACTGGCACCACTGGGGATGCACTGCAGTGAGTCCAGAGAGTGCATTGGCACCACTTGGGATGCACTGCAGTGAGTCCAGATAGTGCGCTTGCACCACTGGGGATGCAGTGCAGTGAGTCCAGAGAGTGCACTGGCACCACTGGGGATGCAGTGCAGTGAGTCCAGAGAGTGCACTGGCACCAATGGGGATGCACTTCAGTGAGTCCAGAGAGTGCACTGGCACTACTATGGATGCAGTGCAGTGAGTCCAGAGAGTGCACTGGCACCATTGGAGATGCAGTGCAGTGAGTCCAGAGAGTGCACTGGCACCACTGGGGATGCACTGCAGTGAGTCCACAGAGTGTACTGGCACCACTGGGGATGCAGTGCAGTGAGTCCAGAGAGTGCACTGGCACCACTGGGGATGCACTTCAGTGAGTCCAGAGAGTGCACGGGCTCCACTGGGGATGCACTGCAGTGAGTCCACAGAGTGCACTGGCACCACTGGGGATGCAGTGCAGTGAGTCCAGAGAGTGCACTGGCTCCACTGGGGATGCAGTGCAGTGAGTCCAGAGAGTGCCCTGGCACCACTGGGGATGCAGTGCAATGAGTCCACAGAGTGCACTAGCACCACTGGGGATGCAGTGCAGTGAGTCCAGAGAGTGCACTGGCACCACTGAGAATGCACTTCAGTGAGTCCAGAGAGTGCACTGGCACCACTGGGGATGCACTGCAGTGAGTCCAGAGAGTGCACTGGCACCACTCAGAATGCACTTCAGTGAGTCCAGAGAGTGCACTGGCACCACTGGGGATGCACTGCAGTGAGTCCACAGAGTGTACTGGCACCACTGGGGATGCAGTGCAGTGAGTCCAGAGAGTGCACTGGCACCACTGGGGATGCACTTCAGTGAGTCCAGAGAGTGCACGGGCTCCACTGGGGATGCACTGCAGTGAGTCCACAGAGTGCACTGGCACCACTGGGGATGCAGTGCAGTGAGTCCAGAGAGTGCACTGGCTCCACTGGGGATGCAGTGCAGTGAGTCCAGAGAGTGCCCTGGCACCACTGGGGATGCAGTGCAATGAGTCCACAGAGTGCACTAGCACCACTGGGGATGCAGTGCAGTGAGTCCAGAGAGTGCACTGGCAACACTGGGAATGCAGTGCAGTGAGTCCAGAGATCGCACTGGCACCAGAGGGAATGCACTGCAGTGAGTCCAGTGAGTGCACTGGCACCACTGGGGATGCAGTGCAGTGAGTGCAGGGAGTGCACTGGCACCACTGGGGATGCAGTGCAGTGAGTCCAGAGAGTGCAGTGGCACCACTGGGGATGCAGTGCAGTGAGTCCAGAGAGTGCACAGGCAGCACTGGGGATGCAGTGCAGTGAGTCCAGAGAGTGCACTGGCACCACTGGGGATGCAGTACAGTGAGTCCAGAGAGTGCACTGGCACCACTGGTGATGCACTGCAGTTACTCCAGAGAGTGCACTGGCACCACTGGGGATGCGGTGCGGTGAGTCCAGAGAGTGCACTGGCACCACTGGTGATGCACTGCAGTGAGTCCAGAGAGTGCACTGGCACCACTGAGAATGCCCTTCAGTGAGTCCAGAGAGTGCACTGGCACCACTGGGGATGCACTGCAGTGAGTCCACAGAGTTCACTAGCACCACTGGGGATGCAGTGCAGTGAGTCCAGAGAGTGTACTGGCACCACTGGGGATGCACTGCACTGAGTCCAGAGAGTGCACTGGCACCACTGAGAATGCACTTCAGTGAGTCCAGAGAGCGCACTGGCACCACTGGGGATGCAGTGCAGTGAGTCCAGAGAGTGCACTGGCACCACTGAGAATGCACTTCAGTGAGTCCAAAGAGTGCACTGGCACCACTCGGGATGCACTGCAGTGAGTCCAGAGAGTGCACTAGCACCACTGGGAATGTAGTGCAGTGAATCCAGAGAGTGCACTGGCACCACTGGAGATGCAGTACAGTGAGTCCAGAGAGTGCACTGGCACCACTGGGGATGCAGTGCAGTGAGTCCAGAGAGTGCACTGCCACCACTGGGGATGCACTGCAGTGAGTCCAGAGAGTGCACTGGCACCACTGATGATGCAGTACAGTGAGTCCAGTGAGTGCACTGGCACCACTGGGGATGTAGTGCATTGACTCGAGAGAGTGCACTGGCACCACTTGGGATGCAGTGCAGTGACTCCAGAGAGTGCACTGGCACCACTGGGGATGCACTTCAGTGAGTCCAGAGAGTGCACTGGCACCACTGGGGATGCAGTGCAGTGAGTCCAGAGAGTGCATTGGCACCACTGGGGATGCAGTGCAGTGAGTCCAGAGAGTGCACTGGCACCACTGGGGATGCACTGCAGTGAGTCCACAGAGTGCACTGGTACCACTGGGGAAGCAGTGCAGTGAGTCCAGAGAGTGCACTGGCACCACTGGGGATGCACTGCAGTGAGTCCAGAGAGTGCACTGGCACCACTGGGGATGCAGTGCAGTGAGTCCAGAGAGTGCACTGGCACCACTGGGGATGCAGTGCAGTGAGTCCAGAGAGTGCACTGGCAGCACTGGGGATGCAGTGCAGTGAGTCCAGAGAGTGCACTGGCACCACTGGGGATGCAGTGCAGTGAGTCCAGAGAGCGCACTGGCACCACTGGGGATGCACTGCAGTGAGTCCACAGAGTGCACTGGCACCACTGAGAATGCACTTCAGTGAGTCCAGAGAGTGCACTGGCACCACTGGGGATGCACTGCAGTGAGTCCACAGAGTGCACTGGCACCACTGGGGATGCACTGCAGTGAGCCCAGAGAGTGCACTGGCACCACTGGGGATGCGGTGCCGGGAGTCCAGAGAGTGCACTGGCACCACTGGGGATGCAGTGCAGTGAGTCCAGAGAGTGCACTGGCACCACTGGGGATGCACTGCAGTGAGTCCAGAGAGTGCTCTGGCACCACTGGGGATGCAGTGCAGTGAGTCCAGAGAGTGCACTGGCACCACTGGGGATGCAGTGCAGTGAGTCCAGAGAGTGCACTGGCACCACTGGGGATGCACTGCAGTGAGTCCAGAGAGTTCACTGGCACCACTGGAGATGCACTTCAGTGAGTCCAGAGACTGCACTGGCACCACTGGGGATGCAGTGCAGTGAGTCCAGTGAGTGTACTGGCACCACTGGGGATGCACTGCAGTGAGTCCAGAGAGTGCATTGGCACCACTTGGGATGCACTGCAGTGAGTCCAGATAGTGCGCTTGCACCACTGGGGATGCAGTGCAGTGAGTCCAGAGAGTGCACTGGCACCACTGGGGATGCAGTGCAGTGAGTCCAGAGAGTGCACTGGCACCAATGGGGATGCACTTCAGTGAGTCCAGAGAGTGCACTGGCACTACTATGGATGCAGTGCAGTGAGTCCAGAGAGTGCACTGGCACCATTGGAGATGCAGTGCAGTGAGTCCAGAGAGTGCACTGGCACCACTGGGGATGCAGTGCAGTGAGTCCAGAGAGTGCACTGGCACCACTGGGGATGCAGTGCAGTGAGTCCAGAGAGTGCACTGGCAACACTGGGGATGCACTGCAGTGAGTCCAGAGAGTTCACTGGCACCACTGGGGATGCACTTCAGTGAGTGCAGAGACTGCACTGGCACCACTGGGGATGCAGTGCAGTGAGTCCAGTGAGTGTACTGGCACCACTGGGGATGCACTGCAGTGAGTCCAGAGAGTGCATTGGCACCACTTGGGATGCACTGCAGTGAGTCCAGAGAGTGCACTTGCACCACTGGGGATGCAGTGCAGTGAGTCCAGAGAGTGCACTGGCACCACTGGGGATGCAGTGCAGTGAGTCCAGAGAGTGCACTGGCACCAATGGGGATGCACAGCAGTGAGTCCACAGAGTGCACTGGCACCACTGGGGATGCAGTACAGTGAGTCCAGAGAGTGCACTGGCACCACTGGGGATGCACTGCAGTGAGTCCAGAGAGTGCTCTTGCACCACTGGCGATGCAGTGCAGTGAGTCCAGAGAGTGCACTAGCACCACTGGGGATGCAGTGCAGTCAGTCCAGTGAGTGTACTGGCACCACTGGGGATGCACTGCAGTGAGTCCAGAGAGTGCACTGGCACCACTGAGAATGCACTTCAGTGAGTCCAGAGAGTGCACTGGCACCACTGGGGATGCAGTGCAGTGAGTCCACAGAGTGCATTGGCACCACTGGGGATGCACTTCAGTGAGTCCAGAGAGTGCACGGGCTCCACTGGGGATGCACTGCAGTGAGTCCACAGAGTGCACTGGCACCACTGGGGATGCAGTGCAGTGAGTCCAGAGAGTGCACTGGCTCCACTGGGGATGCAGTGCAGTGAGTCCAGAGAGTGCTCTGGCACCACTGGGGATGCAGTGCAGTGAGTCCACAGAGTGCACTAGCACCACTGGGGATACAGTGCAGTGAGTCCAGAGAGTGCACTGGCAACACTGGGAATGCAGTGCAGTGAGTCCAGAGATCGCACTGGCACCAGAGGGAATGCACTGCAGTGATTCCAGTAAGTGCACTGGCACCACTGGGGATGCAGTGCAGTGAGTGCAGGGAGTGCACTGGCACCACTGGGGATGCAGTGCAGTGAGTCCAGAGAGTGCACTGGCACCACTGGGGATGCAGTGCAGTGAGTCCAGAGAGTGCACAGGCAGCACTGGGGATGCAGTGCAGTGAGTCCAGAGAGAGCTCTGGCACCACTGGGGATGCAGTGCAGTGAGTCCAGAGAGTGCACTGGCACCACTGGGGATGCAGTGCAGTGAGTCCAGAGAGTGCACTGGCACCACTGGTGATGCACTGCAGTTACTCCAGAGAGTGCACTGGCACCACTGGGGATGCGGTGCGGTGAGTCCAGAGAGTGCACTGGCACCACTGGTGATGCACTGCAGTGAGTCCAGAGAGTGCACTGGCACCACTGAGAATGCAGTGCAGTGAGTCCAGAGAGTGCACTGGCACCACTGGGGATGCACTGCAGTGAGTCCACAGAGTGCACTAGCACCACTGGGGATGCAGTGCAGTGAGTCCAGAGAGTGTACTGGCACCACTGGGGATGCACTGCAGTGAGTCCAGAGAGTGCACTGGCACCACTGAGAATGCACTTCAGTGAGTCCAGAGACCGCACTGGCACCACTGGGGATGCAGTGCAGTGAGTCCAGAGAGTGCACTGGCACCACTGAGAATGCACTTCAGTGAGTCCAAAGAGTGCACTGGCACCACTGGGGATGCACTGCAGTGAGTCCAGAGAGTGCACTAGCACCACTGGGAATGTAGTGCAGTGAATCCAGAGAGTGCACTGGCACCACTGGAGATGCAGTACAGTGAGTCCAGAGAGTGCACTGGCACCACTGGGGATGCGGTGGCAGGAGTCCAGAGAGTGCTTTGGCACCACTGGGGATGCAGTACAGTGAGTCCAGAGAGTGCACTGGCACCACTGGGGATGCAGCGCAGTGACTCTAGAGAGTGCACTGGCACCACTGGGGATGCGGTGCAGTGAGTCCAGAGAGTGCACTGGCACCACTCAGGGTACAGTGCGGTGAGTCCAGAGAGTGCACTGGCACCACTGGGGATGCAGTACAGTGAGTCCAGAGAGTGCACTGGCACCACTGGGGATGCAGTGCAGTGAGTCCAGAGAGTGCACTGGCACCACTGGGGATGCACTGCAGTGAGTCCAGAGTGCACTAGCACCACTGGGGATGCACTGCAGTGAGTCCAGAGAGTGCACTGGCACCACCGGGAATGCACTGCAGTGAGTCCAGAGAGTGCACTGGCACCACTGGGGATGCAGTGCAGTGAGTCCAGAGAGTGCACTGGCACCACTGGGGATGCACTGCAGTGAGTCCAGAGTGCACTAGCACCACTGGGGATGCAGTGCAGTGAGTCCAGAGAGTGCACTGGCACCACTGGGGATGCACTGCAGTGAGTCCAGAGAGTTCACTGGCACCACTGGAGATGCACTTCAGTGAGTGCAGAGACTGCACTGGCACCACTGGGGATGCAGTGCAGTGAGTCCAGTGAGTGTACTGGCACCACTGGGAATGCACTGCAGTGAGTCCAGAGATTGCATTGGCACCACTTGGGATGCAGTGCAGTGAGTCCAGAGAGTGCACTTGCACCACTGGGGATGCACTGCAGTGAGTCCAGAGAGTGCACTGACACCACTGGGGATGCAGTGCAGTGAGTCCAGAGAGTGCACTGGCACCACTGGGGATGCAGTACAGTGAGTCCAGAGAGTGCACTGGCACCACTGGGGATGCACAGCAGTGACTCCAGAGAGTGCATTGGCACCACTGGGGATGCAGTGCAGTGAGTCCAGAGAGTGCACTGGCACCATTGGAGATGCAGTGCAGTGAGTCCAGAGAGTGCACTGGCACCACTGGGGATGCACAGCAGTGAGTCCACAGAGTGCACTGGCACCACTGGGGATTCAGTGCAGTGAGTCCAGAGAGTGCACTGGCACCACTTGTGATGCACTTCAGTGAGTGCAGAGAGTGCACTGGCACCACTGGGGATGCACAGCAGTGAGTCCAGAGAGTGCATTGGCACCACTGGGGATGCAGTGCAGTGAGTCCAGAGAGTGCACTGGCACCATTGGAGATGCAGTGCAGTGAGTCCAGAGAGTGCACTGGCACCACTGGGGATGCAGTGCAGTGAGTCCAGAGAGTGCGCATGCACCACTGGGGATGCAGTGCAGTGAGTCCAGAGAGTGCACTGGCACCACTGGGGATGCAGTGCAGTGAGTCCAGAGAGTGCACTGGCACCAATGGGGATGCACTTCAGTGAGTCCAGAGAGTTCACTGGCACTACTGGGGATGCAGTGCAGTGAGTCCAGAGAGTGCACTGGCACCATTGGAGATGCAGTGCAGTGAGTCCAGAGAGTGCACTGGCACCACTTGAGATGCACTGCAGTGAGTCCAGAGAGTGCACTTGCACCACTGGGGATGCAGTGCAGTGAGTCCAGAGAGTGCACTGACACCACTGGGGATGCAGTGCAGTGAGTCCAGAGAGTGCACTGGCACCACTGGGGATGCAGTACAGTGAGTCCAGAGAGTGCACTGGCACCACTGGGGATGCACAGCAGTGAGTCCAGAGAGTGCATTGCACCACTGGGGATGCACTGCAGTGAGTCCAGAGAGTGCACTGGCACCATTGGAGATGCCGTGCAGTGAGTCCAGAGAGTGCACTTGCACCACTGGGGATGCACAGCAGTGAGTCCACAGAGTGCACTGGCACCACTGGGGATGCAGTGCAGTGAGTCCAGAGAGTGCACTGGCACCACTGGGGATGCAGTACAGTGAGTCCAGAGAGTGCACTGGCACCATTGGGGATGCACAGCATGAGTCCAGAGAGTGCATTGGCACCACTGGGGATGCACTGCAGTGAGTCCAGAGAGTGCACTGGCACCATTGGAGATGCAGTGCAGTGAGTCCAGAGAGTGCACTGGCACCACTGGGGATGCAGTGCAGTGAGTCCAGAGAGTGCACTGGCACCACTGGGGATGCAGTGCAGTGAGTCCAGAGAGTGCACTGGCACCACTGGGGATGCACTGCAGTGAGTCCAGAGAGTTCACTGGCACCACTGGAGATGCACTTCAGTGAGTGCAGAGACTGCACTGGCACCACTGGGGATGCACAGCAGTGAGTCCAGAGAGTGCATTGGCACCACTGGGGATGCAGTGCAGTGAGTCCAGAGAGTGCACTGGCACCATTGGAGATGCAGTGCAGTGAGTCCAGAGAGTGCACTGGCACCACTTGGGATGCACTGCAGTGAGTCCAGAGAGTGCACTTGCACCACTGGGGATGCAGTGCAGTGAGTCCAGAGAGTGCACTGACACCGCAGGGGATGCAGTGCAGTGAGTCCAAAGAGTGCACTGGCACCACTGGGGATGCAGTACAGTGAGTCCAGAGAGTGCACTGGCACCACTGGGGATGCACAGCAGTGAGTCCAGAGAGTGCATTGCACCACTGGGGATGCAGTGCAGTGAGTCCAGAGAGTGCACTGGCACCATTGGAGATGCCGTGCAGTGAGTCCAGAGAGTGCACTTGCACCACTGGGGATGCACAGCAGTGAGTCCACAGAGTGCACTGGCACCACTGGGGATGCAGTGCAGTGAGTCCAGAGAGTGCACTGGCACCACTGGGGATGCAGTACAGTGAGTCCAGAGAGTGCACTGGCACCACTGGGGATGCACAGCATGAGTCCAGAGAGTGCATTGGCACCACTGGGGATGCACTGCAGTGAGTCCAGAGAGTGCACTGGCACCATTGGAGATGCAGTGCAGTGAGTCCAGAGAGTGCACTGGCACCACTGGGGATGCAGTGCAGTGAGTCCAGAGACTGCACTGGCACCACTGGGGATGCAGTGCAGTGAGTCCAGAGAGTGCACTGGCACCACTGGGGATGCACTGCAGTGAGTCCAGAGAGTTCACTGGCACCACTGGAGATGCACTTCAGTGAGTGCAGAGACTGCACTGGCACCACTGGGGATGCAGTGCAGTGAGTCCAGAGAGTGCACTGGCACCAATGGGGATGCACTTCAGTGAGTCCAGAGAGTGCACTGGCACTACTGGGGATGCATTGCAGTGAGTCCAGAGAGTGCACTGGCACCATTGGAGATGCAGTGCAGTGAGTCCAGAGAGTGCACTGGCACCACTGGGGATGCAGTGCAGTGAGTCCAGAGAGTGCACTGGCACCACTGGGGATGCAGTGCAGTGAGTCCAGAGAGTGCACTGGCACCAGTGGGGATGCAGTGCAGTGAGTCCAGAGAGTTCACTGGCACCACTGGGGATGCACTTCAGTGAGTGCAGAGACTGCACTGGCACCACTGGGGATTCAGTGCAGTGAGTCCAGTGAGTATACTGGCACCACTGGGGATGCACTGCAGTGAGTCCAGAGAGTGCATTGGCACCACTTGGGATGCACTTCAGTGAGTCCAGAGAGTGCACTTGCACCACTGGGGATGCAGTGCAGTGAGTCCAGAGAGTGCACTGGCACCACTGGGGATGCAGTGCAGTGAGTCCAGAGAGTGCACAGGCACCAATGAGGATGCACAGCAGTGAGTCCACAGAGTGCACTGGCACCACTGGGGATGCAGTGCAGTGAGTCCAGAGAGTGCACTAGCACCACTGGGGATGCAGTGCAGTCAGTCCAGTGAGTGTACTGGCACCACTGGGGATGCACTGCAGTGAGTCCAGAGAGTGCACTGGCACCACTGAGAATGCACTTCAGTGAGTCCAGAGAGTGCACTGGCACCACTGGGGATGCACTGCAGTGAGTCCAGAGAGTGCACTGGCACCACTGAGAATGCACTTCAGTGAGTCCAGAGAGTGCACTGGCACCACTGGGGATGCACTGCAGTGAGTCCACAGAGTGTACTGGCACCACTGGGGATGCAGTGCAGTGAGTCCAGAGAGTGCACTGGCACCACTGGGGATGCACTTCAGTGAGTCCAGAGAGTGCACGGGCTCCACTGGGGATGCACTGCAGTGAGTCCACAGAGTGCACTGGCACCACTGGGGATGCAGTGCAGTGAGTCCAGAGAGTGCACTGGCTCCACTGGGGATGCAGTGCAGTGAGTCCAGAGAGTGCCCTGGCACCACTGGGGATGCAGTGCAATGAGTCCACAGAGTGCACTAGCACCACTGGGGATGCAGTGCAGTGAGTCCAGAGAGTGCACTGGCAACACTGGGAATGCAGTGCAGTGAGTCCAGAGATCGCACTGGCACCAGAGGGAATGCACTGCAGTGAGTCCAGTGAGTGCACTGGCACCACTGGGGATGCAGTGCAGTGAGTGCAGGGAGTGCACTGGCACCACTGGGGATGCAGTGCAGTGAGTCCAGAGAGTGCAGTGGCACCACTGGGGATGCAGTGCAGTGAGTCCAGAGAGTGCACAGGCAGCACTGGGGATGCAGTGCAGTGAGTCCAGAGAGTGCACTGTCACCACTGGGGATGCAGTGCAGTGAGTCCAGAGAGTGCACTGGCACCACTGGTGATGCACTGCAGTTACTCCAGAGAGTGCACTGGCACCACTGGGGATGCGGTGCGGTGAGTCCAGAGAGTGCACTGGCACCACTGGTGATGCACTGCAGTGAGTCCAGAGAGTGCACTGGCACCACTGAGAATGCCCTTCAGTGAGTCCAGAGAGTGCACTGGCACCAGTGGGGATGCACTGCAGTGAGTCCACAGAGTGCACTAGCACCACTGGGGATGCAGTGCAGTGAGTCCAGAGAGTGTACTGGCACCACTGGGGATGCACTGCAGTGAGTCCAGAGAGTGCACTGGCACCACTGAGAATGCACTTCAGTGAGTCCAGAGAGCGCACTGGCACCACTGGGGATGCAGTGCAGTGAGTCCAGAGAGTGCACTGGCACCACTGAGAATGCACTTCAGTGAGTCCAAAGAGTGCACTGGCACCACTCGGGATGCACTGCAGTGAGTCCAGAGAGTGCACTAGCACCACTGGGAATGTAGTGCAGTGAATCCAGAGAGTGCACTGGCACCACTGGAGATGCAGTACAGTGAGTCCAGAGAGTGCACTGGCACCACTGGGGATGCAGTGCAGTGAGTCCAGAGAGTGCACTGCCACCACTGGGGATGCACTGCAGTGAGTCCAGAGAGTGCACTGGCACCACTGATGATGCAGTACAGTGAGTCCAGTGAGTGCACTGGCACCACTGGGGATGTAGTGCATTGACTCGAGAGAGTGCACTGGCACCACTTGGGATGCAGTGCAGTGACTCCAGAGAGTGCACTGGCACCACTGGGGATGCACTTCAGTGAGTCCAGAGAGTGCACTGGCACCACTGGGGATGCAGTGCAGTGAGTCCAGAGAGTGCATTGGCACCACTGGGGATGCAGTGCAGTGAGTCCAGAGAGTGCACTGGCACCACTGGGGATGCACTGCAGTGAGTCCACAGAGTGCACTGGTACCACTGGGGAAGCAGTGCAGTGAGTCCAGAGAGTGCACTGGCACCACTGGGGATGCACTGCAGTGAGTCCAGAGAGTGCACTGGCACCACTGGGGATGCAGTGCAGTGAGTCCAGAGAGTGCACTGGCACCACTGGGGATGCAGTGCAGTGAGTCCAGAGAGTGCACTGGCAGCACTGGGGATGCAGTGCAGTGAGTCCAGAGAGTGCACTGGCACCACTGGGGATGCACTTCAGAGAGTCCAGAGAGCGCACTGGCACCACTGGGGATGCACTGCAGTGAGTCCACAGAGTGCACTGGCACCACTGAGAATGCACTTCAGTGAGTCCAGAGAGTGCACTGGCACCACTGGGGATGCACTGCAGTGAGTCCACAGAGTGCACTGGCACCACTGGGGATGCACTGCAGTGAGCCCAGAGAGTGCACTGGCACCACTGGGGATGCGGTGCCGGGAGTCCAGAGAGTGCACTGGCACCACTGGGGATGCAGTGCAGTGAGTCCAGAGAGTGCACTGGCACCACTGGGGATGCACTGCAGTGAGTCCAGAGAGTGCTCTGGCACCACTGGGGATGCAGTGCAGTGAGTCCAGAGAGTGCACTGGCACCACTGGGGATGCAGTGCAGTGAGTCCAGAGAGTGCACTGGCACCACTGGGGATGCACTGCAGTGAGTCCAGAGAGTTCACTGGCACCACTGGAGATGCACTTCAGTGAGTGCAGAGACTGCACTGGCACCACTGGGGATGCAGTGCAGTGAGTCCAGTGAGTGTACTGGCACCACTGGGGATGCACTGCAGTGAGTCCAGAGAGTGCATTGGCACCACTTGGGATGCACTGCAGTGAGTCCAGAGAGTGCGCTTGCACCACTGGGGATGGAGTGCAGTGAGTCCAGAGAGTGCACTGGCACTACTGGGGATGCAGTACAGTGAGTCCAGAGAGTGCACTGGCACCAATGGGGATGCACTTCAGTGAGTCCAGAGAGTGCACTGGCACTACTATGGATGCAGTGCAGTGAGTCCAGAGAGTGCACTGGCACCATTGGAGATGCAGTGCAGTGAGTCCAGAGAGTGCACTGGCACCACTGGGGATGCAGTGCAGTGAGTCCAGAGAGTGCACTGGCACCACTGGGGATGCAGTGCAGTGAGTCCAGAGAGTGCACTGGCACCACTGGGGATGCACTGCAGTGAGTCCAGAGAGTTCACTGGCACCACTGGGGATGCACTGCAGAGACTCCAGAGAGTGCACTGGCACCACTGGGGATGCAGTGCAGTGAGTCCAGTGAGTGTACTGGCACCACTGGGGAAGCACTGCAGTGAGTCCAGAGAGTGCATTGGCACCACTTGGGATGCACTGCAGTGAGTCCAGAGAGTGCACTTGCACCACTGGGGATGCACTGCAGTGAGTCCAGAGAGTGCACTGGCACCACTGGGGATGCAGTGCAGTGAGTCCAGAGAGTGCACTGGCACCAATGGGGATGCACAGCAGTGAGTCCACAGAGTGCACTGGCACCACTGGGGATGCAGTACAGTGAGTCCAGAGAGTGCACTGGCACCACTGGGGATGCACTGCAGTGAGTCCAGAGAGTGCTCTTGCAAAACTGGCGATGCAGTGCAGTGAGTCCAGAGAGTGCACTAGCACCACTGGGGATGCAGTGCAGTCAGTCCAGTGAGTGTACTGGCACCACTGGGGATGCACTGCAGTGAGTCCAGAGAGTGCACTGGCACCACTGAGAATGCACTTCAGTGAGTCCAGAGAGTGCACTGGCACCACTGGGGATGCAGTGCAGTGAGTCCACAGAGTGCATTGGCACCACTGGGGATGCACTTCAGTGAGTCCAGAGAGTGCACGGGCTCCACTGGGGATGCACTGCAGTGAGTCCACAGAGTGCACTGGCACCACTGGGGATGCAGTGCAGTGAGTCCAGAGAGTGCACTGGCTCCACTGGGGATGCAGTGCAGTGAGTCCAGAGAGTGCTCTGGCACCACTGGGGATGCAGTGCAGTGAGTCCACAGAGTGCACTAGCACCACTGGGGATACAGTGCAGTGAGTCCAGAGAGTGCACTGGCAACACTGGGAATGCAGTGCAGTGAGTCCAGAGATCGCACTGGCACCAGAGGGAATGCACTGCAGTGATTCCAGTAAGTGCACTGGCACCACTGGGGATGCAGTGCAGTGAGTGCAGGGAGTGCACTGGCACCACTGGGGATGCAGTGCAGTGAGTCCAGAGAGTGCACTGGCACCACTGGGGATGCAGTGCAGTGAGTCCAGAGAGTGCACAGGCAGCACTGGGGATGCAGTGCAGTGAGTCCAGAGAGAGCTCTGGCACCACTGGGGATGCAGTGCAGTGAGTCCAGAGAGTGCACTGGCACCACTGGGGATGCAGTGCAGTGAGTCCAGAGAGTGCACTGGCACCACTGGTGATGCACTGCAGTTACTCCAGAGAGTGCACTGGCACCACTGGGGATGCGGTGCGGTGAGTCCAGAGAGTGTACTGGCACCACTGGTGATGCACTGCAGTGAGTCCAGAGAGTGCACTGGCACCACTGAGAATGCAGTGCAGTGAGTCCAGAGAGTGCACTGGCACCACTGGGGATGCACTGCAGTGAGTCCACAGAGTGCACTAGCACCACTGGGGATGCAGTGCAGTGAGTCCAGAGAGTGTACTGGCACCACTGGGGATGCACTGCAGTGAGTCCAGAGAGTGCACTGGCACCACTGAGAATGCACTTCAGTGAGTCCAGAGACCGCACTGGCACCACTGGGGATGCAGTGCAGTGAGTCCAGAGAGTGCACTGGCACCACTGAGAATGCACTTCAGTGAGTCCAAAGAGTGCACTGGCACCACTGGGGATGCACTGCAGTGAGTCCAGAGAGTGCACTAGCACCACTGGGAATGTAGTGCAGTGAATCCAGAGAGTGCACTGGCACCACTGGAGATGCAGTACAGTGAGTCCAGAGAGTGCACTGGCACCACTGGGGATGCGGTGGCAGGAGTCCAGAGAGTGCTTTGGCACCACTGGGGATGCAGTACAGTGAGTCCAGAGAGTGCACTGGCACCACTGGGGATGCAGCGCAGTGACTCTAGAGAGTGCACTGGCACCACTGGGGATGCGGTGCAGTGAGTCCAGAGAGTGCACTGGCACCACTCAGGGTGCAGTGCGGTGAGTCCAGAGAGTGCACTGGCACCACTGGGGATGCAGTACAGTGAGTCCAGAGAGTGCACTGGCACCACTGGGGATGCAGTGCAGTGAGTCCAGAGAGTGCACTGGCACCACTGGGGATGCACTGCAGTGAGTCCAGAGTGCACTAGCACCACTGGGGATGCACTGCAGTGAGTCCAGAGAGTGCACTGGCACCACCGGGAATGCACTGCAGTGAGTCCAGAGAGTGCACTGGCACCACTGGGGATGCAGTGCAGTGAGTCCAGAGAGTGCACTGGCACCACTGGGGATGCACTGCAGTGAGTCCAGAGTGCACTAGCACCACTGGGGATGCAGTGCAGTGAGTCCAGAGAGTGCACTGGCACCACTGGGGATGCACTGCAGTGAGTCCAGAGAGTTCACTGGCACCACTGGAGATGCACTTCAGTGAGTGCAGAGACTGCACTGGCACCACTGGGGATGCAGTGCAGTGAGTCCAGTGAGTGTACTGGCACCACTGGGAATGCACTGCAGTGAGTCCAGAGATTGCATTGGCACCACTTGGGATGCAGTGCAGTGAGTCCAGAGAGTGCACTTGCACCACTGGGGATGCACTGCAGTGAGTCCAGAGAGTGCACTGACACCACTGGGGATGCAGTGCAGTGAGTCCAGAGAGTGCACTGGCACCACTGGGGATGCAGTACAGTGAGTCCAGAGAGTGCACTGGCACCACTGGGGATGCACAGCAGTGACTCCAGAGAGTGCATTGGCACCACTGGGGATGCAGTGCAGTGAGTCCAGAGAGTGCACTGGCACCATGGAGATGCAGTGCAGTGAGTCCAGAGAGTGCACTGGCACCACTGGGGATGCACAGCAGTGAGTCCACAGAGTGCACTGGCACCACTGGGGATTCAGTGCAGTGAGTCCAGAGAGTGCACTGGCACCACTGGAGATGCACTTCAGTGAGTGCAGAGAGTGCACTGGCACCACTGGGGATGCACAGCAGTGAGTCCAGAGAGTGCATTGGCACCACTGGGGATGCAGTGCAGTGAGTCCAGAGAGTGCACTTGCACCATTGGAGATGCAGTGCAGTGAGTCCAGAGAGTGCACTGGCACCACTGGGGATGCAGTGCAGTGAGTCCAGAGAGTGCACTGGCACCACTGGGGATGCAGTGCAGTGAGTCCAGAGAGTGCACTGGCACCACTGGGGATGCAGTGCAGTGAGTCCAGAGAGTTCACTGGCACCACTGGAGATGCACTTCAGTGAGTGCAGAGACTGCACTGGCACCACTGGGGATGCACAGCAGTGAGTCCAGAGAGTGCATTGGCACCACTGGGGATGCAGTGCAGTGAGTCCAGAGAGTGCACTGGCACCATTGGAGATGCAGTGCAGTGAGTCCAGAGAGTGCACTGGCACCACTTGGGATGCACTGCAGTGAGTCCAGAGAGTGCACTGGCACCACTGGGGATGCAGTGCAGTGAGTCCAGAGAGTGCACTGGCACCACTGGGGATGCAGTGCAGTGAGTCCAGAGAGTGCACTGGCTCCACTGGGGATGCAGTACAGTGAGTCCAGAGAGTGCACTGGCACCACTGGGGATGCACAGCAGTGAGTCCAGAGAGTGCATTGGCACCACTGGGGATGCACTGCAGTGAGTCCAGAGAGTGCACTGGCACCACTGGGGATGCAGTGCAGTGAGTCCAGAGAGTGCACTGGCACCAATGGGGATGCACAGCAGTGAGTCCACAGAGTGCACTGGCACCACTGGGGATGCAGTACAGTGAGTCCAGAGAGTGCACTGGCACCACTGGGGATGCACTGCAGTGAGTCCAGAGAGTGCTCTTGCACCACTGGCGATGCAGTGCAGTGAGTCCAGAGAGTGCACTAGCACCACTGGGGATGCAGTGCAGTCAGTCCAGTGAGTGTACTGGCACCACTGGGGATGCACTGCAGTGAGTCCAGAGAGTGCACTGGCACCACTGAGAATGCACTTCAGTGAGTCCAGAGAGTGCACTGGCACCACTGGGGATGCAGTGCAGTGAGTCCACAGAGTGCATTGGCACCACTGGGGATGCACTTCAGTGAGTCCAGAGAGTGCACGGGCTCCACTGGGGATGCACTGCAGTGAGTCCAGAGAGTGCACTGGCACCACTGGGGATGCAGTGCAGTGAGTCCAGAGAGTGCACTGGCTCCACTGGGGATGCAGTGCAGTGAGTCCAGAGAGTGCTCTGGCACCACTGGGGATGCAGTGCAGTGAGTCCACAGAGTGCACTAGCACCACTGGGGATACAGTGCAGTGAGTCCAGAGAGTGCACGGGCAACACTGGGAATGCAGTGCAGTGAGTCCAGAGATCGCACTGGCACCAGAGGGAATGCACTGCAGTGATTCCAGTAAGTGCACTGGCACCACTGGGGATGCAGTGCAGTGAGTGCAGGGAGTGCACTGGCACCACTGGGGATGCAGTGCAGTGAGTCCAGAGAGTGCACTGGCACCACTGGGGATGCAGTGCAGTGAGTCCAGAGAGTGCACAGGCAGCACTGGGGATGCAGTGCAGTGAGTCCAGAGAGAGCTCTGGCACCACTGGGGATGCAGTGCAGTGAGTCCAGAGAGTGCACTGGCACCACTGGGGATGCAGTGCAGTGAGTCCAGAGAGTGCACTGGCACCACTGGGGATGCACTGCAGTTACTCCAGAGAGTGCACTGGCACCACTGGGGATGCGGTGCGGTGAGTCCAGAGAGTGCACTGGCACCACTGGTGATGCACTGCAGTGAGTCCAGAGAGTGCACTGGCACCACTGGGGATGCACTGCAGTGAGTCCACAGAGTGCACTAGCACCACTGGGGATGCAGTGCAGTGAGTCCAGAGAGTGTACTGGCACCACTGGGGATGCACTGCAGTGAGTCCAGAGAGTGCACTGGCACCACTGAGAATGCACTTCAGTGAGTCCAGAGACCGCACTGGCACCACTGGGGATGCAGTGCAGTGAGTCCAGAGAGTGCACTGGCACCACTGAGAATGCACTTCAGTGAGTCCAAAGAGTGCACTGGCACCACTGGGGATGCACTGCAGTGAGTCCAGAGAGTGCACTAGCACCACTGGGAATGTAGTGCAGTGAATCCAGAGAGTGCACTGGCACCACTGGAGATGCAGTACAGTGAGTCCAGAGAGTGCACTGGCACCACTGGGGATGCGGTGGCAGGAGTCCAGAGAGTGCTTTGGCACCACTGGGGATGCAGTACAGTGAGTCCAGAGAGTGCACTGGCACCACTGGGGATGCAGCGCAGTGACTCTAGAGAGTGCACTGGCACCACTGGGGATGCGGTGCAGTGAGTCCAGAGAGTGCACTGGCACCACTCAGGGTGCAGTGCGGTGAGTCCAGAGAGTGCACTGGCACCACTGGGGATGCAGTACAGTGAGTCCAGAGAGTGCACTGGCACCACTGGGGATGCAGTGCAGTGAGTCCAGAGAGTGCACTGGCACCACTGGGGATGCACTGCAGTGAGTCCAGAGTGCACTAGCACCACTGGGGATGCAGTGCAGTGAGTCCAGAGAGTGCACTGGCACCACCGGGAATGCACTGCAGTGAGTCCAGAGAGTGCACTGGCACCACTGGGGATGCAGTGCAGTGAGTCCAGAGAGTGCACTGGCACCACTGGGGATGCACTGCAGTGAGTCCAGAGTGCACTAGCACCACTGGGGATGCAGTGCAGTGAGTCCAGAGAGTGCACTGGCACCACTGGGGATGCACTGCAGTGAGTCCAGAGAGTTCACTGGCACCACTGGAGATGCACTTCAGTGAGTGCAGAGACTGCACTGGCACCACTGGGGATGCAGTGCAGTGAGTCCAGTGAGTGTACTGGCACCACTGGGAATGCACTGCAGTGAGTCCAGAGATTGCATTGGCACCACTTGGGATGCAGTGCAGTGAGTCCAGAGAGTGCACTTGCACCACTGGGGATGCACTGCAGTGAGTCCAGAGAGTGCACTGACACCACTGGGGATGCAGTGCAGTGAGTCCAGAGAGTGCACTGGCACCACTGGGGATGCAGTACAGTGAGTCCAGAGAGTGCACTGGCACCACTGGGGATGCACAGCAGTGACTCCAGAGAGTGCATTGGCACCACTGGGGATGCAGTGCAGTGAGTCCAGAGAGTGCACTGGCACCATTGGAGATGCAGTGCAGTGAGTCCAGAGAGTGCACTGGCACCACTGGGGATGCACAGCAGTGAGTCCACAGAGTGCACTGGCACCACTGGGGATTCAGTGCAGTGAGTCCAGAGAGTGCACTGGCACCACTGGAGATGCACTTCAGTGAGTGCAGAGAGTGCACTGGCACCACTGGGGATGCACAGCAGTGAGTCCAGAGAGTGCATTGGCACCACTGGGGATGCAGTGCAGTGAGTCCAGAGAGTGCACTTGCACCATTGGAGATGCAGTGCAGTGAGTCCAGAGAGTGCACTGGCACCACTGGGGATGCAGTGCAGTGAGTCCAGAGAGTGCACTGGCACCACTGGGGATGCAGTGCAGTGAGTCCAGAGAGTGCACTGGCACCACTGGGGATGCAGTGCAGTGAGTCCAGAGAGTTCACTGGCACCACTGGAGATGCACTTCAGTGAGTGCAGAGACTGCACTGGCACCACTGGGGATGCACAGCAGTGAGTCCACAGAGTGCATTGGCACCACTGGGGATGCAGTGCAGTGAGTCCAGAGAGTGCACTGGCACCATTGGAGATGCAGTGCAGTGAGTCCAGAGAGTGCACTGGCACCACTTGGGATGCACTGCAGTGAGTCCAGAGAGTGCACTTGCACCACTGGGGATGCAGTGCAGTGAGTCCAGAGAGTGCACTGGCACCACTGGGGATGCAGTGCAGTGAGTCCAGAGAGTGCACTGGCTCCACTGGGGATGCAGTACAGTGAGTCCAGAGAGTGCACTGGCACCACTGGGGATGCACAGCAGTGAGTCCAGAGAGTGCATTGGCACCACTGGGGATGCAGTGCAGTGAGTCCAGAGAGTGCACTGGCACCATTGGAGATGCCGTGCAGTGAGTCCAGAGAGTGCACTTGCACCACTGGGGATGCACAGCAGTGAGTCCACAGAGTGCACTGGCACCACTGGGGATGCAGTGCAGTGAGTCCAGAGAGTGCACTGGCACCACTGGGGATGCAGTACAGGGAGTCCAGAGAGTGCACTGGCACCACTGGGGATGCACTGCAGTGAGTCCAGAGAGTGCACTGGCACCACTGGGGTTGCACTGCAGTGAGTCCAGAGAGTGCACTGGCACCATTGGAGATGCAGTGCAGTGAGTCCAGAGAGTGCACTGGCACCACTGGGGATGCAGTGCAGTGAGTCCAGAGAGTGCACTGGCACCACTGGGGATGCAGTGCAGTGAGTCCAGAGAGTGCACTGGCACCACTGGGGATGCACTGCAGTGAGTTCAGAGAGTTCACTGGCACCACTGGAGATGCACTGCAGTGAGTGCAGAGACTGCACTGGCACCACTGGGGATGCAGTTCAGTGAGTCCAGTGAGTGTACTGGCACCACTGGGGATGCACTGCAGTGAGTCCAGAGAGTGCATTGGCACCACTTGGGATGCACTGCAGTGAGTCCAGATAGTGCGCATGCACCACTGGGGATGCAGTGCAGTGAGTCCAGAGAGTGCACTGGCACCACTGGGGATGCAGTGCAGTGAGTCCAGAGAGTGCACTGGCACCAATGGGGATGCACTTCAGTGAGTCCAGAGAGTTCACTGGCACTACTGGGGATGCAGTGCAGTGAGTCCAGAGAGTGCACTGGCACCATTGGAGATGCAGTGCAGTGAGTCCAGAGAGTGCACTGGCACCACTGGGGATGCAGTGCAGTGAGTCCAGACAGTGCACTGGCACCACTGGGGATGCAGTGCAGTGAGTCCAGAGAGTGCACTGGCACCACTGGGGATGCACTGCAGTGAGTCCAGAGAGTTCACTGGCACCACTGGGGATGCAGTGCAGTGAGTCCAGAGAGTGCACTGGCTCCAATGGGTATGCAGTGCAGTGAGTCCAGAGAGTGCTCTGGCACCACTGGGGATGCAGTGCAGTGAGTCCACAGAGTGCACTAGCACCACTGGGGATGCAGTGCAGTGAGTCCAGAGAGTGCACTGGCAACACTGGGAATGCAGTGCAGTGAGTCCAGAGATCGCACTGGCACCAGAGGGAATGCACTGCAGTGAGTCCAGTGAGTGCACTGGCACCACTGGGGATGCAGTGCAGTGAGCGCAGGGAGTGCACTGGCACCACTGGGGATGCAGTGCAGTGAGTCCAGAGAGTGCAGTGGCACCACTGGGGATGCAGTGCAGTGAGTCCAGAGAGTGCACAGGCAGCACTGGGGATGCAGTGCAGTGAGTCCAGAGAGTGCTCTGGCACCACTGGGGATGCAGTGCAGTGAGTCCAGAGAGTGCACTGGCACCACTGGTGATGCACTGCAGTTACTCCAGAGAGTGCACTGGCACCACTGGGGATGCGGTGCGGTGAGTCCAGAGAGTGCACTGGCACCACTGAGAATGCACTTCAGTGAGTCCAGAGAGCGCACTGGCACCACTGGGGATGCAGTGCAGTGAGTCCAGAGAGTGCACTGGCACCACTGAGAATGCACTTCAGTGAGTCCAAAGAGTGCACTGGCACCACTCGGGATGCACTGCAGTGAGTCCAGAGAGTGCACTAGCACCACTGGGAATGTAGTGCAGTGAATCCAGAGAGTGCACTGGCACCACTGGAGATGCAGTACAGTGAGTCCAGAGAGTGCACTGGCACCACTGGGGATGCAGTGCAGTGAGTCCAGAGAGTGCACTGGCACCACTGGTGATGCAGTATAGTGAGTCCAGTGAGTGCACTGGCACCACTGGGGATGCAGTGCAGTGAGTCCAGAGAGTGCACTGCCACCACTGGGGATGCACTGCAGTGAGTCCAGAGAGTGCACTGGCACCACTGATGATGCAGTACAGTGAGTCCAGTGAGTGCACTGGCACCACTTGGGATGCAGTGCAGTGAGTCCAGAGAGTGCACTGGCACCATTGGAGATGCAGTGCAGTGAGTCCAGAGAGTGCACTGGCACCACTTGGGATGCACTGCAGTGAGTCCAGAGAGTGCACTTGCACCACTGGGGATGCAGTGCAGTGAGTCCAGAGAGTGCACTGACACCACTGGGGATGCAGTGCAGTGAGTCCAGAGAGTGCACTGGCACCACTGGGGATGCAGTACAGTGAGTCCAGAGAGTGCACTGGCACCACTGGGGATGCACAGCAGTGAGTCCAGAGAGTGCATTGGCACCACTGGGGATGCAGTGCAGTGAGTCCAGAGAGTGCACTGGCACCATTGGAGATGCCGTGCAGTGAGTCCAGAGAGTGCACTGGCACCACTGGGGATGCAGTGCAGTGAGTCCAGAGAGTGCACTGGCACCACTGGGGATGCAGTGCAGTGAGTCCAGAGAGTGCACTGGCACCACTGGGGATGCAGTGCAGTGAGTCCAGAGAGTGCACTGGCACCACTGGGGATGCACTGCAGTGAGTCCAGAGAGTGCACTGGCACCACTGGGGATGCACTGCAGTGAGTCCAGAGAGTGCACTGGCACCATTGGAGATGCAGTGCAGTGAGTCCAGAGAGTGCACTGGCACCACTGGGGATGCAGTGCAGTGAGTCCAGAGAGTGCACTGGCACCACTGGGTATGCAGTGCAGTGAGTCCAGAGAGTGCACTGGCACCACTGGGGATGCACTGCAGTGAGTCCAGAGAGTTCACTGGCACCACTGGAGATGCACTGCAGTGAGTGCAGAGACTGCACTGGCACCACTGGGGATGCAGTTCAGTGAGTCCAGTGAGTGCACTGGCACCACTGGGGATGCACTGCAGTGAGTCCAGAGAGTGCACTGGCACCACTGGTGATGCACTGCAGTTACTCCAGAGAGTGCACTGGCACCACTGGGGATGCGGTGCGGTGAGTCCAGAGAGTGCACTGGCACCACTGAGAATGCACTTCAGTGAGTCCAGAGAGCGCACTGGCACCACTGGGGATGCACAGCAGTGAGTCCAGAGAGTGCACTGGCACCACTGAGAATGCACTTCAGTGAGTCCAAAGAGTGCACTGGCACCACTCGGGATGCACTGCAGTGAGTCCAGAGAGTGCACTAGCACCACTGGGAATGTAGTGCAGTGAATCCAGAGAGTGCACTGGCACCACTGGAGATGCAGTACAGTGAGTCCAGAGAGTGCACTGGCACCACTGGGGATGCAGTGCAGTGAGTCCAGAGAGTGCACTGGCACCACTGGTGATGCAGTATAGTGAGTCCAGTGAGTGCACTGGCACCACTGGGGATGCAGTGCAGTGAGTCCAGAGAGTGCACTGCCACCACTGGGGATGCACTGCAGTGAGTCCAGAGAGTGCACTGGCACCACTGATGATGCAGTACAGTGAGTCCAGTGAGTGCACTGGCACCACTGGGGATGTAGTGCATTGACTCGAGAGAGTGCACTGGCACCACTGGGGATGCAGTGCAGTGACTCCAGAGAGTGCACTGGCACCACTTGGGATGCAGTGCAGTGAGTCCAGAGAGTGCACTGGCACCACTGGGGATGCAGTGCAGTGAGTCCAGAGATTGCATTGGCACCACTGGGGATGCACTGCAGTGAGTCCAGAGAGTGCACTGGCACCACTGGTGATGCACTGCAGTGAGTCCAGAGAGTGCACTGGCACCACTGGGGATGCAGTGCAGTGAGTCCAGAGAGTGCACTGGCAGCACTGGGGATGCAGCGCAGTGAGTCCAGAGAGTGCACTGGCACCACTGGGGATGCACTGCAGTGAGTCCAGAGAGCGCACTGGCACCACTGGGGATGCACTGCAGTGAGTCCACAGAGTGCACTGGCACCGCTGAGAATGCACTTCAGTGAGTCCAGAGAGTGCACTGGCACCACTGGGGATGCACTGCAGTGAGTCCACAGAGTGCACTAGCACCACTGGGGATGCAGTGCAGTGACTCCAGAGAGTGCACTGGCACCACTGGGGATGCACTTCAGTGAGTGAAGAGACTGCACTGGCACCACTGGGGATGCAGTGCAGTGAGTCCAGAGAGTGCATTGGCACCACTGGGGATGCAGTGCAGTGAGTCCAGAGAGTGCACTGGCACCACTGGGGATGCACTGCAGTGAGTCCAGAGAGTGCACTGGTACCACTGGGGATGCACTGCAGTGAGTCCAGAGAGTGCACTGGCACCACTGGGGATGCACTACAGTGAGTCCAGAGAGTGCACTGGCACCACTGGGGATGCAGTGCAGTGAGTCCAGAGAGTGCACTGGCACCACTGGGGATGCAGTGCAGTGAGTCCAGAGAGTGCACTGGCAGCACTGGGGATGCAGTGCAGTGAGTCCAGAGAGTGCACTGGCACCACTGGGGATGCACTGCAGTGAGTCCAGAGAGCGCACTGGCACCACTGGGGATGCAGTGCAGTGAGTCCACAGAGTGCACTGGCACCACTGAGAATGCACTTCAGTGAGTCCAGAGAGTGCACTGGTACCACTGGGGATACACTGCAGTGAGTCCAGAGAGTGCACTAGCACCACTGGGGATGCAGTGCAGTGAATCCAGTGAGTGCACTGGCACCACTGGGGATGCACTGCAGTGAGTCCAGAGAGTGCACTGGCACCACTGGGGATGCACTGCAGTGAGCCCAGAGAGTGCACTGGCACCACTGGGGATGCGGTGCCGGGAGTCCAGAGAGTGCACTGGCACCACTGGGGATGCAGTGCAGTGAGTCCAGAGAGTGCACTGGCACCACTGGGGATGCAGTGCAGTGAGTCCAGAGAGTGCACTGGCACCACTGGGGATGCACTGCAGTGAGTCCAGAGAGTGCTCTGGCACCACTGGGGATGCAGTGCAGTGAGTCCAGAGAGTGCACTGGCACCACTGGGGATGCAGTGCAGTGAGTCCAGAGAGTGCACTGGCACCACTGGGGATGCACTGCAGTGAGTCCAGAGAGTTCACTGGCACCACTGGAGATGCACTTCAGTGAGTGCAGAGACTGCACTGGCACCACTGGGGATGCAGTGCAGTGAGTCCAGTGAGTGTACTGGCACCACTGGGGATGCACTGCAGTGAGTCCAGAGAGTGCACTGGCACCACTGGGGATGCACTGCAGTGAGTCCAGAGAGTGCTCTGGCACCACTGGGGATGCAGTGCAGTGAGTCCAGAGAGTGCACTGGCACCACTGGGGATGCAGTGCAGTGAGTCCAGAGAGTGCACTGGCACCACTGGGGATGCACTGCAGTGAGTCCAGAGAGTTCACTGGCACCACTGGAGATGCACTTCAGTGAGTGCAGAGACTGCACTGGCACCACGGGGGATGCAGTGCAGTGAGTCCAGTGAGTGTACTGGCACCACTGGGGATGCACTGCAGTGAGTCCAGAGAGTGCACTTGCACCACTGGGGATGCAGTGCAGTGAGTCCAGAAAGTGCACTGGCACCACTGGGGATGCAGTGCAGTGAGTCCAGAGAGTGCACTGGCACCAATGGGGATGCACAGCAGTGAGTCCACAGAGTGCACTGGCACCACTGGGGATGCAGTACAGTGAGTCCAGAGAGTGCACTGGCACCACTGGGGATGCACTGCAGTGAGTCCAGAGAGTGCTCTTGCACCACTGGCGATGCAGTGCAGTGAGTCCAGAGAGTGCACTAGCACCACTGGGGATGCAGTGCAGTCAGTCCAGTGAGTGTACTGGCACCACTGGGGATGCACTGCAGTGAGTCCAGAGAGTGCACTGGCACCACTGAGAATGCACTTCAGTGAGTCCAGAGAGTGCACTGGCACCACTGGGGATGCACTGCAGTGAGTCCACAGAGTGCACTGGCACCACTGGGCATGCAGTGCAGTGAGTCCAGAGAGTGCACTGGCACCACTGGGGATGCAGTGCAGTGAGTCCAGAGAGTGCACGGGCTCCACTGGGGATGCACTGCAGTGAGTCCACAGAGTGCACTGGCACCACTGGGGATGCAGTGCAGTGAGTCCAAAGAGTGCACTGGCTCCACTGGGGATGCAGTGCAGTGAGTCCAGAGAGTGCACTGGCACCACTGGGGATGCACAGCAGTGAGTCCACAGAGTGCACTGGCACCACTGGGGATGCAGTGCAGTGAGTCCAGAGAGTGCACTGGCAACACTGGGAATGCAGTGCAGTGAGTCCAGAGATCGCACTGGCACCAGAGGGAATGCACTGCAGTGAGTCCAGTGAGTGCACTGGCACCACTGGGGATGCAGTGCAGTGAGTGCAGGGAGTGCACTGGCACCACTGGGGATGCAGTGCAGTGAATCCAGAGAGTGCAGTGGCACCACTGGGGATGCAGTGCAGTGAGTCCAGAGAGTGCACAGGCAGCACTGGGGATGCAGTGCAGTGAGTCCAGAGAGTGCTCTGGCACCACTGGGGATGCAGTGCAGTGAGTCCAGAGAGTGCACTGGCACCACTGGGGATGCAGTGCAGTGAGTCCAGAGAGTGCACTGGCACCACTGGTGATGCACTGCAGTTACTCCAGAGAGTGCACTGGCACCACTGGGGATGCACTGCAGTGAGTCCAGAGAGAGCACTGGCACCACTGGTGATGCACTGCAGTGAGTCCAGAGAGTGCACTGGCACCACTGAGAATGCCCTTCAGTGAGTCCAAAGAGTGCACTGGCACCACTGGGTATGCACTGCAGTGAGTCCACAGAGTGCACTAGCACCACTGGGGATGCAGTGCAGTGAGTCCAGAGAGTGTACTGGCACCACTGGGGATGCACTGCAGTGAGTCCAGAGAGTGCACTGGCACCACTGAGAATGCACTTCAGTGAGTCCAGAGAGCGCACTGGCACCACGGGGGATGCAGTGCAGTGAGTCCAGAGAGTGCACTGGCACCACTGAGAATGCACTTCAGTGAGTCCAAAGAGTGCACTGGCACCACTGGGGATGCACTGCAGTGAGTCCAGAGAGTGCACTAGCACCACTGGGAATGTAGTGCAGTGAATCCAGAGAGTGCACTGGCACCACTGGAGATGCAGTACAGTGAGTCCAGAGAGTGCACTGGCACCACTGGGGATGCAGTGCAGTGAGTCCAGAGAGTGCACTGGCACCACTGGTGATGCAGTATAGTGATTCCAGTGAGTGCACTGGCACCACTGGGGATGCAGTGCAGTGAGTCCAGAGAGTGCACTGGCACCACTGGGGATGCACTGCAGTGAGTCCAGAGAGTGCACTGGCACCACTGATGATGCAGTACAGTGAGTCCAGTGAGTGCACTGGCACCACTGGGGATGTAGTGCATTGACTCGAGAGAGTGCACTGGCACCACTGGGGATGCAGTGCAGTGACTCCAGAGAGTGCACTGGCGCCACTTGGGATGCAGTGCAGTGAGTCCAGAGAGTGCACTGGCACCACTGGGGATGCAGTGCAGTGAGTCCAGAGATTGCTTTGGCACCACTGGGGATGCACTGCAGTGAGTCCAGAGAGTGCACTGGCACCACTGGGGATGCACTGCAGTGAGTCCAGAGAGTGCACTGGCACCACTGGGGATGCAGTGCAGTGAGTCCAGAGAGTTCACTGGCAGCACTGGGGATGCAGTGCAGTGAGTCCAGAGAGTGCACTGGCACCACTGGGGATGCACTGCAGTGAGTCCAGAGAGCGCACTGGCACCACTAGGGATGCACTGCAGTGAGTCCACAGAGTGCACTGGCACCACTGAGAATGCACTTCAGTGAGTCCAGAGAGTGCACTGGTACCACTGGGGATGCACTGCAGTGAGTCCAGAGAGTGCAGTAGCACCACTGGGGATGCAGTGCAGTGAATCCAGTGAGTGCACTGGCACCACTGGGGATGCAGTGCAGTGAGTCTACAGAGTGCACTGGCACCACTGGGGATGCACTGCAGTGAGTCCAGAGAGTGCACTGGCACCACTGGGGATGCGGTGCCGGGAGTCCACAGAGTGCACTGGCACCACTGGGGATGCAGTGCAGTGAGTCCAGAGAGTGCATTGGCACCACTGGGGATGCAGTGCAGTGAGTCCAGAGAGTGCACTGGCACCACTGGGGATGCACTGCAGTGAGTCCACAGAGTGCACTGGTACCACTGGGGATGCAGTGCAGTGAGTCCAGAGAGTGCACTGGCACCACTGGGGATGCACTGCAGTGAGTCCAGAGAGTGCACTGGCAACACTGGGGATGCAGTGCAGTGAGTCTAGAGAGTGCACTGGCACCACTGGGGATGCAGTGCAGTGAGTCCAGAGAGTGCACTGGCACCACTGTTGATGCAGTGCAGTGAGTCCAGAGAGTGCACTGGCACCACCGGGAATGCACTGCAGTGAGTCCAGAGAGCGCACTGGCACCACTGGGGATGCACTGCAGTGAGTCCACAGAGTGCACTGGCACCACTGGGGATGCACTTAAGTGAGTCCAGAGAGTGCACTGGTACCACTGGGGATGCACTGCAGTGAGTCCAGAGAGTGCACTAGCACCACTAGGGATGCAGTGCAGTGAATCCAGTGAGTGCACTGGCACCACTGGGGATGCACTGCAGTGAGTCCAGAGAGTGCACTGGCACCACTGGGGATGCACTGCAGTGAGCCCAGAGAGTGCACTGGCACCACTGGGGATGCGGTGCCGGGAGTCCAGAGAGTGCACTGGCACCACTGGGGATGCAGTGCAGTGAGTCCAGAGAGTGCACTGGCACCACTGGGGATGCAGTGCAGTGAGTCCAGAGAGTGCACTGGCACCACTGGGGATGCACTGCAGTGAGTCCAGAGAGTGCTCTGGCACCACTGGGGATGCAGTGCAGTGAGTCCAGAGAGTTCACTGGCACCACTGGGGATGCAGTGCAGTGAGTCCAGAGAGTGCACTGGCACCACTGGTGATGCACTGCAGTTACTCCAGAGAGTGCACTGGCACCACTGGGGATGCGGTGCGGTGAGTCCAGAGAGTGCACTGGCACCACTGGGGATGCAGTGCAGTCAGTCCAGTGAGTGTACTGGCACCACTGGGGAAACACTGCAGTGAGTCCAGAGAGTGCACTGGCACCACTGAGAATGCCCTTCAGTGAGTCCAGAGAGTGCACTGGCACCACTGGGGATGCACTGCAGTGAGTCCACAGAGTGCACTAGCACCACTGGGGATGCAGTGCAGTGACTCCAGAGAGTGCACTGGCACCACTGGGGATGCACTTCAGTGAGTCCAGAGAGTGCACGCGCTCCACTGGGGATGCAGTACAGTGAGTCCAGAGAGTGCACTGGCACCACTGAGAATGCACTGCAGTGAGTCCAGAGAGTGCACTGGCACCACTGGGGATGCAGTGCAGTGAGTCCAGAGAGTGCACTGGCACCAACGGGGATGCACTGCAGTGAGTCCAGAGAGTGCACTGGCACCACTGGGGATGCAGTGCAGTGAGTCCAGAGAGTGCACGGGCTCCACTGGGGATGCAGTGCAGTGAGTCCAGAGAGTGCACTGGCACCACTGGGGATGCAGTGCAGTGAGTCCAGAGAGTGCACTGACACCACTGGGGATGCAGTGCAGTGAGTCCAGAGAGTGCACTGGCACCACTGGGGATGCAGTGCAGTGAGTCCAGAGAGTGCACTGGCACCACGGGGGATGCAGTGTAGTGAGTTCAGAGAGTGCACTGGCACCACTGGGGATGCAGTGCAGTGAGTCCAGAGAGTGCACTGGCACCACTGGGGATGCAGTGCAGTGAGTCCAGAGTGTGCACTGGCAGCACTGGGGATGCACTGCAGTGAGTCCAGAGATTGCACTGGCACCACAGGGGATACACTGCAGTGAGTCCAGAGAATGCACTGGCACCACTGGGGATGCAGTGCAGTGAGTCCAGAGAGTGCACTGGCACCACTGGGGATGCAGTGCAGTGAGTCCAGAGAGTGCACTGGCACCAGAGGGAATGCACTGCAGTGAGTCCAGAGAGTGCACTGGCACCACTGGGGATGCACTGCAGTGAGTCCAAAGAGTGCACTGGCACCACTGGGGATGCAGTGCAGTGAGTCCAGAGAGTGCACTGGCACCACTGGGGCTGCAGTGCAGTGAGTCCAGAGAGTGCACTGGCACCACTGGGGATGCAGTGCAGTGAGTCCAGAGAGTGCACTGTCACCAGTGGGGATGCAGTACAGTGAGTCCACAGAGTGCACTGGTACCAGTGGGGATGCAGTACAGTGAGTCCAGAGAGTGCAGTGGCACCACTGGGGATGCAGTGCAGTGAGTCCAGAGAGTGCACTGGCACCATTGGTGATGCAGTGCAGTGAGTCCAGAGAGTGCACTGGCACCACTGGGGTGCAGTGCAGTGAGTCCAGAGAGTGCACTGGCACCACTGGGGATGCAGTACAGTGAGTCCAGAGAGTGCACTGGCACCATTGGAGATGCAGTGCAGTGAGTCCAGAGAGTGCACTGGCACCACTGGGGATGCAGTACAGTGAGTCCAGAGAGTGCACTGGCACCACGGGGGATGCACAGCAATGAGTCCAGAGAGTGCATTGGCACCACTGGGGATGCAGTGCAGTGAGTCCAGAGAGTGCACTGGCAGCACTGGGGATGCAGTGCAGTGAGTCCAGAGAGTGCACTGGCACCACTGGGGATGCACTGCAGTGAGTCCAGAGAGCGCACTGGCACCACTGGGGATGCAGTGCAGTGAGTCCACAGAGTGCACTGGCACCACTGAGAATGCACTTCAGTGACTCCAGAGAGTGCACTGGTACCACTGGGGATGCACTGCAGTGAGTCCAGAGAGTGCACTAGCACCACTGGGGATGCAGTGCAGTGAATCCAGTGAGTGCACTGGCACCACTGGGGATGCACTGCAGTGAGTCCAGAGAGTGCACTGGCACCACTGGGGATGCACTGCAGTGAGCCCAGAGAGTGCACTGGCACCACTGGGGATGCGGTGCCGGGAGTCCAGAGAGTGCACTGGCACCACTGGGGATGCAGTGCAGTGAGTCCAGAGAGTGCACTGGCACCACTGGGGATGCAGTGCAGTGAGTCCAGAGAGTGCACTGGCACCACTGGGGATGCACTGCAGTGAGTCCAGAGAGTGCTCTGGCACCACTGGGGATGCAGTGCAGTGAGTCCAGAGAGTGCACTGGCACCACTGGGGATGCAGTGCAGTGAGTCCAGAGAGTGCACTGGCACCACTGGGGATGCACTGCAGTGAGTCCAGAGAGTTCACTGGCACCACTGGAGATGCACTTCAGTCAGTGCAGAGACTGCACTGGCACCACTGGGGATGCAGTGCAGTGAGTCCAGTGAGTGTACTGGCACCACTGGGGATGCACTGCAGTGAGTCCAGAGAGTGCACTGGCACCACTGGGGATGCAGTGCAGTGAGTCCAGAGAGTGCTCTGGCACCACTGGGGATGCAGTGCAGTGAGTCCAGAGAGTGCACTGGCACCACTGGGGATGCAGTGCAGTGAGTCCAGAGAGTGCACTGGCACCACTGGGGATGCACTGCAGTGAGTCCAGAGAGTTCACTGGCACCACTGGAGATGCACTTCAGTGAGTGAAGAGACTGCACTGGCACCACTGGGGATGCAGTGCAGTGAGTCCAGTGAGTGTACTGGCACCACTGGGGATGCACTGCAGTGAGTCCAGAGAGTGCATTGCCACCACTTGGGATGCACTGCAGTGAATCCAGATAGTGCGCTTGCACCACTGGGGATGCAGTGCAGTGAGTCCAGAGAGTGCACTGGCACCACTGGGGATGCAGTGCAGTGAGTCCAGAGAGTGCACTGGCACCAATGGGGATGCACTGCAGTGAGTCCAGAGAGTGCACTGGCACCACTGGGGATGCAGTGCAGTGAGTCCAGAGAGTGCACTGGCACCACTGGGGATGCAGTGCAGTGAGTCCAGAGAGTGCACTGGCACCACTGGGGATGCACTGCCGTGAGTCCAGAGACTGCACTGGCACCACGGGGGATGCAGTGCAGTGAGTCCAGTGAGTGTACTGGCACCACTGGGGATGCACTGCAGTGAGTCCAGAGAGTGCACTTGCACCACTGGGGATGCAGTGCAGTGAGTCCAGAGAGTGCACTGGCACCACTGGGGATGCAGTGCAGTGAGTCCAGAGAGTGCACTGGCACCAATGGGGATGCACAGCAGTGAGTCCACAGAGTGCACTGGCACCACTGGGGATGCAGTACAGTGAGTCCAGAGAGTGCACTGGCACCACTGGGGATGCACTGCAGTGAGTCCAGAGAGTGCTCTTGCACCACTGGCGATGCAGTGCAGTGAGTCCAGAGAGTGCACTAGCACCACTGGGGATGCAGTGCAGTCAGTCCAGTGAGTGTACTGGCACCACTGGGGATGCACTGCAGTGAGTCCAGAGAGTGCACTGGCACCACTGGGGATGCACTGCAGTGAGTCCACAGAGTGCACTGGCACCACTGGGGATGCACTGCAGTGAGTCCACAGAGTGCACTGGCACCACTGGGGATGCACTTCAGTGAGTCCAGAGAGTGCACTGGCACCACTGGGGATGCACTTCAGTGAGTCCAGAGAGTGCACGGGCTCCACTGGGGATGCACTGCAGTGAGTCCACAGAGTGCACTGGCACCACTGGGCATGCAGTGCAGTGAGTCCAGAGATCGCACTGGCACCAGAGGGAATGCACTGCAGTGAGTCCAGTGAGTGCACTGGCACCACTGGGGATGCAGTGCAGTGAGTGCAGGGAGTGCACTGGCACCACTGGGGATGCAGTGCAGTGAGTCCAGAGAGTGCAGTGGCACCACTGGGGATGCAGTGCAGTGAGTCCAGAGAGTGCACAGGCAGCACTGGGGATGCAGTGCAGTGAGTCCAGAGAGTGCTCTGGCACCACTGGGGATGCAGTGCAGTGAGTCCAGAGAGTGCACTGGCACCACTGGGGATGCAGTGCAGTGAGTCCAGAGAGTGCACTGGCACCACTGGTGATGCACTGCAGTTACTCCAGAGAGTGCACTGGCACCACTGGGGATGCACTGCAGTGAGTCCAGAGAGAGCACTGGCACCACTGGTGATGCACTGCAGTGAGTCCAGAGAGTGCACTGGCACCAATGAGAATGCCCTTCAGTGAGTCCAAAGAGTGCACTGGCACCACTGGGTATGCACTGCAGTGAGTCCACAGAGTGCACTAGCACCACTGGGGATGCAGTGCAGTGAGTCCAGAGAGTGTACTGGCACCACTGGGGATGCACTGCAGTGAGTCCAGAGAGTGCACTGGCACCACTGAGAATGCACTTCAGTGAGTCCAGAGAGCGCACTGGCACCACTGGGGATGCAGTGCAGTGAGTCCAGAGAGTGCACTGGCACCACTGAGAATGCACTTCAGTGAGTCCAAAGAGTGCACTGGCACCACTGGGGATGCACTGCAGTGAGTCCAGAGAGTGCACTAGCACCACTGGGAATGTAGTGCAGTGAATCCAGAGAGTGCACTGGCACCACTGGAGATGCAGTACAGTGAGTCCAGAGAGTGCACTGGCACCACTGGGGATGCAGTGCAGTGAGTCCAGAGAGTGCACTGGCACCACTGGTGATGCAGTATAGTGATTCCAGTGAGTGCACTGGCACCACTGGGGATGCAGTGCAGTGAGTCCAGAGAGTGCACTGGCACCACTGGGGATGCACTGCAGTGAGTCCAGAGAGTGCACTGGCACCACTGATGATGCAGTACAGTGAGTCCAGTGAGTGCACTGGCACCACTGGGGATGTAGTGCATTGACTCGAGAGAGTGCACTGGCACCACTGGGGATGCAGTGCAGTGAGTCCAGAGAGTGCACTGGCCCCACTGGGGATGCAGTGCAGTGAGTCCAGAGAGTGCACTGGCACCACTGGGGATGCAGTGCAGTGAGTCCAGAGATTGCTTTGGCACCACTGGGGATGCACTGCAGTGAGTCCAGAGAGTGCACTGGCACCACTGGGGATGCAGTGCAGTGAGTCCAGAGAGTGCACTGGCACCACTGGGGATGCAGTGCAGTGAGTCCAGAGAGTTCACTGGCAGCACTGGGGATGCAGTGCAGTGAGTCCAGAGAGTGCACTGGCACCACTGGGGATGCACTGCAGTGAGTCCAGAGAGCGCACTGGCACCACTAGGGATGCACTGCAGTGAGTCCACAGAGTGCACTGGCACCACTGAGAATGCACTTCAGTGAGTCCAGAGAGTGCACTGGTACCACTGGGGATGCACTGCAGTGAGTCCAGAGAGTGCAGTAGCACCACTGGGGATGCAGTGCAGTGAATCCAGTGAGTGCACTGGCACCACTGGGGATGCAGTGCAGTGAGTCTACAGAGTGCACTGGCACCACTGGGGATGCACTGCAGTGAGCCCAGAGAGTGCACTGGCACCACTGGGGATGCGGTGCCGGGAGTCCAGAGAGTGCACTGGCACCACTGGGGATGCAGTGCAGTGAGTCCAGAGAGTGCACTGGCACCACTGGGGATGCAGTGCAGTGAGTCCAGAGAGTGCACTGGCACCACTGGGGATGCACTGCAGTGAGTCCAGAGAGTGCTCTGGCACCGCTGGGGTTGCACTGCAGTGAGTCCAGAGAGTGCACTGGCACCACTGGGGATGCAGTGCAGTGAGTCCAGAGAGTGCACTGGCACCACTGGTGATGCACTGCAGTTACTCCAGAGAGTGCACTGGCACCACTGGGGATGCGGTGCGGTGAGTCCAGAGAGTGCACTGGCACCACTGGGGATGCAGTGCAGTCAGTCCAGAGAGTGTACTGGCACCACTGGGGATGCACTGCAGTGAGTCCAGAGAGTGCACTGGCACCACTGAGAATGCCCTTCAGTGAGTCCAGAGAGTGCACTGGCACCACTGGGGATGCACTGCAGTGAGTCCACAGAGTGCACTAGCACCACTGGGGATGCAGTGCAGTGACTCCAGAGAGTGCACTGGCACCACTGGGGATGCACTTCAGTGAGTCCAGAGAGTGCACTGGCACCACTGGGGATGCAGTGCAGTGAGTCCAGAGAGTGCATTGGCAGAACTGGGGATGCAGTGCAGTGAGTCCAGAGAGTGCACTGGCACCACTGGGGATGCACTGCAGTGAGTCCACAGAGTGCACTGGTACCACTGGGGATGCAGTGCAGTGAGTCCAGAGAGTGCACTGGCACCACTGGGGATGCACTGCAGTGAGTCCAGAGAGTGCACTGGCACCACTGGGGATGCAGTGCAGTGAGTCTAGAGAGTGTACTGGCACCACTGGGGATGCAGTGCAGTGAGTCCAGAGAGTGCAATGGCAGCACTGGGGATGCAGTGCAGTGAGTCCAGAGAGTGCACTGGCACCACCGGGAATGCACTGCAGTGAGTCCAGAGAGCGCACTGGCACCACTGGGGATGCACTGCAGTGAGTCCACAGAGTGCACTGGCACCACTGAGAATGCACTTAAGTGAGTCCAGAGAGTGCACTGGTACCACTGGGGATGCACTGCAGTGAGTCCAGAGAGTGCACTGGCACCACTGGGGATGCACTGCAGTGAGCCCAGAGAGTGCACTGGCACCACTGGGGATGCGGTGCCGGGAGTCCAGAGAGTGCACTGGCACCACTGGGGATGCAGTGCAGTGAGTCCAGAGAGTGCACTGGCACCACTGGGGATGCAGTGCAGTGAGTCCAGAGAGTGCACTGGCACCACTGGGGATGCACTGCAGTGAGTCCAGAGAGTGCTCTGGCACCACTGGGGATGCAGTGCAGTGAGTCCAGAGAGTGCACTGGCACCACTGGGGATGCAGTGCAGTGAGTCCAGAGAGTGCACTGGCACCACTGGTGATGCACTGCAGTTACTCCAGAGAGTGCACTGGCACCACTGGGGATGCGGTGCGGTGAGTCCAGAGAGTGCACTGGCACCACTGGGGATGCAGTGCAGTCAGTCCAGTGAGTGTACTGGCACCACTGGGGAAACACTGCAGTGAGTCCAGAGAGTGCACTGGCACCACTGAGAATGCCCTTCAGTGAGTCCAGAGAGTGCACTGGCACCACTGGGGATGCACTGCAGTGAGTCCACAGAGTGCACTAGCACCACTGGGGATGCAGTGCAGTGAGTCCAGAGAGTGCACTGGCACCACTGGGGATGCACTTCAGTGAGTCCAGAGAGTGCACGCGCTCCACTGGGGATGCAGTACAGTGAGTCCAGAGAGTGCACTGGCACCACTGAGAATGCACTGCAGTGAGTCCAGAGAGTGCACTGGCACCACTGGGGATGCAGTGCAGTGAGTCCAGAGAGTGCACTGG
Organism: Anser brachyrhynchus; assembly: GCF_964034855.1. Lineage (NCBI taxonomy): Eukaryota > Metazoa > Chordata > Aves > Anseriformes > Anatidae > Anser > Anser brachyrhynchus. Next base: position 191,686 of record NW_027663488.1, on the reverse strand, counting down.
CACCAACGGGGATGCACTGCAGTGAGTCCAGAGAGTGCACTGGCACCACTGGGGATGCAGTGCAGTGAGTCCAGAGAGTGCACGGGCTCCACTGGGGATGCAGTGCAGTGAGTCCAGAGAGTGCACTGGCACCACTGGGGATGCAGTGCAGTGAGTCCAGAGAGTGCACTGACACCACTGGGGATGCAGTGCAGTGAGTCCAGAGAGTGCACTGGCACCACTGGGGATGCAGTGCAGTGAGTCCAGAGAGTGCACTGGCACCACTGGGGATGCAGTGTAGTGAGTTCAGAGAGTGCACTGGCACCACTGGGGATGCAGTGCAGTGAGTCCAGAGAGTGCACTGGCACCACTGGGGATGCAGTGCAGTGAGTCCAGAGTGTGCACTGGCAGCACTGGGGATGCACTGCAGTGAGTCCAGAGATTGCACTGGCACCACTGGGGATACACTGCAGTGAGTCCAGAGAATGCACTGGCACCACTGGGGATGCAGTGCAGTGAGTCCAGAGAGTGCACTGGCACCACTGGGGATGCAGTGCAGTGAGTCCAGAGAGTGCACTGGCACCAGAGGGAATGCACTGCAGTGAGTCCAGTGAGTGCACTGGCACCACTGGGGATGCACTGCAGTGAGTCCAGAGATTGCACTGGCACCACTGGGGATACACTGCAGTGAGTCCAGAGAATGCACTGGCACCACTGGGGATGCAGTGCAGTGAGTCCAGAGAGTGCACTGGCACCACTGGGGCTGCAGTGCAGTGAGTCCAGAGAGTGCACTGGCACCACTGGGGATGCAGTGCAGTGAGTCCAGAGAGTGCACTGTCACCAGTGGGGATGCAGTACAGTGAGTCCACAGAGTGCACTGGTACCAGTGGGGATGCAGTACAGTGAGTCCAGAGAGTGCACTGGCACCACTGGGGATGCAGTGCAGTGAGTCCAGAGAGTGCACTGGCACCATTGGTGATGCACTGCAGTGAGTCCAGAGAGTGCACTGGCACCACTGGGGTGCAGTGCAGTGAGTCCAGAGAGTGCACTGGCACCACTGGGGATGCAGTACAGTGAGTCCAGAGAGTGCACTGGCACCATTGGAGATGCAGTGCAGTGAGTCCAGAGAGTGCACTGGCACCACTGGGGATGCAGTACAGTGAGTCCAGAGAGTGCACTGGCACCACGGGGGATGCACAGCAATGAGTCCAGAGAGTGCATTGGCACCACTGGGGATGCAGTGCAGTGAGTCCAGAGAGTGCACTGGCACCATTGGAGATGCAGTGCAGTGAGTCCAGAGAGTGCACTGGCACCACTGGGGATGCACTGCAGTGAGTCCAGAGAGTGCATTGGCACCACTGGGGATGCAGTGCAGTGAGTCCAGAGAGTGCACTGGCACCACTGGGGATGCAGTGCAGTGAGTCCAGAGAGTTCACTGGCACCACTGGAGATGCACTTCAGTGAGTGCAGAGACTGCACTGGCACCACTGGGGATGCAGTGCAGTGAGTCCAGTGAGTGTACTGGCACCACTGGGGATGCACTGCAGTGAGTCCAGAGATTGCATTGGCACCACTTGGGATGCACTGCAGTGAGTCCAGAGAGTGCACTTGCACCACTGGGGATGCAGTGCAGTGAGTCCAGAGAGTGCACTGACACCACTGGTGATGCAGTGCAGTGAGTCCAGAGAGTTCACTGGCACCACTGGGGATGCAGTACAGTGAGTCCAGAGAGTGCACTGGCACCACTGGGGATGCACAGCAGTGAGTCCAGAGAGTGCATTGGCACCACTGGGGATGCAGTGCAGTGAGTCCAGAGAGTGCACTGGCACCACTGGGGATGCACAGCAGTGAGTCCACAGAGTGCACTGGCACCACTGGGGATGCAGTGCAGTGAGTCCAGAGAGTGCACTGGCACCAGAGGGAATGCACTGCAGTGAGTCCAGTGAGTGCACTGGCACCACTGGGGATGCACTGCAGTGAGTCCAAAGAGTGCACTGGCACCACTGGGGATGCAGTGCAGTGAGTCCAGAGAGTGCACTGGCACCACTGGGGCTGCAGTGCAGTGAGTCCAGAGAGTGCACTGGCACCACTGGGGATGCAGTGCAGTGAGTCCAGAGAGTGCACTGTCACCAGTGGGGATGCAGTACAGTGAGTCCACAGAGTGCACTGGTACCAGTGGGGATGCAGTACAGTGAGTCCAGAGAGTGCACTGGCACCACTGGGGATGCAGTGCAGTGAGTCCAGAGAGTGCACTGGCACCATTGGTGATGCACTGCAGTGAGTCCAGAGAGTGCACTGGCACCACTGGGGTGCAGTGCAGTGAGTCCAGAGAGTGCACTGGCACCACTGGGGATGCAGTACAGTGAGTCCAGAGAGTGCACTGGCACCATTGGAGATGCAGTGCAGTGAGTCCAGAGAGTGCACTGGCACCACTGGGGATGCAGTACAGTGAGTCCAGAGAGTGCACTGGCACCACGGGGGATGCACAGCAATGAGTCCAGAGAGTGCATTGGCACCACTGGGGATGCAGTGCAGTGAGTCCAGAGAGTGCACTGGCACCATTGGAGATGCAGTGCAGTGAGTCCAGAGAGTGCACTGGCACCACTGGGGATGCACTGCAGTGAGTCCAGAGAGTGCATTGGCACCACTGGGGATGCAGTGCAGTGAGTCCAGAGAGTGCACTGGCACCACTGGGGATGCAGTGCAGTGAGTCCAGAGAGTTCACTGGCACCACTGGAGATGCACTTCAGTGAGTGCAGAGACTGCACTGGCACCACTGGGGATGCAGTGCAGTGAGTCCAGTGAGTGTACTGGCACCACTGGGGATGCACTGCAGTGAGTCCAGAGATTGCATTGGCACCACTTGGGATGCACTGCAGTGAGTCCAGAGAGTGCACTTGCACCACTGGGGATGCAGTGCAGTGAGTCCAGAGAGTGCACTGACACCACTGGTGATGCAGTGCAGTGAGTCCAGAGAGTTCACTGGCACCACTGGGGATGCAGTACAGTGAGTCCAGAGAGTGCACTGGCACCACTGGGGATGCACAGCAGTGAGTCCAGAGAGTGCATTGGCACCACTGGGGATGCAGTGCAGTGAGTCCAGAGAGTGCACTGGCACCACTGGGGATGCACAGCAGAGAGTCCACAGAGTGCACTGGCACCACTGGGGATGCAGTGCAGTGAGTCCAGAGAGTGCACTGGCACCACTGGGGATGCACAGCAGTGAGTCCAGAGAGTGCATTGGCACCACTGGGGATGCAGTGCAGTGAGTCCAGAGAGTGCACTGGCACCATAGGAGATGCAGTGCAGTGAGTCCAGAGAGTGCACTGGCACCACTGGGGATGCAGTGCAGTGAGTCCAGAGAGTGCACTGGCACCACTGGGGATGCAGTGCAGTGAGTCCAGAGAGTGCACTGGCACCACTGGGGATGCACTGCAGTGAGTCCAGAGAGTTCACTGGCACCACTGGAGATGCACTTCAGTGAGTGAAGAGACTGCACTGGCACCACTGGGGATGCAGTGCAGTGAGTCCAGTGAGTGTACTGGCACCACTGGGGATGCACTGCAGTGAGTCCAGAGAGTGCATTGCCACCACTGGGGATGCAGTGCAGTGAGTCCAGAGAGTGCACTGGCACCACTGGGGATGCAGTGCAGTGAGTCCAGAGAGTGCACTGGCACCAATGGGGATGCACTGCAGTGAGTCCAGAGAGTGCACTGGCACCACTGGGGATGCAATGCAGTGAGTCCAGAGAGTGCACTTGCACCACTGGGGATGCAGTGCAGTGAGTCCAGAGAGTGCACTGGCACCACTGGGGATGCAGTGCAGTGAGTCCAGAGAGTGCACTGGCACCAATGGGGATGCACAGCAGTGAGTCCACAGAGTGCACTGGCACCACTGGGGATGCAGTACAGTGAGTCCAGAGAGTGCACTGGCACCACTGGGGATGCACTGCAGTGAGTCCAGAGAGTGCTCTTGCACCACTGGCGATGCAGTGCAGTGAGTCCAGAGAGTGCACTAGCACCACTGGGGATGCAGTGCAGTCAGTCCAGTGAGTGTACTGGCACCACTGGGGATGCACTGCAGTGAGTCCAGAGAGTGCACTGGCACCACTGAGAATGCACTTCAGTGAGTCCAGAGAGTGCACTGGCACCACTGGGGATGCACTGCAGTGAGTCCACAGAGTGCACTGGCACCACTGGGCATGCAGTGCAGTGAGTCCAGAGAGTGCACTGGCACCACTGGGGATGCACTTCAGTGAGTCCACAGAGTGCACTGGCACCACTGGGGATGCAGTGCAGTGAGTCCAGAGAGTGCACTGGCTCCACTGGGGATGCAGTGCAGTGAGTCCAGAGAGTGCACTGGCACCACTGGGGATGCACAGCAGTGAGTCCACAGAGTGCACTGGCACCACTGGGCATGCAGTGCAGTGAGTCCAGAGATCGCACTGGCACCAGAGGGAATGCACTGCAGTGAGTCCAGTGAGTGCACTGGCACCACTGGGGATGCAGTGCAGTGAGTGCAGGGAGTGCACTGGCACCACTGGGGATGCAGTGCAGTGAGTCCAGAGAGTGCAGTGGCACCACTGGGGATGCAGTGCAGTGAGTCCAGAGAGTGCACAGGCAGCACTGGGGATGCAGTGCAGTGAGTCCAGAGAGTGCTCTGGCACCACTGGGGATGCAGTGCAGTGAGTCCAGAGAGTGCACTGGCACCACTGGGGATGCAGTGCAGTGAGTCCAGAGAGTGCACTGGCACCACTGGTGATGCACTGCAGTTACTCCAGAGAGTGCACTGGCACCACTGGGGATGCACTGCAGTGAGTCCAGAGAGAGCACTGGCACCACTGGTGATGCACTGCAGTGAGTCCAGAGAGTGCACTGGCACCACTGAGAATGCCCTTCAGTGAGTCCAAAGAGTGCACTGGCACCACTGGGTATGCACTGCAGTGAGTCCACAGAGTGCACTAGCACCACTGGAGATGCAGTGCAGTGAGTCCAGAGAGTGTACTGGCACCACTGGGGATGCACTGCAGTGAGTCCAGAGAGTGCACTGGCACCACTGAGAATGCACTTCAGTGAGTCCAGAGAGCGCACTGGCACCACTGGGGATGCAGTGCAGTGAGTCCAGAGAGTGCACTGGCACCACTGAGAATGCACTTCAGTGAGTCCAAAGAGTGCACTGGCACCACTGGGGATGCACTGCAGTGAGTCCAGAGAGTGCACTAGCACCACTGGGAATGTAGTGCAGTGAATCCAGAGAGTGCACTGGCACCACTGGAGATGCAGTACAGTGAGTCCAGAGAGTGCACTGGCACCACTGGGGATGCAGTGCAGTGAGTCCAGAGAGTGCACTGGCACCACTGGTGATGCAGTATAGTGATTCCAGTGAGTGCACTGGCACCACTGGGGATGCAGTGCAGTGAGTCCAGAGAGTGCACTGGCACCACTGGGGATGCACTGCAGTGAGTCCAGAGAGTGCACTGGCACCACTGATGATGCAGTACAGTGAGTCCAGTGAGTGCACTGGCACCACTGGGGATGTAGTGCATTGACTCGAGAGAGTGCACTGGCACCACTGGGGATGCAGTGCAGTGACTCCAGAGAGTGCACTGGCCCCACTTGGGATGCAGTGCAGTGAGTCCAGAGAGTGCACTGGCACCACTGGGGATGCAGTGCAGTGAGTCCAGAGATTGCTTTGGCACCACTGGGGATGCACTGCAGTGAGTCCAGAGAGTGCACTGGCACCACTGGGGATGCAGTGCAGTGAGTCCAGAGAGTGCACTGGCACCACTGGGGATGCAGTGCAGTGAGTCCAGAGAGTTCACTGGCAGCACTGGGGATGCAGTGCAGTGAGTCCAGAGAGTGCACTGGCACCACTGGGGATGCACTGCAGTGAGTCCAGAGAGCGCACTGGCACCACTAGGGATGCACTGCAGTGAGTCCACAGAGTGCACTGGCACCACTGAGAATGCACTTCTGTGAGTCCAGAGAGTGCACTGGTACCACTGGGGATGCACTGCAGTGAGTCCAGAGAGTGCAGTAGCACCACTGGGGATGCAGTGCAGTGAATCCAGTGAGTGCACTGGCACCACTGGGGATGCAGTGCAGTGAGTCTACAGAGTGCACTGGCACCACTGGGGATGCACTGCAGTGAGCCCAGAGAGTGCACTGGCACCACTGGGGATGCGGTGCCGGGAGTCCAGAGAGTGCACTGGCACCACTGGGGATGCACAGCAGTGAGTCCAGAGAGTGCACTGGCACCACTGGGGATGCAGTGCAGTGAGTCCAGAGAGTGCACTGGCACCACTGGGGATGCACTGCAGTGAGTCCAGAGAGTGCTCTGGCACCGCTGGGGTTGCACTGCAGTGAGTCCAGAGAGTGCACTGGCACCACTGGGGATGCAGTGCAGTGAGTCCAGAGAGTGCACTGGCACCACTGGTGATGCACTGCAGTTACTCCAGAGAGTGCACTGGCACCACTGGGGATGCGGTGCGGTGAGTCCAGAGAGTGCACTGGCACCACTGGGGATGCAGTGCAGTCAGTCCAGAGAGTGTACTGGCACCACTGGGGATGCACTGCAGTGAGTCCAGAGAGTGCACTGGCACCACTGAGAATGCCCTTCAGTGAGTCCAGAGAGTGCACTGGCACCACTGGGGATGCACTGCAGTGAGTCCACAGAGTGCACTAGCACCACTGGGGATGCAGTGCAGTGACTCCAGAGAGTGCACTGGCACCACTGGGGATGCACTTCAGTGAGTCCAGAGAGTGCACTGGCACCACTGGGGATGCAGTGCAGTGAGTCCAGAGAGTGCATTGGCACCACTGGGGATGCAGTGCAGTGAGTCCAGAGAGTGCACTGGCACCACTGGGGATGCACTGCAGTGAGTCCACAGAGTGCACTGGTACCACTGGGGATGCAGTGCAGTGAGTCCAGAGAGTGCACTGGCACCACTGGGGATGCAGTGCAGTGAGTCCAGAGAGTGCACTGGCACCACTGGGGATGCAGTGCAGTGAGTCTAGAGAGTGCACTGGCACCACTGGGGATGCAGTGCAGTGAGTCCAGAGAGTGCTCTGGCACCACTGGGGATGCAGTGCAGTGAGTCCAGAGAGTGCACTGGCACCACTGGGGATGCAGTGCAGTGAGTCCAGAGAGTGCACTGGCACCACTGGTGATGCACTGCAGTTACTCCAAAGAGTGCACTGGCACCACTGGGGATGCGGTGCGGTGAGTCCAGAGAGTGCACTGGCACCACTGGGGATGCAGTGCAGTCAGTCCAGTGAGTGTACTGGCACCACTGGGGAAACACTGCAGTGAGTCCAGAGAGTGCACTGGCACCACTGAGAATGCCCTTCAGTGAGTCCAGAGAGTGCACTGGCACCACTGGGGATGCACTGCAGTGAGTCCACAGAGTGCACTAGCACCACTGGGGATGCAGTGCAGTGAGTCCAGAGAGTGCACTGGCACCACTGGGGATGCACTTCAGTGAGTCCAGAGAGTGCACGCGCTCCACTGGGGATGCAGTACAGTGAGTCCAGAGAGTGCACTGGCACCACTGAGAATGCACTGCAGTGAGTCCAGAGAGTGCACTGGCACCACTGGGGATGCAGTGCAGTGAGTCCAGAGAGTGCACTGGCACCAACGGGGATGCAGTGCAGTGAGTCCAGAGAGTGCACTGGCACCACTGGGGATGCAGTGCAGTGAGTCCAGAGAGTGCACGGGCTCCACTGGGGATGCAGTGCAGTGAGTCCAGAGAGTGCACTGGCACCACTGGGGATGCAGTGCAGTGAGTCCAGAGAGTGCACTGACACCACTGGGGATGCAGTGCAGTGAGTCCAGAGAGTGCACTGGCACCACTGGGGATGCAGTGCAGTGAGTCCAGAGAGTGCACTGGCACCACTGGGGATGCAGTGTAGTGAGTTCAGAGAGTGCACTGGCACCACTGGGGATGCAGTGCAGTGAGTCCAGAGAGTGCACTGGCACCACTGGGGATGCAGTGCAGTGAGTCCAGAGTGTGCACTGGCAGCACTGGGGATGCACTGCAGTGAGTCCAGAGATTGCACTGGCACCACAGGGGATACACTGCAGTGAGTCCAGAGAATGCACTGGCACCACTGGGGATGCAGTGCAGTGAGTCCAGAGAGTGCACTGGCACCACTGGGGATGCAGTGCAGTGAGTCCAGAGAGTGCAGTGGCACCAGAGGGAATGCACTGCAGTGAGTCCAGTGAGTGCACTGGCACCACTGGGGATGCACTGCAGTGAGTCCAAAGAGTGCACTGGCACCACTGGGGATGCAGTGCAGTGAGTCCAGAGAGTGCACTGGCACCACTGGGGCTGCAGTGCAGTGAGTCCAGAGAGTGCACTGGCACCACTGGGGATGCAGTGCAGTGAGTCCAGAGAGTGCACTGTCACCAGTGGGGATGCAGTACAGTGAGTCCACAGAGTGCACTGGTACCAGTGGGGATGCAGTACAGTGAGTCCAGAGAGTGCACTGGCACCACTGGGGATGCAGTGCAGTGAGTCCAGAGAGTGCACTGGCACCATTGGTGATGCACTGCAGTGAGTCCAGAGAGTGCACTGGCACCACTGGGGTGCAGTGCAGTGAGTCCAGAGAGTGCACTGGCACCACTGGGGATGCAGTACAGTGAGTCCAGAGAGTGCACTGGCACCATTGGAGATGCAGTGCAGTGAGTCCAGAGAGTGCACTGGCACCACTGGGGATGCAGTACAGTGAGTCCAGAGAGTGCACTGGCACCACGGGGGATGCACAGCAATGAGTCCAGAGAGTGCATTGGCACCACTGGGGATGCAGTGCAGTGAGTCCAGAGAGTGCACTGGCACCATTGGAGATGCAGTGCAGTGAGTCCAGAGAGTGCACTGGCACCACTGGGGATGCACTGCAGTGAGTCCAGAGAGTGCACTGGCACCACTGGGGATGCAGTGCAGTGAGTCCAGAGAGTGCACTGGCACCACTGGGGATGCAGTGCAGTGAGTCCAGAGAGTTCACTGGCACCACTGGAGATGCACTTCAGTGAGTGCAGAGACTGCACTGGCACCACTGGGGATGCAGTGCAGTGAGTCCAGTGAGTGTACTGGCACCACTGGGGATGCACTGCAGTGAGTCCAGAGATTGCATTGGCACCACTTGGGATGCACTGCAGTGAGTCCAGAGAGTGCACTTGCACCACTGGGGATGCAGTGCAGTGAGTCCAGAGAGTGCACTGACACCACTGGTGATGCAGTGCAGTGAGTCCAGAGAGTTCACTGGCACCACTGGGGATGCAGTACAGTGAGTCCAGAGAGTGCACTGGCACCACTGGGGATGCACAGCAGTGAGTCCAGAGAGTGCATTGGCACCACTGGGGATGCAGTGCAGTGAGTCCAGAGAGTGCACTGGCACCACTGGGGATGCACAGCAGTGAGTCCACAGAGTGCACTGGCACCACTGGGGATGCAGTGCAGTGAGTCCAGAGAGTGCACTGGCACCACTGGGGATGCACAGCAGTGAGTCCAGAGAGTGCATTGGCACCACTGGGGATGCAGTGCAGTGAGTCCAGAGAGTGCACTGGCACCATAGGAGATGCAGTGCAGTGAGTCCAGAGAGTGCACTGGCACCACTGGGGATGCAGTGCAGTGAGTCCAGAGAGTGCACTGGCACCACTGGGGATGCAGTGCAGTGAGTCCAGAGAGTGCACTGGCACCACTGGGGATGCACTGCAGTGAGTCCAGAGAGTTCACTGGCACCACTGGAGATGCACTTCAGTGAGTGAAGAGACTGCACTGGCACCACTGGGGATGCAGTGCAGTGAGTCCAGTGAGTGTACTGGCACCACTGGGGATGCACTGCAGTGAGTCCAGAGAGTGCATTGCCACCACTTGGGATGCACTGCAGTGAATCCAGATAGTGCGCTTGCACCACTGGGGATGCAGTGCAGTGAGTCCAGAGAGTGCACTGGCACCACTGGGGATGCAGTGCAGTGAGTCCAGAGAGTGCACTGGCACCAATGGGGATGCACTGCAGTGAGTCCAGAGAGTGCACTGGCACCAATGGGGATGCACAGCAGTGAGTCCAGAGAGTGCACTGGCACCACTGGGGATGCAGTGCAGTGAGTCCAGAGAGTGCACTGGCACCACTGGGGATGCACTTCAGTGAGTGCAGAGACTGCACTGGCACCACGGGGGATGCAGTGCAGTGAGTCCAGTGAGTGTACTGGCACCACTGGGGATGTACTGCAGTGAGTCCAGAGAGTGCACTTGCACCACTGGGGATGCAGTGCAGTGAGTCCAGAGAGTGCACTGGCACCACTGGGGATGCAGTGCAGTGAGTCCAGAGAGTGCACTGGCACCAATGGAGATGCACAGCAGTGAGTCCACAGAGTGCACTGGCACCACTGGGGATGCAGTACAGTGAGTCCAGAGAGTGCACTGGCACCACTGGGGATGCACTGCAGTGAGTCCAGAGAGTGCTCTTGCACCACTGGCGATGCAGTGCAGTGAGTCCAGAGAGTGCACTAGCACCACTGGGGATGCAGTGCAGTCAGTCCAGTGAGTGTACTGGCACCACTGGGGATGCACTGCAGTGAGTCCAGAGAGTGCACTGGCACCACTGAGAATGCACTTCAGTGAGTCCAGAGAGTGCACTGGCACCACTGGGGATGCACTGCAGTGAGTCCACAGAGTGCACTGGCACCACTGGGCATGCAGTGCAGTGAGTCCAGAGAGTGCACTGGCACCACTGGGGATGCACTTCAGTGAGTCCAGAGAGTGCACGGGCTCCACTGGGGATGCACTGCAGTGAGTCCACAGAGTGCACTGGCACCACTGGGGATGCAGTGCAGTGAGTCCAGAGAGTGCACTGGCTCCACTGGGGATGCAGTGCAGTGAGTCCAGAGAGTGCACTGGCACCACTGGGGATGCACAGCAGTGAGTCCACAGAGTGCACTGGCACCACTGGGCATGCAGTGCAGTGAGTCCAGAGATCGCACTGGCACCAGAGGGAATGCACTGCAGTGAGTCCAGTGAGTGCACTGGCACCACTGGGGATGCAGTGCAGTGAGTGCAGGGAGTGCACTGGCACCACTGGTGATGCAGTGCAGTGAGTCCAGAGAGTGCAGTGGCACCACTGGGGATGCAGTGCAGTGAGTCCAGAGAGTGCACAGGCAGCACTGGGGATGCAGTGCAGTGAGTCCAGAGAGTGCTCTGGCACCACTGGGGATGCAGTGCAGTGAGTCCAGAGAGTGCACTGGCACCACTGGGGATGCAGTGCAGTGAGTCCAGAGAGTGCACTGGCACCACTGGTGATGCACTGCAGTTACTCCAGAGAGTGCACTGGCACCACTGGGGATGCACTGCAGTGAGTCCAGAGAGAGCACTGGCACCACTGGTGATGCACTGCAGTGAGTCCAGAGAGTGCACTGGCACCAATGAGAATGCCCTTCAGTGAGTCCAAAGAGTGCACTGGCACCACTGGGTATGCACTGCAGTGAGTCCACAGAGTGCACTAGCACCACTGGGGATGCAGTGCAGTGAGTCCAGAGAGTGTACTGGCACCACTGGGGATGCACTGCAGTGAGTCCAGAGAGTGCACTGGCACCACTGAGAATGCACTTCAGTGAGTCCAGAGAGCGCACTGGCACCACTGGGGATGCAGTGCAGTGAGTCCAGAGAGTGCACTGGCACCACTGAGAATGCACTTCAGTGAGTCCAAAGAGTGCACTGGCACCACTGGGGATGCACTGCAGTGAGTCCAGAGAGTGCACTAGCACCACTGGGAATGTAGTGCAGTGAATCCAGAGAGTGCACTGGCACCACTGGAGATGCAGTACAGTGAGTCCAGAGAGTGCACTGGCACCACTGGGGATGCAGTGCAGTGAGTCCAGAGAGTGCACTGGCACCACTGGTGATGCAGTATAGTGATTCCAGTGAGTGCACTGGCACCACTGGGGATGCAGTGCAGTGAGTCCAGAGAGTGCACTGGCACCACTGGGGATGCACTGCAGTGAGTCCAGAGAGTGCACTGGCACCACTGATGATGCAGTACAGTGAGTCCAGTGAGTGCACTGGCACCACTGGGGATGTAGTGCATTGACTCGAGAGAGTGCACTGGCACCACTGGGGATGCAGTGCAGTGACTCCAGAGAGTGCACTGGCCCCACTTGGGATGCAGTGCAGTGAGTCCAGAGAGTGCACTGGCACCACTGGGGATGCAGTGCAGTGAGTCCAGAGATTGCTTTGGCACCACTGGGGATGCACTGCAGTGAGTCCAGAGAGTGCACTGGCACCACTGGGGATGCAGTGCAGTGAGTCCAGAGAGTGCACTGGCACCACTGGGGATGCAGTGCAGTGAGTCCAGAGAGTTCACTGGCAGCACTGGGGATGCAGTGCAGTGAGTCCAGAGAGTGCACTGGCACCACTGGGGATGCACTGCAGTGAGTCCAGAGAGCGCACTGGCACCACTAGGGATGCACTGCAGTGAGTCCACAGAGTGCACTGGCACCACTGAGAATGCACTTCAGTGAGTCCAGAGAGTGCACTGGTACCACTGGGGATGCACTGCAGTGAGTCCAGAGAGTGCAGTAGCACCACTGGGGATGCAGTGCAGTGAATCCAGTGAGTGCACTGGCACCACTGGGGATGCAGTGCAGTGAGTCTACAGAGTGCACTGGCACCACTGGGGATGCACTGCAGTGAGCCCAGAGAGTGCACTGGCACCACTGGGGATGCGGTGCCGGGAGTCCAGAGAGTGCACTGGCACCACTGGGGATGCAGTGCAGTGAGTCCAGAGAGTGCACTGGCACCACTGGGGATGCGGTGCCGGGAGTCCAGAGAGTGCACTGGCACCACTGGGGATGCACTGCAGTGAGTCCAGAGAGTGCTCTGGCACCGCTGGGGTTGCACTGCAGTGAGTCCAGAGAGTGCACTGGCACCACTGGGGATGCAGCGCAGTGAGTCCAGAGAGTGCACTGGCACCACTGGTGATGCACTGCAGTTACTCCAGAGAGTGCACTGGCACCACTGGGGATGCGGTGCGGTGAGTCCAGAGAGTGCACTGGCACCACTGGGGATGCAGTGCAGTCAGTCCAGAGAGTGTACTGGCACCACTGGGGATGCACTGCAGTGAGTCCAGAGAGTGCACTGGCACCACTGAGAATGCCCTTCAGTGAGTCCAGAGAGTGCACTGGCACCACTGGGGATGCACTGCAGGGAGTCCACAGAGTGCACTAGCACCACTGGGGATGCAGTGCAGTGACTCCAGAGAGTGCACTGGCACCACTGGGGATGCACTTCAGTGAGTCCAGAGAGTGCACTGGCACCACTGGGGATGCAGTGCAGTGAGTCCAGAGAGTGCATTGGCACCACTGGGGATGCAGTGCAGTGAGTCCAGAGAGTGCACTGGCACCACTGGGGATGCACTGCAGTGAGTCCACAGAGTGCACTGGTACCACTGGGGATGCAGTGCAGTGAGTCCAGAGAGTGCACTGGCACCACTGGGGATGCACTGCAGTGAGTCCAGAGAGTGCACTGGCACCACTGGGGATGCAGTGCAGTGAGTCTAGAGAGTGCACTGGCACCACTGGGGATGCAGTGCAGTGAGTCCAGAGAGTGCAATGGCAGCACTGGGGATGCAGTGCAGTGAGTCCAGAGAGTGCACTGGCACCACCGGGAATGCACTGCAGTGAGTCCAGAGAGCGCACTGGCACCACTGGGGATGCACTGCAGTGAGTCCACAGAGTGCACTGGCACCACTGAGAATGCACTTAAGTGAGTCCAGAGAGTGCACTGGTACCACTGGGGATGCACTGCAGTGAGTCCAGAGAGTGCACTAGCACCACTAGGGATGCAGTGCAGTGAATCCAGTGAGTGCACTGGCACCACTGGGGATGCACTGCAGTGAGTCCAGAGAGTGCACTGGCACCACTGGGGATGCAGTGCAGTGAGCCCAGAGAGTGCACTGGCACCACTGGGGATGCGGTGCCGGGAGTCCAGAGAGTGCACTGGCACCACTGGGGATGCAGTGCAGTGAGTCCAGAGAGTGCACTGGCACCACTGGGGATGCAGTGCAGTGAGTCCAGAGAGTGCACTGGCACCACTGGGGATGCACTGCAGTGAGTCCAGAGAGTGCTCTGGCACCACTGGGGATGCAGTGCAGTGAGTCCAGAGAGTGCACTGGCACCACTGGGGATGCAGTGCAGTGAGTCCAGAGAGTGCACTGGCACCACTGGTGATGCACTGCAGTTACTCCAGAGAGTGCACTGGCACCACTGGGGATGCGGTGCGGTGAGTCCAGAGAGTGCACTGGCACCACTGGGGATGCAGTGCAGTCAGTCCAGTGAGTGTACTGGCACCACTGGGGAAACACTGCAGTGAGTCCAGAGAGTGCACTGGCACCACTGAGAATGCCCTTCAGTGAGTCCAGAGAGTGCACTGGCACCACTGGGGATGCACTGCAGTGAGTCCACAGAGTGCACTAGCACCACTGGGGATGCAGTGCAGTGAGTCCAGAGAGTGCACTGGCACCACTGGGGATGCACTTCAGTGAGTCCAGAGAGTGCACGCGCTCCACTGGGGATGCAGTACAGTGAGTCCAGAGAGTGCACTGGCACCACTGAGAATGCACTGCAGTGAGTCCAGAGAGTGCACTGGCACCACTGGGGATGCAGTGCAGTGAGTCCAGAGAGTGCACTGGCACCAACGGGGATGCAGTGCAGTGAGTCCAGAGAGTGCACTGGCACCACTGGGGATGCAGTGCAGTGAGTCCAGAGAGTGCACGGGCTCCACTGGGGATGCAGTGCAGTGAGTCCAGAGAGTGTACTGGCACCACTGGGGATGCAGTGCAGTGAGTCCAGAGAGTGCACTGGCACCACTGGGGATGCAGTGCAGTGAGTCCAGAGAGTGCACTGGCACCACTGGGGATGCAGTGCAGTGAGTCCAGAGAGTGCACTGGCACCACTGGGGATGCAGTGCAGTGAGTTCAGAGAGTGCACTGGCACCACTGGGGATGCAGTGCAGTGAGTCCAGAGAGTGCACTGGCACCACTGGGGATGCAGTGCAGTGAGTCCAGAGTGTGCACTGGCAGCACTGGGGATGCAGTGCAGTGAGTCCAGAGATTGCACTGGCACCACAGGGGATACACTGCAGTGAGTCCAGAGAATGCACTGGCACCACTGGGGATGCAGTGCAGTGAGTCCAGAGAGTGCACTGGCACCAGAGGGAATGCACTGCAGTGAGTCCAGTGAGTGCACTGGCACCACTGGGGATGCACTGCAGTGAGTCCAAAGAGTGCACTGGCACCACTGGGGATGCAGTGCAGTGAGTCCAGAGAGTGCACTGGCACCACTGGGGCTGCAGTGCAGTGAGTCCAGAGAGTGCACTGGCACCACTGGGGATGCAGTGCAGTGAGTCCAGAGAGTGCACTGTCACCAGTGGGGATGCACTTCAGTGAGTCCAGAGAGTGCACGCGCTCCACTGGGGATGCAGTACAGTGAGTCCAGAGAGTGCACTGGCACCACTGAGAATGCACTGCAGTGAGTCCAGAGAGTGCACTGGCACCACTGGGGATGCAGTGCAGTGAGTCCAGAGAGTGCACTGGCACCAACGGGGATGCAGTGCAGTGAGTCCAGAGAGTGCACTGGCACCACTGGGGATGCAGTGCAGTGAGTCCAGAGAGTGCACGGGCTCCACTGGGGATGCAGTGCAGTGAGTCCAGAGAGTGCACTGGCACCACTGGGGATGCAGTGCAGTGAGTCCAGAGAGTGCACTGACACCACTGGGGATGCAGTGCAGTGAGTCCAGAGAGTGCACTGGCACCACTGGGGATGCAGTGCAGTGAGTCCAGAGAGTGCACTGGCACCACTGGGGATGCAGTGTAGTGAGTTCAGAGAGTGCACTGGCACCACTGGGGATGCAGTGCAGTGAGTCCAGAGAGTGCACTGGCACCACTGGGGATGCAGTGCAGTGAGTCCAGAGTGTGCACTGGCAGCACTGGGGATGCACTGCAGTGAGTCCAGAGATTGCACTGGCACCACTGGGGATACACTGCAGTGAGTCCAGAGAATGCACTGGCACCACTGGGGATGCAGTGCAGTGAGTCCAGAGAGTGCACTGGCACCACTGGGGATGCAGTGCAGTGAGTCCAGAGAGTGCACTGGCACCAGAGGGAATGCACTGCAGTGAGTCCAGTGAGTGCACTGGCACCACTGGGGATGCACTGCAGTGAGTCCAAAGAGTGCACTGGCACCACTGGGGATGCAGTGCAGTGAGTCCAGAGAGTGCACTGGCACCACTGGGGCTGCAGTGCAGTGAGTCCAGAGAGTGCACTGGCACCACTGGGGATGCAGTGCAGTGAGTCCAGAGAGTGCACTGTCACCAGTGGGGATGCAGTACAGTGAGTCCACAGAGTGCACTGGTACCAGTGGGGATGCAGTACAGTGAGTCCAGAGAGTGCACTGGCACCACTGGGGATGCAGTGCAGTGAGTCCAGAGAGTGCACTGGCACCATTGGTGATGCACTGCAGTGAGTCCAGAGAGTGCACTGGCACCACTGGGGTGCAGTGCAGTGAGTCCAGAGAGTGCACTGGCACCACTGGGGATGCAGTACAGTGAGTCCAGAGAGTGCACTGGCACCATTGGAGATGCAGTGCAGTGAGTCCAGAGAGTGCACTGGCACCACTGGGGATGCAGTACAGTGAGTCCAGAGAGTGCACTGGCACCACGGGGGATGCACAGCAATGAGTCCAGAGAGTGCATTGGCACCACTGGGGATGCAGTGCAGTGAGTCCAGAGAGTGCACTGGCACCATTGGAGATGCAGTGCAGTGAGTCCAGAGAGTGCACTGGCACCACTGGGGATGCACTGCAGTGAGTCCAGAGAGTGCATTGGCACCACTGGGGATGCAGTGCAGTGAGTCCAGAGAGTGCACTGGCACCACTGGGGATGCAGTGCAGTGAGTCCAGAGAGTTCACTGGCACCACTGGAGATGCACTTCAGTGAGTGCAGAGACTGCACTGGCACCACTGGGGATGCAGTGCAGTGAGTCCAGTGAGTGTACTGGCACCACTGGGGATGCACTGCAGTGAGTCCAGAGATTGCATTGGCACCACTTGGGATGCACTGCAGTGAGTCCAGAGAGTGCACTTGCACCACTGGGGATGCAGTGCAGTGAGTCCAGAGAGTGCACTGACACCACTGGTGATGCAGTGCAGTGAGTCCAGAGAGTTCACTGGCACCACTGGGGATGCAGTACAGTGAGTCCAGAGAGTGCACTGGCACCACTGGGGATGCACAGCAGTGAGTCCAGAGAGTGCATTGGCACCACTGGGGATGCAGTGCAGTGAGTCCAGAGAGTGCACTGGCACCACTGGGGATGCAGTGCAGTGAGTCCACAGAGTGCACTGGCACCACTGGGGATGCAGTGCAGTGAGTCCAGAGAGTGCACTGGCACCACTGGGGATGCACAGCAGTGAGTCCAGAGAGTGCATTGGCACCACTGGGGATGCAGTGCAGTGAGTCCAGAGAGTGCACTGGCACCATAGGAGATGCAGTGCAGTGAGTCCAGAGAGTGCACTGGCACCACTGGGGATGCAGTGCAGTGAGTCCAGAGAGTGCACTGGCACCACTGGGGATGCAGTGCAGTGAGTCCAGAGAGTGCACTGGCACCACTGGGGATGCAGTGCAGTGAGTCCAGAGAGTTCACTGGCACCACTGGAGATGCACTTCAGTGAGTGCAGAGACTGCACTGGCACCACTGGGGATGCACAGCAGTGAGTCCAGAGAGTGCATTGGCACCACTGGGGATGCAGTGCAGTGAGTCCAGAGAGTGCACTGGCACCATTGGAGATGCAGTGCAGTGAGTCCAGAGAGTGCACTGGCACCACTTGGGATGCACTGCAGTGAGTCCAGAGAGTGCACTTGCACCACTGGGGATGCAGTGCAGTGAGTCCAGAGAGTGCACTGACACCACTGGGGATGCAGTGCAGTGAGTCCAGAGAGTGCACTGGCACCACTGGGGATGCAGTACAGTGAGTCCAGAGAGTGCACTGGCACCACTGGGGATGCACAGCAGTGAGTCCAGAGACTGCATTGCACCACTGGGGATGCAGTGCAGTGAGTCCAGAGAGTGCACTGGCACCATTGGAGATGCCGTGCAGTGAGTCCAGAGAGTGCACTTGCACCACTTGGGATGCACAGCAGTGAGTCCACAGAGTGCACTGGCACCACTGGGGATGCAGTGCAGTGAGTCCAGAGAGTGCACTGGCACCACTGGGGATGCAGTACAGTGAGTCCAGAGAGTGCACTGGCACCACTGGGGATGCACAGCATGAGTCCAGAGAGTGCACTGGCACCACTGGGGATGCACAGCAGTGAGTCCAGAGAGTGCATTGGCACCACTGGGGATGCAGTACAGTGAGTCCAGAGAGTGCACTGGCACCACTGGGGATGCACAGCAGTGAGTCCAGAGACTGCATTGCACCACTGGGGATGCAGTGCAGTGAGTCCAGAGAGTGCACTGGCACCATTGGAGATGCCGTGCAGTGAGTCCAGAGAGTGCACTTGCACCACTTGGGATGCACAGCAGTGAGTCCACAGAGTGCACTGGCACCACTGGGGATGCAGTGCAGTGAGTCCAGAGAGTGCACTGGCACCACTGGGGATGCAGTACAGTGAGTCCAGAGAGTGCACTGGCACCACTGGGGATGCACAGCATGAGTCCAGAGAGTGCATTGGCACCACTGGGGATGCACTGCAGTGAGTCCAGAGAGTGCACTGGCACCATTGGAGATGCAGTGCAGTGAGTCCAGAGAGTGCACTGGCACCACTGGGGATGCAGTGCAGTGAGTCCAGAGAGTGCACTGGCACCACTGGGGATGCAGTGCAGTGAGTCCAGAGAGTGCACTGGCACCACTGGGGATGCACTGCAGTGAGTCCAGAGAGTTCACTGGCACCACTGGAGATGCACTTCAGTGAGTGCAGAGACTGCACTGGCACCACTGGGGATGCACAGCAGTGAGTCCAGAGAGTGCATTGGCACCACTGGGGATGCAGTGCAGTGAGTCCAGAGAGTGCACTGGCACCATTGGAGATGCAGTGCAGTGAGTCCAGAGAGTGCACTGGCACCACTTGGGATGCACTGCAGTGAGTCCAGAGAGTGCACTTGCACCACTGGGGATGCAGTGCAGTGAGTCCAGAGAGTGCACTGACACCACTGGGGATGCAGTGCAGTGAGTCCAGAGAGTGCACTGGCACCACTGGGGATGCAGTACAGTGAGTCCAGAGAGTGCACTGGCACCACTGGGGATGCACAGCAGTGAGTCCAGAGAGTGCATTGCACCACTGGGGATGCAGTGCAGTGAGTCCAGAGAGTGCACTGGCACCATTGGAGATGCCGTGCAGAGAGTCCAGAGAGTGCACTTGCACCACTGGGGATGCACAGCAGTGAGTCCACAGAGTGCACTGGCACCACTGGGGATGCAGTGCAGTGAGTCCAGAGAGTGCACTGGCACCACTGGGGATGCAGTACAGTGAGTCCAGAGAGTGCACTGGCACCACTGGGGATGCACAGCATGAGTCCAGAGAGTGCACTGGCACCACTGATGATGCAGTACAGTGAGTCCAGTGAGTGCACTGGCACCACTGGGGATGTAGTGCATTGACTCGAGAGAGTGCACTGGCACCACTTGGGATGCAGTGCAGTGACTCCAGAGAGTGCACTGGCACCACTGGGGATGCACTTCAGCGAGTCCAGAGAGTGCACTGGCACCACTGGGGATGCAGTGCAGTGAGTCCAGAGAGTGCATTGGCACCACTGGGGATGCAGTGCAGTGAGTCCAGAGAGTGCACTGGCACCACTGGGGATGCACTGCAGTGAGTCCACAGAGTGCACTGGTACCACTGGGGATGTAGTGCAGTGAGTCCACAGAGTGCACTGGCACCACTGAGAATGCACTTCAGTGAGTCCAGAGAGTGCACTGGTACCACTGGGGATGCACTGCAGTGAGTCCAGAGAGTGCACTAGCACCACTGGGGATGCAGTGCAGTGAATCCAGTGAGTGCACTGGCACCACTGGGGATGCACTGCAGTGAGTCCAGAGAGTGCACTGGCACCACTGGGGATGCACTGCAGTGAGCCCAGAGAGTGCACTGGCACCACTGGGGATGCGGTGCCGGGAGTCCAGAGAGTGCACTGGCACCACTGGGGATGCAGTGCAGTGAGTCCAGAGAGTGCACTGGCACCACTGGGGATGCACTGCAGTGAGTCCAGAGAGTGCTCTGGCACCACTGGGGATGCAGTGCAGTGAGTCCAGAGAGTGCACTGGCACCACTGGGGATGCAGTGCAGTGAGTCCAGAGAGTGCACTGGCACCACTGGGGATGCACTGCAGTGAGTCCAGAGAGTTCACTGGCACCACTGGAGATGCACTTCAGTGAGTGCAGAGACTGCACTGGCACCACTGGGGATGCAGTGCAGTGAGTCCAGTGAGTGTACTGGCACCACTGGGGATGCACTGCAGTGAGTCCAGAGAGTGCATTGGCACCACTTGGGATGCACTGCAGTGAGTCCAGATAGTGCGCTTGCACCACTGGGGATGCAGTGCAGTGAGTCCAGAGAGTGCACTGGCACCACTGGGGATGCAGTGCAGTGAGTCCAGAGAGTGCACTGGCACTACTATGGATGCAGTGCAGTGAGTCCAGAGAGTGCACTGGCACCATTGGAGATGCAGTGCAGTGAGTCCAGAGAGTGCACTGGCACCACTGGGGATGCAGTGCAGTGAGTCCAGAGAGTGCACTGGCACCACTGGGGATACAGTGCAGTGAGTCCAGAGAGTTCACTGGCACCACTGGGGATGCACTTCAGTGAGTGCAGAGACTGCAGTGGCACCACTGGGGATGCAGTGCAGTGAGTCCAGTGAGTGTACTGGCACCACTGGGGATGCACTGCAGTGAGTCCAGAGAGTGCATTGGCACCACTTGGGATGCACTGCAGTGAGTCCAGAGAGTGCACTTGCACCACTGGGGATGCACTGCAGTGAGTCCAGAGAGTGCACTGGCACCACTGGGGATGCAGTGCAGTGAGTCCAGAGAGTGCACTGGCACCAATGGGGATGCACAGCAGTGAGTCCACAGAGTGCACTGGCACCACTGGGGATGCAGTACAGTGAGTCCAGAGAGTGCACTGGCACCACTGGGGATGCACTGCAGTGAGTCCAGAGAGTGCTCTTGCACCACTGGCGATGCAGTGCAGTGAGTCCAGAGAGTGCACTAGCACCACTGGGGATGCAGTGCAGTCAGTCCAGTGAGTGTACTGGCACCACTGGGGATGCACTGCAGTGAGTCCAGAGAGTGCACTGGCACCACTGAGAATGCACTTCAGTGAGTCCAGAGAGTGCACTGGCACCACTGGGGATGCAGTGCAGTGAGTCCAGAGAGTGCATTGGCACCACTGGGGATGCACTGCAGTGAGTCCAGAGAGTGCACGGGCTCCACTGGGGATGCACTGCAGTGAGTCCACAGAGTGCACTGGCACCACTGGGGATGCAGTGCAGTGAGTCCAGAGAGTGCACTGGCTCCACTGGGGATGCAGTGCAGTGAGTCCAGAGAGTGCTCTGGCACCACTGGGGATGCAGAGCAGTGAGTCCACAGAGTGCACTAGCACCACTGGGGATACAGTGCAGTGAGTCCAGAGAGTGCACTGGCAACACTGGGAATGCAGTGCAGTGAGTCCAGAGATCGCACTGGCACCAGAGGGAATGCACTGCAGTGATTCCAGTGAGTGCACTGGCACCACTGGGGATGCAGTGCAGTGAGTGCAGGGAGTGCACTGGCACCACTGGGGATGCAGTGCAGTGAGTCCAGAGAGTGCAGTGGCACCACTGGGGATGCAGTGCAGTGAGTCCAGAGAGTGCACAGGCAGCACTGGGGATGCAGTGCAGTGAGTCCAGAGAGAGCTCTGGTACCACTGGGGATGCAGTGCAGTGAGTCCAGAGAGTGCACTGGCACCACTGGGGATGCAGTGCAGTCAGTCCAGTGAGTGTACTGGCACCACTGGGGATGCACTGCAGTGAGTCCAGAGAGTGCACTGGCACCACTGAGAATGCACTTCAGTGAGTCCAGAGAGTGCACTGGCACCACTGGGGATGCACTTCAGTGAGTCCAGAGAGTGCACTGGCACCACTGAGAATGCACTTCAGTGAGTCCAGAGAGTGCACTGGCACCACTGGGGATGCACTGCAGTGAGTCCACAGAGTGCACTGGCACCACTGGGGATGCAGTGCAGTGAGTCCAGAGAGTGCACTGGCACCACTGGGGATGCACTTCAGTGAGTCCAGAGAGTGCACGGGCTCCACTGGGGATGCACTGCAGTGAGTCCACAGAGTGCACTGGCACCACTGGGGATGCAGTGCAGTGAGTCCAGAGAGTGCACTGGCTCCACTGGGGATGCAGTGCAGTGAGTCCAGAGAGTGCTCTGGCACCACTGGGGATGCAGTGCAGTGAGTCCACAGAGTGCACTAGCACCACTGGGGATGCAGTGCAGTGAGTCCAGAGAGTGCACTGGCAACACTGGGAATGCAGTGCAGTGAGTCCAGAGATCGCACTGGCACCAGAGGGAATGCACTGCAGTGAGTCCAGTGAGTGCACTGGCACCACTGGGGATGCAGTGCAGTGAGTGCAGGGAGTGCACTGGCACCACTGGGGATGCAGTGCAGTGAGTCCAGAGAGTGCAGTGGCACCACTGGGCATGCAGTGCAGTGAGTCCAGAGAGTGCACAGGCAGCACTGGGGATGCAGTGCAGTGAGTCCAGAGAGTGCTTTGGCACCACTGGGGATGCAGTGCAGTGAGTCCAGAGAGTGCACTGGCACCACTGGTGATGCACTGCAGTTACTCCAGAGAGTGCACTGGCACCACTGGGGATGCGGTGCGGTGAGTCCAGAGAGTGCACTGGCACCACTGGTGATGCACTGCAGTGAGTCCAGAGAGTGCACTGGCAACACTGAGAATGCCCTTCAGTGAGTCCAGAGAGTGCACTGGCACCACTGGGGATGCACTGCAGTGAGTCCACAGAGTGCACTAGCACCACTGGGGATGCAGTGCAGTGAGTCCAGAGAGTGTACTGGCACCACTGGGGATGCACTGCAGTGAGTCCAGAGAGTGCACTGGCACCACTGAGAATGCACTTCAGTGAGTCCAGAGAGCGCACTGGCACCACTGGGGATGCAGTGCAGTGAGTCCAGAGAGTGCACTGGCACCACTGAGAATGCACTTCAGTGAGTCCAAAGAGTGCACTGGCACCACTCGGGATGCACTGCAGTGAGTCCAGAGAGTGCACTAGCACCACTGGGAATGTAGTGCAGTGAATCCAGAGAGTGCACTGGCACCACTGGAGATGCAGTACAGTGAGTCCAGAGAGTGCACTGGCACCACTGGGGATGCAGTGCAGTGAGTCCAGAGAGTGCACTGCCACCACTGGGGATGCACTGCAGTGAGTCCAGAGAGTGCACTGGCACCACTGATGATGCAGTACAGTGAGTCCAGTGAGTGCACTGGCACCACTGGGGATGTAGTGCATTGACTCGAGAGAGTGCACTGGCACCACTTGGGATGCAGTGCAGTGACTCCAGAGAGTGCACTGGCACCACTGGGGATGCAGTGCAGTGAGTCCAGAGAGTGCATTGGCACCACTGGGGATGCAGTGCAGTGAGTCCAGAGAGTGCACTGGCACCACTGGGGATGCACTGCAGTGAGTCCACAGAGTGCACTGGTACCACTGGGGATGCAGTGCAGTGAGTCCAGAGAGTGCACTGGCACCACTGGGGATGCACTGCAGTGAGTCCACAGAGTGCACTGGCACCACTGGGGATGCAGTGCAGTGAGTCCAGAGAGTGCACTGGCACCACTGGGGATGCAGTGCAGTGAGTCCAGAGAGTGCACTGGCAGCACTGGGGATGCAGTGCAGTGAGTCCAGAGAGTGCACTGGCACCACTGGGGATGCACTGCAGTCAGTCCAGAGAGCGCACTGGCACCACTGGGGATGCAGTGCAGTGAGTCCACAGAGTGCACTGGCACCACTGAGAATGCACTTCAGTGAGTCCAGAGAGTGCACTGGTACCACTGGGGATGCACTGCAGTGAGTCCAGAGAGTGCACTAGCACCACTGGGGATGCAGTGCAGTGAATCCAGTGAGTGCACTGGCACCACTGGGGATGCACTGCAGTGAGTCCAGAGAGTGCACTGGCACCACTGGGGATGCACTGCAGTGAGCCCAGAGAGTGCAGTGGCACCACTGGGGATGCGGTGCCGGGAGTCCAGAGAGTGCAGAGGCACCACTGGGGATGCAGTGCAGTGAGTCCAGAGAGTGCACTGGCACCACTGGGGATGCACTGCAGTGAGTCCAGAGAGTGCTCTGGCACCACTGGGGATGCAGTGCAGTGAGTCCAGAGAGTGCACTGGCACCACTGGGGATGCAGTGCAGTGAGTCCAGAGAGTGCACTGGCACCACTGGGGATGCACTGCAGTGAGTCCAGAGAGTTCACTGGCACCACTGGAGATGCACTTCAGTGAGTGCAGAGACTGCACTGGTACCACTGGGGATGCAGTGCAGTGAGTCCAGTGAGTGTACTGGCACCACTGGGGATGCACTGCAGTGAGTCCAGAGAGTGCATTGGCACCACTTGGGATGCACTGCAGTGAGTCCAGATAGTGCGCTTGCACCACTGGGGATGCAGTGCAGTGAGTCCAGAGAGTGCACTGGCACCACTGGGGATGCAGTGCAGTGAGTCCAGAGAGTGCACTGGCACCAATGGGGATGCACTTCAGTGAGTCCAGAGAGTGCACTGGCACTACTATGGATGCAGTGCAGTGAGTCCAGACAGTGCACTGGCACCATTGGAGATGCAGTGCAGTGAGTCCAGAGAGTGCACTGGCACCACTGGGGATGCAGTGCAGTGAGTCCAGAGAGTGCACTGGCACCACTGGGGATGCAGTGCAGTGAGTCCAGAGAGTGCACTGGCACCACTGGGGATGCACTGCAGTGAGTCCAGAGAGTTCACTGGCACCACTGGGGATGCACTTCAGTGAGTGCAGAGACTGCACTGGCACCACTGGGGATGCAGTGCTGTGAGTCCAGTGAGTGTACTGGCACCACTGGGGATGCACTGCAGTGAGTCCAGAGAGTGCATTGGCACCACTTGGGATGCACTGCAGTGAGTCCAGAGAGTGCACTTGCACCACTGGGGATGCACTGCAGTGAGTCCAGAGAGTGCACTGGCACCACTGGGGATGCAGTGCAGTGAGTCCAGAGAGTGCACTGGCACCAATGGGGATGCACAGCAGTGAGTCCACAGAGTGCACTGGCACCACTGGGGATGCAGTACAGTGAGTCCAGAGAGTGCACTGGCACCACTGGGGATGCACTGCAGTGAGTCCAGAGAGTGCTCTTGCACCACTGGCGATGCAGTGCAGTGAGTCCAGAGAGTGCACTAGCACCACTGGGGATGCAGTGCAGTCAGTCCAGTGAGTGTACTGGCACCACTGGGGATGCACTGCAGTGAGTCCAGAGAGTGCACTGGCACCACTGAGAATGCACTTCAGTGAGTCCAGAGAGTGCACTGGCACCACTGGGGATGCAGTGCAGTGAGTCCAGAGAGTGCATTGGCACCACTGGGGATGCACTTCAGTGAGTCCAGAGAGTGCACGGGCTCCACTGGGGATGCACTGCAGTGAGTCCAGAGAGTGCACTGGCACCACTGGGGATGCAGTGCAGTGAGTCCAGAGAGTGCACGGCTCCACTGGGGAAGCAGTGCAGTGAGTCCAGAGAGTGCTCTGGCACCACTGGGGATGCAGAGCAGTGAGTCCACAGAGTGCACTAGCACCACTGGGGATACAGTGCAGTGAGTCCAGAGAGTGCACTGGCAACACTGGGAATGCAGTGCAGTGAGTCCAGAGATCGCACTGGCACCAGAGGGAATGCACTGCAGTCATTCCAGTGAGTGCACTGGCACCACTGGGGATGCAGTGCAGTGAGTGCAGGGAGTGCACTGGCACCACTGGGGATGCAGTGCAGTGAGTCCAGAGAGTGCAGTGGCACCACTGGGGATGCAGTGCAGTGAGTCCAGAGAGTGCACAGGCAGCACTGGGGATGCAGTGCAGTGAGTCCAGAGAGAGCTCTGGCACCACTGGGGATGCAGTGTAGTGAGTGCAGAGAGTGCACTAGCACAACAGGGGATGCAGTGCAGTGAGTCCAGAGAGTGCACTGGCACCACTGGGCATGCACTGCAGTGAGTCCAGAGAGTGCACTGGCACCACTGGTGATGCAGTGCAGTTAGTCCAGAGAGTGCAGTGGCACCACTGGGGATGCAGTGCAGTGAGTCCAGAGAGTGCACTGGCACCACTGGTGATGCAGTGCAGTGAGTCCAGAGAGTACACTGGCACCACTGGGGATGCACTGCAGTGAGTCCAGAGAATGCACTGGCACTAATGGGGATGCAGTGCAGTGAGTCCAGAGAGTTCACTGGCACCACTGCGGATGCACTGCAATGAGTCCGGAGAGTGCCCTGGCACCAATGGTGATGCAGTGCAGTGAGTCCAGAGAGTGCACTGGCACCACTGGGGATGCAGTGCAGTGAGTCCAGAGAGTGCACTGGCACCACTGGGGATGCAGTGCAGTGAGTCCAGAGACTACACTGGCACCACTGGGGATGCAGTGCAGTGAGTCCAGTGAGTGCACTGGCACCACTGTTTATGCAGTGCAGTGAGTCCAGAGAGTGCACTGGCACCACTGGGGATGCAGTGCAGTGAGTCCAGAGAGTGCACTGTCACCACTGGGGATGCACTGCAGTGAGTCCAGAGAGCCACTGGCACCATTGGGGATGCACTGCAGTGAGTCCAAAGAGTGCACTGGCACCACAGGGGATGCAGTGCAGTGAGTCCAGAGAGTGCACTGGCACTTTTGGGGATGCAGTGTAGTGAGTGCAGAGAGTGCACTAGCACAACAGGGGATGCAGTGGAGTGAGTCTAGAGAGTGCACTGGCAACACAGGGGATGCACTGCAGTGAGTCCAGAGAGTGCACTGGCACCACTGGGGATGCACTGCAGTGACTCAGAGAGTGCACTGGCACCACTGGGGATGCACCCCGGTGAGTCCAGAGAGTGCACTGGCACTACTGGGGATGCAGTGCAGTGAGTCCAGAGAGTGCAGTGGCACCACTGGGGATGCACTTTAGTGAGTCCAGAGACTGCACAGGCACCACTGGGGATGCAGTGCAGTGACTCGAGAGAGTGCACTGGCACCACTGGGGATGCAGTGCAGTGAGTCCAGAGAGTGCACTGGCACCACTGGTGATGCACTGCAGTGAGTCCAGAGAGTGCACTGGCACCACTGGGGATACACTGCAGTGAGTCCAGAGAGTGCACTGGCACCACTGGGGATGCAGTGCAGTTGAGTCCAGAGAGTGCACTGGCACCTTGGGGATGCAGTGTAGTGAGTGCAGGGAGTGCACTGGCACCAGTGGGGGTGCACTGCAGTGAGTCCAGAGAGTGCACTGGCACCACAGGGGTTGCAGTGCAGTGAGTCCACAGAGTGCACTGGCAGCACTGTTGATGCAGTGCAGTGACTCAGAGAGTGCACTGGCACCACTGGTAATGCACTGCAGTGAGTCCAGAGAGTGCACTGGCACCACTGGGGATGCAGTGCAGTGAGTCCAGAGAGTGCACTGGCACCACTGGGGATGCAGTGCAGTGAGTCCAGAGACTACACTGGCACCACTGGGGATGCAGTGCAGTGAGTCCAGTGAGTGCACTGGCACCACTGTTGATGCAGTGCAGTGAGTCCAGAGAGTGCACTGGCACCACTGGGGATGCAGTGCAGTGAGTCCAGAGAGTGCACTGTCACCACTGGGGATGCACTGCAGTGAGTCCAGAGAGCCACTGGCACCATTGGGGATGCACTGCAGTGAGTCCAAAGAGTGCACTGGCACCACAGGGGATGCAGTGCAGTGAGTCCAGAGAGTGCACTGGCACTTTTGGGGATGCAGTGTAGTGAGTGCAGAGAGTGCACTAGCACAACAGGGGATGCAGTGCAGTGAGTCTAGAGAGTGCACTGGCAACACAGGGGATGCACTGCAGTGAGTCCAGAGAGTGCACTGGCACCACTGGGGATGCACTGCAGTGACTCAGAGAGTGCACTGGCACCACTGGGGATGCACCCCGGTGAGTCCAGAGAGTGCACTGGCATTACTGGGGATGCAGTGCAGTGAGTCCAGAGAGTGCAGTGGCACCACTGGGGATGCACTTTAGTGAGTCCAGAGACTGCACAGGCACCACTGGGGATGCAGTGCAGTGACTCGAGAGAGTGCACTGGCACCACTGGGGATGCAGTGCAGTGAGTCCAGAGAGTGCACTGGCACCACTGGTGATGCACTGCAGTGAGTCCAGAGAGTGCACTGGCACCACTCGGGATACACTGCAGTGAGTCCAGAGAGTGCACTGGCACCACTGGGGATGCAGTGCAGTTGAGTCCAGAGAGTGCACTGGCACCTTGGGGATGCAGTGTAGTGAGTGCAGAGAGTGCACTGGCACCAGTGGGGGTGCACTGCAGTGAGTCCAGAGAGTGCACTGGCACCACAGGGGTTGCAGTGCAGTGAGTCCAGAGAGTGCACTGGCACCACTGGGGATGCACTGCAGTGAGTCCAGAAAGTGCACTGGCTCCACTGGTGATGCAGTGCCGTGAGTCCAGAGAGTGCACTGGCACCACTGGGGATGCAGTGCAGTGAGTCCAGAGAGTGCACTGGCACCACTGGGGATGCAGTGCAGGGAGTCCAGAGAGTGCAATGGCACCACTGGGGATGCTGTGCAGTGAGTCCGGAGAGTGCACTGGCACCACTGGGGATGCAGTGCAGTGAGTCCAGAGAGTGCATTGTCACCACTGGGAATGCAGCGCAGTGACTACAGAGAGTGCCCTGGCACCACTGGGGATGCAGTGCAGTGAGTCCAGAGAGTGCATTGTCACCAGTGGGAATGCAGCGCAGTGACTACAGAGAGTGCACTGACACTACTGGAGATGCAGTGCAGTGAGTGCAGAGAGTGCACTGGCACCACTGGGGATGCACTGCATTGAGTCCAGAGAGTGCACTGGCACCACTGGGGATGCACTGCAGTGAGTCCAGAGACTGCACAGGCACGACTGGGGATGCAGTGCAGTGAGTCCAGAGAGTGCACTGGCACCACTGGGGATGCACCCCGGTGAGTCCAGAGAGTGCACTGGCACCACTGGGGATGCACTGCAGTGAGTCCAGAGAGTACACTGGCACCACTGGGGATGCAGTGCAGTGAGTCCAGAGAGTGCACTGGCACCACTGGCGATGCACTGCAGTGAGTCCAGAGACTGCACAGGCACCACTGGTGTTGCACTGCAGTGAGTCCAGAGAGTGCACTGGCACCACTGGGGATGCAGTGCAGTGAGTGCAGAGAGTGCACTGGCACCAGTGGGGATGCACTGCAGTGAGTCCAGAGAGTGCACTGGCACCACTGGGGATGCAGTGCAGTGAGTCCAGAGACTGCATTGGCACCACTGGGGATGCACTGCAGTGAGTCCAGAGAGTGCACTGGCACCACTGTTGATGCAGTGCAGTTGAGTCCAGAGAGTGCACTGGCACCACTGGGGATGCAGTGCAGTGAGTCCAGAGAGTGCACGGGCACCAACTGGTGCTGCACTGCTGTGAGTCCTGAGATTGCACTGGCACCACTGGGGTTGCAGTGCAGTGAGTCCAGAGACTACACTGGCACCACTGGGGATGCACTGCAGTGAGTCCAGAGACTTCACAGGCACCACTGGGGATGCAGTACAGTGAGTCCAGAGAGTGCACTGGCACTACTGGGGATGTAGTGCAGTGAGTCCAGAGAGTGCACTGGCACCACCGGGGATTCACTGCAAGGAGTCCAGAGAGTGCACTGGCACCACTGGGGATGCAGTGCAGTGAGTCCAGAGAGTGCACTGGCACCACTGGGGATGCAGTGCAGTGAGTCCAGAGAGTGCACTGGCACCACTGGGGATGCACTGCAGTGGGTCCAGAGAGTGCACTGCCATCTCTGGGGATGCAGTGCAGTGAGTCCAGAGAGTGCACTGGCACCAGTGGTGATGCACTGCAGTGAGTCCAGAGAGTGCACTGGCACCACTGGGGATGCAGTGCAGTGAATCCACAGAGTGCACTGGCACCACTGGTGATGCACTGCAGTGAGTCCAGAGAGTTCACTGGCACCACTGGGGATGCAGTGCAGTGAGTCCAGAGACTGCATTGGCACCACTGGGGATGCACTGCAGTGACTCGAAAGAGTGCACTGGCACCACTGGGGATGCACTGCAGTGAGTCCAGAGACTGCACACGCACGACTGGGGATGCAGTGCAGTGAGTCCAGAGAGTGCACTGGCACCACTGGGGATGCAGTTCAGTGAGTCCAGAGAGTGAACTGGCACCACCGGGGATTCACTGCAAGGAGTCCAGAGAGTGCACTGGCACCACTGGGAATGGACTGCAGTGAGTCCAGAGAGTGCACTGGCACCACTGGGGATGCACTGCAGTGAGTCCAGAGAGTGCACTGGCACCACTGGGGATGCACTGCAGTGAGTCCAGAGAGTGCACTGGAACCACTGTTCATGCAGCACAGTGAGTCCAGAGAGTGCACTGTCACCACTGGGGATGCAGCGCAGTGACTACAGAGAGTGCACTGGCACCACTGGTGATGCACTGCAGTGAGTCCAGAGAGTGCTCTGGGAGCACTGGGGCATGCAGTGCAGTGGGTCCAGAGAGTGCACTGGCACCACTGGGGATGCAGTGCAGTGAGTCCAGAGAGTGCACTGGCACCACTGGTGATGCACTGCAGTGAGTCCAGAGAGTGCACTGGCACCACTGGGGATGCAGTGACGCGAGTCCACAGAGTGCACTGGCACCACTGGTGATGCAGTGCAGTGAGTCCAGAGAGTGAACTGGCACCACTGGGGATGCACTGCAGTGAGTCCAGAGAGTTCACTGGCACCACTGGGAATGCAGTGCAGTGAGTCCAGAGATTGCACTGGCACCACTGGGGATGCAGTGCAGTGAGTCCAGAGAGTGCACTGGCACCACTGGGGATGCACTGCAGTGAGTCCAGAGAGTGCACTGGCTCCACTGGGGATGCAGTGCAGTGAGTCCAGAGAGTGCTCTGGCACCACTGGGGATGCAGTGCAGTGAGTCCATAGAGTGCACTGGCACCACTGGGGATGCAGTGCAGTGAGTCCAGAGAGTGCACTGGCACCACTGGGGATGCAGTGCAGTGAGTCCAGAGAGTGCACTGGCACCACTGGGGATGCACTGCAGTGAGTCCAGAGAGTGCACTGGCACCACTGGGGATGCAGTGCAGTGAGTCCAGAGAGTGCATTGTCACCACTGGGAATGCAGCGCAGTGACTACAGAGAGTGCCCTGGCACCACTGGGGATGCAGTGCAGTGAGTCCAGAGAGTGCATTGTCACCAGTGGGAATGCAGCGCAGTGACTACAGAGAGTGCACTGGCACCACTGGGGATGCAGTGCAGTGAGTCCAGAGAGTGCACGGGCACCAACTGGTGCTGCACTGCTGTGAGTCCTGAGATTGCACTGGCACCACTGGGGTTGCAGTGCAGTGAGTCCAGAGACTACACTGGCACCACTGGGGATGCACTGCAGTGAGTCCAGAGACTTCACAGGCACCACTGGGGATGCAGTACAGTGAGTCCAGAGAGTGCACTGGCACTACTGGGGATGTAGTGCAGTGAGTCCAGAGAGTGCACTGGCACCACCGGGGATTCACTGCAAGGAGTCCAGAGAGTGCACTGGCACCACTGGGGATGCAGTGCAGTGAGTCCAGAGAGTGCACTGGCACCACTGGGGATGCAGTGCAGTGAGTCCAGAGAGTGCACTGGCACCACTGGGGATGCACTGCAGTGGGTCCAGAGAGTGCACTGCCATCTCTGGGGATGCAGTGCAGTGAGTCCAGAGAGTGCACTGGCACCAGTGGTGATGCACTGCAGTGAGTCCAGAGAGTGCACTGGCACCACTGGGGATGCAGTGCAGTGAATCCACAGAGTGCACTGGCACCACTGGTGATGCACTGCAGTGAGTCCAGAGAGTTCACTGGCACCACTGGGGATGCAGTGCAGTGAGTCCAGAGACTGCATTGGCACCACTGGGGATGCACTGCAGTGACTCGAAAGAGTGCACTGGCACCACTGGGGATGCACTGCAGTGAGTCCAGAGACTGCACACGCACGACTGGGGATGCAGTGCAGTGAGTCCAGAGAGTGCACTGGCACCACTGGGGATGCAGTTCAGTGAGTCCAGAGAGTGAACTGGCACCACCGGGGATTCACTGCAAGGAGTCCAGAGAGTGCACAGGCACCACTGGGAATGGACTGCAGTGAGTCCAGAGAGTGCACTGGCACCACTGGGGATGCACTGCAGTGAGTCCAGAGAGTGCACTGGCACCACTGGGGATGCACTGCAGTGAGTCCAGAGAGTGCACTGGAACCACTGTTCATGCAGCACAGTGAGTCCAGAGAGTGCACTGTCACCACTGGGGATGCAGCGCAGTGACTACAGAGAGTGCACTGGCACCACTGGTGATGCACTGCAGTGAGTCCAGAGAGTGCTCTGGGAGCACTGGGGCATGCAGTGCAGTGGGTCCAGAGAGTGCACTGGCACCACTGGGGATGCAGTGCAGTGAGTCCAGAGAGTGCACTGGCACCACTGGTGATGCACTGCAGTGAGTCCAGAGAGTGCACTGGCACCACTGGGGATGCAGTGACGCGAGTCCACAGAGTGCACTGGCACCACTGGTGATGCAGTGCAGTGAGTCCAGAGAGTGAACTGGCACCACTGGGGATGCACTGCAGTGAGTCCAGAGAGTGCACTGGCACCACTGGGGATGCACTGCAGTGAGTCCATAGAGTGCACTGGCTCCACTGGGGATGCAGTGCAGTGAGTCCAGAGAGTGCACTGGCACCACTGGTGATGCACTGCAGTGAGTCCAGAGAGTTCACTGGCACCACTGGGGATGCAGTGCAGTGAGTCCAGAGATTGCACTGGCACCACTGGGGATGCAGTGCAGTGAGTCCAGAGAGTGCACTGGCACCACTGGGGATGCACTGCAGTGAGTCCAGAGAGTGCACTGGCTCCACTGGGGATGCAGTGCAGTGAGTCCAGAGAGTGCTCTGGCACCACTGGGGATGCAGTGCAGTGAGTCCATAGAGTGCACTGGCACCACTGGGGATGCAGTGCAGTGAGTCCAGAGAGTGCACTGGCACCACTGGGGATGCAGTGCAGTGAGTCCAGAGAGTGCACTGGCACCACTGGGGATGCACTGCAGTGAGTCCAGAGAGTGCACTGGCACCACTGGTGATGCACTGCAGTGAGTGCAGAGAGTGCACTGGCACCACTGGGGATGCACTGCAGTGAGTCCAGACAGTGCACTGGCACCACTGGGGATGCAGTGCAGTGAGTCCAGAGACTGCACTGGCACCACTGGGGATGCAGTTCAGTGAGTCCAGAGAGTGCACTGGCACCACTGGGGATAAACTGCAGTGAGTCTAGACAGTGCACTGGCACCACTGGGGATGCACTGCAGTGAGTCCAGAGAGTTCTCTGGCACCACTGGGGATGCAGTTTAGTGAGTCCAGAGAGTGCACCGGCTCCAATGGGGATGCACTTCAGTGAGTCCAGAGAGTGCTCTGGCACCACAGATCTGCACTGCAGTGAGTCCAGAGAGTGCACTGGCACCACTTTTCATGCAGTGCAGTGAGTCCAGAGACTACACTGGCACCACTGGGGATGCAGTGCAGTGAGTCCAGAGAGTGCACTGGCACCAATGGTGATGCAGTGCAGTGACTCCAGAGAGTACACTGGCATCACTGTGGACGCAGCGCAGTGACTACAGAGAGTGCACTGGCACCACTGGTGATGCAGTGCAGTGAGTCCAGAGAGCCACTGGCACCACTGGGGATGCACTGCAGTGAGTCCAGAGAGTGCACTGGCACCACCTGGGATGCACTACAGTGAGTCCAGAGAGTGCAGTGGCACCATTGGGGATGCAGTGCACTGAGTCCAGAGAGTGCACTGGCACTAATGGGGATGCAGTGCACTGAGTCCAAAGAGTGCACTGGCACCACAGGGGATGCAGTGCAGTGAGTCCAGAGACTACACTGGCACCACTGGGGATGCAGTGCAGTGAGTCCAGAGAGTGCACTGGCACCACTGTTGATGCAGTGCAGTGAGTCCAGAGAGTGCACTGGCACCACTGGGGATGCAGTGCAGTGAGTGCAGAGAGTGCACTGTCACCACTGGGGATGCACTGCAGTGAGTCCAGAGAGCCACTGGCACCACTGGGGATGCCGTGCAGTGAGTCCAGAGAGTGCACTGGCACCAGTGGTGATGCACTGCAGTGAGTCCAAAGAGTGCACTGGCACCACTGGGGATGCACTGCAGTGAGTCCAGAGAGTGCACTGTCAGCACTGGGGATGCACTGCAGTGAGTCCAGAGAGTGCACTGTCAGCACTGGAGATGCAGTGCAGTGAGTCCAGAGAGTGCACTGGCACCACTGTTGATGCAGTGCACTGAGTCCACAGAGTGCACTGGCACCTAAGGGGATGCACTGCAATGAGTCCAGAGAATGCACTGGCACTAATGGGGATGCAGTGCAGTGACTCGAAAGAGTGCACTGGCACCACAGCGGATGCACTGCAGTGAGTCCGGAGAG
Organism: Anser brachyrhynchus; assembly: GCF_964034855.1. Lineage (NCBI taxonomy): Eukaryota > Metazoa > Chordata > Aves > Anseriformes > Anatidae > Anser > Anser brachyrhynchus. The sequence goes on along the minus strand of NW_027663488.1, from coordinate 156,964 downwards.
TGCCCTGGCACCAATGGTGATGCAGTGCAGTCAGTCCAGAGAGTGCAGTTTCACCACTGGAGATGCACTGCAGTGAGTCCAGAGAGTGCACTGGCACCGCTGGGGATGCAATGCAGTGAGTCCAGAGAGTGCACTGGCACCACTGGGGATGCAGTGCAGTGAGTCCAGAGAGTGCACTGGCACCACTGGGGATGCACTGCAGTGAGTCCAGAGTGTGCTCTGGGAACACAGGGGATGCAGTGCAGTGAGTGCAGAGAGTGCACTGGCACCACTGGGGATGCACTGCAGTGACTCGAAAGAGTGCACTGGCACCACTGCGGATGCACTGCAGTGAGTCCGGAGAGTGCCCTGGCACCAATGGTGATGCAGTGCAGTGAGTCCAGAGAGTGCAGTGGCGTCACTGGGGATGCAGTGCAGTGAGTGCAGAGAGTGCACTGGCACCACTGGGGATGCAATGCAGTGAGTCCAGAGAGTGCACTGGCACCACTGGGGATGCAGTGCAGTGACTCCAGAGAGTGCACTGGCACCACTTGGGATGCACTGCAGTGATTCCAGAGAGTGCACTGGCACCACTGGGGATGCAGTGCAGTGAGTCCAGAGAGTGCACTGGCACCACTGGGGATGCACTGCAGTGAGTCCAGAGAGTGCACTGGCACCACTGGGGATGCAGTGCTGTGACTCCAGAGAGTGCACTGGCACCACTGGGGATGCAGTGCACTGAGCCCAGAGAGTGCACTGGCACCACTGGGGATGCAGTGCACTGAGCCCAAAGAGTGCACTGGCACCACTGGCGATGCATTGCAGTGAGTCCAGAGAGTGCACTGGCACCACTGGGGATGCAGTGCGGTGAGTCCAGAGAGTGCTCTGGCACCACTGGGGATGCAGTTCAGTGAGTCCAGAGAGTGCACTGGCACCACTGGGGATACACTGCAGTGACTCCAGAGAGTGCACTGGCACCACTGCGGATGCAGTGCAGTGAGTCCAGAGAGTGCACTGGCACCAACAGGAGCTGCACTGTAGTGAGTCCTGAGATTGCACTGGCACCACTGGGGATACACTGCAGTGAGTCCATAGACTACACTGGCACCACTGGGGATGCAGTGCAGTGAGTCCAGAGAGTGCACTGGCACCACTGGGGATGCACTGCAGTGAGTCCAGAGAGTGAACTGGCACCACTGGGGATGCACTGCAGTGAGTCCAGAGAGTGCACTGGCACCACTGGGGATGCACTGCAGTGAGTCCAGAGAATGCACTGGCACTAATGGGGATGCAGTTCAGTGAGTCCAGAAAGTGCACTGGCACCACTGGGGATGCACTGCAGTGAGTCCAGAGAGTGCACTGGCACCACTGGTGATGCACTGCAGTGAGTGCAGAGAGTGCACTGGCACCACTGGGGATGCACTGCAGTGAGTCCAGAGAGTGCACTGGCACCACTGGGGATGCAGTGCAGTGAGTCCAGAGACTGCACTGGCACCAATGGGGATGCAGTGCAGTGAGTCCAGAGAGTGCACTGGCACCACTGGGGATAAACTGCATTGAGTCTAGACAGTGCACTGGCACCACTGGGGATGCACTGCAGTGAGTCCAGAGAGTTCTCTGGCACCACTGGGGATGCAGTTTAGTGAGTCCAGAGAGTGCACCGGCTCCAATGGGGATACACTGCAGTGAGTCCAGAGAGTGCACTGGCACCACCGGGGATGCAGTGCAGTGAGTCCAGAGAGTGCACTGGCACCACTGGGGATGCACTGCAGTGAGTCCAGAGAGTGCTCTGGCACCACAGAGCTGCACAGCAGTGAGTCACGAGATTGCACTGGCACCACTTTTCATGCAGTGCAGTGAGTCCAGAGAGTGCACTGGCACCAATGGTGATGCAGTGCAGTGACTCCAGAGAGTGCACTGGCACCACTGGGGACGCAGCGCAGTGACTACAGATAGTGCAATGGCACCACTGGTGATGCAGTGCAGTGAGTCCATAGAGCCACTGGCACCACTGGGGATGCACTGCAGTGAGTCCAGATAGTGCACTGGCACCACTGGGGATGCACTGCAGTGAGTCCAGAGAGTGCAGTGGCACCATTGGGGATGCAGTGCACTGAGTCCAGAGAGTGCACAGGCACCACAGGGGATGCAGTGCAGTGAGTCCAGAGACTACACTGGCACCACTGGGGATGCAGTGCAGTGAGTCCAGAGAGTGCACTGGCACCACTGGGGATGCAGTGCAGTGAGTGCAGAGAGTGCACTGGCACCACTGGGGATGCAGTGCAGTGAGTCCAGAGAGTGCACTGGCACCACTGGGGATGCACTGCAGTGAGTCCAGAGAGTGTACTGGCACCACAGGGGATGCACTGCAGTGAGTCCAGAGATTGCCCTTGCACCACTGGGGATAAACTGCAGTGAGTCCAGACAGTGCACTGGCACCACTGGGGATGCAGTGCAGTGAGTCCAGAGGGTTCTCTGGCACCACTGGGGATGCAGTTTAGTGAGTCCAGAGAGTACACCGGCTCCAATGGGGATACACTGCAGTGAGTCCAGAGAGTGCGCTGGCACCACTGGGGATGCACTGCAGTGAGTCCAGAGAGTGCACTGGCACCACTGGGGATGCAGTGCTGTGAGTCCAGAGAGTGCACTGGCACCACTGAGCTGCACTGCAGTGAGTCCAGAGAGTGCACTGGCACCACTGGGGATGCACTGCTGTGAGTCCAGAGACTAAACTGGCACCCTGGGGATGCAGTGCAGTGAGTCCAGAGAGTGCACTGGCACCACTGTTGATGCAGTGCAGTGACTCCAGAGAGTGCACTGGCACCACTGGGGATGCAGTGCAGTGAGTCCAGAGAGTGCACTGGCACCACTGGGGATGCAGTGCAGTGAGCTCAGAGAGTGCACTGGCACCACTGGGAATGCCGTGCAGTGAGTCCAGAGAGTGCACTGGCACCACTGGGGATGCACTTCAGTGAGTCCAGAGAGTGCACTGGCACCACTGGGGATGCACCTCGGTGAGTCCAGAGAGTGCTCTGGGAACACTGGGGATGCAGTGCAGTGAGTGCAGAGAGTGCACTGGCACCACAGGGGATGCACTGCAGTGAGTCCAGAGAGTGCACTGGCACCACTGGGGATGCACTGCAGTGAGTCCAGAGAGTGCACTGGCACAACAGGGGATGCAGTGCAGTGAGTCCAGAGAGTGCACTGGCACCACTGGGGATGCACTGCAGTGAGTCCAGAGAGTGCACTGGCACCACTGGGGATGCACTGCAGTGAGTCCAGAGAGTGCACTGTCAGCACTGGGGATGCAGTGCAGTGAGTCCAGAGAGTGCACTGGCACCACTGGGGATGCAGTGCAGTGAGTCCAGAGAGTGCACTGGCACCACTGGGGATGCAGTGCAGTGAGTCCAGAGAGTGCACCGGCACCAACTGGAGCTGCACTGTAGTGAGTCCAGAGAGTGCACTGGCACCACTGGGGATGCAGTGCAGTGAGTCCAGAGAGTGCAATGGCACCACTGGGGATGCAGTGCAGTGAGTGCAGAGAGTGCACTGGCACCACTGGGGATGTACTGCAGTGACTCGAAAGAGTGCACTGGCACAACTGCGGATGCACTGCAGTGAGTCTGGAGAGTGCCCTGGCACCAATGGGGATGCAGTGCAGTGACTCCAGAGAGTGCACTGGCACCACTGGGGATGCAGTGCAGTGAGTCCAGAGAGTGCACTGGCACCACTGGGGATGCACTGCAGTGAGTCCAGAGAGTGCAATGGCACCACCGGGGATTCACTGCAGTGAGTCCAGAGACTGCACTGGCACCACAGGGGATGCAGTGCAGTGACTCCAGAGAGTGCACTAGCACCTCAGGGGCTGCACTGCAGAGAGTCCAGAGAGTGCACTGGCACCACTGGGGATGCAGTGCAGTGAGTCTAGAGAGTGCACTGACAACACAGGGGATGCACTGCAGTGAGTCCAGAGAGTGCACTGGCACCACTGGGGATGCACTGCAGTGACTCAGAGAGTGCACTGGCACCACTGGGGATGCACCCCGGTGAGTCCAGAGAGTGCACTGGCACTACTGGGGATGCAGTGCAGTGAGTCCAGAGAGTGCAGTGGCACCACTGGGGATGCACTTTAGTGAGTCCAGAGACTGCACAGGCACCACTGGGGATGCAGTGCAGTGACTCGAGAGAGTGCACTGGCACCACTGGGGATGCAGTGCAGTGAGTCCAGAGAGTGCACTGGCACCACTGGTGATGCACTGCAGTGAGTCCAGAGAGTGCACTGGCACCACTGGGGATACACTGCAGTGAGTCCAGAGAGTGCACTGGCACCACTGGGGATGCAGTGCAGTTGAGTCCAGAGAGTGCACTGGCACCTTGGGGATGCAGTGTAGTGAGTGCAGAGAGTGCACTGGCACCAGTGGGGGTGCACTGCAGTGAGTCCAGAGAGTGCACTGGCACCACAGGGGTTGCAGTGCAGTGAGTCCAGAGAGTGCACTGGCAGCACTGTTGATGCAGTGCAGTGACTCAGAGAGTGCACTGGCACCACTGGGGATGCACTGCATTGAGTCCAGAGAGTGCACTGGCACCACTGGGGATGCAGTGCAGTGAGTCCAGAGAGTGCACTGGCACCACTGGGGATGCAGTGCAGTGAGTCCAGAGAGTGTACTGGCACCAGTGGGAATGGAGTGCAGTGAGTCCAGAGTGCACTGGCACCACTGGGGATGCAGTGCAGTGAGTCCAGAGTGAACACTGGCACCACTGGGGATGCAGTGCAGTGAGTCCAGAGAGTGCACTGGCATCACTGGGGATGCACTGCAGTGAGTCCAGAGACTGCACAGGCACCACTGGGTATGCAGTGCAGTGACGCCAGAGAGTGTACTGGCACCCCTGGGGATGCAGTGCAGTGAGTCCAGAGAGTGCGCTGGCACCACTGGGGATGCACTGCAGTGAGTCCAGAAAGTGCACTGGCTCCACTGGTGATGCAGTGCCGTGAGTCCAGAGAGTGCACTGGCACCACTTGGGATGCAGTGCAGTGAGTCCAGAGAGTGCACTGGCACCACTGGGGATGCAGTGCAGGGAGTCCAGAGAGTGCAATGGCACCACAGGGGATGCTGTGCAGTGAGTCCGGAGAGTGCACTGGCACCACTGGGGATGCAGTGCAGTGAGTCCAGAGAGTGCATTGTCACCACTGGGAATGCAGCGCAGTGACTACAGAGAGTGCACTGGCACCACTGGGGATGCAGTGCAGTGAGTCCAGAGAGTGCATTGTCACCACTGGGAATGCAGCGCAGTGACTACAGAGAGTGCACTGGCACTACTGGAGATGCAGTGCAGTGAGTGCAAAGAGTGCACTGGCACCACTGGGGATGCAGTGCAGTGAGTCCAGAGAGTGCACTGGCACCACTGGGGATGCACTGCAGTGAGTCCGGAGACTGCACAGGCACGACTGGGGATGCAGTGCAGTGAGTCCAGAGAGTGCACTGGCACCACTGGGGATGCACCCCGGTGAGTCCAGAGAGTGCACTGGCACCACTGGGGATGCACTGCAGTGAGTCCAGAGAGTGCACTGGCACCACTGGGGATGCAGTGCAGTGAGTCCAGAGAGTGCACTGGCACCACTGGCGATGCACTGCAGTGAGTCCAGAGACTGCACAGGCACCACTGGCGATGCACTGCAGTGAGTCCAGAGAGTGCACTGGCACCACTGGGGATGCAGTGCAGTGAGTCCAGAGAGTGCACTGGCACCACTGGGGATGCACTGCAGTGAGTCCAGAGAGTGCACTGGCACCACTGGGGATGCAGTGCAGTGAGTGCAGAGAGTGCACTGGAACCACTGGGGATGCACTACAGTGAATCCAGAGAGTGCACTGGCACCACTGGGGATGCAGTGCAGTGAGTCCAGAGAGTGCACTGGCACCACTGGGGTTGCAGTGCAGTGAGTCCACAGAGTGCACTGGCACCACTGGGGATGCACTGCAGTGAGTCCAGAGAGTGCACTGGCACCACTGGGAATGCAGTGCAGTGAGTCCAGAGACTGCATTGGCACCACTGGGGATGCACTGCAGTGACTCGAAAGAGTGCACTGGCACCACTGGGGATGCACTGCAGTGAGTCCAGAGACTGCACACGCACGACTGGGGATGCAGTGCAGTGAGTCCAGAGAGTGCACAGGCACCACTGGGGATGCAGTGCAGTGAGTCCAGAGAGTGCACTGGCACCACTGGGGATGCACTGCAGTGAGTCCAGAGAGTGCACTGGCACCACTGGGGATGCAGTGCAGTGAGTGCAGAGAGTGCACTGGAACCACTGGGGATGCACTACAGTGAATCCAGAGAGTGCACTGGCACCACTGGGGGTGCGCTGCAGTGAGTCCAGAGAGTGCACTGGCACCACTGGGGTTGCAGTGCAGTGAGTCCACAGAGTGCACACGCACGACTGGGGATGCAGTGCAGTGAGTCCAGAGAGTGCACTGGCACCACTGGGGATGCAGTGCAGTGAGTCCAGAGAGTGCACTGGCACCACTGGGGATGCAGTGCAGTGAGTCCAGAGAGTGCACTGGCACCACTGGGGATGCAGTGCAGTGAGTCCAGAGAGTGCACTGGCACCAGTGGGGGTGCACTGCAGTGAGTCCAGAGAGTGCACTGGCACCATTGGGGTTGCAGTGCAGTGAGTCCAGAGAGTGCACTGGCACCAATGGGGATGCACTGCAGTGAGTCCAGAGAGTGCAGTGGCACCACTGGGGATGCAGTGCAGTGAGTCCAGAGAGTGCAGTGGCACCACTGGGGATGCAGTGCAGTGAGTCCAGCGAGTGCACTGGAACCAGTGGGGATGCAGTGCAGTGAGTCCAGAGAGTGCACTGGCACCACGGTTCATGCAGTGCAGTGAGTGCAGAGAGTGCACTGGCACCACTGGGGATGCAGTGCAGTGAGTCCAGAGAGTGCATTGGCACCACTGGGGATGCACTGCAGTGAGTCCAGAGAGTGCACTGGCACCACTGGGGATGCAGTGCAGTTGAGTCCAGAGAGTGCACTGGCACCACTGGGGATGCAGTGCACTGAGTCCAGAGAGTGCACTGGCACCAGTGGGGGTGCACTGCAGTGAGTCCAGAGATTTCACTGGCACCACTGGGGCTGCACTACAGTGAGTCCAGAGAGTGCACTGGCACCACTGAGGATGCAGTGCTGTGAGTTCAGAGAGTGCACTGGCACCACTGGGGATGCATTGCAGTGAGTCCAGAGAGTGCACTGGCACCACTGGGGATGCAGTGCAGTGAGTGCAGAGAGTGCACTGGCACCACTGGCGATGCATTGCAGTGAGTCCAGAGAGTGCACTGGCACCACTGGGGATGCAGTGCACTGAGTCCAGAGAGTGCTCTGGCACCACTGGGGATGCAGTTCAGTGAGTCCAGAGAGTGCACTGGCAACACTGGGGATACACTGCAGTGACTCCAGAGAGTGCACTGGCACCACTGGGGATGCACTGCAGTGAGTCCAGAGAGTGCACTGGCACCACTGGGGATGCAGTGCAGTGAGTCCAGAGAGTGCACTGGCACCAACTGGAGCTGCACTGTAGTGAGTCCTGAGATTGCACTGGCACCACTGGGGATGCAGTGCAGTGAGTGCAGAGAGTGAACTGGCACCACTGGGGATGCACTGCAGTGAGTCCAGAGAGTGCACTGGCACCACTGGGGATGCACTGAAGTGAGTACAGAGAATGCACTGGCACTAATGGGGATGCAGTTCAGTGAGTCCAGAGAGTGCACTGGCACCACTGGGGATGCACTGCAGTGAGTCCAGAGAGTGCACTGGCACCACTGGTGATGCACTGCAGTGAGTGCAGAGAGTGCACTGGCACCACTGGGGATGCACTGCAGTGAGTCCAGAGAGTGCACTGGCACCACTGGGGATGCAGTGCAGTGAGTCCAGAGACTGCACTGGCACCAATGGGGATGCAGTGCAGTGAGTCCAGAGAGTGCACTGGCACCACTGGGGATAAACTTCATTGAGTCAAGACAGTGCACTGGCACCACTGGGGATGCACTGCAGTGAGTCCAGAGAGTTCTCTGGCACCACTGGGGATGCGGTTTAGTGAGTCCAGAGAGTGCACCGGCTCCAATGGGGATACACTGCAGTGAGTTCAGAGAGTGCACTGGCACCACTGGGGATGCAGTGCAGTGAGTCCAGAGAGTGCACTGGCACCACTGGGGATGCACTGCAGTGAGTCCAGAGAGTGCTCTGGCACCACAGAGCTGCACTGCAGTGAGTCACGAGATTGCACTGGCACCACTTTTCATGCAGTGCAGTGAGTCCAGAGAGTGCACTGGCACCAATGGTGATGCAGTGCAGTGAGTCCAGGGAGTGCACTGGCACCACTGTGGACGCAGCGCAGTGACTACAGAGAGTGCAATGGCACCACTGGTGATGCAGTGCAGTGAGTCCATAGAGCCACTGGCACCACTGGGGATGCACTGCAGTGAGTCCAGATAGTGCACTGGCACCACCTGGGATGCACTGCAGTGAGTCCAGAGAGTTCAGTGGCACCATTGGGGATGCAGTGCACTGAGTCCAGAGAGTGCACTGGCACTAATGGGGATGCAGTGCACTGAGTCCAGAGAGTGCACTGGCACCACAGGGGATGCAGTGCAGTGAGTCCAGAGAGTGCACTGGCACCACTGGGGATGCAGTGCACTGAGCCCAGAGAGTGCACTGGCACCACTGGTGATGCAGTGCAGTGAGTGCAGAGAGTGCACTGGCACCACTGGCGATGCATTGCAGTGAGTCCAGAGAGTGCACTGGCACCACTTGGGATGCAGTGCACTGAGTCCAGAGAGTGCTCTGGCACCACTGGGGATGCAGTTCAGTGAGTCCAGAGAGTGCACTGGCACCACTGGGGATACACTGCAGTGACTCCAGAGAGTGCACTGGCACCACTAGGGATGCAGTGCAGTGAGTCCAGAGAGTGCACTGGCACCACTGGGGATGCAGTGCAGTGAGTCCAGAGAGTGCACTGACACCAACTGGAGCTGCACTGTAGTGAGTCCTGAGATTGCACTGGCACCACTGGGGATGCACTGCAGTGAGTGCAGAGAGTGAACTGGCACCACTGGGGATGCACTGCAGTGAGTCCAGAGAGTGCACTGGCACCACTGGGGGTGCACTGCAGTGAGTCCAGAGAATGCACTGGCACTAATGGGGATGCAGTGCAGTGAGTCCAGAGAGTGCACTGGCACCACTGGGGATGCACTGCAGTGAGTCCAGAGAGTGCACTGGCACCACTGGGGATGCACTGCAGTGAGTCCAGAGACTGCACTGGCACCAATGGGGATGCAGTGCAGTGAGTCCAGAGAGTGCACTGGCACCACTGGGGATAAACTTTATTGAGTCTAGACAGTGCACTGGCACCACTGGGGATGCACTGCAGTGAGTCCAGAGAGTTCTCTGGCGCCACTGGGGATGCAGTGCAGTGAGTCCAGAGAGTGCACCGGCTCCAATGGGGATACACTGCAGTGAGTTCAGAGAGTGCACTGGCACCACTGGGGATGCAGTGCAGTGAGTCCAGAGAGTGCACTGGCACCACTGGAGATGCACTTCATTGAGTCCAGAGAGTGCTCTGGCACCACAGAGCTGCACTGCAGTGAGTCACGAGATTGCACTGGCACCACTTTTCATGCAGTGCAGTGAGTCCAGAGAGTGCACTGGCACCAATGGTGATGCAGTGCAGTGAGTCCAGAGAGTGCACTGGCACCACTGGGGACGCAGCGCAGTGACTACAGAGAGTGCAAAGGCACCACTGGTGATGCAGTGCAGTGAGTCCATAGAGCCACTGGCACCACTGGGGATGCACTGCAGTGAGTCCAGAGAGTTCAGTGGCACCATTGGGGATGCAGTGCACTGAGTCCAGAGAGTGCACTGACACTAATGGGGATGCAGTGCACTGAGTCCAGAGAGTGCACTGGCACCACAGGGGATGCAGTGCAGTGAGTCCAGAGACTACACTGGCACCACTGGGGATGCAGTGCAGTGAGTCCAGAGAGTGCACTGGCACCACTGTTGATGCAGTGCAGTGAGTCCAGAGAGTGCACTGGCACCACTGGGGATGCAGTGCAGTGAGTCCAGAGAGTGCACTGTCACCTTTGGGGATGCACTGCATTGAGTCCAGAGAGCCACTGGCACCACTACGGATGCACTGCAGTGAGTCCAGAGAGTGCACTGGCACCATTGGGGATGCACTGCAGTGAGTCCAAAGAGTGCACTGGCACCACAGGGGATGAAGTGCAGTGAGTCCAGAGAGTGCACTGGCACTTCTTTGGATGCAGTGCAGTGAGTGCAGAGAGTGCACTAGCACAACAGGGGATGCAGTGCAGTGACTCCAGAGAGTGCACTGGCACCACTGGGGATGCACTGCCGTGAGTCCAGAGAGTGCATTGGCACCACTGGGGATGCACTGCAGTGACTCGAAAGAGTGCACTGGCACCACTGGGGATGCACTGCAGTGAGTCCAGAGAGTGCACACGCACGACTGGGGATGCAGTGCAGTGAGTCCAGAGAGTGCACTGGCACCACTGGGGATGCACTGCAGTGAGTCCAGAGAGTGCACTTGCACCACCGGGGTTTCACTGCAGTGAGTCCAGAGAGTGCACTGGCACCACTGGGGATGCAGTGCAGTGAGTCCAGAGAGTGCACTGGCACCACTGGGGATACACTGCAGTGACTCCAGAGAGTGCACTGGCACCACTAGGGATGCAGTGCAGTGAGTCCAGAGAGTGCACTGGCACCACTGGGGATGCAGTGCAGTGAGTCCAGAGAGTGCACTGACACCAACTGGAGCTGCACTGTAGTGAGTCCTGAGATTGCACTGGCACCACTGGGGATGCAGTGCAGTGAGTGCAGAGAGTGAACTGGCACCACTGGGGATGCACTGCAGTGAGTCCAGAGAGTGCACTGGCACCACTGGGGGTGCACTGCAGTGAGTCCAGAGAATGCACTGGCACTAATGGGGATGCAGTTCAGTGAGTCCAGAGAGTGCACTGGCACCACTGGTGATGCAGTACAGTGAGTCCAGAGAGTGCACTGGCACCACTGGGGATGCACTGCAGTGAGTCCAGAGAGTTCAGTGGCACCATTGGGGATGCAGTGCACTGAGTCCAGAGAGTGCACTGACACTAATGGGGATGCAGTGCACTGAGTCCAGAGAGTGCACTGGCACCACAGGGGATGCAGTGCAGTGAGTCCAGAGACTACACTGGCACCACTGGGGATGCAGTGCAGTGAGTCCAGAGAGTGCACTGGCACCACTGTTGATGCAGTGCAGTGAGTCCAGAGAGTGCACTGGCACCACTGGGGATGCAGTGCAGTGAGTCCAGAGAGTGCACTGTCACCTTTGGGGATGCACTGCAGTGAGTCCAGAGAGCCACTGGCACCACTACGGATGCACTGCAGTGAGTCCAGAGAGTGCACTGGCACCATTGGGGATGCACTGCAGTGAGTCCAAAGAGTGCACTGGCACCACAGGGGATGAAGTGCAGTGAGTCCAGAGAGTGCACTGGCACTTCTTTGGATGCAGTGCAGTGAGTGCAGAGAGTGCACTAGCACAACAGGGGATGCAGTGCAGTGACTCCAGAGAGTGCACTGGCACCACTGGGGATGCACTGCCGTGAGTCCAGAGAGTGCATTGGCACCACTGGGGATGCACTGCAGTGACTCGAAAGAGTGCACTGGCACCACTGGGGATGCACTGCAGTGAGTCCAGAGAGTGCACACGCACGACTGGGGATGCAGTGCAGTGAGTCCAGAGAGTGCACTGGCACCACTGGGGATGCACTGCAGTGAGTCCAGAGAGTGCACTTGCACCACCGGGGTTTCACTGCAGTGAGTCCAGAGAGTGCACTGGCACCACTGGGGATGCAGTGCAGTGAGTCCAGAGAGTGCACTGGCACCACTGGGGATACACTGCAGTGACTCCAGAGAGTGCACTGGCACCACTAGGGATGCAGTGCAGTGAGTCCAGAGAGTGCACTGGCACCACTGGGGATGCAGTGCAGTGAGTCCAGAGAGTGCACTGACACCAACTGGAGCTGCACTGTAGTGAGTCCTGAGATTGCACTGGCACCACTGGGGATGCAGTGCAGTGAGTGCAGAGAGTGAACTGGCACCACTGGGGATGCACTGCAGTGAGTCCAGAGAGTGCACTGGCACCACTGGGGGTGCACTGCAGTGAGTCCAGAGAATGCACTGGCACTAATGGGGATGCAGTTCAGTGAGTCCAGAGAGTGCACTGGCACCACTGGTGATGCAGTACAGTGAGTCCAGAGAGTGCACTGGCACCACTGGGGATGCACTGCAGTGAGTCCAGAGAGTGCACTGGCACCACTGGGGATGCACTGCAGTGAGTCCAGAGAGTGCACTGGCACCACTGGGGATGCACTGCAGTGAGTCCAGAGACTGCACTGGCACCAATGGGGATGCAGTGCAGTGAGTCCAGAGAGTGCACTGGCACCACTGGGGATAAACTTTATTGAGTCTAGACAGTGCACTGGCACCACTGGGGATGCACTGCAGTGAGTCCAGAGAGTTCTCTGGCGCCACTGGGGATGCAGTGCAGTGAGTCCAGAGAGTGCACCGGCTCCAATGGGGATACACTGCAGTGAGTTCAGAGAGTGCACTGGCACCACTGGGGATGCAGTGCAGTGAGTCCAGAGAGTGCACTGGCACCACTGGAGATGCACTTCATTGAGTCCAGAGAGTGCTCTGGCACCACAGAGCTGCACTGCAGTGAGTCACGAGATTGCACTGGCACCACTTTTCATGCAGTGCAGTGAGTCCAGAGAGTGCACTGGCACCAATGGTGATGCAGTGCAGTGAGTCCAGAGAGTGCACTGGCACCACTGGGGACGCAGCGCAGTGACTACAGAGAGTGCAAAGGCACCACTGGTGATGCAGTGCAGTGAGTCCATAGAGCCACTGGCACCACTGGGGATGCACTGCAGTGAGTCCAGAGAGTTCAGTGGCACCATTGGGGATGCAGTGCACTGAGTCCAGAGAGTGCACTGACACTAATGGGGATGCAGTGCACTGAGTCCAGAGAGTGCACTGGCACCACAGGGGATGCAGTGCAGTGAGTCCAGAGACTACACTGGCACCACTGGGGATGCAGTGCAGTGAGTCCAGAGAGTGCACTGGCACCACTGTTGATGCAGTGCAGTGAGTCCAGAGAGTGCACTGGCACCACTGGGGATGCAGTGCAGTGAGTCCAGAGAGTGCACTGTCACCTTTGGGGATGCACTGCAGTGAGTCCAGAGAGCCACTGGCACCACTACGGATGCACTGCAGTGAGTCCAGAGAGTGCACTGGCACCATTGGGGATGCACTGCAGTGAGTCCAAAGAGTGCACTGGCACCACAGGGGATGAAGTGCAGTGAGTCCAGAGAGTGCACTGGCACTTCTTTGGATGCAGTGCAGTGAGTGCAGAGAGTGCACTAGCACAACAGGGGATGCAGTGCAGTGACTCCAGAGAGTGCACTGGCACCACTGGGGATGCACTGCCGTGAGTCCAGAGAGTGCATTGGCACCACTGGGGATGCACTGCAGTGACTCGAAAGAGTGCACTGGCACCACTGGGGATGCACTGCAGTGAGTCCAGAGAGTGCACACGCACGACTGGGGATGCAGTGCAGTGAGTCCAGAGAGTGCACTGGCACCACTGGGGATGCACTGCAGTGAGTCCAGAGAGTGCACTTGCACCACCGGGGTTTCACTGCAGTGAGTCCAGAGAGTGCACTGGCACCACTGGGGATGCAGTGCAGTGAGTCCAGAGAGTGCACTGGCACCAGTGGGGGTGCACTGCAGTGAGTCCAGAGAGTGCACTGGCACCATTGGGGTTGCAGTGCAGTGAGTCCAGAGAGTGCACTGGCACCACTGGGGATGCACTGCAGTGAGTACAGAGAGTGCACTGGCACCACTGGGGATGCAGTGCAGTGAGTCCAGAGAGTGCAGTGGCACCACTGGGGATGCAGTGCAGTGAGTGCAGAGAGTGCACTGGAACCAGTGGGGATGCAGTGCAGTGAGTCCAGAGAGTGCACTGGCACTTCTTTGGATGCAGTGCAGTGAGTGCAGAGAGTGCACTAGCACAACAGGGGATGCAGTGCAGTGACTCCAGAGAGTGCACTGGCACCACTGGGGATGCACTGCCGTGAGTCCAGAGAGTGCATTGGCACCACTGGGGATGCACTGCAGTGACTCGAAAGAGTGCACTGGCACCACTGGGGATGCACTGCAGTGAGTCCAGAGAGTGCACACGCACGACTGGGGATGCAGTGCAGTGAGTCCAGAGAGTGCACTGGCACCACTGGGGATGCACTGCAGTGAGTCCAGAGAGTGCACTTGCACCACCGGGGTTTCACTGCAGTGAGTCCAGAGAGTGCACTGGCACCACTGGGGATGCAGTGCAGTGAGTCCAGAGAGTGCACTGGCACCAGTGGGGGTGCACTGCAGTGAGTCCAGAGAGTGCACTGGCACCATTGGGGTTGCAGTGCAGTGAGTCCAGAGAGTGCACTGGCACCACTGGGGATGCACTGCAGTGAGTACAGAGAGTGCACTGGCACCACTGGGGATGCAGTGCAGTGAGTCCAGGGAGTGCAGTGGCACCACTGGGGATGCAGTGCAGTGAGTGCAGAGAGTGCACTGGAACCAGTGGGGATGCAGTGCAGTGAGTCCAGAGAGTGCACTGGCACCACGGTTCATGCAGTGCAGTGAGTCCAGAGAGTGCACTGGCACCACTGGGGATGCAGTGCAGTGAGTCCAGAGAGTGCATTGGCACCACTGGGGATGCACTGCAGTGAGTCCAGAGAGTGCACTGGCACCACTGGAGATGCAGTTCAGTTGAGTCCAGAGAGTGCACTGGCACCACTGGGGATGCAGTGCACTGAGTCCAGAGAGTGCACTGGCACCAGTGGGGGTGCACTGCAGTGAGTCCAGAGATTTCACTGGCGCTACTGGGGCTGCACTGCAGTGAGTCCAGAGAGTGCACTGGCACCACTGAGGATGCAGTGCAGTGAGTTCAGAGAGTGCACTGGCACCACTGGGGATGCACTGCAGTGAGTCCAGAGAGTGCACTGGCACCACTGGGAATGCAGTGCAGTGACTCAGAGAGTGCACTGGCACCACTGGGGATGCCCTGCAATGAGTCCAGATAGTGCACTGGCACCACTGGGGATGCAGTGCAGTGAGTGCAGAGAGTGTACTGGCACCACTGGGGATGGAGTGCAGTGAGTTCAGAGACTGCACTGGCACCACTGGGGATGCAGTGCAGTGAGTGCAGAGAGTGCACTGGCACCACCGGGGATTCACGGCAAGGAGTCCAGAGAGTGCACTGGCACCTAAGGGGCTGCACTGCAGTGAGTCCAGAGAGTGCAGTGGCACCATTGGGGATGCAGTGCACTGAGTCCAGAGAGTTCACTGGCACCACTGGGGATGCAGTGCACTGAGTCCAGAGAGTGCACTGTCAGCACTGGAGATGCACTGCAGTGACTCTAGAGAGTGCAGTGGCACCACTGTTCATTCAGTGATGTGAGTCCAGAGAGTGCACTGGCACCACTGGGGATGTACCTCGGTGAGTCCAGAGAGTGCTCTGGGAACACTGGGGATGCAGTGTAGTGAGTGCAGAGAGTGCACTGGCACCACTGGGGATGCACTGCAGTGAGTCCAGAGAGTGCACTGGCACCACTGCGGATGCACTGCAGTGAGTCCAGATAGTGCACTGGCACCACTGGGGATGCAATGCAGTGAGTCCAGAGAGTGCACTGGCACCACTGGGGATGCACTGCAGTGAGTCCAGAGTGTGCTCTGGGAACACTGGGGATGCAGTGCAGTGAGTGCAGAGAGTGCACTGGCACCACTGGGGATGCACTGCAGTGACTCGAAAGAGTGCACTGGCACCACTGCGGATGCACTGCAGTGAGTCCGGAGAGTGCCCTGGCACCACTGGGGATGCAGTGCACTGAGCCCAGAGAGTGCACTGGCACCACTGGGGATGCAGTGCAGTGAGTGCAGAGAGTGCACTGGCACCACTGGGGATGGAATGCAGTGAGTCCGGAGAGTGCCCTGGCACCAATGGTGATGCAGTGCAGTGAGTCCAGAGAGTGCAGTGGCGTCACTGGGGATGCAGTGCAGTGAGTCCAGAGAGTGCACTGGCACCACTGGGGATGCAATGCAGTGAGTCCAGAGAGTGCACTGGCACCACTGGGGATGCAGTGCAGTGACTCCAGAGAGTGCACTGGAACCACTGGGGATGCAGTGCAGTGAGTCCAGAGAGTGCACTGGCACCACTGGGGATGCAGTGCTGTGACTCCAGAGAGTGCACTGGCACCACTGGGGATGCAGTGCAGTGAGTCCAGAGAGTGCACTGGCACCACTGGGGATGCAGTGCACTGAGCCCAGAGAGTGCACTGGCACCACTGGTGATGCAGTGCAGTGAGTGCAGAGAGTGCACTGGCACCAATGGGGATGCATTGCAGTGAGTCCAGAGAGTGCACTGGCACCACTGGGGATGCAGTGCACTGAGTCCAGAGAGTGCTCTGGCACCACTGGGGATGCAGTTCAGTGAGTCCAGAGAGTGCACTGGCACCACTGGGGATACACTGCAGTGAGTCCAGAGAGTGCACTGGCACCACTGGGGATGCAGTGCAGTGAGTCCAGAGAGTGCACTGGCACCACTGGGGATGCAGTGCAGTGAGTCCACAGAGTGCACTGGCACCAACTGGAGCTGCACTGTAGTGAGTCCTGAGATTGCACTGGCACCACTGGGGATGCAGTGCAGTGAGTGCAGAGAGTGAACTGGCACCACTGGGGATGCACTGCAGTGAGTCCAGAGAGTGCACTGGCACCACTGGGGATGCACTGCAGTGAGTCCAGAGAATGTACTGGCACTAATTGGGATGCAGTTCAGTGAGTCCAGAGAGTGCACTGGCACAACTGGGGATGCACTGCAGTGAGTCCAGAGAGTGCACTGGCACCACTGGTGATGCAGTGCAGTTAGTCCAGAGAGTGCAGTGGAACAACTGGGGATGCAGTGCAGTGAGTCCAGAGAGTGCACTGGCACCAATGGTGATGCAGTGCAGTAAGTCCAGATAGTACACTGGCACCACTGGGGATGCACTGCAGTGAGTCCAGAGAATGCACTGGCACTAATGGGGATGCAGTGCAGTGACTCGAAAGAGTGCACTGGCACCACTGCGGATGCACTGCAATGAGTCCGGAGAGTGCCCTGGCACCAATGGTGATGCAGTGCAGTGAGTCCAGAGAGTGCACTGGCACCACTGGGGATGCAGTGCAGTGAGTGCAGAGAGTGCACTGGCACCACTGGGGATGCAGTGCAGTGAGTCCAGAGAGTGCACTGGCACCACTGGGGATGCACTGCAGTGAGTCCAGAGAGTGTACTGGCACCACAGGGGATGCACTGCAGTGAGTCCAGAGAGTGCTCTGGCACCACTGTTCATTCAGTGATGTGAGTCCAGAGAGTGCACTGGTACCACTGGGGATGCAGTGCAGTGAGTGCAGAGAGTGCACTGGCACCATTGGGAATGCAGTGCTGTGAGTCCAGAGAGTGCCCTTGCACCACTGGGGATAAACTGCAGTGAGTCCAGACAGTGCACTGGCACCACTGGGGATGCACTGCAGTGAGTCCAGACGGTTCTCTGGCACCACTGGGGATGCAGTTTAGTGAGTCCAGAGAGTACACCGGCTCCAATGGGGATACACTGCAGTGAGTCCAGAGAGTGCGCTGGCACCACTGGGGATGCACTGCAGTGAGTCCAGAGAGTGCACTGGCACCACTGGGGATGCAGTGCTGTGAGTCCAGAGAGTGCTCTGGCACCACTGAGCTGCACTGCAGTGAGTCCAGAGAGTGCACTGGCACCACTGGGGATGCACTGCTGTGAGTCCAGAGACTAAACTGGCACCCTGGGGATGCAGTGCAGTGAGTCCAGAGAGTGCACTGGCACCACTGTTGATGCAGTGCAGTGACTCCAGAGAGTGCACTGGCACCACTGGGAATGCAGTGCAGTGAGTCCAGAGAGTGCACTGGCACCACTGGGGATGCAGTGCAGTGAGCTTAGAGAGTGCACTGGCACCACTGGGGATGCCGTGCAGTGAGTCCAGAGAGTGCACTGGCACCACTGGGGATGCACTGCAGTGAGTCCAGAGAGTGCAGTGGCACCATTGGGGATGCAGTGCACTGAGTCCAGAGAGTTCACTGGCACCACTGGGGATGCACTGCAGTGAGTCCACAGAGTGCACTGGCACCACTGTTCATTCAGTGATGTGAGTCCAGAGAGTGCACTGGCACCACTGGGGATGCACCCCGGTGAGTCCAGAGAGTGCACTGGCACTACTGGGGATGCAGTGCAGTGAGTCCAGAGAGTGCACTGGCACCACTGGGGATGCACTGTAGTGAGTCCAGAGACTGTACAGGCACCACTGGGGATGCAGTGCAGTGACTCGAGAGAGTGCACTGGCACCACGGTTCATGCAGTGCAGTGAGTCCAGAGAGTGCACTGGCACCACTGGTGATGCACTGCAGTGAGTCCAGAGAGTGCACTGGCACCACTGGGGATACACTGCAGTGAGTCCAGAGAGTGCACTGGCACCACTGGGGATGCAGTGCAGTTGAGTCCAGAGAGTGCACTGGCACCTTGGGGATGCAGTGTAGTGAGTGCAGAGAGTGCACTGGCACCAGTGGGGGTGCACTGCAGTGAGTCCAGAGAGTGCACTGGCACCACTGGGGTTGCAGTGCAGTGAGTCCAGAGAGTGCACTGGCACCACTGGGAATGCAGTGCAGTGACTCAGAGAGTGCACTGGCACCACTGGTGATGGACTGCAGTGAGTCCAGAGAGTGCACTGGCACCACTGGGGATGCAGTGCAGTGAGTCCAGAGAGTGCACTGGCACCACTGGGGATGCACTGCAGTCAGTCCAGAGAGTGTACTGGCACCAGTGGGGATGGAGTGCAGTGAGTCCAGAGAGTGCACTGGCACCACTGGGGATGCAGTGCAGTGAGTCCAGAGTGTGCACTGGCACCACTGGGGATGCAGTGCAGTGAGTCCACAGAGTGCACTGGCATCACTGGGGATGCAGTGCAGTGAGTCCAGAGAGTGCACTGGCACCACTGGGTATGCAGTTCAGTGACGCCAGAGAGTGTACTGGCACCCCTGGGGATGCAGTGCAGTGAGTCCAGAGAGTGCACTGGCACCACTGGGGATGCACTGCAGTGAGTCCAGAAAGTGCACTGGCTCCACTGGTGATGCAGTGCCGTGAGTCCGGAGAGTGCACTGGCACCACTGGGGATGCAGTGCAGTGAGTCCAGAGAGTACATTGTCACCACTGGGAATGCAGCGCAGTGACTACAGAGAGTGCACTGGCACCACTGGGGATGCTGTGCAGTGAGTCCAGAGAGTGCATTGTCACCACTGGGAATGCAGCGCAGTGACTACAGAGAGTGCACTGGCACTACTGGAGATGCACTGCAGTGAGTCCAGAGACTGCACTGGCACCACTGGGGATGCACTGCAGTGAGTCCAGAGACTGCACTGGCACCACTGGGGATGCACTGCAGTGAGGCCAGAGACTGCACAGGCACGACTGGGGATGCAGTGCAGTGAGTCCAGAGAGTGCACTGGCACCACTGGGGATGCACCCCGGTGAGTCCAGAGAGTGCACTGGCACCACTGGGGATGCACCCCGGTGAGTCCAGAGAGTGCACTGGCACCACTGGGGATGCAGTGCAGTGAGTCCAGAGAGTGCACTGGCACCACTGGCGATGCACTGCAGTGAGTCCAGAGACTGCACAGGCACCACTGGTGATGCACTGCAGTGAGTCCAGAGAGTGCACTGGCACCACTGGGGATGCAGTGCAGTGAGTGCAGAGAGTGCACTGGCACCACTGGGGATGCAGTGCAGTGAGTCCAGAGAGTGCACTGGCACCACTGGGGATGCACTGCAGTGAGTCCAGAGAGTGCACTGGCACCACTGGGGATGCAGTGCAGTGAGTGCAGAGAGTGCACTGGAACCACTGGGGATGCACTACAGTGAATCCAGAGAGTGCACTGGCACCACTGGGGATGCAGTGCAGTGAGTCCAGAGAGTGCACTGGAACCAGTGGGGGTGCGCTGCAGAGAGTCCAGAGAGTGCACTGGCACCACTGGGGTTGCAGTGCAGTGAGTCCAGAGAGTGCACTGGCACCACTGGGGATGCACTGCAGTGAGTCCAGAGAGTGCACTGGCACCACTGGGAATGCAGTGCAGTGAGTCCAGAGACTGCATTGGCACCACAGGGGATGCACTGCAGTGACTCGAAAGAGTGCACTGGCACCACTGGGGATGCACTGCAGTGAGTCCAGAGACTGCACACGCACGACTGGGGATGCAGTGCAGTGAGTCCAAAGAGTGCACTGGCACCACTGGGGATGCAGTGCACTGAGTCCAGAGAGTGCACTTGCACCACCGGTGTTTCACTGCAGTGAGTCCAGAGAGTGCACTGGCACCACTGGGGATGCAGTGCAGTGAGTCCAGAGAGTGCACTGGCACCAGTGGGGGTGCACTGCAGTGAGTCCAGAGAGTGCACTGGCACCATTGGGGTTGCAGTGCAGTGAGTCCAGAGAGTGCACTGGCACCACTGGGGATGCACTGCAGTGAGTCCAGAGAGTGCACTGGCACCACTGGGGATGCAGTGCAGTGAGTCCAGAGAGTGCAGTGGCACCACTGGGGATGCAGTGCAGTGAGTGCAGAGAGTGCACTGGAACCAGTGGGGATGCAGTGCAGTGAGTCCAGAGAGTGCACTGGCACCACGGTTCATGCAGTGCAGTGAGTCCAGAGAGTGCACTGGCACCACTGGGGATGCACTGCAGTGAGTCCAGAGAGTGCATTGGCACCACTGGGGATGCACTGCAGTGAGTCCAGAGAGTGCACTGGCACCACTGGGGATGCAGTGCAGTTGAGTCCAGAGAGTGCACTGGCACCACTGGGGATGCAGTGCACTGAGTCCAGAGAGTGCACTGGCACCAGTGGGGGTGCACTGCAGTGAGTCCAGAGATTTCACTGGCACCACTGGGGCTGCACTGCAGTGAGTCCAGAGAGTGCACTGGCACCACTGAGGATGCAGTGCAGTGAGTCCAGAGAGTGCACTGGCACCACTGGGGATGCACTGCAGTGAGTCCAGAGAGTGCACTGGCACCACTGGGGATGGAGTGCAGTGAGTTCAGAGACTGCACTGGCACCACTGGGGATGCAGTGCATTGAGTGCAGAGAGTGCACTCGCACCACCGGGGATGGACTGCAGTGAGTCCAGAGAGTGCACTGGCACCACTGGGGATGCAGTGCAGTGAGTCCAGAGTGTGCACTGGCACCACTGGGGATGCAGTGCAGTGAGTCCAGAGAGTGCACTGGCATCACTGGGGATGCAGTGCAGTGAGTCCAGAGACTGCACAGGCACCACTGGGGATGCAGTGCAGTGACGCCAGAGAGTGTACTGGCACCCCTGGGGATGCAGTGCAGTGAGTCCAGAGACTGCACTGGCACCACTGGGGATGCACTGCAGTGAGTCCAGAAAGTGCACTGGCTCCACTGGTGATGCAGTGCCGTGAGTCCAGAGAGTGCACTGGCACCACTGGGGATGCAGTGCAGTGAGTCCAGAGAGTGCACTGGCACCACTGGGAATGCAGTGCAGGGAGTGCAGAGAGTGCAATGGCACCACACGGGATGCAGTGCAGTGAGTCCGGAGAGTGCACTGGCACCACTGGGGATGCAGTGCAGTGAGTCCAGAGAGTGCATTGTCACCACTGGGAATGCAGCGCAGTGACTACAGAGAGTGCACTGGCACCACTGGGGATGCAGTGCAGTGAGTCCAGAGAGTGCATTGTCACCACTGGGAATGCAGCGCAGTGACTACAGAGAGTGCACTGGCACCACTGGAGATGCACTGCAGTGAGTCCAGAGACTGCACTGGCACCACTGGGGATGCACTGCAGTGAGTCCAGAGAGTGCACTGGCACCACTGGGGATGCACTGCAGTGAGTCCAGAGACTGCACAGGCACGACTGGGGATGCAGTGCAGTGAGTCCAGAGAGTGCACTGGCAACACTGGGGATGCACCCCGGTGAGTCCAGAGAGTGCAGAGGCACCACTGGGGATGCACCCCGGTGAGTCCAGAGAGTGCACTGGCAGCACTGGGGATGCAGTGCAGTGAGTCCAGAGAGTGCACTGGCACCACTGGCGATGCACTGCAGTGAGTCCAGAGACTGCACAGGCACCACTGGTGATGCACTGCAGTGAGTCCAGAGAGTGCACTGGCACCACTGGGGATGCAGTGCAGTGAGTCCAGAGAGTGCACTGGCACCACAGGTGATGCACAGCAGTGAGTCAAGAGAGTGCACTGGCACCACTGGGGATGCAGTGCAGTGAGTGCAGAGAGTGCACTGGAACCACTGGGGATGCACTACAGTGAATCCAGAGAGTGCACTGGCACCACTGGGGATGCAGTGCAGTGAGACCAGAGAGTGCACTGGCACCAGTGGTGGTGCGCTGCAGTGAGTCCAGAGAGTGCACTGGCACCACTGGGGTTGCAGTGCAGTGACTCCACAGAGTGCACTGGCACCACTGGGGATGCACTGCAGTGAGTCCAGAGAGTGCACTGGCACCACTGGGAATGCAGTGCAGTGAGTCCAGAGACTGCATTGGCACCACTGGGGATGCACTGCAGTGACTCGAAAGAGTACACTGGCACCACTGGGGATGCACTGCAGTGAGTGCAGAGAGTGCACTGGCACCACTGGGGATGCAGTGCAGTGAGTCCAGAGAGTGCACTGGCACCACTGGGGATGCACTGCAGTGAGTCCAGAGAGTGCACTTGCACCACCGGGGTTTCACTGCAGTGAGTCCAGAGAGTGCACTGGCACCACTGGGGATGCAGTGCAGTGACTCCAGAGAGTGCACTGGCACCACTGGTGATGAAGTGCAGTGAGTCAAGAGAGTGCACTGGCACCACTGGGGATGCAGTGCAGTGAGTCCAGAGAGTGCACTGGCACCAGTGGGGGTGCACTGCAGTGAGTCCAGAGAGTGCACTGGCACCATTGGGGTTGCAGTGCAGTGAGTGCAGAGAGTGCACTGGCACCACTGGGGATGCAGTGCAGTGAGTGCAGAGAGTGCACTGGAACCAGTGGGGATGCAGTGCAGTGAGTCCAGAGAGTGCACTGGCACCACGGTTCATGCAGTGCAGTGAGTCCAGAGAGTGCACTGGCACCAGTGGGGGTGCACTGCAGTGAGTCCAGAGATTTCACTGGCACCACTGGGGATGCAGTGCAGTTGAGTCCAGAGAGTGCACGGGCACCACTGAGGATGCAGTGCAGTGAGTCCAGAGAGTGCACTGGCACCACTGGGGATGCACTGCAGTGAGTCCAGAGAGTGCACTGGCACCACTGGGAATGCAGTGCAGTGACTCAGAGAGTGCACTGGCACCACTGGGGATGCCCTGCAATGAGTCCAGATAGTGCACTGGCACCACTGGGGATGCAGTGCAGTAAGTGCAGAGAGTGCACTGGCACCACTGGGGATGCAGTGCAGTGAGTCCAGAGAGTGTACTGGCACCACTGGGGATGGAGTGCAGTGAGTTCAGAGACTGCACTGGCACCACTGGGGATGCAGTGCAGTGAGTGCAGAGAGTGCACTGGCACCACCGGGGATTCAGTGCAAGGAGTCCAGAGAGTGCACTGGCACCACTGGGAATGCACTGCAGTGAGTACAGAGAGTGCACTGGCACCTAAGGGGCTGCACTGCAGTGAGTCCAGAGAGTGCACTGGCACCACTGGGGATGCAGTGCAGTGAGTCTAGAGAGTGCACTGGCAACACAGGGGATGCACTGCAGTGAGTCCAGAGAGTGCACTGGCACCACAGGGGATGCAGTGCAGTGAGTCCAGAGAGTGCACTGGCACCACTGGGGATGCACCCCGGTGAGTCCAGAGAGTGCAATGGCACTACTGGGGATGCAGTGCAGTGAGTCCAGAGAGTGCACTGGCACCACTGGGGATGCACTGTAGCGAGTCCAGAGACTGCACAGGCACCACTGGGGATGCAGTGCAGTGAGTCCAGAGAGTGCACTGGCACCACTGGGGATGCAGTGCAGTGAGTCCAGAGAGTGCACTGGCACCACTGGGGATGCAGTGCAGTTGAGTCCAGAGAGTGCACTGGCACCTTGGGGATGCAGTGTAGTGAGTGCAGAGAGTGCACTGGCACCAGTGGGGGTGCACTGCAGTGAGTCCAGAGAGTGCACTGGCACCACTGGGGTTGCAGTGCAGTGAGTCCAGAGAGTGCACTGGCACCCCTGGGAATGCAGTGCAGTGACTCAGAGAGTGCACTGGCACCACTGGGGATGCAGTGCAGTGAGTCCAGAGAGTGTACTGGCACCAGTGGGGATGGAGTGCAGTGACTCCAGAGAGTGCACTGGCACCACTGGGGATGCAGTGCAGTGAGTCCAGAGTGTCACTGGCACTACTGGGGATGCAGTGCAGTGAGTCCAGAGAGTGCACTGGCATCACTGGGGATTCAGTGCAGTGAGTCCAGAGACTGCACAGGCACCACTGGGTATGCAGTGCAGTGAGTCCAGAGAGTGTACTGGCACCCCTGGGGATGCAGTGCAGTGAGTGCAGAGAGTGCACTGGCACCACTGGGGATGCACTGCAGTGAGTCCAGAAAGTGCACTGGCTCCACTGGTGATGCAGTGCCGTGAGTCCAGAGAGTGCACTGGCACCACTGGGGATGCAGTGCAGTGAGTCCAGAGAGTGCACTGGCACCACTGGGGATGCAGTGAAGGGAGTGCAGAGAGTGCAATGGCACCACAGGGGATGCAGTGCAGTGAGTCCGGAGAGTGCACTGGCACCACTGGGGATGCAGTGCAGTGAGTCCAGAGAGTGCATTGTCACCACTGGGAATGCAGCGCAGTGACTACAGAGAGTGCACTGGCACCACTGGGGATGCAGTGCAGTGACTCCAGAGAGTGCACTGGCACCACTGGGAATGCAGCGCAGTGACTACAGAGAGTGCACTGGCACTACTGGAGATGCACTGCAGTGAGTCCAGAGACTGCACTGGCACCACTGGGGATGCACTGCAGTGAGTCCAGAGAGTGCACTGGCACCACTGGGGATGCACTGCAGTGAGTCCAGAGACTGCACAGGCACGACTGGGGATGCAGTGCAGTGAGTCCAGAGAGTGCACTGGCAACACTGGGGATGCACCCCGGTGAGTCCAGAGAGTGCACTGGCACCACTGGGGATGCACCCCGGTGAGTCCAGAGAGTGCACTGGCAGCACTGGGGATGCAGTGCAGTGAGTCCAGAGAGTGCACTGGCACCACTGGCGATGCACTGCAGTGAGTCCAGAGACTGCACAGGCACCACTGGTGATGCACTGCAGTGCGTCCAGAGAGTGCACTGGCACCACTGGGGATGCAGTGCAGTGAGTGCAGAGAGTGCACTGGAACCACTGGGGATGCACTACAGTGAATCCAGAGAGTGCACTGGCACCACTGGGGATGCAGTGCAGTGAGACCAGAGAGTGCACTGGCACCAGTGGTGGTGCGCTGCAGTGAGTCCAGAGAGTGCACTGGCACCACTGGGGTTGCAGTGCAGTGACTCCACAGAGTGCACTGGCACCACTGGGGATGCACTGCAGTGAGTCCAGAGAGTGCACTGGCACCACTGGGAATGCAGTGCAGTGAGTCCAGAGACTGCATTGGCACCACTGGGGATGCACTGCAGTGACTCGAAAGAGTACACTGGCACCACTGGGGATGCACTGCAGTGAGTCCAGAGACTGCACACGCACGACTGGGGATGCAGTGCAGTGAGTCCAGAGAGTGCACTGGCACCACTGGGGATGCACTGCAGTGAGTCCAGAGAGTGCACTTGCACCACCGGGGTTTCACTGCAGTGAGTCCAGAGAGTGCACTGGCACCACTGGGGATGCAGTGCAGTGACTCCAGAGAGTGCACTGGCACCACTGGGGATGAAGTGCAGTGAGTCAAGAGAGTGCACTGGCACCACTGGGGATGCAGTGCAGTGAGTCCAGAGAGTGCACTGGCACCAGTGGGGGTGCACTGCAGTGAGTCCAGAGAGTGCACTGGCACCATTGGGGTTGCAGTGCAGTGAGTGCAGAGAGTGCACTGGCACCACTGGGGATGCAGTGCAGTGAGTGCAGAGAGTGCACTGGAACCAGTGGGGATGCAGTGCAGTGAGTCCAGAGAGTGCACTGGCACCACGGTTCATGCAGTGCAGTGAGTCCAGAGAGTGCACTGGCACCAGTGGGGGTGCACTGCAGTGAGTCCAGAGATTTCACTGGCACCACTGGGGATGCAGTGCAGTTGAGTCCAGAGAGTGCACGGGCACCACTGAGGATGCAGTGCAGTGAGTCCAGAGAGTGCACTGGCACCACTGGGGATGCACTGCAGTGAGTCCAGAGAGTGCACTGGCACCACTGGGAATGCAGTGCAGTGACTCAGAGAGTGCACTGGCACCACTGGGGATGCCCTGCAATGAGTCCAGATAGTGCACTGGCACCACTGGGGATGCAGTGCAGTAAGTGCAGAGAGTGCACTGGCACCACTGGGGATGCAGTGCAGTGAGTCCAGAGAGTGTACTGGCACCACTGGGGATGGAGTGCAGTGAGTTCAGAGACTGCACTGGCACCACTGGGGATGCAGTGCAGTGAGTGCAGAGAGTGCACTGGCACCACCGGGGATTCAGTGCAAGGAGTCTAGAGAGTGCACTGGCACCACTGGGAATGCACTGCAGTGAGTACAGAGAGTGCACTGGCACCTAAGGGGCTGCACTGCAGTGAGTCCAGAGAGTGCACTGGCACCACTGGGGATGCAGTGCAGTGAGTCTAGAGAGTGCACTGGCAACACAGGGGATGCACTGCAGTGAGTCCAGAGAGTGCACTGGCACCACTGGGGATGCAGTGCAGTGAGTCCAGAGAGTGCACTGGCACCACTGGGGATGCACCCCGGTGAGTCCAGAGAGTGCACTGGCACTACTGGGGATGCAGTGCAGTGAGTCCAGAGAGTGCACTGGCACCACTGGGGATGCACTGTAGCGAGTCCAGAGACTGCACAGGCACCACTGGGGATGCAGTGCAGTGAGTCCAGAGAGTGCACTGGCACCACTGGGGATGCAGTGCAGTGAGTCCAGAGAGTGCACTGGCACCACTGGGGATGCACTGCAGTGAGTCCAGAGAGTGCACTGGCACCACTGGGGATACACTGCAGTGAGTCCAGAGAGTGCACTGGCACCACTGGGGATGCAGTGCAGTTGAGTCCAGAGAGTGCACTGGCACCTTGGGGATGCAGTGTAGTGAGTGCAGAGAGTGTACTGGCACCAGTGGGGATGGAGTGCAGTGACTCCAGAGAGTGCACTGGCACCACTGGGGATGCAGTGCAGTGAGTCCAGAGTGTCACTGGCACTACTGGGGATGCAGTGCAGTGAGTCCAGAGAGTGCACTTGCATCACTGGGGATTCTGTGCAGTGAGTCCAGAGACTGCACAGGCACCACTGGGTATGCAGTGCAGTGAGTCCAGAGAGTGTACTGGCACCCCTGGGGATGCAGTGCAGTGAGTGCAGAGAGTGCACTGGCACCACTGGGGATGCACTGCAGTGAGTCCAGAAAGTGCACTGGCTCCACTGGTGATGCAGTGCCGTGAGTCCAGAGAGTGCACTGGCACCACTGGGGATGCAGTGCAGTGAGTCCAGAGAGTGCACTGGCACCACAGGGGATGCAGTGAAGGGAGTGCAGAGAGTGCAATGGCACCACAGGGGATGCAGTGCAGTGAGTCCAGAGAGTGCACTGGCACCACTGGGGATGCAGTGCAGTGAGTCCAGAGAGTGCATTGTCACCACTGGGAATGCAGCGCAGTGACTACAGAGAGTGCACTGGCACCACTGGGGATGCAGTGCAGTGACTCCAGAGAGTGCACTGGCACCACTGGGAATGCAGCGCAGTGACTACAGAGAGTGCACTGGCACTACTGGAGATGCACTGCAGTGAGTCCAGAGACTGCACTGGCACCACTGGGGATGCACTGCAGTGAGTCCAGAGAGTGCACTGGCACCACTGGGGATGCACTGCAGTGAGTCCAGAGACTGCACAGGCACGACTGGGGATGCAGTGCAGTGAGTCCAGAGAGTGCACTGGCAACACTGGGGATGCACCCCGGTGAGTCCAGAGAGTGCACTGGCAGCACTGGGGATGCAGTGCAGTGAGTCCAGAGAGTGCACTGGCACCACTGGCGATGCACTGCAGTGAGTCCAGAGACTGCACAGGCACCACTGGTGATGCACTGCAGTGCGTCCAGAGAGTGCACTGGCACCACTGGGGATGCAGTGCAGTGAGTGCAGAGAGTGCACTGGCACCACTGGGGATGCAGTGCAGTGAGTCCAGAGAGTGCACTGGCACCACTGGGGATGCACTGCAGTGAGTCCAGAGAGTGCACTGGCACCACTGGGGATGCAGTGCAGTGAGTGCAGAGAGTGCACTGGAACCACTGGGGATGCACTACAGTGAATCCAGAGAGTGCACTGGCACCACTGG
Organism: Anser brachyrhynchus; assembly: GCF_964034855.1. NCBI lineage: Eukaryota > Metazoa > Chordata > Aves > Anseriformes > Anatidae > Anser > Anser brachyrhynchus. The sequence continues at coordinate 128,366 of NW_027663488.1, read as the reverse complement.
GGATGCAGTGCAGTGATTCCAGAGACTGCTTTGCACCACTGGGGATGCACTGCAGTGACTCGAAAGAGTGCACTGGCACCACTGGGGATGCACTGCAAGGAGTCCAGAGACTGCACACGCACGACTGGGGATGCAGTGCAGTGAGTCCAGAGAGTGCACTGGCACCACTGGACATGCAGTGCAGTGAGTCCAGAGAGTGCATTGGCACCACTGGGGATGTACTGCAGTGAGTCCAGAGAGTGCACTGGCACCACTGGGGATGCAGTGCAGTTGAGTCCAGAGAGTGCACTGGCACCACTGGGGATGCAGTGCAGTTGAGTCCAGAGAGTGCACTGGCACCAGTGGGGGTGCACTGCAGTGAGTCCAGAGATTTCACTGGCACCACTGGGGCTGCACTGCAGTGAGTCCAGAGAGTGCACTGGCACCAGTGGGGGTGCAGTGCAGTGAGTCCAGAGAGTGCACTGGCACCACTGGGGATGCACTGCAGTGAGTCCAGAGAGTGCACTGGCACCACTGGGAATGCAGCGCAGTGACTACAGAGAGTGCACTGGCACTACTGGAGATGCACTGCAGTGAGTCCAGAGACTGCACTGGCACCACTGGGGATGCACTGCAGTGAGTCCAGAGAGTGCACTGGCACCACTGGGGATGCACTGCAGTGAGTCCAGACACTGCACAGGCACGACTGGGGATGCAGTGCAGTGAGTCCAGAGAGTGCACTGGCAACACTGGGGATGCACCCCGGTGAGTCCAGAGAGTGCACTGGCACCACTGGGGATGCACCCCGGTGAGTCGAGAGAGTGCACTGGCAGCACTGGGGATGCAGTGCAGTGAGTCCAGAGAGTGCACTGGCACCACTGGCGATGCACTGCAGTGAGTCCAGAGACTGCACAGGCACCACTGGTGATGCACTGCAGTGCGTCCAGAGAGTGCACTGGCACCACTGGGGATGCAGTGCAGTGAGTGCAGAGAGTGCACTGGCACCACTGGGGATGCAGTGCAGTGAGTCCAGAGAGTGCACTGGCACCACTGGAGATGCACTGCAGTGAGTCCAGAGAGTGCACTGGCACCACTGGGGATGCAGTGCAGTGAGTGCAGAGAGTGCACTGGAACCACTGGGGATGCACTACAGTGAATCCAGAGAGTGCACTGGCACCATTTGGGATGCAGTGCAGTGATTCCAGAGAGTGCACTGTCACCAGTGGGGGTGCAGTGCAGTGAGTCCAGAGAGTGCACTGGCACCACTGGGGTTGCAGTGCAGTGAGTCCACAGAGTGCACTGGCACCACTGGGGATGCACTGCAGTGAGTCCAGAGAGTGCACTGGCACCACTGGGAATGCAGTGCAGTGAGTCCAGAGACTGCATTGGCACCACTGGGGATGCACTGCAGTGACTCGAAAGAGTGCACTGGCACCACTGGGGATGCACTGCAAGGAGTCCAGAGACTGCACACGCACGACTGGGGATGCAGTGCAGTGAGTCCAGAGAGTGCACTGGCACCACTGGGGATGCACTGCAGTGAGTCCAGAGAGTGCACTTGCACCACCGGGGTTTCACTGCAGTGAGTCCAGAGAGTGCACTGGCACCACTGGGGATGCAGTGCAGTGAGTCCAGAGAGTGCACTGGCACCAGTGGGGGTGCACTGCAGTGAGTCCAGAGAGTGCACTGGCACCACTGGGGATGCAGTGCAGTGAGTCCAGAGAGTGCACTGGCACCAGTGGGGGTGCACTGCAGTGAGTCCAGAGAGTGCACTGGCACCATTGGGGTTGCAGTGCAGTGAGTCCAGAGAGTGCACTGGCACCACTGGGGATGCAGTGCAGTGAGTCCAGAGAGTGCACTGGAACCACTGGTGATGCAGTGCAGTGAGTCCAGAGAGTGCACTGGCACCACGGTTCATGCAGTGCAGTGAGTCCAGAGAGTGCACTGGCACCACTGGGGATGCAGTGCAGTGAGTCCAGAGAGTGCATTGGCACCACTGGGGATGCACTGCAGTGAGTCCAGAGAGTGCACTGGCACCACTGGGGATGCAGTGCAGTTGAGTCCAGAGAGTGCACTGGCACCACTGGGGATGCAGTGCACTGAGTCCAGAGAGTGCACTGGCACCAGTGGGGGTGCACTGCAGTGAGTCCAGAGATTTCACTGGCACCACTGGGGCTGCACTGCAGTGAGTCCAGAGAGTGCACTGGCACCAGTGGGGGTGCAGTGCAGTGAGTCCAGAGAGTGCACTGGCACCACTGGGGATGCACTGCAGTGAGTCCAGAGAGTGCACGGGCACCACTGGCGATGCAGTGCAGTGACTCAGAGAGTGCACTGGCACCACTGGTGATGGACTGCAGTGAGTCCAGAGAGTGCACTGGCACCACTGGAGATGCAGTGCAGTGAGTCCAGAGAGTGCACTGGCACCACTGGGGATGCAGTGCAGTGAGTGCAGAGAGTGCACTGGCACCACTTGGGATGCAGTGCAGTGAGTGCAGAGAGTGCACTGGCACCACTGGGGATGCAGTGCAGTGAGTCCAGAGAGTGCATTGTCACCACTGGTAATGCAGCGCAGTGACTACAGAGAGTACACTGGCACCACTGGGGATGCAGTGCAGTGAGTCCAGAGAGTGCACTGGCACCACTGGTGGTGCACTGCAGTGAGTCCAGAGACTGCACAGGCACGACTGGGGATGCAGTGCAGTGAGTCCAGAGAGTGCACTGGCACCAGTGGGGATGCAGTGCAGTGAGTCGAGAGAGTGCACTGGCACCACCGGGGATTCACTGCAGTGAGTCCAGAGAGTGCACTGGCAACATTGGGGATGCAGTGCAGTGAGTACACAGAGTGCCCTGGCACCACAGGGGATGCAGTGCAGTGAGTCCAGAGAGTGCACTGGCACCACTGGGGGTGCATTGCAGTGAGTCCAGAGAGTGCACTGTCACCATTGGGGAGGCAGTGCAGTGAGTCCAGAGAGTGCACTGGCACCACTGGGAATGGAGCGCAGTGTCTACAGAGAGTGCACTGGCACCACTGGGGATGCAGTGCAGTGAGTCCAGAGAGTGCACAGGCACCAGTAGGGATGCACTGCAGTGAGTCCAGAGAGTGCACTTGCACCACCGGGGTTTCACTGCAGTGAGTCCAGAGAGTGCACTGGCACCACTGGGGATGCAGTGCAGTGAGTCCAGAGAGTGCACTGGCACCACTGGGGATGCACTGCAGTGAGTCCAGAGAGTGCACTGGCACCACTGGGGATGCACTGCAGTGAGTCCAGAGAGTGCACTGGCACCAGTGGGGGTGCACTGCAGTGAGTCCAGAGAGTGCACTGGCACCATTGGGGTTGCAGTGCAGTGAGTGCAGAGAGTGCACTGGCACCACTGGGGATGCAGTGCAGTGAGTGCAGAGAGTGCACTGGAACCAGTGGGGATGCAGTGCAGTGAGTCCAGAGAGTGCACTGGCACCACGGTTCATGCAGTGCAGTGAGTCCAGAGAGTGCATTGGCACCACTGGGGATGCACTGCAGTGAGTCCAGAGAGTGCACTGGCACCACTGGGGATGCAGTGCAGTTGAGTCCAGAGAGTGCACTGGCACCACTGGGGATGCAGTGCACTGAGTCCAGAGAGTGCACTGGCACCAGTGGGGGTGCACTGCAGTGAGTCCAGAGATTTCACTGGCACCACTGGGGCTGCACTGCAGTGAGTCCAGAGAGTGCACTGGCACCACTGAGGATGCAGTGCAGTGAGTCCAGAGAGTGCACTGGCACCACTGGGGATGCACTGCAGTGAGTCCAGAGAGTGCACTGGCACCACTGGGAATGCAGTGCAGTGACTCCGAGAGTGCACTGGCACCACTGGGGATGCCCTGCAATGAGTCCAGATAGTGCACTGGCACCACTGGGGATGCAGTGCAGTGAGTGCAGAGAGTGCACTGGCACCACTGGGGATGCAGTGCAGTGAGTCCAGAGAGTGCACTGGCACCACTGGGGATGGAGTGCAGTGAGTTCAGAGACTGCACTGGCACCACTGGGGATGCAGTGCAGTGAGTGCAGAGAGTGCACTGGCACCACCGGGGATTCAGTGCAAGGAGTCCAGAGAGTGCACTGGCACCACTGGGAATGCACTGCAGTGAGTACAGAGAGTGCACTGGCACCTAAGGGGCTGCACTGCAGTGAGTCCAGAGAGTGCACTGGCACCACTGGGGATGCAGTGCAGTGAGTCTAGAGAGTGCACTGGCAACACAGGGGATGCACTGCAGTGAGTCCAGAGAGTGCACTGGCACCACTGGGGATGCAGTGCAGTGAGTCCAGAGAGTGCACTGGCACCACTGGGGATGCACCCCGGTGAGTCCAGAGAGTGCACTGGCACTACTGGGGATGCAGTGCAGTGAGTCCAGAGAGTGCACTGGCACCACTGGGGATGCACTGTAGTGAGTCCAGAGAGTGCACAGGCACCACTGGGGATGCAGTGCAGTGAGTCCAGAGAGTGCACTGGCACCACTGGGGATGCAGTGCAGTGAGTCCAGAGAGTGCACTGGCACCACTGGTGATGCACAGCAGTGAGTCCAGAGAGTGCACTGGCACCACTGGGGATACACTGCAGTGAGTCCAGAGAGTGCACTGGCACCACTGGGGATGCAGTGCAGTTGAGTCCAGAGAGTGCACTGGCACCTTGGGGATGCAGTGTAGTGAGTGCAGAGAGTGCACTGGCACCAGTGGGGGTGCACTGCAGTGAGTCCAGAGAGTGCACTGGCACCACTGGGGTTGCAGTGCAGTGAGTCCAGAGAGTGCACTGGCACCACTGGGAATGCAGTGCAGTGACTCAGAGAGTGCACTGGCACCACTGGTAATGCACTGCAGTGAGTCCAGAGAGTGCACTGGCACCACTGGGGATGCAGTGCAGTGAGTCCAGAGAGTGCACTGGCACCACTGGGGATGCAGTGCATTGAGTCCAGAGAGTGTACTGGCACCAGTGGGGATGGAGTGCAGTGAGTCCAGAGAGTGCACTGGCACCACTGGGGATGCAGTGCAGTGAGTCCAGAGTGTGCACTGGCACTACTGGGGATGCAGTGCAGTGAGTCCAGAGAGTGCACTGGCATCACTGGGGATGCAGTGCAGTGAGTCCAGAGACTGCACAGGCACCACTGGGTATGCAGTGCAGTGACGCCAGAGAGTGTACTGGCACCCCTGGGGATGCAGTGCAGTGAGTGCAGAGAGTGCACTGGCACCACTGGGGATGCACTGCAGTGAGTCCAGAAAGTGCAATGGCTCCACTGGTGATGCAGTGCCGTGAGTCCAGAGAGTGCACTGGCACCACTGGGGATGCAGTGCAGTGAGTCCAGAGAGTGCACTGGCACCACTGGGGATGCAGTGCAGGGAGTGCAGAGAGTGCAATGGCACCACTGGGGATGCAGTGCAGTGAGTCCGGAGAGTGCACTGGCACCACTGGGGATGCAGTGCAGTGAGTCCAGAGAGTGCATTGTCACCACTGGGAATGCAGCGCAGTGACTACAGAGAGTGCACTGGCACCACTGGGGATGCAGTGCAGTGAGTCCAGAGACTGCATTGTCACCACTGGGAATGCAGCGCAGTGACTACAGAGAGTGCACTGGCACTACTGGAGATGCACTGCAGTGAGTCCAGAGAGTGCACTGGCACCACTGGGGATGCACTGCAGTGAGTCCAGAGACTGCACAGGCACGACTGGGGATGCAGTGCAGTGAGTCCAGAGAGTGCACTGGCAACACTGGGGATGCACCCCGGTGAGTCCAGAGAGTGCACTGGCACCACTGGAGATGCACCCCGGTGAGTCCAGAGAGTGCACTGGCAGCACTGGGGATGCAGTGCAGTGAGTCCAGAGAGTGCACTGGCACCACTGGGGATGCAGTGCAGTGAGTGCAGAGAGTGCACTGGAACCACTGGGGATGCACTACAGTGAATCCAGAGAGTGCACTGGCACCACTGGGGATGCAGTGCAGTGAGTCCAGAGAGTGCACTGGCACCAGTGGGGGTGCGCTGCAGTGAGTCCAGAGAGTGCACTGGCGCCACTGGGGTTGCAGTGCAGTGAGTCCACAGAGTGCACTGGCACCACTGCAGATGCACTGCAGTGAGTCCAGAGAGTGCACTGGCACCACTGGGGATGCAGTGCAGTGAGTCCAGAGAGTGCACTGGCACCACTGGGGATGCAGTGCAGTGAGTCCAGAGAGTGCACTGGCACCACTGGGGATGCAGTGCAGTGAGTCCAGAGAGTGCACTGGCACCAGTGGGGATGCACTGCAGTGAGTCCAGAGAGTGCACTGGCACCATTGGGGTTGCAGTGCAGTGAGTCCAGAGAGTGCACTGGCACCACTGGGGATGCACTGCAGTGAGTCCAGAGAGTGCACTGGCACCACTGGGGATGCAGTGCAGTGAGTCCAGAGAGTGCAGTGGCACCACTGGGGATGCAGTGCAGTGAGTGCAGAGAGTGCACTGGAACCAGTGGGGATGCAGTGCAGTGAGTCCAGAGAGTGCATTGGCACCACGGTTCATGCAGTGCAGTGAGTCCAGAGAGTGCACTGGCACCACTGGGGATGCAGTGCAGTGAGTCCAGAGAGTGCATTGGCACCACTGGGGATGCACTGCAGTGAGTCCAGAGAGTGCACTGGCACCACTGGGGATGCAGTGCAGTTGAGTCCAGAGAGTGCACTGGCACCACTGGGGATGCAGTGCACTGAGTCCAGAGAGTGCAGTGGCACCAGTGGGGGTGCACTGCAGTGAGTCCAGAGATTTCACTGGCACCACTGGGGCTGCACTGCAGTGAGTCCAGAGAGTGCACTGGCACCACTGAGGATGCAGTGCAGTGAGTCCAGAGAGTGCACTGGCACCACTGGGGATGCACTGCAGTGAGTCCAGAGAGTGCACTGGCACCACTGGGGATGCAATGCAGTGACTCAGAGAGTGCACTGGCACCACTGGGGATGCCCTGCAATGAGTCCAGATAGTGCACTGGCACCACTGGGGATGCAGTGCAGTGAGTGCAGAGAGTGCACTGGCACCACTGGGGATGCAGTGCAGTGAGTCCAGAGAGTGTACTGGCACCACTGGGGATGGAGTGCAGTGAGTTCAGAGACTGCACTGGCACCACTGGGGATGCAGTACAGTGAGTGCAGAGAGTGCACTGGCAGCACCGGGGATTCACTGCAAGGAGTCCAGAGAGTGCACTGGCACCACTGGGAATGCACTGCAGTGAGTACAGAGAGTGCACTGGCACCTAAGGAGCTGCACTGCAGTGAGTCCAGAGAGTGCACTGGCACCACTGGGGCTGCACTGCAGTGAGTCCAGAGAGTGCACTGGCACCACTGGGGATGCACTGCAGTGACTCCAGAGAGTGCACTGGCACCACTGGGGATGCAGTGCAGTGACTCAGAGAGTGCACTGGCACCACTGGTGATGGACTGCAGTGAGTCCAGAGAGTGCACTGGCAGCACTGGGGATGCAGTGCAGTGAGTCCAGAGAGTGCACTGGCACCACTGGGGATGCACTGCAGTGAGTCCAGAGAGTGTACTGGCACCAGTGGGGATGCAGTGCAGTGAGTCCAGAGACTGCACTGGCACCACTGGGGATGCAGTGCAGTGAGTCCAGAGAGTGTACTGGCTCCAGTGGGGATGGAGTGCAGTGAGTCCAGAGAGTGCACTGGCACCACTGGGGATGCAGTGCAGTGAGTCCAGAGTGTGCACTGGCACCACTGGGGATGCAGTGCAGTGAGTCCAGAGAGTGCACTGGCATCACTGGGGATGCAGTGCAGTGAGTCCAGAGACTGCACAGGCACCACTGGGGATGCAGTGCAGTGACGCCAGAGAGTGTACTGGCACCCCTGGGGATGCAGTGCAGTGAGTCCAGAGAGTGCACTGGCACCACTGGGGATGCACTGCAGTGAGTCCAGAAAGTGCACTGGCTCCACTGGTGATGCAGTGCCGTGAGTCCAGAGAGTGCACAGGCACCACTGGGGATGCAGTGCAGTGAGTCCAGAGAGTGCATTGTCACCACTGGGAATGCAGCGCAGTGACTACAGAGAGTGCACTGGCACCACTGGGGATGCAGTGCAGTGAGTCCAGAGAGTGCATTGTCACCACTGGGAATGCAGCGCAGTGACTACAGAGAGTGCACTGGCACCACAGGAGATGCAGTGCAGTTAGTCCAGAGAGTGCACTGGCACCACTGGGGATGCACTGCAGTGAGTCCAGAGAGTGCACTGGCACCACTGGGGATGCACTGCAGTGAGTCCAGAGACTGCACAGGCACGACTGGGGAAGCAGTGCAGTGAGTCCAGAGAGTGCACTGGCAACACTGGGGATGCACCCCGGTGAGTCCAGAGAGTGCACTGGCACCACTGGGGATGAAGTGCAGTGAGTCAAGAGAGTGCACTGGCACCACTGGGGATGCAGTGCAGTGAGTCCAGAGAGTGCACTGGCACCACTGGCGATGCACTGCAGTGAGTCCAGAGACTGCACAGGCACCACTGGTGATGCACTGCAGTGAGTCCAGAGAGTGCACTGGCACCACTGGGGATGCACTGCAGTGAGTGCAGAGAGTGCACTGGCGCCACTGGGGATGCAGTGCAGTGAGTCCAGAGAGTGCACTGGCACCACTGGGGATGCACTGCAGTGAGTCCAGAGAGTGCACTGGCACCACTGGGGATGCAGTGCAGTGAGTGCAGAGAGTGCACTGGAACCACTGGGGATGCACTACAGTGAATCCAGAGAGTGCACTGGCACCACTGGGGATGCAGTGCAGTGAGTCCAGAGAGTGCACTGTCACCAGTGGGGGTGCGCTGCAGTGAGTCCAGAGAGTGCACTGGCACCACTGGGGTTGCAGTGCAGTGAGTCCACAGAGTGCACTGGCACCACTGGGGATGCACTGCAGTGAGTCCAGAGAGTGCACTGGCACCACTGGGGATGCACTGCAGTGAGTCCAGAGACTGCACACGCACGACTGGGGATGCAGTGCAGTGAGTCCAGAGAGTGCAATGGCACCACTGGGGATGCACTGCAGTGAGTCCAGAGAGTGCACTGGCACCACTGGAATGCACTGCAGTGAGTACAGAGAGTGCACTGGCACCTAAGGGGCTGCACTGCAGTGAGTCCAGAGAGTGCACTGGCACCACTGGGGCTGCACTGCAGTGAGTCCAGAGAGTGCACTGGCACCACTGGGGATGCACTGCAGTGAGTCCAGAGAGTGCACGGGCACCACTGGGGATGCAGTGCAGTGACTCAGAGAGTGCACTGGCACCACTGGGGATGCAGTGCAGTGAGTCCAGAGAGTGCACTGGCACCAATGGGGATGCAGTGCAGTGAGTCCAGAGAGTGCACTGGCACCACTGGGGATGCAGTGCAGTGAGTCCAGAGAGTGTACTGGCACCAGTGGGGATGGAGTGCAGTGAGTCCAGAGACTGCACTGGCACCAGTGGGGATGCAGTGCAGTGAGTCCAGAGAGTGCACTGGCACCACTGGGAATGCACCCCGGTGAGTCCAGAGAGTGCACTGGCATCACTGGGGATGCAGTGCAGTAAGTCCAGAGACTGCACTGGCACCACTGGGGATGCAGTGCAGTGAGTCCAGAGAGTGTACTGGCACCCCTGGGGATGCAGTGCAGTGAGTCCAGAGAGTGCACTGGCACCACTGGGGATGCACTGCAGTGAGTCCAGAAAGTGCACTGGCTCCACTGGTGATGCAGTGCCGTGAGTCCAGAGAGTGCACTGGCACCACTGGGGATGCAGTGCAGTGAGTGCAGAGAGTGCACTGGCACCACTGGGGATGCAGTGCAGTGAGTGCAGAGAGTGCACTGGCACCACAGGGGATGCAGTGCAGTGAGTGCAGAGAGTGCACTGGCACCACTGGGGATGCAGTGCAGTGAGTCCAGAGAGTGCATTGTCACCACTGGTAATGCAGCGCAGTGACTACAGAGAGTACACTGGCACCACTGGGGATGCAGTGCAGTGAGTGCAGAGACTGCACTGGCACCACTGGGAATGCACTGCAGTGAGTCCAGAGAGTGCACTGGCACCACTGGGGATGCAGTGCAGTGAGTCCAGAGAGTGCACTGGCACCACTGGGAATGCACTGCAGTGAGTCCAGAGAGTGCACTGGCACCACTGGGAATGCAGTGCAGTGACTCAGAGAGTGCACTGGCACCACTGGTGATGGACTGCATTGAGTCCAGAGAGTGCACTGGCACCACTGGGGATGCAGTGCAGTGAGTCCAGAGAGTGCATTGGCACCACTGGGGATGCAGTGCAGTGAGTCCAGAGAGTGTACTGGCACCAGTGGGGATGCAGTGCAGTGAGTCCAGAGAGTGCACTGGCACCACTGGGGATGCAGTGCAGTGAGTCCAGAGAGTGCACTGGCATCACTGGGGATGCAGTGCAGTGAGTCCAGAGACTGCACAGGCACCACTGGGGATGCACTGCAGTGACGCCAGAGAGTGCACTGGCACCCCTGGGGATGCAGTGCAGTGAGTCCAGAGAGTGCACTGGCACCACTGGGGATGCACTGCAGTGAGTCCAGAAAGTGCACTGGCTCCACTGGTGATGCAGTGCCGTGAGTCCAGAGAGTGCACTGGCACCACTGGGGATGCAGTGCAGTGAGTGCAGAGAGTGCACTGGCACCACTGGGGATGCAGTGCAGTGAGTGCAGAGAGTGCACTGGCACCACAGGGGATGCAGTGCAGTGAGTGCAGAGAGTGCACTGGCACCACTGGGGATGCAGTGCAGTGAGTCCAGAGAGTGCATTGTCACCACTGGGAAAGCAGCGCAGTGACTACAGAGAGTACACTGGCACCACTGGGGATGCAGTGCAGTGAGTCCAGAGAGTGCACTGGCACCACTGGAGATGCACTGCAGTGAGTCCAGAGACTGCACTTGCACCACTGGGGATGCACTGCAGTGAGTCCAGAGAGTGCACTGGCACCACTGGGGTTGCAGTGCAGTGAGTCCAGAGAGTGCACTGGCACCACTGGTGATGCAGTGCAGTGAGTGCAGAGAGTGCACTGGCACCACTGGGGATGCAGTGCAGTGAGTCCAGAGAGTGCACTGGCACAACAGGGGATGCAGTGCAGTGACTCCAGAGAGTGCACTGGCACCACTGGGGATGCAGTGCAGTGAGTCCAGAGAGTGCACTGGCACCACTGGGGATGCACTGCAGTGAGTCCAGAGAGTGCACTGGCACCACCGGGGTTTCACTGCAGTGAGTCCAGAGAGTGTACTGGCACCACTGGTGATGCAGTGCAGTGAGTCCAGAGAGTGCACTGGCAACACTGGGGATGCACTGCAGTAAGTGCAGAGAGTGCACTGGCACCACTGGGGATGCAGTGCAGTGAGTCCAGAAAGTGCACTGGCACCACTGGGGATGCACCCCGGTGAGTCCAGAGAGTGCACTGGCACCACTGGGGATGCACCCCGGTGAGTCCAGAGAGTGCACTGGCAGCACTGGGGATGCAGTGCAGTGAGTCCAGAGAGTGCACTGGCACCACTGGGGATGCACTGCAGTGAGTCCAGAGAGTGCACTGGCACCACTGGGGATGCAGTGCAGTGACTCCAGAGAGTGCACTGGCACCACTGGGGATGCAGTGCAGTGAGTGCAGAGAGTGCACTGGCACCACGGTTCATGCAGTGCAGTGAGTCCAGAGAGTGCACTGGCACCACTGGGGATGCACTGCAGTGAGTCCAGAAAGTGCACTGGCACCACTGGGGATGCAGTGCAGTGAGTCCAGAGAGTGCATTGGCACCACTGGGGATGCACTGCAGTGAGTCCAGATAGTGCACTGGCACCACTGGGGATGCAGTGCAGTTGAGTCCAGAGAGTGCACTGGCCGCACAGGGGATGCAGTGCAGTGAGTCCAGAGAGTGCACTGGCCCCACTGGGGGTGCAGTGCAGTGAGTCCAGAGAGTGCACTGGCACCACTGGCAATGCAGTGCAGTGACTCAGAGAGTGCACTGGCACCACTGGGGATGCACTGCAATGAGTCCAGATAGTGCACTGGCACCACCGCGGATGCACTGCAGTGAGTGCAGAGAGTGCACTGGCACCACTGGCAATGCAGTGCAGTGAGTCCAGAGAGTGCACTGGCACCACTGGGGATGCAGTGCAGTGAGTCCAGAGAGTGCTCTGGCACCACTGGGGATGCAGTTCAGTGATTCCAGAGAGTGCAGTGGCACCACTGGGGATACACTGCAGTGACTCCAGAGAGTGCACTGGCACCACTGGGGATGCAGTGCAGTGAGTCCAGAGAGTGCACTGGCACCAACTGGAGCTGCAATGCAGTGAGTCCTGAGATTGCACTGGCACCACTTGGGATGCACTGCAGTGAGTCCAGAGACTGCACTGGCACCACTGGGGATGCAGTGCAGTGAGTCCAGAGAGTGCACTGGCACCACTGTTCATGCAGTACAGTGAGTCCAGAGAGTGCACTGGCACCACTGGGGATGCAGTGCATGAGTGCAGAGAGTGCACTCACACCACTGGGGATGCAGTGCAGTGAGTCCAGAGAGTGGACTGGCACCAGTGGGGATGGAGTGCAGTGAGTCCAGAGAGTGCACTGGCACCACTGGGGATGCAGTGCAGTGAGTCCAGAGAGTGCACTGGCACCACTGGGGATGCACTGCAGTGACTCGAAAGAGTGCACTGGCACCACTGTTGATGCAGTGCAGTGACTCCAGAGAGTGCACTGTCACCACTGGGGATGCACTGCAGTGATTCCAGAGAGTGCACTGGCACCACTGGGAATGCAGTGCAGTGAGTCCAGAGAGTGCACTGGCACCACTGGGGATGCAGTGCACTGAGCCCACAGAGTGCACTGGCACCACTGGTGATGCAGTGCAGTGAGTGCAGAGAGTGCACTGGCACCACTGGCGATGCAGTGCAGTGAGTCCAGAGAGTGCACTGGCACCACTGGGGATGCACTGCAGTGAGTCCAGAGAGTGCTCTGGCACCACTGGGGATGCAGTTCAGTGAGTCCAGAGAGTGCACTGGCACCACTGGGGATACACTGCAGTGACTACAGAGAGTGCACTGGCACCACTGGGGATGCAGTGCAGTGAGTCCAGAGAGTGCACTGGCACCACTGGGGATGCAGTGCAGTGAGTCCAGAGAGTGCACTGGCACCAACTGGAGCTGCACTGCAGTGAGTCCTGAGATTGCACTGGCACCACTGGGGATGCACTGCAGTGAGTCCAGAGACTACACTGGCACCACTGTTCATGCAGTGCAGTGAGTCCAGAGAGTGCACTGGCACCACTGGGGATGCAGTGCATGAGTGCAGAGAGTGCACTGGCACCACTGGGGATGCAGTGCAGTGAGTCCAGAGAGTGCACTGGCACCAGTGGGGATGGAGTGCAGTGAGTCCAGAGAGTGCACTGGCACCACTGGGGATGCAGTGCAGTGACTCCAGAGAGTGCACTGGCACCACTGGGGATGCACTGCAGTGAGTCCAGAGAGTGCACTGGCACCACTGCGGATGCAGTGCAGTGAGTCCAGAGAGCGCACAGGCACCAGTAGGGATGCACTGCAGTGAGTCCAGAGAGTGCACTGGCACCACTGGAGATGCACTGCAGTGAGTGCAGAGACTGCACTGGCACCACTGGGGATGCAGTGCAGTGAGTCCAGAGAGTGCACTGGCACCACTGGGGATGCAGTGCAGTGAGTCCAGAGAGTGCATTGGCACCAGTGGGGATGCAGTGCAGTGAGTCGAGAGGGTGCACTGGCACCACTGGGGATTCACTGCAGTGAGTCCAGAGAGTGCACTGGCAACAGTGGCGATGCACTGCAGTAAGTGCAGAGAGTGCACTGGCACCACAGGGGATGCAGTGCAGTGAGTCCAGAGAGTGCACTGGCACCACTGGGGATGCACCCCGGTGAGTCCAGAGAGTGCACTGGCAGCACTGGGGATGCAGTGCAGTGAGTCCAGAGAGTGCACTGGCACCATTGGGGATGCACTGCAGTGAGTCCAGAGAGTGCACTGGCATTACTGGGGATGCAGTGCAGTGAGTCCAGAGAGTGCACTGGCACCAGTAGGGATGCAGTGCAGTGAGTCCAGAGAGTGCACTGGCACCACTGGGGATGCAGTGCAGTGAGTCCAGAGAGTGCACTGGCACCATTGGGGATGCACTGCAGTGAGTCCAGAGAGTGCACAGGCTCCACTGGGGATGCAGTGTAGTGACTCCAGAGAGTGCACTGGCACCAGTAGGGATGCAGTGCAGTGAGTGCAGAGAGTGCACTGGCACCACTGGGGATGCAGTGCAGTGAGTCCAGAGAGTGCACTGGCACCACTGGGGATGCACTGCAGTGAGTCCAGAGAGTGCACTGGCACCACTGGGGATGCAGTGCAGTGAGTGCAGAGAGTGCACTGGAACCACTGGGGATGCACTACAGTGAATCCAGAGAGTGCACTGGCACCACTGGGGATGCAGTGCAGTGAGTCCAGAGAGTGCACTGGCATTACTGGGGATGCAGTGCAGTGAGTCCAGAGAGTGCACTGGCACCACTGGTGATGCACCGCAGTGAGTCCAGAGAGTGCACTGGCACCACTGGGGATGCAGTGCAGTGAGTCCAGAGAGTGCACTGGCACCAGTGGGGGTGCACTGCAGTGAGTCCAGAGAGTGCACTGGCACCACTGGGGTTGCAGTGCAGTGAGTCCAGAGAGTGCACTGGCACCACTGGGGATGCACTGCAGTGAGTCCAGAGAGTGCACTGGCACCACTGGGAATGCAGTGCAGTGAGTCCAGAGACTGCACTGGCACCACTGGGGATGCAGTGCAGTGAGTCCAGAGAGTGCACTGGCACCACTGGGGATGCAGTGCAGTGAGTCCAGAGACTGCACAGGCACGACTGGGGATGCAGTTCAGTGAGTCCAGAGAGTGCACTGGCACCACTGGGGATGCAGTGCAGTGAGTCCAGAGAGTGCACTGGCACCACCGGGGTTTCACTGCAGTGAGTCCAGAGAGTGTACTGGCACCACTGGGGATGCACTGCAGTGAGTCCAGAGAGTGCACTGGCAACACTGGGGATGCACTGCAGTAAGTGCAGAGAGTGCACTGGCACCACTGGGGATGCAGTGCAGTGAGTCCAGAAAGTGCACTGGCACCACTGGGGATGCACCCCGGTGAGTCCAGAGAGTGCACTGGCACCACTGGGGATGCACCCTGGTGAGTCCAGAGAGTGCACTGGCAGCACTGGGGATGCAGTGCAGTGAGTCCAGAGAGTGCACTGGCACCACTGGGGATGCAATGCAGTGAGTCCAGAGAGTGCACTGGCAACACTGGGGATGCAGTGCAGTGACTCCAGAGAGTGCACTGGCACCACTGGGGATGCAGTGCAGTGAGTGCAGAGAGTGCACTGGCACCAGTGGGGATGCAGTGCAGTGAGTCCAGATAGTGCACTGGCACCACTGGGGATGCACTGCAGTGAGTCCAGAGAGTGCACTGGCACCACTGGGGATGCAGTGCAGTGAGTCCAGAGAGTGCATTGGCACCACTGGGGATGCACTGCAGTGAGTCCAGATAGTGCACTGGCACCACTGGGGATGCAGTGCAGTTGAGTCCAGAGAATGCACTGGCACCACTGGGGATGCAGTGCAGTGAGTCCAGAGAGTGCACTGGCACCAGTGGGGGTGCACTGCAGTGAGTCCAGAGATTTCACTGGCACCACTGGGGTTGAAGTGCAGTGAGTCCAGAGAATGCACTGGCACCACTGGGGATGCAGTGCAGTGAGTCCAGAGAGTGCACTGGCACCACTGGGAATGCAGTGCAGTGACTCAGAGAGTGCACTGGCACCACTGGGGATGCACTGCAGTGAGTCCTGAGATTGCACTGGCACCACTGGGGATGCACTGCAGTGAGTCCAGAGACTGCACTGGCACCACTGGGGATGCAGTGCAGTGAGTGCAGAGAGTGCACTGGCACCACTGTTCATGCAGTGCAGTGAGTCCAGAGAGTGTACTGGCACCACTGGGGATGCAGTGCATGAGTGCAGAGACTACACTGGCACCACTGGGGATGCAGTGCAGTGAGTCCAGAGAGTGGACTGGCACCAGTGGGGATGGAGTGCAGTGAGTCCAGAGAGTGCACTGGCACCACTGGGGATGCAGTGCAGTGAGTCCAGAGAGTGCACTGGCACCACAGGGGATGCACTGCAGTGACTCGAAAGAGTGCACTGGCACCACTGTTGATGCA
This sequence comes from Anser brachyrhynchus, assembly GCF_964034855.1. Taxonomy (NCBI): domain Eukaryota; kingdom Metazoa; phylum Chordata; class Aves; order Anseriformes; family Anatidae; genus Anser; species Anser brachyrhynchus. The sequence goes on along the minus strand of NW_027663488.1, from coordinate 112,196 downwards.
GTGCAGTGACTCCAGAGAGTGCACTGTCACCACTGGGGATGCACTGCAGTGATTCCAGAGAGTGCACTGGCACCACTGGGAATGCAGTGCAGTGAGTCCAGAGAGTGCACTGGCACCACTGCGGATGCAGTGCTGTGACTCCAGAGAGTGCACTGGCACCACTGCGGATGCAGTGCAGTGAGTCCAGAGAGTGCACTGGCACCACTGGGGATGCAGTGCACTGAGCCCAGAGAGTGCACTGGCACCACTGGTGATGCAGTGCAGTGAGTGCAGAGAGTGCACTGGCACCAATGGCGATGCAGTGCAGTGAGTCCAGAGAGTGCACTGGCACCACTGGGGATGCACTGCAGTGAGTCCAGAGAGTGCACTGGCACCACTGGGGATGCAGTGCATGAGTGCAGAGAGTGCACTGGCACCACTGGGTATGCAGTGCAGTGAGTCCAGAGAGTGGACTGGCACCAGTGGGGATGGAGTGCAGTGAGTCCAGAGAGTGCACTGGCACCACTGGGGATGCACTGCAGTGAGTCCAGAGAGTGCACTGGCACCACTGGGGATGCAGTGCAGTGAGTCCACAGAGTGCCCTGGCACCACAGGTGATACACTGCAGTGAGTCCAGAGAGTGCACTGGCAGCACTGGGGGTGCAGTGCAGTGAGTCCAGAGAGTGCACTGGCACCATTGGGGAGGCAGTGCAGTGAGTCCAGAGAGTGCACTGGCACCACTGGGAATGCAGCGCAGTGACTACAGAGAGTGCACTGGCACCACTGGGGATGCACTGCAGTGAGTCCAGAGACTGCACTGGCACCACTGGGAATGCACTGCAGTGAGTCCAGAGAGTGCACTGGCACCACTGGGGATGCAGTGCAGTGAGTCCAGAGAGTGCACTGGCACCAGTGGGGATGCAGTGCAGTGAGTCGAGAGGGTGCACTGGCACCACCGGGGATTCACTGCAGTGAGTCCAGAGAGTGCACTGGTAACAGTGGCGATGCACTGCAGTAAGTGCAGAGAGTGCACTGGCACCACTGGGGATGCAGTGCAGTGAGTCCAGAGAGTGCACGGGCACCACTGGGGATGCACCCCGGTGAGTCCAGAGAGTGCACTGGCAGCACTGGAGATGCAGTGCAGTGAGTCCAGAGAGTGCACTGGCACCATTGGGGATGCACTGCAGTGAGTCCAGAGACTGCACAGGCTACACTGGGGATGCAGTGTAGTGACTCCAGAGAGTGCACTGGCACCACTGGGGATGCAGTGCAGTGAGTGCAGAGAGTGCACTGGCACCACTGGGGATGCAGTGCAGTGAGTCCAGAGAGTGCACTGGCACCACTGGGGATGCACTGCAGTGAGTCCAGAGAGTGCACTGGCACCACTGGGGATGCAGTGCAGTGAGTCCAGAGAGTGCACTGGCACCACTGGGGATGCACTGCAGTGAGTCCAGAGAGTGCACTGGCACCAGTGGGGGTGCACTGCAGTGAGTCCAGAGAGTGCACTGGCACCACTGGGGTTGCAGTGCAGTGAGTCCAGAGAGTGCACTGGCACCACTGGGGATGCACTGCAGTGAGTCCAGAGAGTGCACTGGCACCACTGGGAATGCAGTGCAGTGAGTCCAGAGAGTGCACTGGCACCAGTGGGGATGCACTGCAGTGAGTCCAGAGAGTGCACTGGCACCACTGGGGATGCACTGCAGTGAGTCCAGAGACTGCACAGGCACGACTGGGGATGCAGTTCAGTGAGTCCAGAGAGTGCACTGGCACCACTGGGGATGCACTGCAGTGAGTCCAGAGAGTGCACTGGCACCACCGGGGTTTCACTGCAGTGAGTCCAGAGAGTGCACTGGCACCACTGGGGATGCAGTGCAGTGAGTCCAGAGAGTGCACTGGCAACACTGGGGATGCACTGCAGTACGTGCAGAGAGTGCACTGCCACCACTGGGGATGCAGTGCAGTGAGTCCAGAAAGTGCACGGGCACCACTGGGGATGCACCCCGGTGAGTCCAGAGAGTGTACTGGCACCACTGGGGATGCACCCCAGTGAGTCCAGAGAGTGCACTGGCAGCACTGGGGATGCAGTGCAGTGAATCCAGAGAGTGCACTGGCACCACTGGGGATGCACTGCAGTGAGTCCAGAGAGTGCACTGGCACCACTGGGGATGCAGTGCAGTGACTCCAGAGAGTGCACTGGCACCACAGGGGATGCAGTGCAGTGAGTGCAGAGAGTGCACTGGCACCAGTGGGGATGCACTGCAGTGACTCCAGAGAGTGCACTGGCACCACTGGGGATGCAGTGCAGTGAGTCCAGAGAGTGCATTGGCACCACTCGGGATGCACTGCAGTGAGTCCAGAGAGTGCACTGGCACCACTGGGGATGCAGTGCAGTTGAGTCCAGAGAGTGCACTGGCACCACTGGGGATGCAGTGCAGTGAGTCCAGAGAGTGCACTGGCACCACTGGGGATGCAGTGCAGTGAGTCCAGAGAGTGCACTGGCACCAACTGGTGCTGCACTGCTGTGAGTCCTGAGATTGCACTGGCACCACTGGGTTTGCAGTGCAGTGAGTCCAGAGAGTGCACTGGCACCACTGGGGATGCACTGCAGTGAGTCCAGAGAGTGCACTGGCACCACTGGGGATGCAGTGCAGTGAGTCCAGAGAGTGCACTGGCACCACTGGGGATGCAGTGCAGTGAATCCAGAGAGTGCACTGGCACCACTGGGGATGCAGTGCAGTGAGTCCAGAGAGTGCACTGGCATTACTGGGGATGCAGTGCAGTGAGTCCAGAGAGTGCACTGGCACCACTGGGGATGCACCGCAGTGAGTCCAGAGAGTGCACTGGCACCACTGGGGATGCACTGCAGTGAGTCCAGAGACTGCACTGGCACCACTGGGGATGCAGTGCAGTGAGTCCAGAGAGTGCACAGGCACCAGTAGGGATGCACTGCAGTGAGTCCAGAGAGTGCACTGGCACCACTGGAGATGCACTGCAGTGAGTCCAGAGAGTGCACTGGCACCACTGGGAATGCAGCGCAGTGACTACAGAGAGTGCACTGCCACCACTGGGGATGCAGTGCAGTGAGTCCAGAGAGTGCACTGTCACCACTGGGGATGCAGTGCAGTGAGTCCAGAGAGTGCACTGGCATTACTGGGGATGCAGTGCAGTGAGTCCAGAGAGTGCACTGGCACCACTGGGGATGCACTGCAGTGACTCGAAAGAGTGCACTGGCACCACAGGGGATGCAGTGCAGTGAGTCCAGAGAGTGCACTGGCACCACTGTGGATGCAGTGCAGTGAGTCCAGAGAGTGCACTGGCACCACTGGGAATGCAGTGCAGTGACTCGAAAGAGTGCACTGGCACCACTGGGGATGCACTGCAGTGAGTCCAGAGAGTGCACTGGCACCACTGGGGATGCAGTGCAGTGAGTCCAGAGAGTGCACTGGCACCACTGGGGATGCACTGCAGTGAGTCCAGAGAGTGCACTGGCACCACTGGGGATGCAGTGCAGTTGAGTCCAGAGAGTGCACTGGCACCACTGGGGATGCAGTGCAGTGAGTCCAGAGAGTGCACTGGCACCACTGGGGATGCACTGCAGTGAGTCCAGAGAGTGCCCTGGCACCACTGGAGATGCAGTGCAGTGAGTCCAGAGAGTGCACTGGCACCACTGGAGATGCACCCCTGTGAGTCCAGAGAGTGCTCTGGCACCACTGGGGATGCAGTGCAGTGAGTCCAGAGAGTGCATTGTCACCACTGGGTATGCAGTGCAGTGAGTCCAGAGAGTGCACTGGCACCACTGGGGATGCAGTGCAGTGAGTCCAGAGAGTGCACTGGCACCACTGGGGATGCAGTGCAGTGAGTCCAGAGAGTGCACTGGCACCACTGGGGATGCAGTGCAGTACGTGCAGAGAGTGCACTGCCACCACTGGGGATGCACTGCAGTGAGTCCAGAGAGTGCACTGGCACCACTGGAGATGCACTGCAGTGAGTCCAGAGAGTGCACTGGCACCACTGGGAATGCAGCGCAGTGACTACAGAGAGTGCACTGGCACCACCGGGGATGCAGTGCAGTGAGTCCAGAGAGTGCACTGGCACCACTGGGGATGCAGTGCAGTGAGTCCAGAGAGTGCACTGGCATTACTGGGGATGCAGTGCAGTGAGTCCAGAGAGTGCACTGGCACCACTGGGGATGCACTGCAGTGACTCGAAAGAGTGCACTGGCACCACTGGGGATGCAGTGCAGTGACTCCAGAGAGTGCACTGGCACCATTGTGGATGCAGTGCAGTGAGTCCAGAGAGTGCACTGGCACCACTGGGAATGCAGTGCAGTGACGCGAAAGAGTGCACTGGCACCACTGGGGATGCAGAGCAGTGAGTCCAGAGAGTGCACTGGCACCACTGGGGATGCAGTGCAGTGAGTCCAGAGAGTGCACTGGCACCACTGGGGATGCACTGCAGTGAGTCCAGAGAGTGCACTGGCACCACTGGGGATGCAGTGCAGTTGAGTCCAGAGAGTGCACTGGCACCACTGGGGATGCAGTGCAGTGAGTCCAGAGAGTGCACTGGCACCAGTAGGGATGCACTGCAGTGAGTCCAGAGAGTGCACTGGCACCACTGGAGATGCAGTGCAGTGAGTCCAGAGAGTGCACTGGCACCACTGGGGATGCACCCCGGTGAGTCCAGAGAGTGCTCTGGCACCACTGGGGATGCAGTGCAGTGAGTCCAGAGAGTGCATTGTCACCACTGGGTATGCAGTGCAGTGAGTCCAGAGAGTGCACTGGCACCACTGGGGATGCAGTGCAGTGAGTCCAGAGAGTGCACTGGCACCACTGGGGATGCACTGCAGTGAGTCCAGAGAGTGCACTGACACCACTGGGGATGCAGTGCAGTTGAGTCCAGAGAGTGCACTGGCACCACTGGGGATGCAGTGCAGTGAGTCCAGAGAGTGCACTGGCACCACTGGGGATGCAGTGCAGTTGAGTCCAGAGAGTGCACTGGCACCACTGGTGTTGCAGTGCAGTGAGTCTAGAGACTGCACTGGCACCACTGGGGATGCAGTGCAGTGAGTCCAGAGAGTGCACAGGCACCAGTAGGGTTGCACTGCAGTGAGTCCAGAGACTGCACAGGCACGACTGGGGATGCACTGCAGTGAGTCCAGAGAGTGCACTGGCACCACTGGGGATGCAGTACAGTGACTCCAGAGAGTGCACTGGCACCACTGGGGATGCAGTGCAGTGAGTGCAGAGAGTGCACTGGCACCAGTGGGGATGCACTGAAGTGAGTCCAGAGAGTGCACTGGCACCACTGGGGATGCAGTGCAGTGAGTCCAGAGAGTGCACTGGCACCACTGGGGATGCACCCCGGTGAGTCCAGAGAGTGCTCTGGCACCACTGGGGATGCAGTACAGTGAGTGCAGAGAGTGCACTGGCACTAGTGGGGATGCACTGCAGTGAGTCCAGAGAGTGCACTGGCACCACTGGGGATGCAGTGCAGTGAGTCCAGAGAGTGCATTGGCACCACTGGGAATGCACTGCAGTGAGTCCAGAGAGTGCACTGGCACCACTGGGGATGCAGTGCAGTTGAGTCCAGAGAGTGCACTGGCACCACTGGGGATGCAGTGCAGTGAGTCCAGAGAGTGCACTGGCACCACTGGGGATGCAGTGCAGTACGTGCAGAGAGTGCACTGCCACCACTGGGGATGCACTGCAGTGAGTCCAGAAAGTGCACTGGCTCCACTGGTGATGCAGTGCCGTGAGTCCAGAGAGTGCACTGGCACCACTGGGGATGCAGTGCAGTGAGTCCAGAGAGTGCACTGGCACCACTGGGGATGCAGTGCAGGGAGTGCAGAGAGTGCAATGGCACCACAGGGGATGCAGTGCAGTGAGTCCAGAGAGTGCACTGGCACCACTGTGGATGCAGTGCAGTGAGTGCAGAGAGTGCACTGGCACCACTGGGGATGCAGTGCAGTGAGTCCAGAGAGTGCACTGGCACCAGTAGGGATGCACTGCAGTGAGTCCAGAGAGTGCACTGGCACCACTGGAGATGCAGTGCAGTGAGTCCAGAGAGTGCACTGGCACCACTGGGGATGCAGTGCAGTGAGTCCAGAGAGTGCACTGGCACCACTGGGGATGCACCCCGGTGAGTCCAGAGAGTGCTCTGGCACCACTGGGGATGCAGTGCAGTACGTGCAGAGAGTGCACTGCCACCACTGGGGATGCACTGCAGTGAGTCCAGAAAGTGCACTGGCTCCACTGGTGATGCAGTGCCGTGAGTCCAGAGAGTGCACTGGCACCACTGGGGATGCAGTGCAGTGAGTCCAGAGAGTGCACTGGCACCACTGGGGATGCAGTGCAGTGAGTGCAGAGAGTGCTCTGGCACCACAGGGGATGCACTGCAGTGAGTCCAGAGAGTGCACTGGCACCACTGGGGATGCAGTGCAGTGAGTCCAGAGAGTGCACTGGCACCACTGGGGATGCAGTGCAGTGAGTCCAGAGAGTGCTCTGGCACCACTCGGGATGCAGTGCAGTACGTGCAGAGAGTGCACTGCCACCACTGGGGATGCAGTGCAGTGAGTCCAGAGAGTGCTCTGGCACCACTGGGGATGCAGTGCAGTGAGTCCAGAGAGTGCACTGGCACCACTGGGGATGCACTGCAGTGAGTCCAGAGAGTGCACTGGCACCACTGGGGATGCAGTGCAGTTGAGTCCAGAGAGTGCACTGGCACCACTGGGGATGCAGTGCAGTGAGTGCAGAGAGTGCACTGGCACCACTGGGGATGCAGTGCAGTGAGTCCAGAGAGTGCACTGGCACCACTCGGGATGCACTGCAGTGAGTCCAGAGAGTGCACTGGCACCACTGGAGATGCAGTGCAGTGAGTCCAGAGAGTGCACTGGCACCACTGGGGATGCAGTGCAGTGAGTCCAGAGAGTGCACTGGCACCTCTGGGGATGCACCCCGGTGAGTCCAGAGAGTGCTCTGGCACCACTGGGGATGCAGTGCAGTGAGTCCAGAGAGTGCACTGGCACCACTGGGGATGCAGTGCAGTACGTGCAGAGAGTGCACTGCCACCACTGGGGATGCACTGCAGTGACTCCAGAAAGTGCACTGGCTCCACTGGTGATGCAGTGCCGTGAGTCCAGAGAGTGCACTGGCACCACTGGGGATGCAGTGCAGTGAGTGCAGAGAGTGCACTGGCACCACTGGGGATGCAGTGCAGGGAGTGCAGAGAGTGCAATGGCACCACTGGGGATGCAGTGCAGTGAGTCCAGAGAGTGCACTGGCACCACTGGGGATGCAGTGCAGTGACTCCAGAGAGCGCACTGGCACCACTGGGGATGCAGTGCAGTGAGTCCAGAGAGTGCAATGGCACCACTGGGGATGCAGTGCAGTGAGTCCAGAGAGTGCACTGGCACCACTGGGGATGCAGTGCAGTGAGTCCAGAGAGTGCACTGGCACCACTGGGGATGCACTGCAGTGAGTCCAGAGAGTGCACTGGCACCACAGGGGATGCAGTGCAGTGAGTCCAGAGAGTGCAATGGCACCACTGGGGATGCAGTGCAGTGACTCCAGAGAGTGCACTGGCACCACTGGGGATGCAGTGCAGTTGAGTCCAGAGAGTGGACTGGCACCAGTGGGGATGGAGTGCAGTGAGTCCAGAGAGTGCACTGGCACCACTGGGGATGCAGTGCAGTGAGTCCAGAGTGTGCACTGGCACCACTGGGGATGCAGTGCAGTGAGTCCAGAGAGTGCACTGGCACCACTGGGGATGCAGTGCAGTGAGTCCAGAGAGTGCACTGGCACCACTGGGGATGCAGTGCAGTGACTCCAGAGAGTGCACTGGCACCACTGGGGATGCAGTGCAGTGAGTCCAGAGAGTGCACTGGCACCACAGGGGATGCAGTGCAGTGAGTCCAGAGAGTGCAATGGCACCACTGGGGATGCAGTGCAGTGACTCCAGAGAGTGCACTGGCACCACTGGGGATGCAGTGCAGTTGAGTCCAGAGAGTGGACTGGCACCAGTGGGGTTGGAGTGCAGTGAGTCCAGAGAGTGCACTGGCACCACTGGGGATGCAGTGCAATGAGTCCAGAGTGTGCACTGGCACCACTGGGGATGCAGTGCAGTGAGTCCAGAGAGTGCACTGGCACCACTGGGGATGCAGTGCAGTGAGTCCAGAGAGTGCACTGGCACCACTGGGGATGCAGTGCAGTACGTGCAGAGAGTGCACTGGCACCAGTGGGGATGCACTGCAGTGAGTCCAGAGAGTGCACTGGCACCACTGGGGATGCAGTGCAGTGAGTCCAGAGAGTGCACTGGCACCACTGGGGATGCACCCCGGTGAGTCCAGAGAGTGCTCTGGCACCACTGGGGATGCAGTACAGTGAGTGCAGAGAGTGCACTGGCACCAGTGGGGATGCACTGCAGTGAGTCCAGAGAGTGCACTGGCACCACTGGGGATGCAGTGCAGTGAGTCCAGAGAGTGCATTGGCACCACTGGGAATGCACTGCAGTGAGTCCAGAGAGTGCACTGGCACCACTGGGGATGCAGTGCAGTTGAGTCCAGAGAGTGCACTGGCACCACTGGGGATGCAGTGCAGTGAGTCCAGAGAGTGCACTGGCACCACTGGGGATGCAGTGCAGTACGTGCAGAGAGTGCACTGCCACCACTGGGGATGCACTGCAGTGAGTCCAGAAAGTGCACTGGCTCCACTGGTGATGCAGTGCCGTGAGTCCAGAGAGTGCACTGGCACCACTGGGGATGCAGTGCAGTGAGTCCAGAGAGTGCACTGGCACCACTGGGGATGCAGTGCAGGGAGTGCAGAGAGTGCAATGGCACCACAGGGGATGCAGTGCAGTGAGTCCAGAGAGTGCACTGGCACCACTGGGGATGCAGTGCAGTGAGTGCAGAGAGTGCACTGGCACCACTGGGGATGCAGTGCAGTGAGTCCAGAGAGTGCACTGGCACCAGTAGGGATGCACTGCAGTGAGTCCAGAGAGTGCACTGGCACCACTGGAGATGCAGTGCAGTGAGTCCAGAGAGTGCACTGGCACCACTGGGGATGCAGTGCAGTGAGTCCAGAGAGTGCACTGGCACCACTGGGGATGCACCCCGGTGAGTCCAGAGAGTGCTCTGGCACCACTGGGGATGCAGTGCAGTACGTGCAGAGAGTGCACTGCCACCACTGGGGATGCACTGCAGTGAGTCCAGAAAGTGCACTGGCTCCACTGGTGATGCAGTGCCGTGAGTCCAGAGAGTGCACTGGCACCACTGGGGATGCAGTGCAGTGAGTCCAGAGAGTGCACTGGCACCACTGGGGATGCAGTGCAGTGAGTGCAGAGAGTGCTCTGGCACCACAGGGGATGCACTGCAGTGAGTCCAGAGAGTGCACTGGCACCACTGGGGATGCAGTGCAGTGAGTGCAGAGAGTGCACTGGCACCACTCGGGATGCACTGCAGTGAGTCCAGAGAGTGCACTGGCACCACTGGAGATGCAGTGCAGTGAGTCCAGAGAGTGCACTGGCACCACTGGGGATGCAGTGCAGTGAGTCCAGAGAGTGCACTGGCACCTCTGGGGATGCACCCCGGTGAGTCCAGAGAGTGCTCTGGCACCACTGGGGATGCACTGCAGTTTGTCCAGAGAGTGCACTGGCACCACTGGGGATGCAGTGCAGTACGTGCAGAGAGTGCACTGCCACCACTGGGGATGCACTGCAGTGAGTCCAGAAAGTGCACTGGCTCCACTGGTGATGCAGTGCCGTGAGTCCAGAGAGTGCACTGGCACCACTGGGGATGCAGTGCAGTGAGTGCAGAGAGTGCACTGGCACCACTGGGGATGCAGTGCAGGGAGTGCAGAGAGTGCACTGGCATTACTGGGGATGCAGTGCAGTGAGTCCAGAGAGTGCACTGGCACCACTGGGGATGCAGTGCAGTGACTCCAGAGAGCGCACTGGCACCACTGGGGATGCAGTGCAGTGAGTCCAGAGAGTGCAATGGCACCACTGGGGATGCAGTGCAGTGAGTCCAGAGAGTGCACTGGCACCACTGGGGATGCAGTGCAGTGAGTCCAGAGAGTGCACTGGCACCACTGGGGATGCAGTGCAGTGAGTCCAGAGAGTGCACTGGCACCACAGGGGATGCAGTGCAGTGAGTCCAGAGAGTGCAATGGCACCACTGGGGATGCAGTGCAGTGACTCCAGACAGTGCACTGGCACCACTGGGGATGCAGTGCAGTTGAGTCCAGAGAGTGGACTGGCACCAGTGGGGATGGAGTGCAGTGAGTCCAGAGAGTGCACTGGCACCACTGGGGATGCAGTGCAGTGAGTCCAGAGTGTGCACTGGCACCACTGGGGATGCAGTGCAGTGAGTCCAGAGAGTGCACTGGCACCACTGGGGATGCAGTGCAGTGAGTCCAGAGAGTGCACTGGCACCACTGGGGATGCAGTGCAGTGAGTCCAGAGAGTGCACTGGCACCACAGGGGATGCAGTGCAGTGAGTCCAGAGAGTGCAATGGCACCACTGGGGATGCAGTGCAGTGACTCCAGAGAGTGCACTGGCACCACTGGGGATGCAGTGCAGTTGAGTCCAGAGAGTGGACTGGCACCAGTGGGGATGGAGTGCAGTGAGTCCAGAGAGTGCACTGGCACCACTGGGGATGCAGTGCAATGAGTCCAGAGTGTGCACTGGCACCACTGGGGATGCAGTGCAGTGAGTCCAGAGAGTGCACTGGCACCACTGGGGATGCAGTGCAGTGAGTCCAGAGAGTGCACTGGCACCACTGGGGATGCAGTGCAGTGAGTCCAGAGAGTGCACTGGCACCACTGGGGATGCAGTGCAGTACGTGCAGAGAGTGCACTGGCACCAGTGGGGATGCACTGCAGTGAGTCCAGAGAGTGCACTGGCACCACTGGGGATGCAGTGCAGTGAGTCCAGAGAGTGCATTGGCACCACTGGGGATGCAGTGCAGTGAGTCCAGAGAGTGAACTGGCACCACTGGGGATGCAGTGCAGTGAGTCCAGAGAGTGCACTGGCAGCACTGGGGATGCACTGCAGTGAGTCCAGAGAGTGCACTGGCACCACTGGAGATGCAGTGCAGTGAGTCCAGAGTGTGCACTGGCAACACTGGGGATGCAGTGCAGTGAGTCCAGAGAGTGCACTGGCACCACTGGGGATGCAGTGCAGTGAGTCCAGAGAGTGCACTGGCACCACTGGGGATGCAGTGCAGTGAGTCCAGAGAGTGCACTGGCACCACTGGGGATGCAGTGCAGTGAGTGCAGAGAGTGCACTGGCACCACAGGGGATGCACTGCAGTGAGTCCAGAGAGTGCACTGGCACCACTGGGGATGCAGTGCAGTGAGTCCAGAGAGTGCACTGGCACCACTGGGGATGCAGTGCAGTACGTGCAGAGAGTGCACTGGCACCACTGGGGATGCACTGCAGTGAGTCCAGAAAGTGCACTGGCTCCACTGGTGATGCAGTGCCGTGAGTCCAGAGAGTGCACTGGCACCAGTGGGGATGCAGTGCAGTGAGTCCAGAGAGTGCACTGGCACCACTGGGGATGCAGTGCAGTGAGTGCAGAGAGTGCACTGGCACCACAGGGGATGCACTGCAGTGAGTCCAGAGAGTGCACTGGCACCACTGGGGATGCACCCCAGTGAGTCCAGAGAGTGCTCTGGCACCACTGGGGATGCAGTGCAGTGAGTCCAGAGAGTGCACTGGCATTACTGGGGATGCAGTGCAGTGAGTCCAGAGAGTGCACTGGCACCACTGGGGATGCACTGCAGTGACTCGAAAGAGTGCACTGGCACCACTGGGGATGCAGTGCAGTGAGTCCAGAGAGTGCACTGGCACCACTGGGGATGCAGTGCAGTGAGTGCAGAGAGTGCACTGGCACCACTGGGGATGCAGTGCAGTGAGTCTAGAGAGTGCACTGGCACCAGTGGGGATGGAGTGCAGTGAGTCCAGAGAGTGCACTGGCACCACTGGGGATGCAGTGCAGTGAGTCCAGAGAGAGCACTGGCACCACTGGGGATGCAGTGCAGTGAGTCCAGAGAGTGCACTGGCACCACTGGGGATGCAGTGCAGTGAGTCCAGAGAGTGCACTGGCACCACTGGGGATGCAGTGCAGTGAGTCCAGAGAGTGCACTGGCACCACTGGGGATGCACCCCGGTGAGTCCAGAGAGTGCTCTGGCACCACTGGGGATGCACTGCAGTGACTCCAGAGAGTGCACTGGCACCACTGGGGATGCAGTGCAGTGAGTGCAGAGAGTGCACTGGCACCACTGGGGATGCAGTGCAGTGAGTCCAGAGAGTGCACTGGCACCAGTAGGGATGCACTGCAGTGAGTCCAGAGAGTGCACTGGCACCACTGGGGATGCAGTGCAGTGAGTCCAGAGTGTGCACTGGCACCACTGGGGATGCAGTGCAGTGAGTCCAGAGACTGCACAGGCACGACTGGGGATGCAGTTCAGTGAGTCCAGAGAGTGCACTGGCACCACTGGGGAAGCAGTGCAGTGAGTCCAGAGAGTGCACTGGCACCACCGGGGTTTCACTGCAGTGAGTCCAGAGAGTGCACTGGCACCACTGGGGATGCAGTGCAGTGAGTCCAGAGAGTGCACTGGCACCACTGGGGATGCAGTGCAGTGAGTCCAGAGAGTGCATTGGCACCACTGGGGATGCAGTGCAGTGAGTCCAGAGAGTGCACTGGCACCACTGGGGATGCAGTGCAGTGAGTGCAGAGAGTGCACTGGCACCACTGGGGATGCAGTGCAGTGAGTCCAGAGAGTGCACTGGCACCACTGGGGATGCACCCCGGTGAGTCCAGAGAGTGCTCTGGCACCACTGGGGATGCACTGCAGTGACTCCAGAGAGTGCACTGGCACCACTGGGGATGCACTGCAGTGACTCCAGAGAGTGCACTGGCACCACTGGGAATGCAGTGCAGTGAGTCCAGAGAGTGCACTGGCACCACTGGGGATGCACCGCAGTGAGTCCAGAGAGTGCACTGGCACCACTGGGGATGCAGTGCAGTGAGTCCAGAGAGTGCACTGGCACCAGTGGGGATGCAGTGCAGTGAGTCCAGAGAGTGCACTGGCACCAGTAGGGATGCACTGCAGTGAGTCCAGAGAGTGCACTGGCACTAGTGGGGATGCACTGCAGTGAGTCCAGAGAGTGCACTGGCACCACTGGGGATGCAGTGCAGTGAGTCCAGAGAGTGCACTGGCACCAGTGGGGATGCAGTGCAGTGAGTCGAGAGGGTGCACTGGCACCACCGGGGATTCACTGCAGTGAGTCCAGAGAATGCACTGGCAACAGTGGCGATGCACTGCAGTAGGTGCAGAGAGTGCACTGACACCACTGGGGATGCAGTTCAGTGAGTCCAGAGAGTGCACTGGCACCACTGGGGATGCACCCCGGTGAGTCCAGAGAGTGCACTGGCAGCACTGGAGATGCAGTGCAGTGAGTCCAGAGAGTGCACTGGCACCACCGGGGTTTCACTGCAGTGAGTCCAGAGAGTGTACTGGCACCACTGGGGATGCAGTGCAGTGAGTCCAGAGAGTGCACTGGCAACACTGGGGATGCACTGCAGTAAGTGCAGAGACTGCACTGGCAACATTGGGGATGCAGTGCAGTGAGTGCAGAGAGTGCACTGGAACCAGTGGGGATGCAGTGCAGTGACGCCAGAGAGTGTACTGGCACCCCTGGGGATGCAGTGCAGTGAGTCCAGAAAGTGCACTGGCTCCACTGGGGATGCAGTGCAGTGAGTGCAGAGAGTGCACTGGCACCACTGGGGATGCACTGCAGTGACTCGAAAGAGTGCACTGGCACCACTGCGGATGCACTGCAGTGAGTCCGGAGAGTGCCCTGGCACCAATGGGGATGCAGTGCAGTGAGTCCAGAGAGTGCACTGGCACCACTGGGGATGCACTGCAGTGAGTCCAGAGAGTGTACTGGCACCAGTGGGGATGGAGTGCAGTGAGTCCAGAGAGTGCACTGGCACCACTGGGGATGCAGTGCAGTGAGTCCAGAGAGTGCACTGGCACCACTGGGGATGCAGTGCAGTACGTGCAGAGAGTGCACTGGCACCACTGGGGATGCACTGCAGTGAGTCCAGAAAGTGCACTGGCTCCACTGGTGATGCAGTGCCGTGAGTCCAGAGAGTGCACTGGCACCAGTGGGGATGCAGTGTAGTGAGTCCAGAGAGTGCACTGGCACCACTGGGGATGCAGTGCAGTGAGTGCAGAGAGTGCACTGGCACCACAGGGGATGCACTGCAGTGAGTCCAGAGAGTGCACTGGCACCACTGGGGATGCACCCCAGTGAGTCCAGAGAGTGCTCTGGCACCACTGGGGATGCAGTGCAGTGAGTCCAGAGAGTGCACTGGCATTACTGGGGATGCAGTGCAGTGAGTCCAGAGAGTGCACTGGCACCACTGGGGATGCACTGCAGTGACTCGAAAGAGTGCACTGGCACCACTGGGGATGCAGTGCAGTGAGTCCAGAGAGTGCACTGGCACCACTGGGGATGCAGTGCAGTGAGTGCAGAGAGTGCACTGGCACCACTGGGGATGCAGTGCAGTGAGTCTAGAGAGTGCACTGGCACCAGTGGGGATGGAGTGCAGTGAGTCCAGAGAGTGCACTGGCACCACTGGGGATGCACTGCAGTGAGTCCAGAGAGAGCACTGGCACCACTGGGGATGCAGTGCAGTGAGTCCAGAGAGTGCACTGGCACCACTGGGGATGCAGTGCAGTGAGTCCAGAGAGTGCACTGGCACCACTGGGGATGCAGTGCAGTGAGTCCAGAGAGTGCACTGGCACCACTGGGGATGCACCCCGGTGAGTCCAGAGAGTGCTCTGGCACCACTGGGGATGCACTGCAGTGACTCCAGAGAGTGCACTGGCACCACTGGGGATGCAGTGCAGTGAGTGCAGAGAGTGCACTGGCACCACTGGGGATGCAGTGCAGTGAGTCCAGAGAGTGCACTGGCACCAGTAGGGATGCACTGCAGTGAGTCCAGAGAGTGCACTGGCACCACTGGGGATGCAGTGCAGTGAGTCCAGAGTGTGCACTGGCACCACTGGGGATGCAGTGCAGTGAGTCCAGAGACTGCACAGGCACGACTGGGGATGCAGTTCAGTGAGTCCAGAGAGTGCACTGGCACCACTGGGGAAGCAGTGCAGTGAGTCCAGAGAGTGCACTGGCACCACCGGGGTTTCACTGCAGTGAGTCCAGAGAGTGCACTGGCACCACTGGGGATGCAGTGCAGTGAGTCCAGAGAGTGCACTGGCACCACTGGGGATGCAGTGCAGTGAGTCCAGAGAGTGCATTGGCACCACTGGGGATGCAGTGCAGTGAGTCCAGAGAGTGCACTGGCACCACTGGGGATGCAGTGCAGTGAGTGCAGAGAGTGCACTGGCACCACTGGGGATGCAGTGCAGTGAGTCCAGAGAGTGCACTGGCACCACTGGGGATGCACCCCGGTGAGTCCAGAGAGTGCACTGGCAGCACTGGGGATGCAGTGCAGTGAGTCCAGAGAGTGCACTGGCACCACTGGGGATGCACCCCGGTGAGTCCAGAGAGTGCTCTGGCACCACTGGGGATGCACTGCAGTGACTCCAGAGAGTGCACTGGCACCACTGGGGATGCACTGCAGTGACTCCAGAGAGTGCACTGGCACCACTGGGAATGCAGTGCAGTGAGTCCAGAGAGTGCACTGGCACCACTGGGGATGCACCGCAGTGAGTCCAGAGAGTGCACTGGCACCACTGGGGATGCAGTGCAGTGAGTCCAGAGAGTGCACTGGCACCAGTGGGGATGCAGTGCAGTGAGTCCAGAGAGTGCACTGGCACCAGTAGGGATGCACTGCAGTGAGTCCAGAGAGTGCACTGGCACTAGTGGGGATGCACTGCAGTGAGTCCAGAGAGTGCACTGGCACCACTGGGGATGCAGTGCAGTGAGTCCAGAGAGTGCACTGGCACCAGTGGGGATGCAGTGCAGTGAGTCGAGAGGGTGCACTGGCACCACCGGGGATTCACTGCAGTGAGTCCAGAGAATGCACTGGCAACAGTGGCGATGCACTGCAGTAGGTGCAGAGAGTGCACTGACACCACTGGGGATGCAGTTCAGTGAGTCCAGAGAGTGCACTGGCACCACTGGGGATGCACCCCGGTGAGTCCAGAGAGTGCACTGGCAGCACTGGAGATGCAGTGCAGTGAGTCCAGAGAGTGCACTGGCACCACCGGGGTTTCACTGCAGTGAGTCCAGAGAGTGTACTGGCACCACTGGGGATGCAGTGCAGTGAGTCCAGAGAGTGCACTGGCAACACTGGGGATGCACTGCAGTAAGTGCAGAGACTGCACTGGCAACATTGGGGATGCAGTGCAGTGAGTGCAGAGAGTGCACTGGAACCAGTGGGGATGCAGTGCAGTGACGCCAGAGAGTGTACTGGCACCCCTGGGGATGCAGTGCAGTGAGTCCAGAAAGTGCACTGGCTCCACTGGGGATGCAGTGCAGTGAGTGCAGAGAGTGCACTGGCACCACTGGGGATGCACTGCAGTGACTCGAAAGAGTGCACTGGCACCACTGCGGATGCACTGCAGTGAGTCCGGAGAGTGCCCTGGCACCAATGGGGATGCAGTGCAGTGAGTCCAGAGAGTGCACTGGCACCACTGGGGATGCACTGCAGTGAGTCCAGAGAGTGTACTGGCACCAGTGGGGATGGAGTGCAGTGAGTCCAGAGAGTGCACTGGCACCACTGGGGATGCAGTGCAGTGAGTCCAGAGAGTGCACTGGCACCACTGGGGATGCAGTGCAGTACGTGCAGAGAGTGCATTGGCACCACTGGGGATGCACTGCAGTGAGTCCAGAAAGTGCACTGGCTCCACTGGTGATGCAGTGCCGTGAGTCCAGAGAGTGCACTGGCACCAGTGGGGATGCAGTGCAGTGAGTCCAGAGAGTGCACTGGCACCACTGGGGATGCAGTGCAGTGAGTGCAGAGAGTGCACTGGCACCACAGGGGATGCACTGCAGTGAGTCCAGAGAGTGCACTGGCACCACTGGGGATGCACCCCAGTGAGTCCAGAGAGTGCTCTGGCACCACTGGGGATGCAGTGCAGTGAGTCCAGAGAGTGCACTGGCATTACTGGGGATGCAGTGCAGTGAGTCCAGAGAGTGCACTGGCACCACTGGGGATGCACTGCAGTGACTCGAAAGAGTGCACTGGCACCACTGGGGATGCAGTGCAGTGAGTCCAGAGAGTGCACTGGCACCACTGGGGATGCAGTGCAGTGAGTGCAGAGAGTGCACTGGCACCACTGGGGATGCAGTGCAGTGAGTCTAGAGAGTGCACTGGCACCAGTGGGGATGGAGTGCAGTGAGTCCAGAGAGTGCACTGGCACCACTGGGGATGCAGTGCAGTGAGTCCAGAGAGAGCACTGGCACCACTGGGGATGCAGTGCAGTGAGTCCAGAGAGTGCACTGGCACCACTGGGGATGCAGCGCAATGACTACAGAGAGTGCACTGGCACCACTGGGGATGCAGTGCAGTGAGTCCAGAGAGTGCACTGGCACCACTGGGGATGCACCCCGGTGAGTCCAGAGAGTGCTCTGGCACCACTGGGGATGCACTGCAGTGACTCCAGAGAGTGCACTGGCACCACTGGGGATGCAGTGCAGTGAGTGCAGAGAGTGCACTGGCACCACTGGGGATGCAGTGCAGTGAGTCCAGAGAGTGCACTGGCACCAGTAGGGATGCACTGCAGTGAGTCCAGAGAGTGCACTGGCACCACTGGGGATGCAGTGCAGTGAGTCCAGAGTGTGCACTGGCACCACTGGGGATGCAGTGCAGTGAGTCCAGAGACTGCACAGGCACGACTGGGGATGCAGTTCAGTGAGTCCAGAGAGTGCACTGGCACCACTGGGGAAGCAGTGCAGTGAGTCCAGAGAGTGCACTGGCACCACCGGGGTTTCACTGCAGTGAGTCCAGAGAGTGCACTGGCACCACTGGGGATGCAGTGCAGTGAGTCCAGAGAGTGCACTGGCACCACTGGGGATGCAGTGCAGTGAGTCCAGAGAGTGCATTGGCACCACTGGGGATGCAGTGCAGTGAGTCCAGAGAGTGCACTGGCACCACTGGGGATGCAGTGCAGTGAGTGCAGAGAGTGCACTGGCACCACTGGGGATGCAGTGCAGTGAGTCCAGAGAGTGCACTGGCACCACTGGGGATGCACCCCGGTGAGTCCAGAGAGTGCACTGGCAGCACTGGGGATGCAGTGCAGTGAGTCCAGAGAGTGCACTGGCACCACTGGGGATGCAGTGCAGTGAGTCTAGAGAGTGCACTGGCACCAGTGGGGATGGAGTGCAGTGAGTCCAGAGAGTGCACTGGCACCACTGGGGATGCAGTGCAGTGAGTCCAGAGAGTGCACTGGCACCAGTGGGGATGCAGTGCAGTGAGTCCAGAGAGTGCACTGGCACCAGTAGGGATGCACTGCAGTGAGTCCAGAGAGTGCACTGGCACTAGTGGGGATGCACTGCAGTGAGTCCAGAGAGTGCACTGGCACCACTGGGGATGCAGTGCAGTGAGTCCAGAGAGTGCACTGGCACCAGTGGGGATGCAGTGCAGTGAGTCGAGAGGGTGCACTGGCACCACCGGGGATTCACTGCAGTGAGTCCAGAGAATGCACTGGCAACAGTGGCGATGCACTGCAGTAGGTGCAGAGAGTGCACTGGCACCACTGGGGATGCAGTTCAGTGAGTCCAGAGAGTGCACTGGCACCACTGGGGATGCACCCCGGTGAGTCCAGAGAGTGCACTGGCAGCACTGGAGATGCAGTGCAGTGAGTCCAGAGAGTGCACTGGCACCACCGGGGTTTCACTGCAGTGAGTCCAGAGAGTGTACTGGCACCACTGGGGATGCAGTGCAGTGAGTCCAGAGAGTGCACTGGCAACACTGGGGATGCACTGCAGTAAGTGCAGAGACTGCACTGGCAACATTGGGGATGCAGTGCAGTGAGTGCAGAGAGTGCACTGGAACCAGTGGGGATGCAGTGCAGTGACGCCAGAGAGTGTACTGGCACCCCTGGGGATGCAGTGCAGTGAGTCCAGAAAGTGCACTGGCTCCACTGGGGATGCAGTGCAGTGAGTGCAGAGAGTGCACTGGCACCACTGGGGATGCACTGCAGTGACTCGAAAGAGTGCACTGGCACCACTGCGGATGCACTGCAGTGAGTCCGGAGAGTGCCCTGGCACCAATGGGGATGCAGTGCAGTGAGTCCAGAGAGTGCACTGGCACCACTGGGGATGCACTGCAGTGAGTCCAGAGAGTGTACTGGCACCAGTGGGGATGGAGTGCAGTGAGTCCAGAGAGTGCACTGGCTCCACTGGTGATGCAGTGCAGTGAGTCCAGAGAGTGCACTGGCACCAGTGGGGATGGAGTGCAGTGAGTCCAGAGAGTGCACTGGCACCACTGGGGATGCAGTGCAGTGAGTCCAGAGAGTGCACTGGCACCACTGGGGATGCAGTGCAGTACGTGCAGAGAGTGCACTGCCACCACTGGGGATGCAGTGCAGTGAGTCCAGAGAGTGCACTGGCACCACTGGGGATGCACCCCGGTGAGTCCAGAGAGTGCTCTGGCACCACTGGGGATGCACTGCAGTGACTCCAGAGAGTGCACTGGCACCACTGGGGATGCACTGCAGTGACTCCAGAGAGTGCACTGGCACCACTGGGAATGCAGTGCAGTGAGTCCAGAGAGTGCACTGGCACCACTGGGGATGCACTGCAGTGAGTCCAGAGAGTGCACTGGCAGCACTGGGGATGCACTGCAGTGAGTCCAGAGAGTGCACTGGCACCAGTAGGGATGCACTGCAGTGAGTCCAGAGAGTGCAATGGCACCACTGGGGATGCAGTGCAGTGACTCCAGAGAGTGCACTGGCACCACTGGGGATGCAGTGCAGTGACTCCAGAGAGTGCACTGGCACCACTGGGGATGCAGTGCAGTGAGTCCAGAGAGTGCACTGGCACCAGTGGGGATGCACTGCAGTGAGTCGAGAGGGTGCACTGGCACCACCGGGGATGCAGTGCAGTGAGTCCAGAGAGTGCACTGGCACCACTGGGGATGCACCCCGGTGAGTCCAGAGAGTGCTCTGGCACCACTGGGGATGCACTGCAGTGACTCCAGAGAGTGCACTGGCACCACTGGGGATGCACTGCAGTGAGTCCAGAGAGTGCACTGGCACCACTGGGGATGCACCCCGGTGAGTCCAGAGAGTGCTCTGGCACCACTGGGGATGCACTGCAGTGACTCCAGAGAGTGCACTGGCACCACTGGGGATGCACTGCAGTGACTCCAGAGAGTGCACTGGCACCACTGGGGATGCAGTGCAGTGAGTCCAGAGAGTGCACTGGCACCACTGGGGATGCACCCCGGTGAGTCCAGAGAGTGCTCTGGCACCACTGGGGATGCACTGCAGTGACTCCAGAGAGTGCACTGGATCAATTGGGGATGCAGTTCAGTTAGTCCAGAGAGTGCACTGGCACCACTGGGAATGCAGTGCAGTGAGTCCAGAGAGTGCACTGTCACCACTGGGGATGCAGTGCAGTGACTCGAAAGAGTGCACTGGCACCACTGGGGATGCACTGCAGTGAGTCCGGAGAGTGCCCTGGCACCAATGGGGATGCAGTGCAGTGAGTCCAGAGAGTGCACTGGCACCACTGGGGATGCACTGCAGTCAGTCCAGAGAGTGTACTGGCACCAGTGGGGATGGAGTGCAGTGACTCCAGAGAGTGCACTGGCACCACTGGGGATGCAGTGCAGTGAGTCCAGAGACTGCACTGGCATTACTGGGGATGCACTGCAGTGACTCGAAAGAGTGCACTGGCACCACTGGGGATGCAGTGCAGTGACTCCAGAGAGTGCACTGGCACCACTGGGGATGCAGTGCAGTGAGTCCAGAGAGTGCACTGGCACCACTGCGAATGCAGTGCAGTGACTCGAAAGAGTGCACTGGCACCACTGGGGATGCAGTGCAGTGAGTCCAGAGAGTGCACTGGCACCACTGGGGATGCACTGCAGTGAGTCCAGAGAGTGCACTGGCACCACTGGGGATGCAGTGCAGTTGAGTCCAGAGAGTGCACTGGCACCACTGGGGATGCAGTGCAGTGAGTCCAGAGAGTGCACTGGCACCAGTAGGGATGCACTGCAGTGAGTCCAGAGAGTGCACTGGCACCACTGGAGATGCAGTGCAGTGAGTCCAGAGAGTGCACTGGCACCACTGGGGATGCACCCCGGTGAGTCCAGAGAGTCCTCTGGCACCACTGGGGATTCAGTGCAGTGAGTCCAGAGAGTGCATTGTCACCACTGGGTATGCAGTGCAGTGAGTCCAGAGAGTGCACTGGCACCACTGGTGTTGCAGTGCAGTGAGTCCAGAGACTGCACTGGCACCACTGGGGATGCAGTGCAGTTGAGTCCAGAGAGTTCACTGGCACCACTGGGGATGCAGTGCAGTTGAGTCCAGAGAGTGCACTGGCAACACTGGGGATGCAGTGCAGTGAGTGCAGAGAGTGCACTGGCACCAGTGGGGATGCACTGCAGTGAGTCCAGAGAGTGCACTGGCACCACTGGGGATGCAGTGCAGTGAGTCCAGAGAGTGCATTGGCACCACTGGGGATGCACTGCAGTGAGTCCAGAGAGTGCACTGGCACCACTGGGGATGCAGTGCAGTTGAGTCCAGAGAGTGCACTGGCACCACTGGGGATGCAGTGCAGTGAGTCCAGAGAGTGCACTGGCACCACTGGGGATGCAGTGCAGTACGTGCAGAGAGTGCACTGCCACCACTGGGGATGCACTGCAGTGAGTCCAGAAAGTTCACTGGCTCCACTGGTGATGCAGTGCCGTGAGTCCAGAGAGTGCACTGGCACCACTGGGGATGCAGTGCAGTGAGTCCAGAGAGTGCACTGGCACCACTGGGGATGCAGTGCAGGGAGTGCAGAGAGTGCAATGGCACCACAGGGGATGCAGTGCAGTGAGTCCAGAGAGTGCACTGGCACCACTGGGGATGCAGTGCAGTGAGTGCAGAGAGTGCACTGGCACCACTGGGGATGCAGTGCAGTGAGTCCAGAGAGTGCACTGGCACCAGTAGGGATGCACTGCAGTGAGTCCAGAGAGTGCACTGGCACCACTGGAGATGCAGTGCAGTGAGTCCAGAGAGTGCACTGGCACCACTGGGGATGCAGTGCAGTGAGTCCAGAGAGTGCACTGGCACCACTGGGAATGCACCCCGGTGAGTCCAGAGAGTGCTCTGGCACCACTGGGGATGCAGTGCAGTACGTGCAGAGAGTGCACTGCCACCACTGGGGATGCACTGCAGTGAGTCCAGAAAGTGCACTGGCTCCACTGGTGATGCAGTGCCGTGAGTCCAGAGAGTGCACTGGCACCACTGGGGATGCAGTGCAGTGAGTCCAGAGAGTGCACTGGCACCACTGGGGATGCAGTGCAGTGAGTGCAGAGAGTGCACTGGCACCACAGGGGATGCACTGCAGTGAGTCCAGAGAGTGCACTGGCACCACTGGGGATGCAGTGCAGTGAGTCCAGAGAGTGCACTGGCACCACTGGGGATGCAGTGCAGTGAGTCCAGAGAGTGCTCTGGCACCACTGGGGATGCAGTGCAGTACGTGCAGAGAGTGCACTGCCACCACTGGGGATGCAGTGCAGTGAGTCCAGAGAGTGCTCTGGCACCACTGGGGATGCAGAGCAGTGAGTCCAGAGAGTGCACTGGCACCACTGGGGATGCACTGCAGTGAGTCCAGAGAGTGCACTGGCACCACTGGGGATGCAGTGCAGTTGAGTCCAGAGAGTGCACTGGCACCACTGGGGATGCAGTGCAGTGAGTCCAGAGAGTGCACTGGCACCACTGGGAAGCAGTGCAGTGAGTGCAGAGAGTGCACTGGCACCACTGGGGATGCAGTGCAGTGAGTCCAGAGAGTGCACTGGCACCAGTAGGGATGCACTGCAGTGAGTCCAGAGAGTGCACTGGCACCACTGGAGATGCACCCCGGTGAGTCCAGAGAGTGCTCTGGCACCACTGGGGATGCACTGCAGTGAGTCCAGAGAGTGCACTGGCACCACTGGGGATGCAGTGCAGTACGTGCAGAGAGTGCACTGCCACCACTGGGGATGCACTGCAGTGAGTCCAGAAAGTGCACTGGCTCCACTGGTGATGCAGTGCCGTGAGTCCAGAGAGTGCACTGGCACCACTGGGGATGCAGTGCAGTGAGTCCAGAGAGTGCACTGGCACCACTGGGGATGCAGTGCAGTGAGTGCAGAGAGTGCAATGGCACCACAGGGGATGCAGTGCAGTGAGTCCAGAGAGTGCACTGGCACCACTGGGGATGCAGTGCAGTGACTCCAGAGAGTGCACTGGCACCACTGGGGATGCAGTGCAGTGAGTCCAGAGAGTGCAATGGCACCACTGGGGATGCAGTGCAGTGAGTCCAGAGAGTGCACTGGCACCACTGGGGATGCAGTGCAGTGAGTCCAGAGAGTGCACTGGCACCACTGGGGATGCAGTGCAGTGAGTCCAGAGAGTGCACTGGCACCACAGGGAATGCAGTGCAGTGAGTCCAGAAGAGTACAATGGCACCACTGGGGATGCAGTGCAGTGACTCCAGAGAGTGCACTGGCACCACTGGGGATGCAGTGCAGTTGAGTCCAGAGAGTGGACTGGCACCAGTGGGGATGGAGTGCAGTGAGTCCAGAGAGTGCACTGGCACCACTGGGGATGCAGTGCAGTGAGTCCAGAGTGTGCACAGGCACCACTGGGGATGCAGTGCAGTGAGTCCAGAGAGTGCACTGGCACCACTGGGGATGCAGTGCAGTGAGTCCAGAGAGTGCACTGGCACCACTGGGGTTGTAGTGCAGTGAGTCCAGAGAGTGCACTGGCACCACTGGTGATGCAGTGCAGTGAGTCCAGAGAGTGCACTGGCACCACTGGGGATGCACTGCAGTGACTCTAGAGAGTGCACTGGCACCACTCTGGATGCAGTGCGGTTAGTCCAGAGAGTGCACTGGCACCACTGTGGATGCAGTACAGTGAGTCCAGAGAGTGCACTGGCACCACTGGGGATGCAGTACAGTGACTCCAGAGAGTGAATTGGCACCACTGGGGATGCACTTCATTGAGTCCAGAGAGTGCACTGGCACCACTGGGGATGCACTGCAGTGAGTGCAGAGAGTACACTGGCACCATTGAGGATGTACTGCAGTGAGTCCAGAGAGTGCACTGGCACCACTGGGGATGCAGTACAGTGAGTCCACAGAGTGCACTGGCACCACTGGGGATGCACTGCAGAGACTCCAGAGAGTGCACTGGCACCACTGGGGATGCAGTGCAGTGAGTCCAGAGAGTGCACTGGCACCACTGGGGATGCACTGCAGTGAGTCCAGAGAGTGCACTGGCACCACTGGGGATGCAGTGCATTGAGTCCAGATAGTGCACTGGCACCACTGGGGATGCAGTGCAGTGAGTCCAGAGAGTGCACTGGCACCACTGGGAATGCACCCCGGTGAGTCCAGAGAGTGCACTGGCAGCACTGGAGATGCAGTGCAGTGAGTCCAGAGAGTGCACTGGCACCACCGGGGTTTCACTGCAGTGAGTCCAGAGAGTGTACTGGCACCACTGGGGATGCAGTGCAGTGAGTCCAGAGAGTGCACTGGCAACACTGGGGATGCACTGCAGTAAGTGCAGAGACTGCACTGGCAACATTGGGGATGCAGTGCAGTGAGTGCAGAGAGTGCACTGGAACCAGTGGGGATGCAGTGCAGTGACGCCAGAGAGTGTACTGGCACCCCTGGGGATGCAGTGCAGTGAGTCCAGAAAGTGCACTGGCTCCACTGGGGATGCAGTGCAGTGAGTGCAGAGAGTGCACTGGCACCACTGGGGATGCACTGCAGTGACTCGAAAGAGTGCACTGGCACCACTGCGGATGCACTGCAGTGAGTCCGGAGAGTGCCCTGGCACCAATGGGGATGCAGTGCAGTGAGTCCAGAGAGTGCACTGGCACCACTGGGGATGCACTGCAGTGAGTCCAGAGAGTGTACTGGCACCAGTGGGGATGGAGTGCAGTGAGTCCAGAGAGTGCACTGGCTCCACTGGTGATGCAGTGCAGTGAGTCCAGAGAGTGCACTGGCACCAGTGGGGATGGAGTGCAGTGAGTCCAGAGAGTGCACTGGCACCACTGGGGATGCAGTGCAGTGAGTCCAGAGAGTGCACTGGCACCACTGGGGATGCAGTGCAGTACGTGCAGAGAGTGCACTGCCACCACTGGGGATGCAGTGCAGTGAGTCCAGAGAGTGCACTGGCACCACTGGGGATGCACCCCGGTGAGTCCAGAGAGTGCTCTGGCACCACTGGGGATGCACTGCAGTGACTCCAGAGAGTGCACTGGCACCACTGGGGATGCACTGCAGTGACTCCAGAGAGCGCACAGGCACCACTGGGAATGCAGTGCAGTGAGTCCAGAGAGTGCACTGGCACCACTGGGGATGCACTGCAGTGAGTCCAGAGAGTGCACTGGCAGCACTGGGGATGCACTGCAGTGAGTCCAGAGAGTGCACTGGCACCAGTAGGGATGCACTGCAGTGAGTCCAGAGAGTGCAATGGCACCACTGGGGATGCAGTGCAGTGACTCCAGAGAGTGCACTGGCACCACTGGGGATGCAGTGCAGTGACTCCAGAGAGTGCACTGGCACCACTGGGGATGCAGTGCAGTGAGTCCAGAGAGTGCACTGGCACCAGTGGGGATGCACTGCAGTGAGTCGAGAGGGTGCACTGGCACCACCGGGGATGCAGTGCAGTGAGTCCAGAGAGTGCACTGGCACCACTGGGGATGCACCCCGGTGAGTCCAGAGAGTGCTCTGGCACCACTGGGGATGCACTGCAGTGACTCCAGAGAGTGCACTGGCACCACTGGGGATGCAGTGCAGTGAGTCCAGAGAGTGCACTGGCACCACTGGGGATGCACCCCGGTGAGTCCAGAGAGTGCTCTGGCACCACTGGGGATGCACTGCAGTGACTCCAGAGAGTGCACTGGCACCACTGGGGATGCACTGCAGTGACTCCAGAGAGTGCACTGGCACCACTGGGGATGCAGTGCAGTGAGTCCAGAGAGTGCACTGGCACCACTGGGGATGCACCCCGGTGAGTCCAGAGAGTGCTCTGGCACCACTGGGGATGCACTGCAGTGACTCCAGAGAGTGCACTGGATCAATTGGGGATGCAGTTCAGTTAGTCCAGAGAGTGCACTGGCACCACTGGGAATGCAGTGCAGTGAGTCCAGAGAGTGCACTGTCACCACTGGGGATGCAGTGCAGTGACTCGAAAGAGTGCACTGGCACCACTGGGGATGCACTGCAGTGAGTCCGGAGAGTGCCCTGGCACCAATGGGGATGCAGTGCAGTGAGTCCAGAGAGTGCACTGGCACCACTGGGGATGCACTGCAGTCAGTCCAGAGAGTGTACTGGCACCAGTGGGGATGGAGTGCAGTGACTCCAGAGAGTGCACTGGCACCACTGGGGATGCAGTGCAGTGAGTCCAGAGACTGCACTGGCATTACTGGGGATGCAGTGCAGTGACTCCAGAGAGTGCACTGGCACCACTGGGGATGCACTGCAGTGACTCGAAAGAGTGCACTGGCACCACTGGGGATGCAGTGCAGTGAGTCCAGAGAGTGCACTGGCACCACTGGGGATGCAGTGCAGTGAGTCCAGAGAGTGCACTGGCACCACTGCGAATGCAGTGCAGTGACTCGAAAGAGTGCACTGGCACCACTGGGGATGCACTGCAGTGAGTCCAGAGAGTGCACTGGCACCACTGGGGATGCAGTGCAGTGAGTCCAGAGAGTGCACTGGCACCACTGGGGATGCACTGCAGTGAGTCCAGAGAGTGCACTGGCACCACTGGGGATGCAGTGCAGTTGAGTCCAGAGAGTGCACTGGCACCACTGGGGATGCAGTGCAGTGAGTCCAGAGAGTGCACTGGCACCAGTAGGGATGCACTGCAGTGAGTCCAGAGAGTGCACTGGCACCACTGGAGATGCAGTGCAGTGAGTCCAGAGAGTGCACTGGCACCACTGGGGATGCACCCCGGTGAGTCCAGAGAGTCCTCTGGCACCACTGGGGATTCAGTGCAGTGAGTCCAGAGAGTGCATTGTCACCACTGGGTATGCAGTGCAGTGAGTCCAGAGAGTGCACTGGCACCACTGGGGATGCAGTGCAGTGAGTCCAGAGAGTGCACTGGCACCACTGGTGTTGCAGTGCAGTGAGTCCAGAGACTGCACTGGCACCACTGGGGATGCAGTGCAGTTGAGTCCAGAGAGTTCACTGGCACCACTGGGGATGCAGTGCAGTTGAGTCCAGAGAGTGCACTGGCACCACTGGTGTTGCAGTGCAGTGAGTCCAGAGACTGCACTGGCACCACTGGGGATGCAGTGCAGTGAGTCCAGAGAGTGCACAGGCACCAGTAGGGATGCACTGCAGTGAGTCCAGAGACTGCACAGGCACGACTGGGGATGCACTGCAGTGAGTCCAGAGAGTGCACTGGCAACACTGGGGATGCAGTGCAGTGAGTGCAGAGAGTGCACTGGCACCAGTGGGGATGCACTGCAGTGAGTCCAGAGAGTGCACTGGCACCACTGGGGATGCAGTGCAGTGAGTCCAGAGAGTGCATTGGCACCACTGGGGATGCACTGCAGTGAGTCCAGAGAGTGCACTGGCACCACTGGGGATGCAGTGCAGTTGAGTCCAGAGAGTGCACTGGCACCACTGGGGATGCAGTGCAGTGAGTCCAGAGAGTGCACTGGCACCACTGGGGATGCAGTGCAGTACGTGCAGAGAGTGCACTGCCACCACTGGGGATGCACTGCAGTGAGTCCAGAAAGTTCACTGGCTCCACTGGTGATGCAGTGCCGTGAGTCCAGAGAGTGCACTGGCACCACTGGCGATGCAGTGCAGTGAGTCCAGAGAGTGCACTGGCACCACTGGGGATGCAGTGCAGGGAGTGCAGAGAGTGCAATGGCACCACAGGGGATGCAGTGCAGTGAGTCCAGAGAGTGCACTGGCACCACTGGGGATGCAGTGCAGTGAGTGCAGAGAGTGCACTGGCACCACTGGGGATGCAGTGCAGTGAGTCCAGAGAGTGCACTGGCACCAGTAGGGATGCACTGCAGTGAGTCCAGAGAGTGCACTGGCACCACTGGAGATGCAGTGCAGTGAGTCCAGAGAGTGCACTGGCACCACTGGGGATGCAGTGCAGTGAGTCCAGAGAGTGCACTGGCACCACTGGGGATGCACCCCGGTGAGTCCAGAGAGTGCTCTGGCACCACTGGGGATGCAGTGCAGTACGTGCAGAGAGTGCACTAACACCACTGGGGATGCACTGCAGTGAGTCCAGAAAGTGCACTGGCTCCACTGGTGATGCAGTGCCGTGAGTCCAGAGAGTGCACTGGCACCACTGGGGATGCAGTGCAGTGAGTCCAGAGAGTGCACTGTCACCACTGGGGATGCAGTGCAGTGAGTGCAGAGAGTGCACTGGCACCACAGGGGATGCACTGCAGTGAGTCCAGAGAGTGCACTGGCACCACTGGGGATGCAGTGCAGTGAGTCCAGAGAGTGCACTGGCACCACTGGGGATGCAGTGCAGTGAGTCCAGAGAGTGCTCTGGCACCACTGGGGATGCAGTGCAGTACGTGCAGAGAGTGCACTGCCACCACTGGGGATGCAGTGCAGTGAGTCCAGAGAGTGCTCTGGCACCACTGGGGATGCAGAGCAGTGAGTCCAGAGAGTGCACTGGCACCACTGGGGATGCACTGCAGTGAGTCCAGAGAGTGCACTGGCACCACTGGGGATGCAGTGCAGTTGAGTCCAGAGAGTGCACTGGCACCACTGGGGATGCAGTGCAGTGAGTCCAGAGAGTGCACTGGCACCACTGGGAAGCAGTGCAGTGAGTCCAGAGAGTGCACTGGCACCACTGGGGATGCAGTGCAGTGAGTCCAGAGAGTGCACTGGCACCAGTAGGGATGCACTGCAGTGAGTCCAGAGAGTGCACTGGCACCACTGGAGATGCACCCCGGTGAGTCCAGAGAGTGCTCTGGCACCACTGGGGATGCACTGCAGTGAGTCCAGAGAGTGCACTGGCACCACTGGGGATGCAGTGCAGTACGTGCAGAGAGTGCACTGCCACCACTGGGGATGCACTGCAGTGAGTCCAGAAAGTGCACTGGCTCCACTGGTGATGCAGTGCCGTGAGTCCAGAGAGTGCACTGGCACCACTGGGGATGCAGTGCAGTGAGTCCAGAGAGTGCACTGGCACCACTGGGGATGCAGTGCAGTGAGTGCAGAGAGTGCAATGGCACCACAGGGGATGCAGTGCAGTGAGTCCAGAGAGTGCACTGGCACCACTGGGGATGCAGTGCAGTGACTCCAGAGAGTGCACTGGCACCACTGGGGATGCAGTGCAGTGAGTCCAGAGAGTGCAATGGCACCACTGGGGATGCAGTGCAGTGAGTCCAGAGAGTGCACTGGCACCACTGGGGATGCAGTGCAGTGAGTCCAGAGAGTGCACTGGCACCACTGGGGATGCAGTGCAGTGAGTCCAGAGAGTGCACTGGCACCACTGGGAATGCAGTGCAGTGAGTCCAGAAGAGTACAATGGCACCACTGGGGATGCAGTGCAGTGACTCCAGAGAGTGCACTGGCACCACTGGGGATGCAGTGCAGTTGAGTCCAGAGAGTGGACTGGCACCAGTGGGGATGGAGTGCAGTGAGTCCAGAGAGTGCACTGGCACCACTGGGGATGCAGTGCAGTGAGTCCAGAGTGTGCACAGGCACCACTGGGGATGCAGTGCAGTGAGTCCAGAGAGTGCACTGGCACCACTGGGGATGCAGTGCAGTGAGTCCAGAGAGTGCACTGGCACCACTGGGGTTGTAGTGCAGTGAGTCCAGAGAGTGCACTGGCACCACTGGTGATGCAGTGCAGTGAGTCCAGAGAGTGCACTGGCACCACTGGGGATGCACTGCAGTGACTCTAGAGAGTGCACTGGCACCACTCTGGATGCAGTGCGGTTAGTCCAGAGAGTGCACTGGCACCACTGTGGATGCAGTACAGTGAGTCCAGAGAGTGCACTGGCACCACTGGGGATGCAGTACAGTGACTCCAGAGAGTGAATTGGCACCACTGGGGATGCACTTCATTGAGTCCAGAGAGTGCACTGGCACCACTGGGGATGCACTGCAGTGAGTGCAGAGAGTACACTGGCACCATTGGGGATGTACTGCAGTGAGTCCAGAGAGTGCACTGGCACCACTGGGGATGCAGTACAGTGAGTCCACAGAGTGCACTGGCACCACTGGGGATGCACTGCAGAGACTCCAGAGAGTGCACTGGCACCACTGGGGATGCAGTGCAGTGAGTCCAGAGAGTGCACTGGCACCACTGGGGATGCACTGCAGTGAGTCCAGAGAGTGCACTGGCACCACTGGGGATGCAGTGCATTGAGTCCAGATAGTGCACTGGCACCACTGGGGATGCAGTGCAGTGAGTCCAGAGAGTGCACTGGCACCACTGGGAATGCACTGCTGTGAGTCCAGAGAGTGCACTGGCACCACTGGTGATGCACTGCAGTGAGTCCAGAGAGTGCACTGGCACCACTGGGGATGCAGTGTAGTGAGTGCAGAGAGTGCACTGGCACCTTGGGGATGCAGTGCAGTGAGTCCAGAGAGTGCATTGGCACCACTGGGGATGCACTGCAGTGAGTCCAGAGAGTGCACTGGCACCACTGGGGATGCAGTGCAGTGAGTCCATAGAGTGCACTGGCACCACTGGGGATGCACTGAAATGACTCCTGAGAGTGCACTGGCCCCACTGGGGATGCAGTGCAGTGAGTGCAGAGAGTGCACTGGTACCACTGGGGATGCAGCGCAATGACTACAGAGAGTGCACTGGCACCACTGGGGATGCAGTGCTGTGAGTCCAGAGAGTGCACTGGCACCACTGGGGATGCAGTGCAGTGAGTCCAGAGAGTGCACTGGCACCACTGGGGATGCAGTGCGGTGAGTCCAGAGAGTGCACTGGCACCACTCTGGATGCAGTGCAGTGAGTCCAGAGAGTGCACTGGATCAATTGGGGATGCAGTTCAGTTAGTCCAGAGAGTGCACTGGCACCACTGGGAATGCACTGCAGTGAGTCCAGAGAGTGCACTGGCACCACTGGGGATGCAGTACAGTGACTCCAGAGAGTGAACTGGCACCACTGGGGATGCAGTGCAGTGAGTCCAGAGAGTGCACTGGCACCACTGGGGATGCACTGCAGTGAGTGCAGAGAGTACACTGGCACCATTGGGGATGTACTGCAGTGAGTCCAGAGAGTGCACTGGCACCACTGGGGATGCAGTGCAGTGACTCCAGAGAGTGCACTGGCACCACTGGGGATGCAGTGCAGTGAGTGCAGAGAGTGCACTGGCACCAGTGGGGATGCACTGCAGTGAGTCCAGAGAGTGCACTGGCACCACTGGGGATGCAGTGCAGTGAGTCCAGAGAGTGCACTGGCACCACTGGGGATGCACCCCGGTGAGTCCAGAGAGTGCTCTGGCACCACTGGGGATGCAGTGCAGTGAGTGCAGAGAGTGCACTGGCACCAGTGGGGATGCACTGCAGTGAGTCCAGAGAGTGCACTGGCACCACTGGGGATGCAGTGCAGTGAGTCCAGAGAGTGCATTGGCACCACTGGGGATGCACTGCAGTGAGTCCAGAGAGTGCACTGGCACCACTGGGGATGCAGTGCAGTTGAGTCCAGAGAGTGCACTGGCACCACTGGGGATGCAGTGCAGTGAGTCCAGAGAGTGCACTGGCACCACGGGGGATGCACTGCAGTGAGTCCAGAGAGTGCACTGCCACCACTGGGGATGCACTGCAGTGAGTCCAGAAAGTGCACTGGCTCCACTGGTGATGCAGTGCCGTGAGTCCAGAGAGTGCACTGGCACCACTGGGGATGCAGTGCAGTGAGTCCAGAGAGTGCACTGGCACCACTGGGGATGCAGTGCAGGGAGTGCAGAGAGTGCAATGGCACCACAGGGGATGCAGTGCAGTGAGTCCAGAGAGTGCACTGGCACCACTGGGGATGCAGTGCAGTGAGTGCAGAGAGTGCACTGGCACCACTGGGGATGCAGTGCAGTGAGTCCAGAGAGTGCACTGGCACCAGTAGGGATGCACTGCAGTGAGTCCAGAGAGTGCACTGGCACCACTGGAGATGCAGTGCAGTGAGTCCAGAGAGTGCACTGGCACCACTGGGGATGCAGTGCAGTGAGTCCAGAGAGTGCACTGGCACCACTGGGGATGCACCCCGGTGAGTCTAGAGAGTGCTCTGGCACCACTGGGGATGCAGTGCAGTACGTGCAGAGAGTGCACTGCCACCACTGGGGATGCACTGCAGTGAGTCCAGAAAGTGCACTGGCTCCACTGGTGATGCAGTGCCGTGAGTCCAGAGAGTGCACTGGCACCACTGGGGATGCAGTGCAGTGAGTCCAGAGAGTGCACTGTCACCACTGGGGATGCAGTGCAGTGAGTGCAGAGAGTGCACTGGCACCACAGGGGATGCACTGCAGTGAGTCCAGAGAGTGCACTGGCACCACTGGGGATGCAGTGCAGTGAGTCCACAGAGTGCACTGGCACCACTGGGGATGCAGTGCAGTGAGTCCAGAGAGTGCTCTGGCACCACTGGGGATGCAGTGCAGTACGTGCAGAGAGTGCACAGCCACCACTGGGGATGCAGTGCAGTGAGTCCAGAGAGTGCTCTGGCACCACTGGGGATGCAGTGCAGTGAGTCCAGAGAGTGCACTGGCACCACTGGGGATGTACTGCAGTGAGTCCAGAGAGTGCACTGGCACCACTGGGGATGCAGTGCAGTTGAGTCCAGAGAGTGCACTGGCACCACTGGGGATGCAGTGCAGTGAGTCCAGAGAGTGCACTGGCACCACTGGGAAGCAGTGCAGTGAGTGCAGAGAGTGCACTGGCACCACTGGGGATGCAGTGCAGTGAGTCCAGAGAGTGCACTGGCACCAGTAGGGATGCACTGCAGTGAGTCCAGAGAGTGCACTGGCACCACTGGAGATGCAGTGCAGTGAGTCCAGAGAGTGCACTGGCACCACTGGGGATGCAGTGCAGTGAGTCCAGAGAGTGCACTGGCACCACTGGGGATGCACCCCGGTGAGTCCAGAGAGTGCTCTGGCACCACTGGGGATGCACTGCAGTGAGTCCAGAGAGTGCACTGGCACCACTGTGGATGCAGTGCAGTACGTGCAGAGAGTGCACTGCCACCACTGGGGATGCACTGCAGTGAGTCCAGAAAGTGCACTGGCTCCACTGGTGATGCAGTGCCGTGAGTCCAGAGAGTGCACTGGCACCACTGGGGATGCAGTGCAGTGAGTCCAGAGAGTGCACTGGCACCACTGGGGATGCAGTGCAGTGAGTGCAGAGAGTGCAATGGCACCACAGGGGATGCAGTGCAGTGAGTCCAGAGAGTGCACTGGCACCACTGGGGATGCAGTGCAGTGACTCCAGAGAGTGCACTGGCACCACTGGGGATGCAGTGCAGTGAGTCCAGAGAGTGCAATGGCACCACTGGGGATGCAGTTCAGTGAGTCCAGAGAGTGCACTGGCACCACTGGGGATGCAGTGCAGTGAGTCCAGAGAGTGCACTGGCACCACTGGGGATGCAGTGCAGTGAGTCCAGAGAGTGCACTGGCACCACAGGGGATGCAGTGCAGTGAGTCCAGAGAGTGCAATGGCACCACTGGGAATGCAGTGCAGTGACTCCAGAGAGTGCACTGGCACCACTGGGGATGCAGTGCAGTTGAGTCCAGAGAGTGGACTGGCACCACTGGGGATGGAGTGCAGTGAGTCCAGAGAGTGCACTGGCACCACTGGGGATGCAGTGCAGTGAGTCCAGAGTGTGCACAGGCACCACTGGGGATGCAGTGCAGTGAGTCCAGAGAGTGCACTGGCACCACTGGGGATGCAGTGCAGTGAGTCCAGAGAGTGCACTGGCACCACTGGGGTTGTAGTGCAGTGAGTCCAGAGAGTGCACTGGCACCACTGGTGATGCAGTGCAGTGAGTCCAGAGAGTGCACTGGCACCACTGGGGATGCACTGCAGTGACTCTAGAGAGTGCACTGGTACCACTCTGGATGCAGTGCGGTTAGTCCAGAGAGTGCACTGGCACCACTGTGGATGCAGTACAGTGAGTCCAGAGAGTGCACTGGCACCACTGGGGATGCAGTACAGTGACTCCAGAGAGTGAATTGGCACCACTGGGGATGCACTGCATTGAGTCCAGAGAGTGCACTGGCACCACTGGGGATGCACTGCAGTGAGTGCAGAGAGTACACTGGCACCATTGGGGATGTACTGCAGTGAGTCCAGAGAGTGCACTGGCACCACTGGGGATGCAGTACAGTGAGTCCACAGAGTGCACTGGCACCACTGGGGATGCACTGCAGAGACTCCAGAGAGTGCACTGGCACCACTGGGGATGCACTGCAGTGAGTCCAGAGAGTGCACTGGCACCACTGGGGATGCACTGCAGTGAGTCCAGAGAGTGCACTGGCACCACTGGGGATGCAGTGCATTGAGTCCAGATAGTGCACTGGCACCACTGGGGATGCAGTGCAGTGAGTCCAGAGAGTGCACTGGCACCACTGGGAATGCACTGCTGTGAGTCCAGAGAGTGCACTGGCACCACTGGTGATGCACTGCAGTGAGTCCAGAGAGTGCACTGGCACCACTGGGGATGCAGTGTAGTGAGTGCAGAGAGTGCACTGGCACCTTGGGGATGCAGTGCAGTGAGTCCAGAGAGTGCATTGGCACCACTGGGGATGCACTGCAGTGAGTCCAGAGAGTGCACTGGCACCACTGGGGATGCACTGCAGTGAGTCCAGAGAGTGCACTGGCACCACTGGGGATGCACTGAAATGACTCCTGAGAGTGCACTGGCACCACTGGGGATGCAGTGCAGTGAGTCCAGAGAGTGCACTGGTACCACTGGGGATGCAGCGCAATGACTACAGAGAGTGCACTGGCACCACTGGGGATGCAGTGCTGTGAGTCCAGAGAGTGCACTGGCACCACTGGGGATGCAGTGCAGTGAGTCCAGAGAGTGCACTGGCACCACTTGGGATGCACTGCAGTGAGTCCAGAGAGTGCACTGGCACCACTCTGGATGCAGTGCAGTGAGTCCAGAGAGTGCACTGGATCAATTGGGGATGCAGTTCAGTTAGTCCAGAGAGTGCACTGGCACCACTGGGAATGCACTGCAGTGAGTCCAGAGAGTGCACTGGCACCACTGGGGATGCAGTACAGTGACTCCAGAGAGTGAACTGGCACCACTGGGGATGCAGTGCAGTGAGTCCAGAGAGTGCACTGGCACCACTGGGGATGCACTGCAGTGAGTGCAGAGAGTACACTGGCACCATTGGGGATGTACTGCAGTGAGTCCAGAGAGTGCACTGGCACCACTGGGGATGCAGTGCAGTGAGTCCAGAGAGTGCACTGGCACCACTGGGGATGCAGTACAATGAGTCCACAGAGTGCACTGGCACCACTGGGGATGCACTGCAGAGACTCCAGAGAGTGCGCTGGCACCACTGGGGATGCACTGCAGTGACTCTAGAGAGTGCACTGGCACCACTGGGGAAGCACTGCAGTGACTCCAGAGAGTGCACTGGCACCACTGGGGATGCAGAGCAGTGAGTCCAGAGAGTGCACTGGCACCACTGGGGAAGCACTGCAGTGACTCCAGAGAGTGCACTGGCACCACTGGGGATGCAGAGCAGTGAGTCCAGAGAGTGCACTGGCACTACTGGGGATTCAGCGCAGTGAGTCCAGAGAGTGCACTGGCACCACTGGGGATGCAGTGCTGTAAGTCCAGAGAGTGCACTGGCACCACTGGGGATGCACTGCAGTGAGTCCAGAGAGTGCACTGGCACCACTGGGGATGCAGTGCGGTGAGTCCAGAGAGTGCACTGGCACCACTGGGGATGCAGTGCAGTGAGTCCAGAGAGTGCACTGGCACCACTCTGGATGCAGTGCGGTGAGTCCAGAGAGTGCACTGGCACCACTGTGGATGCAGTACCGTGAGTCCACAGAGTGCACTGGCACCACTGGGGATGCACTGCAGTAACTCCAGAGAGTGCACTGGCACCACTGGGGATGCAGTGCAGTGACTCCAGAGAGTGCACTGGATCAATAGGGGATGCAGTTCAGTTAGTCCAGAGAGTGCACTGGCACCACTGGTGATGCAGTGCAGTGAGTCCAGAGATTGCACTGGCACCACAGGGGATGCACTGCAGTGAGTGCAGAGAGTACACTGGCACCATTGGGGATGTACTGCAGTGAGTCCAGAGAGTGCACTGGCACCACTGGGGATGCAGTACAGTGAGTCCACAGAGTGCACTGGCACCACTAGTGATGTACTGCAGAGACTCCAGAGAGTGCACTGGCACCACTGGGGATGCAGTGCAGTGAGTCCAGAGAGTGCACTGGCACCACTGGGGATGCAGTGCAGTGAGTCCAGAGAGTGCACTGGCACCACTGGGGATGCAGTGCAGTGAGTCCAGAGAGTGCACTGTCAGCACTGGGGATGCAGTGCGGTGAGTCCAGAGAGTGCACTGTCAGCACTGGGGATGCAGTGCAGTGAGTCCAGATAGTGCAGTGGCACCACTGGGGATGTAGTGCAGTGAGTCCACAGAGTGCACTGGCACCACTGGGGATGCACTGCAGTGAGTCCAGAGAGTGCACTGGCACCACTGGGGATGCACTGCATCTCCAGTGGTGCCAGTGCACTCTCTGGACTCACTGCACTGCATCCCCAGTGGTGCCAGTGCACTCTCTGGACTCACTGCAGTGCATCCCCAGTGGTGCCAGTGCACTCTCTGGAGTCTCTGCAGTGCATCCCCAGTGGTGCCAGTGCACTCTGTGGACTCACTGTACTACATCCCCAGTGGTGCCAGTGCACTCCCTGGACTCACTGCAGTACATCCCCAATGGTGCCAGTGTACTCTCTGCACTCACTGCACTGCATCCCCAGTGGTGCCAGTGCACTCTCTGGACTCACTGCAGTGCATCCCCAGTGGTGCCAGTTCACTCTCTGGAGTCACTGTACTGCATCTCCAGTGGTGCCAGTGCACTCTCTGGACTCACTGCACTGCATCCCCAGTGGTGCCAGTGCACTCTCTGGACTCACTGCACTGCATCCCCAGTGGTGCCAGTGCACTCTGTGGACTCACTGTACTGCATCCCCAGTGGTACCAGTGCACTCTCTGGACTCACCGCGCTACATCCAGAGTGGTGCCAGTGCACTCTCTAGAGTCACTGCAGTGCATCCCCAGTGGTGCCAGTGCACTCTCTGGACTCACTGCACTGCATCACCAATGGTGCCAGTGCACTCTCTGGAGTCACTGCAGTGCATCCCCAGTGGTGCCAGTGCACTCTCTGGACTCATTGCAGTGCATCCCCAGTGGTGCCAGTGCACTCTCTGGACTCACCGCACTGCATCCAGAGTGGTGCCAGTGCACTCTCTGGACTCACTGCAGTGCATCCCCAGTGGTGCCAGTGCACTCTCTGGAGTCACTGCACTGCATCCCCAGTGGTGCCAGTGCACTCTTTGGACTCACTGCACTGCATCCCCAGTGGTGCCAGTGCACTCTATGTAGTCATTGCGCTGCATCCCCAGTGGTGCCAGTGCACTCTCTGGACTCACTGCATTGCATCCCCAGTGGTGCCAGTGCACTCTCTGGACTCACTGCATTGCAACCCCAGTGGTGCCAGTGCACTCTCTGGACTCACTGCAGTGCATCCCCAGTGGTGCCAGTGCACTCTCTGGACTCACAGCACTGCATCCCCAGTGGTGCCAGTGCACTCTCTGGACTCACTGCACTGCATCCCCAGTGGTGCCAGTGCACTCTCTGGACTCACTGCACTGCATCCCCAGTGGTGCCAGTGCACTCTCTGGAGTCTCTGCAGTGCATCCCCAGTGGTGCCAGTGCACTCTATGGACTCACTGTACTGCATCCCCAGTGGTGCCAGTGCACTCTCTGGACTCACAGCACTGCATCCCCAGTGGTGCCATTGCACTCTCTGGACTCACTGCAGTACATCCCCAATGGTGCCAGTGTACTCTCTGCACTCACTGCAGTGCATCCCCAGTGGTGCCAGTGCACTCTCTGGACTCACTGCAGTCCATCCCCAGTGGTGCCAGTGCACTCACTGGAGTCACTGTACTGCATCCCCAGTGGTGCCAGTGCACTCTCTGGACTCACTGCACTGCATCCCCAGTGGTGCCAGTGCACTCTCTGGACTAAGTGAACTGCATCCCCAATTGATCCAGTGCACTCTCTGGACTCACTGCACTTCATCACCAGTGGTGCCAGTGCACTCTCTGGAGTCACTGCAGTGCATCCCCAGTGGTCCCAGTGCACTCGGTGGACTCACGGTACTGCATCCACAGTGGTGCCAGTGCACTCTGTGGACTCACCGCACTGCATCCAGAGTGGTGCCAGTGCACTCTCTGGACTCACTGCACTGCATTCCCAGTGGTGCCAGTGCACTCTCTGGACCTACTGCACTGCATCCCCAGTGGTGCCAGTGCACTCTCTGGACTCACTGCACTGCATCCCCAGTGATGCCAGTGCACTCTCTGGACTCACTGCACTGCATCCCCAGTGATGCCAGTGCACTCTCTGGACTCACTGCAGTGCATCCCCAGTGGTGCCAGTGCACTCTCTGGACTCACTGCACTGCATCCCCAGTGGTGCCAGTGCACTCTCTGGACTCACTGCACTGCATCCCCAGTGGTGCCAGTGCACTCTCTAGAGTCACTGCAGTGCATCCCCAGTGGTGCCAGTGCACTCTCTGGACTCACAGCACTGCATCCCCAGTGGTGCCATTGCACTCTCTGGACTCACTGCAGTACATCCCCAATGGTGCGAGTGTACTCTCTGCACTCACTGCAGTGCATCCCCAGTGGTTCCAGTGCACTCTCTGGACTCACGGCAGTGCATCCCCAGTGGTGCCAGTGCACTCACTGGAGTCACTGTACTGCATCCCCAGTGGTGCCAGTGCACTCTCTGGACTCACTGCACTGCATCCCCAGTGGTGCCAGTGCACTCTCTGGACTAAGTGAACTGCATCCCCAATTGATCCAGTGCACTCTCTGGACTCACTTCACTGCATCACCAGTGGTGCCATTGCACTCTCTGGACTCACTGCAGTACATCCCCAATGGTGCGAGTGTACTCTCTGCACTCACGGCAGTGCATCCCCAGTGGTGCCAGTGCACTCACTGGAGTCACTGTACTGCATCCCCAGTGGTGCCAGTGCACTCTGTGGACTCACTGTACTGCATCCCCAGTGGTGCCAGTGCACTCTCTGGACTCACTGCACTGCATCCCCAGTGGTGCCAGTGCACTCTCTGGAGGCATAGCAGTGCATCCCCAGTGGTGCCAGTGCACTCTGTGGACTCACTGTACTGCATCCCCAGTGGCACCAGTGCACTCTCTGGACTCACCGCACTGCATCCAGAGTGGTGCCAGTGCACTCTCTGGACTCACTGCACTGCATCCCCAGTGGTGCCAGTGCACTCTCTGGAGTCACAGCACTGCATCCCCAGTGGTTCCAGTGCACTCCCTGTAGTCATTGCGCTGCATCCCCAGTGGTGCCAGTGCAATCTCTGGACTCACTGCACTGCATCCCCAGTGGGGCCAGTGCACTCTCTGGACTCACTGCAGTGCATCCCCAGTGGTGCCAGTGCACTCTATGGACTCACTGCAGTGCATCCCCAGTGGTGCCAGTGCACTCTCTGGACTCACTGAAGTGCATCCCCAGTGGTGCCAGTGCACTCTCTGGACTCACTGCACTACATCCCCAGTGGTGCCAGTGCACTATCTGGACTCACTGCACTGCATCCCCAGTGGTGCCAGTGCACTCTGTGGACTCACTGCACTGCATCCCCAGTGGTGCCAGTGCACTCTCTGGAGTCTCTGCAGTGCATCACCAGTGGTGCCAGTGCACTCTGTGGACTCACTGTACTGCATCCCCAGTGGTGCCAGTGCACTCTCTGGACTCACTGCAGTACATCCCCAATGGTGCCAGTGTACTATCTGCACTCACTGCAGTGCATCCCCAGTGGTGCCAGTGCACTCTCTGGACTCACTGCACTGCATCCCCAGTGGTGCCAGTGCACTCTCTGGACTAACTGAACTGCATCCCCAATTGATCCAGTGCACTCTCTGGAGTCACTGCACTGCATCCCCAGTGCTGACAGTGCACTCTCTGTATTTACTGCAGTGCATCCCCAGTGGTGCCAGTGCACTCTGTGGACTCACTGTACTGCATCCACAGTGGTGCCAGTGCACTCTCTGGACTCACCGCACTGCATCCAGAGTGGTGCCAGTGCACTCTCTGGACTCACTGCACTGCATCCTCAGTGGTGCCAGTGCACTCTCTGGACTCACTGCACTGCATCCCCAGTGGTGCCAGTGCACTCTCTGGACTCACTGCTCTGCATCACCAGTGGTGCCAGTGCACTCTCTGGACTCACTGCAGTGCATCGCCAGTGGTGCCAGTGCACTCTCTGGACTCACTGCAGTGCATCCCCAGTGGTGCCAGTGCACTCTCTGCACTCACTGCACTGCATCCCCAGTGGTGCCAGTGCACTCTCTGGACTCACTCCACTGCATCCCCAGTGGTGCCAGTGCACTCTCTGGACTAACTGAACTGCATCCCCAATTGATCCAGTGCACTCTCTGGACTCACTGCACTGCATCCCCAGTGGTGCCAGTGCACTCTCTGGAGTCACTGCAGTGCATCCCCAGTGGTGCCAGTGCACTCTGTGGACTCACTGTACTGCATCCACAGTGGTGCCAGTGCACTCTCTGGACTCACCGCACTGCATCCAGAGTGGGGCCAGTGCACTCTCTGGACTCACTGCAGTGCATCCCCAGTGGTGCCAGTGCACTCTCTGGACTCACTGCACTGCATCCCCAGTGGTGCCAGTGCACTCTCTGGACTCACTGCACTGCATCCCCAGTGGTGCCAGTGCTCTCTCTGGACTCAC
Organism: Anser brachyrhynchus; assembly: GCF_964034855.1. Classification (NCBI taxonomy): domain Eukaryota; kingdom Metazoa; phylum Chordata; class Aves; order Anseriformes; family Anatidae; genus Anser; species Anser brachyrhynchus. The sequence continues at coordinate 71,068 of NW_027663488.1, read as the reverse complement.
TGCACTGCATCTCCAGTGCTGACAGAGCACTCTCTGGACTCACTGCACTGCATCACCAGTGGTGCCAGTGCACTCTCTGGACTCACTGCAGTGCATCCCCAGTAGTGCCAGTGCACTCTCTGGACTCACTGCTCTGCATCCCCAGTGGTGCCAGTGCACTCTCTGGAGTCACTGCAGTGCTTCCCCAGTGGTGCCAGTGCACTCTCTGGACTCACTGCTCTGCATCCCCAGTGGTGCCAGTGCACTCTCTGGAGTCACTGCAGTGCTTCCCCAGTGGTGCCAGTGCACTCTCTGGAGTCACTGCAGTGCATCCCCAGTGGTGCCAGTGCACTCTGTGGACTCACTGTACTGCATCCCCAGTGGTGCCAGTGCACTCTCTGGACTCACTGCAGTGCATCCCCAGTGGTGCCAGTGCACTCTCTGGACTCACTGCACTGCATCCCCAGTGGTGCCAGTGCACTCTCTGGACTCACTGCAGTACGTCCCCAATGGTGCCAGTGTACTTTCTGCACTCACTGCAGTGCATCCGCAGTGGTGCCAGTGCACTCTCTGGACTCACTGCAGTGCATCCCCAGTGGTGCCAGTTCACTCTCTGGAGTCACTGTACTGCATCCCCAGTGGTGCCAGTGCACTCTCTGGACTCACTGCACTGCATGCCCAGTGGTGCCAGTGCACTCTCTGGAGGCATAGCAGTGCATCCCCAGTGCTGCCAGTGCACTCTGTGGACTCACTGTACTGCATCCCCAGTGGCACCAGTGCACTCTCTGGACTCACCGCACTGCATCCAGAGTGGTGCCAGTGCACTCTCTGGACTCACTGCACTGCATCCCCAGTGGTGCCAATGCACTCTCTGGACTCACAGCACTGCATCCCCAGTGGTGCCAGTGCACTCTCTGTAGTCATTGCGCTGCATCCCCAGTGGTGCCATTGCAATCTCTGGACTCACTGCACTGCATCCCCAGTGGGGCCAGTGCACTCTCTGGACTCACTGCAGTGCATCCCCAGTGGTGCCAGTGCACTCTCTGGACTCACTGCAGTGCATCCCCAGTGGTGCCAGTGCACTCTCTGGACTCACTGCACTACATCCCCAGTGGTGCCAGTGCACTATCTGGACTCACTGCACTGCATCCCCAGTGGTGCCAGTGCACTCTCTGGACTCACTGCACTGCATCCCATGTGGTGCCAGTGCACTCTCTGGAGTCTCTGCAGTGCATCCCCAGTGGTGCCAGTGCACTCTGTGGACTCACTGTACTGCATCCCCAGTGGTGCCAGTGCACTCTCTGGACTCACTGCACTGCATCCCCAGTGGTGCCAGTGTACTCTCTGCACTCACTGCAGTGCATCCCCAGTGGTGCCAGTGCACTCTCTGGACTCACTGCACTGCATCCCCAGTGGTGCCAGTGCACTCTCTGGACTAACTGAACTGCATCCCCAATTGATCCAGTGCACTCTCTGGAGTCACTGCACTGCATCCCCAGTGGTGCCAGTGCACTCTCTGGAGTTACTGCAGTGCATCCCCAGTGGTGCCAGTGCACTCTGTGGACTCACTGTACTGCATCCACAGTGGTGCCAGTGCACTCTCTGGACTCACCGCACTGCATCCCCAGTGGTGCCAGTGCACTCTCTGGACTCACTGCACTGCATCCCCAGTGGTGCCAGTGCACTCTCTGGACTCACTGCAGTGCATCCCCAGTGGTGCCAGTGCACTCTCTGGACTCACTGCTCTGCATCCCCAGTGGTGCCAGTGCACTCTCTGGACTCACTGCAGTGCAGCCCCAGTGGTGCCAGTGCACTCTCTGGACTCACTGCACTGCATCCCCAGTGGTGCCAGTGCACTCTCTGGACTCACTGCACTGCATCCCTAGTGGTGCCAGTGCACTCTCTGGAGTCACTGCAGTGCATCCCCAGTGGTGCCAGTGCACTCTCTGGACTGACTGAACTGCATGCCCAATTGATCCAGTGCACTCTCTGGACTCACTGCACTGCATCCCCAGTGGTGGCAGTGCACTCTCTGGAGTCACTGCAGTGCATCCCCAGTGGTGCCAGTGCACTCTGTGGACTCACTGTACTGCATCCACAGTGGTGCCAGTGCACTCTCTGGACTCACCGCACTGCATCCAGAGTGGGGCCAGTGCACTCTCTGGACTCACTGCTCTGCATCCCCAGTGGTGCCAGTGCACTCTCTGGACTCACTGCACTGCATCCCCAGTGGTGCCAGTGCACTCTCTGGACTCACTGCACTGCATCCCCAGTGGTGCCAGTGCACTCTCTGGACTCACTGCAGTGCATCCCCAGTGGTGCCAGTGCACTCTCTAGAGTCACTGCAGTGCATCCCCAGTGGTGCCAGTGCACTCTCTGGAGTCACTGCACTGCATCCCCAGTGGTGCCAGTGCACTCTCTGGACTCACTGCAGTGCATCCCCAGTGGTGCCAGTGCACTCTCTGGACTTACAGCACTGCATCCCCATTTGGTGCCAGTGCACTCTATGGACTCACTGCGCTGCATCCCCAGTGGTGCCAGTGCACTCTCTGGACTCACTGCACTGCATCCCCAGTGGTGCCAGTGCACTCTGTGGACTCACAGCACTGCATCACCAGTGGTGCCAGTGCACTCTCTGGAGTCACTGCAGTGCTTCCCCAGTGGTGCCAGTGCACTCTCTGGACTCACTGCACTGCATCCCCATTGGTGCCGGTGCACTCTCTAGAGTCACTGCAGTGCATCCCCAGTGGTGCCAGTGCACTCTCTGGAGTCTCTGCAGTGCATCCCCAGTGGTGCCAGTGCACTCTCTGGACTCACTGCACTGCATCCCCAGTGGTGCCAGTGCACTCTGTGGACTCACTGTACTGCATCCCCAGTGGTGCCAGTGCACTCTCTGGACTCACTGCACTGCATCCCCAGTGGTGCCAGTGCACTCTCTGGACTCACTGCAGTACATCCCCAATGGTGCCAGTGTACTCTCTGCACTCACTGCAGTGCATACCCAGTGGTGCCAGTGCACTCTCTGTAGTCACTGCACTGCATCCCCAGTGGTGCCAGTGCACTCTCAGGACTCACTGCAGTGCATCCCCAGTGGTGCCAGTGCACTCTCTGGACTCACTGCACTGCATTCCCAGTGGTGCCAGTGCACTCTCTGGAGTCTCTGCAGTGCATCCCCAGTGGTGCCAGTGCACTCTGTGGACTCACTGTACTGCATCCCCAGGGTGCCAGTGCACTCTCTGGACTCACCGCACTGCATCCAGAGTGGTGCCAGTGCACTCTCTGGACTCACCGCACTGCATCCCCAGTGGTGCCAGTGCACTCTCTGGACTCACTGCAGTGCATCCCCAGTGGTGCCAGTGCACTCTCTGGACTCACTGCACTGCATCCCAAGTGGTGCCAGTGCACTCTCTGGACTCACAGCACTGCATCCCCAGTGGTGCCAGTGCACTCTCTGTAGTCATTGCGCTGCATCCCCAGTGGTGCCAGTGCAATCTCTGGACTCACTGCACTGCATCCCCAGTGGGGCCAGTGCACTCTCTGGCCTCACAGCACTGCATCCCCAGTGGTGCCAGTGCACTCTATGGACTCACTGCAGTGCATCCCCAGTGGTGCCAGTGCACTCTCTGGACTCACTGCAGTGCATCCCCAGTGGTGCCAATTCACTCTCTGGACTCACTGCACTGCATCCCCAAGGTGCAAGTGCACTCTCTGGACTCACTACACTGCATCCCCAGTGGTGCCAGTGCACTCTCTGCACTCACTGCAGTGCATCCCCAGTGGTGCCAGTGCACTCTCTGGACTCACTGCACTACATCCCCAGTGGTGCCAGTGCACTCTCTGGACTCACTGCACTGCATCACCAGTGGTGCCAGTGCACTCTCTGGAGTCACTGCACCGCATCCCCAGTGGTTCCAGTGCACTCTCTGGACTCACTGCACTGCATCCCCAGAGGTGCCAGTGTACTCTCTGGACTCACTGCACTACATTCCCAGTGGTGCCAGTGCACTCTCTGGAGTCTCTGCAGTGCATCCCCAGTGGTGCCTGTGCACTCTGTGGACTCACTGTACTGCATCCCCAGTGGTGCCAGTGCACTCTCTGGACTCACTGCAGTACATCCCCAATGGTGCCAGTGTACTCTCTGCACTCACTGCAGTGCATCCCCATTGGGGCCAGTGCACTCTCTGGACTCACTGCACTGCATCCCCAAGGTGCCAGTGCACTCTCTGCACTCACTACACTGCATCCCCAGTGGTGCCAGTGCACTCTCTGGACTCACTGCAGTGCATCCCCAGTGGTGCCAGTGCACTCTCTGGACTCACAGCAGTGCATTCCCAGTGGTGCCAGTGCACTCTCTGGACTCACTGCAGTGCATCCCCAGTGGTGCCAGTGCACTATCTGGACTCACTGCACTGCATCCCCAGTGGTGCCAGTGCACTCTCTGGACTCACTGCACTGCATCCCCAGTGGTGTTAGTGAACTCTCTGGACTCACTGCAGTGCATCCCCAGTGGTGCCAGTGCACTCTCTGGACTCACTGCACTGCATCCCCAGTGGTGCCAGTGCACTCTCTGGAGTCTCTGCAGTGCATCCCCAGTGGTGCCAATGCACTCTGTGGACTCACTGTACTGCATCCCCAGTGGTGCCAGTGCACTCTCTGGACTCACTGCAGTACATCCCCACTGGTGCCAGTGTACTCTCTGCACTCACTGCACTGCATCCCCAGTGGTGCCAGTGCACTCTCTGGAGTCACTGTACTGCATCCCCAGTGGTGCCAGTGCACTCTCTGGACTCACTGCAGTGCATCCCCAGTGGTGCCAGTTCACTCTCTGGAGTCACTGTACTGCATCTCCAGTGGTGCCAGTGCACTCTCTGGACTCACTGCACAGCATCCCCAGTGGTGCCAGTGCACTCTCTGGACTCACTGCACTGCATCCCCAGTGGTGCCAGTGCACTCTGTGGACTCACTGTACTGCATCCACAGTGGTACCAGTGCACTCTCTGGACTCACCGCACTGCATCCAGAGTGGTGCCAGTGCACTCTCTAGAGTCACTGCAGTGCATCCCCAGTGGTGCCAGTGCACTCTCTGGACTCACTGCACTGCATCACCAGTGGTGCCAGTGCACTCTCTGGAGTCACTGCAGTGCATCCCCAGTGGTGCCAGTGCACTCTGTGGACTCACTGCAGTGCATCCCCAGTGGTGCCAGTGCACTCTCTGGACTCACCGCACTGCATCCAGAGTGGTGCCAGTGCACTCTCTGGACTCACTGCAGTGCATCCCCAGTGGTGCCAGGGCACTATCTGGACTCACTGCAGTGCATCCCCAGTGGTGCCAGTGCACTCTCTGGACTCACTGCACTGCATCCCCAGTGGTGCCAGTGCACTCTCTGGACTCACTGCACTGCATCCCCAGTTGTGCCAGTGCACTCTATGTAGTCATTGCCCTGCATCCCCAGTGGTGCCAGTGCACTCTCTGGACTCACTGCATTGCATCCCCAGCGGTGCAAGTGCACTCTCTGGACTCACTGCAGTGCATCCCCAGTGGTGCCAGTGCACTCTCTGGACTCACAGCACTGCATCCCCAGTGGTGCCAGTGCACTCTCTGGACTCACAACAGTGCATCCCCAGTGGTGCCAGTGCACTCTCTGGACTCACTGCACTGCATCCCCAGTGGTGCCAGTGCACTCTCTGGACTCACTGCACTGCATCCCCAGTGGTGCCTGTGCATTCTCTGGAGTCTCTGCAGTGCATCCCCAGTGGTGCCAGTGCACTCTATGGACTCACTGTACTGCATCCCCAGTGGTGCCAGTGCACTCTCTGGACTCACAGCACTGCATCCCCAGTGGTGCCATTGCACTCTCTGGACTCACTGCAGTACATCCCCAATGGTGACAGTGTACTCTCTGCACTCACTACAGTGCATCCCCAGTGGTGCCAGTGCACTCTCTGGACTCACTGCAGTCCATCCCCAGTGGTGCCAGTGCACTCACTGGAGTCACTGTACTGCATCCCCAGTGGTGCCAGTGCACTCTCTGGACTCACTGCACTGCATCCCCAGTGGTGCCAGTGCACTCTCTGGACTAAGTGAACTGCATCCCCAATTGATCCAGTACACTCTCTGGACTCACTGCACTGCATCACCAGTGGTGCCTGTGCACTCTCTGGAGTCACTGCAGTGCATCCCCAGTGGTGCCAGTGCACTCTGTGGACTCACTGTACTGCATCCACAGTGGTGCCAGTGCACTCTCTGGACTCACTGCACTGCATTCCCAGTGGTGCCAGTGCACTCTCTGGACTCACTGCACTGCATCCCCAGTGGTGCCAGTGCACTCTCTGGACTCACTGCACTGCAACCCCAGTGATGCCAGTGCACTCTCTGGACTCACTCCACTGCATCCCCAGTGGTGCCAGTGCACTCTCTGGACTCACTGCAGTGCATCCCCAGTGGTGCCAATGCACTCTCTGGACTCACTGCACTGCATCCCCAGTGGTGCCAGTGCACTCTCTGGACTCACTGCACTGCATCCCCAGTGGTGACAGTGCACTCTCTAGAGTCACTGCAGTGCATCCCCAGTGGTGCCAGTGCACTCTCTGGACTCACTGCACTGCATCCCCAGTGCTGCCATTGCACTCTCTGGACTCACTGCAGTACATCCCCAATGGTGCCAGTGTACTCTCTGCACTCACTGCAGTGCATCCCCAGTGGTGCCAGTGCACTCTCTGGACTCACGGCAGTGCATCCCCAGTGGTGCCATTGCACTCTCTGGACTCACTGCGCTGCATCCCCAGTAGTGCCAGTGCACTCTCTGGACTCACTGCACTGCATCCCCAGTGGTGCCAGTGCACTCTCTGTAGTCATTGCGCTGCATCCCCAGTGGTGCCAGGGCACTCTGTGGACTCACTGCACTGCATCCCCAGTGGTGCCAGTGCACTCTCTGGAGTCACTGCAGTGCTTCCCCAGTGGTGCCAGTGCACTCGCGGGACTCACTGCACTGCATCCCCAGTGGTGCCGGTGCACTCTCTACAGTCACTGCAGTGCATCTCCAGTGGTGCCAGTGCACTCTCTGGAGTCTCTGCAGTGCATCCCCAGTGGTGCCAGTGCACTCTATGGACTCACTGTACTGCGTCCCCAGTGGTGCCAGTGCACTCTCTGGACTCACTGCACTGCATCCCCAGTGGTGCCAGTGCACTCTCTGGACTCACTGCAGTACATCCCCAATGGTGCCAGTGTACTCTCTGCACTCACTGCAGTGCATCCCCAGTGGTGCCAGTGCACTCTCTGGACTCACTGCAGTGCATCCCCAGTGGTGCCAGTTCACTCTCTGGAGTCACTGTACTGCATCCACAGTGGTGCCAGTGCACTCGATGGACTTACTGCACTGCATCCCCAGTGGTGCCAGTGCACTCTCTGGACTCACTGTACTGCATCCCCAGTGGTGCCAGTGCACTCTCTGGACTCACTGCACTGCATCCCCAGTGGTGCCAGGGCACTCTCTGGAGGCATAGCAGTGCATCCAGAGTGGTGCCAGTGCACTCTCTGGACTCACTGTACTGCATCCCCAGTGGCACCAGTGCACTCTCTGGACTCACCGCACTGCATCCAGAGTGGTGCCAGTGCACTCTCTGTACTCACTGCACTGCATGCCCAGTGGTGCCAGTGCACTCTCTGGACTCACAGCACTGCATCCCCAGTGGTGCCAGTGCACTCTCTGTAGTCATGGCGCTGCATCCCCAGTGGTGCCAGTGCAATCTCTGGACTCACTGCACTGCATCCCCAGTGGGGCCAGTGTACTCTTGGACTCACTGCAGTGCATCCCCAGTGGTGCCAGTGCACTCTCTGGGCTCAGTGCAGTGCATCCCCAGTGGTGCCAGTGCACTCTCTGGACTCACTGCACTACATCCCAAGTGGTGCCAGTGCACTCTGTGGACCTACTGTACTGCATCCCCAGTGGTGCCAGTGCACTCTCTGGACTCACTGCACTGCATCCCCATTGGTGCCAGTGCACTCTCTGGAGTCTCTGCAGTGCATCACCAGTGGTGCCAGTGCACTCTGTGGACTCACTGTACTGCATCCCCAGTGGTGCCAGTGCACTCTCTGGACTCACTGCAGTACATCCCCAATGGTGCCAGTGTACTCTCTGCACTCACTGCAGTGCATCCCCAGTGGTGCCAGTGCACTCTCTGGACTCACTGCACTGCATCCCCAGTGGTGCCAGTGCACTCTCTGGACTAACTGAACTGCATCCCCAATTGATCCAGTGCACTCTCTGGAGTCACTGCACTGCATCCCCAGTGGTGCCAGTGCACTCTCTGGAGTTACTGCAGTGCATCCCCAGGTGGTGCCAGTGCACTCTGTGGACTCACTGTACTGCATCCACAGTGGTGCCAGTGCACTCTCTGGACTCACCGCACTGCATCCAGAGTGGTGCCAGTGCACTCTCTGGACTCACTGCACTGCATCCCCAGTGGTGCCAGTGCACTCTCTGGACTCACTGCAGTCCATCCCCAGTGGTGCCAGTGCACTCACTGGAGTCACTGTACTGCATCCCCAGTGGTGCCAGTGCACTCTCTGGACTCACTGCACTGCATCCCCAGTGGTGCCAGTGCACTCTCTGGACTAAGTGAACTGCATCCCCAATTGATCCAGTACACTCTCTGGACTCACTGCACTGCATCACCAGTGGTGCCTGTGCACTCTCTGGAGTCACTGCAGTGCATCCCCAGTGGTGCCAGTGCACTCTGTGGACTCACTGTACTGCATCCACAGTGGTGCCAGTGCACTCTCTGGACTCACTGCACTGCATTCCCAGTGGTGCCAGTGCACTCTCTGGACTCACTGCACTGCATCCCCAGTGGTGCCAGTGCACTCTCTGGACTCACTGCACTGCAACCCCAGTGATGCCAGTGCACTCTCTGGACTCACTCCACTGCATCCCCAGTGGTGCCAGTGCACTCTCTGGACTCACTGCAGTGCATCCCCAGTGGTGCCAATGCACTCTCTGGACTCACTGCACTGCATCCCCAGTGGTGCCAGTGCACTCTCTGGACTCACTGCACTGCATCCCCAGTGGTGCCAGTGCACTCTCTAGAGTCACTGCAGTGCATCCCCAGTGGTGCCAGTGCACTCTCTGGACTCACTGCACTGCATCCCCAGTGCTGCCATTGCACTCTCTGGACTCACTGCAGTACATCCCCAATGGTGCCAGTGTACTCTCTGCACTCACTGCAGTGCATCCCCAGTGGTGCCAGTGCACTCTCTGGACTCACGGCAGTGCATCCCCAGTGGTGCCATTGCACTCTCTGGACTCACTGCGCTGCATCCCCAGTAGTGCCAGTGCACTCTCTGGACTCACTGCACTGCATCCCCAGTGGTGCCAGTGCACTCTCTGTAGTCATTGCGCTGCATCCCCAGTGGTGCCAGGGCACTCTGTGGACTCACTGCACTGCATCCCCAGTGGTGCCAGTGCACTCTCTGGAGTCACTGCAGTGCTTCCCCAGTGGTGCCAGTGCACTCGCGGGACTCACTGCACTGCATCCCCAGTGGTGCCGGTGCACTCTCTACAGTCACTGCAGTGCATCTCCAGTGGTGCCAGTGCACTCTCTGGAGTCTCTGCAGTGCATCCCCAGTGGTGCCAGTGCACTCTATGGACTCACTGTACTGCGTCCCCAGTGGTGCCAGTGCACTCTCTGGACTCACTGCACTGCATCCCCAGTGGTGCCAGTGCACTCTCTGGACTCACTGCAGTACATCCCCAATGGTGCCAGTGTACTCTCTGCACTCACTGCAGTGCATCCCCAGTGGTGCCAGTGCACTCTCTGGACTCACTGCAGTGCATCCCCAGTGGTGCCAGTTCACTCTCTGGAGTCACTGTACTGCATCCACAGTGGTGCCAGTGCACTCGATGGACTTACTGCACTGCATCCCCAGTGGTGCCAGTGCACTCTCTGGACTCACTGTACTGCATCCCCAGTGGTGCCAGTGCACTCTCTGGACTCACTGCACTGCATCCCCAGTGGTGCCAGGGCACTCTCTGGAGGCATAGCAGTGCATCCAGAGTGGTGCCAGTGCACTCTCTGGACTCACTGTACTGCATCCCCAGTGGCACCAGTGCACTCTCTGGACTCACCGCACTGCATCCAGAGTGGTGCCAGTGCACTCTCTGTACTCACTGCACTGCATGCCCAGTGGTGCCAGTGCACTCTCTGGACTCACAGCACTGCATCCCCAGTGGTGCCAGTGCACTCTCTGTAGTCATGGCGCTGCATCCCCAGTGGTGCCAGTGCAATCTCTGGACTCACTGCACTGCATCCCCAGTGGGGCCAGTGTACTCTTGGACTCACTGCAGTGCATCCCCAGTGGTGCCAGTGCACTCTCTGGGCTCAGTGCAGTGCATCCCCAGTGGTGCCAGTGCACTCTCTGGACTCACTGCACTACATCCCAAGTGGTGCCAGTGCACTCTGTGGACCTACTGTACTGCATCCCCAGTGGTGCCAGTGCACTCTCTGGACTCACTGCACTGCATCCCCATTGGTGCCAGTGCACTCTCTGGAGTCTCTGCAGTGCATCACCAGTGGTGCCAGTGCACTCTGTGGACTCACTGTACTGCATCCCCAGTGGTGCCAGTGCACTCTCTGGACTCACTGCAGTACATCCCCAATGGTGCCAGTGTACTCTCTGCACTCACTGCAGTGCATCCCCAGTGGTGCCAGTGCACTCTCTGGACTCACTGCACTGCATCCCCAGTGGTGCCAGTGCACTCTCTGGACTAACTGAACTGCATCCCCAATTGATCCAGTGCACTCTCTGGAGTCACTGCACTGCATCCCCAGTGGTGCCAGTGCACTCTCTGGAGTTACTGCAGTGCATCCCCAGGTGGTGCCAGTGCACTCTGTGGACTCACTGTACTGCATCCACAGTGGTGCCAGTGCACTCTCTGGACTCACCGCACTGCATCCAGAGTGGTGCCAGTGCACTCTCTGGACTCACTGCACTGCATCCCCAGTGGTGCCAGTGCACTCTCTGGACTCACTGCAGTGCATCCCCAGTGGTGCCAGTGCACTCTCTGGACTCACTGCTCTGCATCCCCAGTGGTGCCAGTGCACTCTCTGGACTCACTGCAGTGCAGCCCCAGTGGTGCCAGTGCACTCTCTGGACTCACTGCACTGCATCTCCAGTGGTGCCAGTGCACTCTCTGGACTCACTGCACTGCATCCCTAGTGGTGCCAGTGCACTCTCTGGACTCACTCCACTGCATCCCCAGTGGTGCCAGTGCACTCTCTGGACTAACTGAACTGCATCCCCAATTGATCCAGTGCACTCTCTGGACTCACTGCACTGCATCCCCAGTGGTGCCAGTGCACTCTCTGGACTCACTGCACTGCATCCCCAGTGGTGCCAGTGCACTCTCTGGAGTCACTGCAGTGCATCCCCAGAGGTGCCAGTGCACTCTGTGGACTCACTGTACTGCATCCACAGTGGTGTCAGTGCACTCTCTGGACTCACTGCACTGCATCCCCAGTGGTGCCAGTGTACTCTCTGGACTCACTGCAGTGCATCCCCAGTGGTGCCAGTGCTCTCTCTGGACTCACTGCACTGCATCCCCAGTGCTGACAGTGCACTCTCTGGACTCACTGCACTGCATCCCCAGTGGTGCCAGTGCACTCTCTGGACTCACTGCAGTGCATCCCCAGTGGTGCCAGTGCACTCTCTGGACTCACTGCACTGCATCCCCAGTGGTGCCAGTGCACTCTCTAGAGTCACTGCAGTGCATCCCCAGTGGTGCCAGTGCACTCTCTGGACTCAATGCAGTGCATCCCAAGTGGTGCCAGTGCACTCTCTGGACTCACTGCACTGCATCCCCAGTGGTGCCAGTGCACTCTGTGGACTCACTGTACTGCATCCCCAGTGGTGCCAGTGCACTCTCCGGACTCACTGCACTGCATCCCCAGTGGTGCCAGTGCACTCTCTGGACTCACTGCAGTGCATCCCCAGTGGTGCCAGTGCACTCTCTGGAGTCACTGCAGTGCTTCCCCAGTGGTGCCAGTGCACTCTCTAGAGTCACTGCAGTGCATCCCCAGTGGTGCCAGCGCACTCTCTGGAGTCTCTGCAGTGCATCCCCAGTGGTGCCAGTGCACTCTGTGGACTCACTGTACTGCATCCCCAGTGGTGCCAGTGCACTCTCTGGACTCACTGCACTGCATCCCCAGTGGTGCCAGTGCACTCTCTGGAGGCATAGCTGTGCATCCCCAGTGGTGCCAGTGCACTCTCTGGACTCACTGTACTGCATCCCCAGTGGCACCAGTGCACTCTCTGGACTCACCGCACTGCATCCAGAGTGGTGCCAGTGCACTCTCTGTACTCACTGCACTGCATGCCCAGTGGTGCCAGTGCACTCTCTGGACTCACAGCACTGCATCCCCAGTGGTGCCAGTGCACTCTCTGTAGTCATGGCGCTGCATCCCCAGTGGTGCCAGTGCAATCTCTGGACTCACTGCACTGCATCCCCAGTGGGGCCAGTGTACTCTTGGACTCACTGCAGTGCATCCCCAGTGGTGCCAGTGCACTCTCTGGGCTCAGTGCAGTGCATCCCCAGTGGTGCCAGTGCACTCTCTGGACTCACTGCACTACATCCCAAGTGGTGCCAGTGCACTATCTGGACTCACTGCACTGCATCCCCAGTGGTGCCAGTGCACTCTCTGGACTCACTGCACTGCATCCCCAGTGGTGCCAGTGCACTCTCTGGAGTCTCTGCAGTGCATCACGAGTGGTGCCAGTGCACTCTGTGGACTCACTGTACTGCATCCCCAGTGGTGCCAGTGCACTCTCTGGACTCACTGCACTGCATCCCCAGTGGTGCCAGTGCACTCTCTGGAGTCACTGCAGTGCTTCCCCAGCGGTGCCAGTGCACTCTCTGGACTCACTGCACTGCATCCCCAGTGGTGCCAGTGCACTCTCTGGACTAACTGAACTGCATCCCCAATTGATCCAGTGCACTCTCTGGAGTCACTGCACTGCATCCCCAGTGGTGCCAGTGCACTCTCTGGAGTTACTGCAGTGCATCCCCAGGTGGTGCCAGTGCACTCTGTGGACTCACTGTACTGCATCCACAGTGGTGCCAGTGCACTCTCTGGACTCACCGCACTGCATCCAGAGTGGTGCCAGTGCACTCTCTGGACTCACTGCACTGCATCCCCAGTGGTGCCACTGCACTCTCTGGACTCACTGCAGTGCATCCCCAGTGGTGCCAGTGCACTCTCTGGACTCACTGCTCTGCATCCCCAGTGGTGCCAGTGCACTCTCTGGACTCACTGCAGTGCATCCCCAGTGGTGCCAGTGCACTCTCTGGACTCACTGCACTGCATCTCCAGTGGTGCCAGTGCACTCTCTGGACTCACTGCACTGCATCCCTAGTGGTGCCAGTGCACTCTCTGGACTCACTCCACTGCATCCCCAGTGGTGCCAGTGCACTCTCTGGACTAACTGAACTGCATCCCCAATTGATCCAGTGCACTCTCTGGACTCACTGCACTGCATCCCCAGTGGTGCCAGTGCACTCTCTGGACTCACTGCACTGCATCCCCAGTGGTGCCAGTGCACTCTCTGGAGTCACTGCAGTGCATCCCCAGTGGTGCCAGTGCACTCTGTGGACTCACTGTACTGCATCCACAGTGGTGTCAGTGCACTCTCTGGACTCACTGCACTGCATCCCCAGTGGTGCCAGTGTACTCTCTGGACTCACTGCAGTGCATCCCCAGTGGTGCCAGTGCTCTCTCTGGACTCACTGCACTGCATCCCCAGTGCTGACAGTGCACTCTCTGGACTCACTGCACTGCATCCCCAGTGGTGCCAGTGCACTCTCTGGACTCACTGCAGTGCATCCCCAGTGGTGCCAGTGCACTCTCTGGACTCACTGCACTGCATCCCCAGTGGTGCCAGTGCACTCTCTAGAGTCACTGCAGTGCATCCCCAGTGGTGCCAGTGCACTCTCTGGACTCACTGCAGTGCATCCCAAGTGGTGCCAGTGCACTCTCTGGACTCACTGCACTGCATCCCCAGTGGTGCCAGTGCACTCTGTGGACTCACTGTACTGCATCCCCAGTGGTGCCAGTGCACTCTCCGGACTCACTGCACTGCATCCCCAGTGGTGCCAGTGCACTCTCTGGACTCACTGCAGTGCATCCCCAGTGGTGCCAGTGCACTCTCTGGAGTCACTGCAGTGCTTCCCCAGTGGTGCCAGTGCACTCTCTAGAGTCTCTGCAGTGCATCCCCAGTGGTGCCAGTGCACTCTGTGGACTCACTGTACTGCATCCCCAGTGGTGCCAGTGCACTCTCTGGACTCACTGCACTGCATCCCCAGTGGTGCCAGTGTACTCTCTGGACTCACTGCAGTGCATCCCCAGTGGTGCCACTGCACTCTCTGGACTCACTGCAGTGCATCCCCAGTGGTGCCAGTGCACTCTCTGGACTCACTGCTCTGCATCCCCAGTGGTGCCAGTGCACTCTCTGGACTCACTGCAGTGCAGCCCCACTGGTGCCAGTGCACTCTCTGGACTCACTGCACTGCATCCCCAGTGGTGCCAGTGCACTCTCTGCACTCACTGCACTGCATCCCTAGTGGTGACAGTGCACTCTCTGGACTCACTCCACTGCATCCCCAGTGGTGCCAGTGCACTCTCTGGACTAACTGAACTGCATCCCCAATTGATCCAGTGCACTCTCTGGACTCACTGCACTGCATCCCCAGTGGTGCCAGTGCACTCTCTGGACTCACTGCACTGCATCCCCAGTGGTGCCTGTGCACTCTCTGGAGTCACTGTAGTTCATCCCCAGTGGTGCCAGTGCACTCTGTGGACTCACTGTACTGCATCCACAGTGGTGCCAGTGCACTCTCTGGACTCACCGCACTGCATCCAGAGTGGGGCCAGTGCACTCTCTGGACTCACTGCACTGCAACCCCAGTGGTGCCAGTGCACTCTCTGGACTCACTGCACTGCATCCCCAGTGGTGCCAGTGCTCTCTCTGGACTCACTGCAGTGCATCCCCAGTGGTGCCAGTGCACTCTCTGGACTCACTGCACTGCATCCCCAGTGGTGCCAGTGCACTCTCTAGAGTCACTGCAGTGCATCCCCAGTGGTGCCAGTGCACTCTCTGGACTCACTGCACTGCATCCCCAGTGGTGCCAGTGCACTCTCCGGACTCACTGCACTGCATCCCCAGTGGTGCCAGTGCACTCTCTGGACTCACTGCTCTGCATCCCCAGTGGTGCCAGTGCACTCTCTGGAGTCACTGCAGTGCTTCCCCAGTGGTGCCAGTGCACTCTCTAGAATCACTGCAGTGCATCCCCAGTGGTGCCAGCGCACTCTCTGGAGTCTCTGCAGTGCATCCCCAGTGGTGCCAGTGCACTCTGTGGACTCACTGTACTGCATCCCCAGTGGTGCCAGTGCACTCTCTGGACTCACTGCACTGCATCCCCAGTGGTGCCAGTGCACTCTCTGGACTAAGTGAACTGCATTCCCAATTGATCCAGTACACTCTCTGGACTCACTGCACTGCATCACCAGTGGTGCCTGTGCACTCTCTGGAGTCACTGCAGTGCATCCCCAGTGGTCCCAGTGCACTCTGTGGACTCACTGTACTGCATCCACAGTGGTGCCAGTGCACTCTCTGGACTCACTGCACTGCATTCCCAGTGGTGCCAGTGCACTCTCTGGACTCACTGCACTGCATCCCCAGTGGTGCCAGTGCACTCTCTGGACTCACTGCAGTGCATCCCCAGTGATGCCAGTGCACTCTCTGGACTCACTCCACTGCATCCCCAGTGGTGCCAGTGCACTCTCTGGACTCACTGCAGTGCATCCCCAGTGGTGCCAATGCACTCTCTGGACTCACGGCACTGCATCCCCAGTGGTGCCAGTGCACTCTCTGGACTCACTGCACTGCATCCCCAGTGGTGCCAGTGCACTCTCTAGAGTCACTGCAGTGCATCCCCAGTGGTGCCAGTGCACTCTCTGGAC
The DNA here is from genome assembly GCF_964034855.1 of Anser brachyrhynchus. Lineage (NCBI taxonomy): Eukaryota > Metazoa > Chordata > Aves > Anseriformes > Anatidae > Anser > Anser brachyrhynchus. The sequence continues at coordinate 55,078 of NW_027663488.1, read as the reverse complement.
TCACAGCACTGCATCCCCAGTGGTGCCATTGCACTCTCTGGACTCACTGCAGTACATCCCCAATGGTGCCAGTGTACTCTCTGCACTCACTGCAGTGCATCCCCAGTGGTGCCAGTGCACTCTCTGGACTCACGGCAGTGCATCCCCAGTGGTTCCACTGCACTCACTGGAGTCACTGTACTGCATCCCCAGTGGTGCCAGTGCACTCTCTGGACTCACTGCACTGCATCCCCAGTGGTGCCAGTGCACTCTCTGGACTAAGTGAACTGCATCCCCAATTGATCCAGTGCACTCTCTGGACTCACTTCACTGCATCCCCAGTGGTGCCAGTGCACTCTCTGGAGTCACTGCAGTGCATCCCCAGTGGTCCCAGTGCACTCTGTGGACTCACTGTATTGCATCCCCAGTGGTGCCAGTGCACTCTCTGGACTCACCGCACTGCATCCAGAGCGGTGCCAGTGCACTCTCTGGACTCACTGCGCTGCATCCCCAGTGGTGCCAGTGCACTCTCTGGACTCACTGCACTGCATCCCCAGTGGTGCCAGTGCACTCTCTGTAGTCATTGCGCTGCATCCCCAGTGGTGCAAGGGCACTCTCTGGACTCACTGCACTGCATCCCCAGTGGTGCCAGTGCACTCTCTGGACTCACTGCAGTGCTTCCCCAGCGGTGCCAGTGCACTCTGTGGACTCACTGCACTGCATCCCCAGTGGTGCCGGTGCACTCTCTACAGTCACTGCAGTGCATCTCCAGTGGTGCCAGTGCACTCTCTGGACTCACTGCACTGCATCCCCAGTGGTGCCAGTGCACTCTCTGTACTCACTGCACTGCATGCCCAGTGGTGCCAGTGCACTCTCTGGACTCACAGCACTGCATCCCCAGTGGTGCCAGTGCACACTCTGTAGTCATTGCGCTGCATCCCCAGTGGTGCCAGTGCACTCTCTGGACTCACTGCAGTGCATCCCCAGTGGGGCCAGTGCACTCTCTGGACTCACTGCAGTGCATCCCCAGTGGTGCCAGTGCACTCTCTGGGCTCAGTGCAGTGCATCCCCAGTGGTGCCAGTGCACTCTCTGGACTCACTGCACTACATCCCAAGTGGTGCCAGTGCACTATCTGGACTCACTGCACTGCATCCCCAGTGGTGCCAGTGCACTCTCTGGACTCACTGCACTGCATCCCCAGTGGTGCCAGTGCACTCTCTGGAGTCTCTGCAGTGCATCCCCAGTGGTGCCAGTGCACTCTGTGGACTCACTGTACTGCATCCCCAGTGGTGCCAGTGCACTCTCTGGACTCACTGCAGTACATCCCCAATGGTGCCAGTGTACTCTCTGCACTCACTGCAGTGCATCCCCAGTGGTGCCAGTGCACTCTCTGGACTCACTGCACTGCATCCCCAGTGGTGCCAGTGCACTCTCTGGACTAACTGAACTGCATCCCCAATTGATCCAGTGCACTCTCTGGACTCACTACACTGCATCCCTAGTGGTGCCAGTGCACTCTCTGGACTCACTCCACTGCATCCCCAGTGGTGCCAGTGCACTCTCTGGACTAACTGAACTGCATCCCCAATTGATCCAGTGCACTCTGTGGACTCACTGCAGTGCATCCCCAGTGGTGCCAGTGCACTCTCTGGACTCACTGCACTGCATCCCCAGTGGTGCCAGTGCACTCTCTGGAGTCACTGCAGTGCATCCCCAGTGGTGCCAGTGCACTCTGTGGACTCACTGTACTGCATCCACAGTGGTGCCAGTGCACTCTCTGGACTCACCGCACTGCATCCAGAGTGGGGCCAGTGCACTCTCTGGACTCACTGCACTGCAACCCCAGTGGTGCCAGTGCACTCTCTGGACTCACTGCAGTGCATCCCCAGTGGTGCCAGTGCACTCTCTGGACTCACTGCACTGCATCCCCAGTGGTGCCAGTGCACTCTCTAGAGTCACTGCAGTGCATCCCCAGTGGTGCCAGTGCACTCTCTGGACTCACTGCAGTGCATCCCCAGTGGTGCCAGTGCACTCTCTGGACTCACTGCACTGCATCCCCAGTGGTGCCAGTGCACTCTGTGGACTCACTGTACTGCATCCCCAGTGGTGCCAGTGCACTCTCCGGACTCACTGCACTGCATCCCCAGTGGTGCCAGTGCACTCTCTGGACTCACTGCAGTGCATCCCCAGTGGTGCCAGTGCACTCTCTGGAGTCACTGCAGTGCTTCACCAGTGGTGCCAGTGCACTCTCTAGAGTCACTGCAGTGCATCCCCAGTGGTGCCAGCGCACTCTCTGGAGTCTCTGCAGTGCATCCCCAGTGGTGCCAGTGCACTCTGTGGACTCACTGTACTGCATCCCCAGTGGTGCCAGTGCACTCTCTGGACTCACTGCACTGCATCCCCAGTGGTGCCAGTGTACTCTCTGGACTCACTGCAGTGCATCCCCAGTGGTGCCACTGCACTCTCTGGACTCACTGCAGTGCATCCCCAGTGGTGCCAGTGCACTCTCTGGACTCACTGCTCTGCATCCCCAGTGGTGCCAGTGCACTCTCTGGACTCACTGCAGTGCAGCCCCACTGGTGCCAGTGCACTCTCTGGACTCACTGCACTGCATCCCCAGTGGTGCCAGTGCACTCTCTGCACTCACTGCACTGCATCCCTAGTGGTGCCAGTGCACTCTCTGGACTCACTCCACTGCATCCCCAGTGGTGCCAGTGCACTCTCTGGACTAACTGAACTGCATCCCCAATTGATCCAGTGCACTCTCTGGACTCACTGCACTGCATCCCCAGTGGTGCCAGTGCACTCTCTGGACTCACTGCACTGCATCCCCAGTGGTGCCTGTGCACTCTCTGGAGTCACTGTAGTGCATCCCCAGTGGTGCCAGTGCACTCTGTGGACTCACTGCACTGCATCCACAGTGGTGCCAGTGCACTCTCTGGACTCACCGCACTGCATCCAGAGTGGGGCCAGTGCACTCTCTGGACTCACTGCACTGCAACCCCAGTGGTGCCAGTGCACTCTCTGGACTCACTGCACTGCATCCCCAGTGGTGCCAGTGCTCTCTCTGGACTCACTGCAGTGCATCCCCAGTGGTGCCAGTGCACTCTCTAGAGTCACTGCAGTGCATCCCCAGTGGTGCCATTGCACTCTCTGGACTCACTGCACTGCATCACCAGTGGTGCCAGTGCACTCTCTGGACTCACTGCACTGCATCCCCAGTGGTGCCAGTGCACTCCGTGGACTCACTGTACTGCATCCCCAGTGGTGCCAGTGCACTCTCCGGACTCACTGCACTGCATCCCCAGTGGTGCCAGTGCACTCTCTGGACTCACCGCACTGCATCCAGAGCGGTGCCAGTGCACTCTCTGGACTCACTGCGCTGCATCCCCAGTAGTGCCAGTGCACTCTCTGGACTCACTGCACTGCATCCCCAGTGGTGCCAGTGCACTCTCTGTAGTCATTGCGCTGCATCCCCAGTGGTGCCAGGGCACTCTCTGGACTCACTGCACTGCATCCCCAGTGGTGCCAGTGCACTCTCTGGAGTCACTGCAGTGCTTCCCCAGCGGTGCCAGTGCACTCTCTGGACTCACTGCACTGCATCCCCAGTGGTGCCGGTGCACTCTCTACAGTCACTGCAGTGCATCTCCAGTGGTGCCAGTGCACTCACTGGACTCACTGCACTGCATCCCCAGTGGTGCCAGTGCACTCTCTGTACTCACTGCACTGCATGCCCAGTGGTGCCAGTGCACTCTCTGGACTCACAGCACTGCATCCCCAGTGGTGCCAGTGCACTCTCTGTAGTCATTGCGCTGCATCCCCAATGGTGCCAGTGTACTCTCTGCACTCACTGCAGTGCATCCCCAGTGGTGCCAGTGCACTCTCTAGAGTCACTGCAGTGCATCCCCAGTGGTGCCAGTGCACTCTCTGGAGTCACTGTACTGCATCCACAGTGGTGCCAGTGCACTCTATGGACTTACTGCACTGCATCCCCAGTGGTGCCAGTGCACTCTGTGGACTCACTGTACTGCATCCCCAGTGGTGCCAGTGCACTCTCTGGACTCACTGCACTGCATCCCCAGTGGTGCCATTGCACTCTCTGGACTCACTGTACTGCATCCCCAGTGGCACCCGTGCACTCTCTGGACTCACCGCACTGCATCCAGAGTGGTGCCAGTGCACTCTCTGTACTCACTGCACTGCATGCCCAGTGGTGCCAGTGCACTCTCTGGACTCACAGCACTGCATCCCCAGTGGTGCCAGTGCACTCTCTGTAGTCATTGCGCTGCATCCCCAGTGGTGCCAGTGCAATCTCTGGACTCACTGCACTGCATACCCAGTGGGGCCAGTGCACTCTCTGGACTCACTACAGTGCATCCCCAGTGGTGCCAGTGCACTCTCTGGACTCACTGCAGTGCATCCCCAGTGGTGCCAGTGCACTCTCTGGACTCACTGCAGTGCATCCCCAGTGGTGCCAGTGCACTCTCTGGACTCACTGCACTACATCCCCAGTGGTGCCAGTGCACTGTCTGGACTCACTGCACTGCATCCCCAGTGGTGCCAGTGCACTCTCTGGACTCACTGCACTGCATCCCCAGTGGTGCCAGTGCACTCTCTGGAGTCTCTGCAGTGCATCACCAGTGGTGCCAGTGCACTCTGTGGACTCACTGTACTGCATCCCCAGTGGTGCCAGTGCACTCTCTGGACTCACTGCAGTACATCCCCAATGGTGCCAGTGTACTCTCTGCACTCACTGCAGTGCATCCCCAGTGGTGCCAGTGCACTCTCTGGACTCATTGCAGTGCATCCCCAGTGGTGCCAGTGCACTCTCTGGACTAACTGAACTGCATCCCCAATTGATCCAGTGCACTCTCTGGAGTCACTGCACTGCATCCCCAGAGGTGCCAGTGCACTCTCTGGAGTTACTGCAGTGCATCCCCAGGTGGTGCCAGTGCACTCTGTGGACTCACTGTACTGCATCCACAGTGGTGCCAGTGCACTCTCTGGACTCACCGCACTGCATCCAGAGTGGTGCCAGTGCACTCTCTGGACTCACTGCACTGCATCCCCAGTGGTGCCAGTGCACTCTCTGGACTCACTGCAGTGCATCCCCAGTGGTGCCAGTGCACTCTCTGGACTCACTGCTCTGCATCCCCAGTGGTGCCAGTGCACTCTCTGGACTCACTGCAGTGCAGACCCAGTGGCGCCAGTGCACTCTCTGGACTCACTGCACTGCATCCCCAGTGGTGCCAGTGCACTCTCTGCACTCACTGCACTGCATCCCCAGTGGTGCCAGTGCACTCTCTGGACTCACTGCAGTGCATCCCCAGTGGTGCCAGTGCACTCTCTGGACTCACTGCTCTGCATCCCCAGTGGTGCCAGTGCACTCTCTGGACTCACTGCAGTGCATCCCCAGTGGTGCCAGTGCACTCTCTGGACTCACTGCTCTGCATCCCCAGTGGTGCCAGTGCACTCTCTGGAGTCACTGCAGTGCTTCCCCAGTGGTGCCAGTGCACTCTCTAGAATCACTGCAGTGCATCCCCAGTGGTGCCAGCGCACTCTCTGGAGTCTCTGCAGTGCATCCCCAGTGGTGCCAGTGCACTCTGTGGACTCACTGTACTGCATCCCCAGTGGTGCCAGTGCACTCTCTGGACTCACTGCACTGCATCCCCAGTGGTGCCAGTGCACTCTCTGGACTAAGTGAACTGCATTCCCAATTGATCCAGTACACTCTCTGGACTCAATGCACTGCATCACCAGTGGTGCCTGTGCACTCTCTGGAGTCACTGCAGTGCATCCCCAGTGGTCCCAGTGCACTCTGTGGACTCACTGTACTGCATCCACAGTGGTGCCAGTGCACTCTCTGGACTCACTGCACTGCATTCCCAGTGGTGCCAGTGCACTCTCTGGACTCACTGCACTGCATCCCCAGTGGTGCCAGTGCACTCTCTGGACTCACTGCAGTGCATCCCCAGTGATGCCAGTGCACTCTCTGGACTCACTCCACTGCATCCCCAGTGGTGCCAGTGCACTCTCTGGACTCACTGCAGTGCATCCCCAGTGGTGCCAATGCACTCTCTGGACTCACTGCAGTGCATCCCCAGTGGTGCCAGTGCACTCTCTGGACTCACTGCACTGCATCCCCAGTGGTGCCAGTGCACTCTCTAGAGTCACTGCAGTGCATCCCCAGTGGTGCCAGTGCACTCTCTGGACTCACAGCACTGCATCCCCAGTGGTGCCATTGCACTCTCTGGACTCACTGCAGTACATCCCCAATGGTGCCAGTGTACTCTCTGCACTCACTGCAGTGCATCCCCAGTGGTGCCAGTGCACTCTCTGGACTCACGGCAGTGCATCCCCAGTGGTGCCAGTGCACTCACTGGAGTCACTGTACTGCATCCCCAGTGGTGCCAGTGCACTCTCTGGACTCACTGCACTGCATCCCCAGTGGTGCCAGTGCACTCTCTGGACTAAGTGAACTGCATCCCCAATTGATCCAGTGCACTCTCTGGACTCACTTCACTGCATCCCCAGTGGTGCCAGTGCACTCTCTGGAGTCACTGCAGTGCATCCCCAGTGGTCCCAGTGCACTCTGTGGACTCACTGTATTGCATCCCCAGTGGTGCCAGTGCACTCTCTGGACTCACCGCACTGCATCCAGAGCGGTGCCAGTGCACTCTCTGGACTCACTGCGCTGCATCCCCAGTGGTGCCAGTGCACTCTCTGGACTCACTGCACTGCATCCCCAGTGGTGCCAGTGCACTCTCTGTAGTCATTGCGCTGCATCCCCAGTGGTGCCAGGGCACTCTCTGGACTCACTGCACTGCATCCCCAGTGGTGCCAGTGCACTCTCTGGACTCACTGCAGTGCTTCCCCAGCGGTGCCAGTGCACTCTGTGGACTCACTGCACTGCATCCCCAGTGGTGCCGGTGCACTCTCTACAGTCACTGCAGTGCATCTCCAGTGGTGCCAGTGCACTCTCTGGACTCACTGCACTGCATCCCCAGTGGTGCCAGTGCACTCTCTGTACTCACTGCACTGCATGCCCAGTGGTGCCAGTGCACTCTCTGGACTCACAGCACTGCATCCCCAGTGGTGCCAGTGCACACTCTGTAGTCATTGCGCTGCATCCCCAGTGGTGCCAGTGCACTCTCTGGACTCACTGCAGTGCATCCCCAGTGGGGCCAGTGCACTCTCTGGACTCACTGCAGTGCATCCCCAGTGGTGCCAGTGCACTCTCTGGGCTCAGTGCAGTGCATCCCCAGTGGTGCCAGTGCACTCTCTGGACTCACTGCACTACATCCCAAGTGGTGCCAGTGCACTATCTGGACTCACTGCACTGCATCCCCAGTGGTGCCAGTGCACTCTCTGGACTCACTGCACTGCATCCCCAGTGGTGCCAGTGCACTCTCTGGAGTCTCTGCAGTGCATCCCCAGTGGTGCCAGTGCACTCTGTGGACTCACTGTACTGCATCCCCAGTGGTGCCAGTGCACTCTCTGGACTCACTGCAGTACATCCCCAATGGTGCCAGTGTACTCTCTGCACTCACTGCAGTGCATCCCCAGTGGTGCCAGTGCACTCTCTGGACTCACTGCACTGCATCCCCAGTGGTGCCAGTGCACTCTCTGGACTAACTGAACTGCATCCCCAATTGATCCAGTGCACTCTCTGGACTCACTGCACTGCATCCCTAGTGGTGCCAGTGCACTCTCTGGACTCACTCCACTGCATCCCCAGTGGTGCCAGTGCACTCTCTGGACTAACTGAACTGCATCCCCAATTGATCCAGTGCACTCTGTGGACTCACTGCAGTGCATCCCCAGTGGTGCCAGTGCACTCTCTGGACTCACTGCACTGCATCCCCAGTGGTGCCAGTGCACTCTCTGGAGTCACTGCAGTGCATCCCCAGTGGTGCCAGTGCACTCTGTGGACTCACTGTACTGCATCCACAGTGGTGCCAGTGCACTCTCTGGACTCACCGCACTGCATCCAGAGTGGGGCCAGTGCACTCTCTGGACTCACTGCACTGCAACCCCAGTGGTGCCAGTGCACTCTCTGGACTCACTGCACTGCATCCCCAGTGGTGCCAGTGCTCTCTCTGGACTCACTGCACTGCATCCCCAGTGCTGACAGTGCACTCTCTGGACTCACTGCACTGCATCCCCAGTGGTGCCAGTGCACTCTCTGGACTCACTGCAGTGCATCCCCAGTGGTGCCAGTGCACTCTCTGGACTCACTGCACTGCATCCCCAGTGGTGCCAGTGCACTCTCTAGAGTCACTGCAGTGCATCCCCAGTGGTGCCAGTGCACTCTCTGGACTCACTGCAGTGCATCCCCAGTGGTGCCAGTGCACTCTCTGGACTCACTGCACTGCATCCCCAGTGGTGCCAGTGCACTCTGTGGACTCACTGTACTGCATCCCCAGTGGTGCCAGTGCACTCTCCGGACTCACTGCACTGCATCCCCAGTGGTGCCAGTGCACTCTCTGGACTCACTGCAGTGCATCCCCAGTGGTGCCAGTGCACTCTCTGGAGTCACTGCAGTGCTTCCCCAGTGGTGCCAGTGCACTCTCTAGAGTCACTGCAGTGCATCCCCAGTGGTGCCAGCGCACTCTCTGGAGTCTCTGCAGTGCATCCCCAGTGGTGCCAGTGCACTCTGTGGACTCACTGTACTGCATCCCCAGTGGTGCCAGTGCACTCTCTGGACTCACTGCACTGCATCCCCAGTGGTGCCAGTGTACTCTCTGGACTCACTGCAGTGCATCCCCAGTGGTGCCACTGCACTCTCTGGACTCACTGCAGTGCATCCCCAGTGGTGCCAGTGCACTCTCTGGACTCACTGCTCTGCATCCCCAGTGGTGCCAGTGCACTCTCTGGACTCACTGCAGTGCAGCCCCACTGGTGCCAGTGCACTCTCTGGACTCACTGCACTGCATCCCCAGTGGTGCCAGTGCACTCTCTGCACTCACTGCACTGCATCCCTAGTGGTGACAGTGCACTCTCTGGACTCACTCCACTGCATCCCCAGTGGTGCCAGTGCACTCTCTGGACTAACTGAACTGCATCCCCAATTGATCCAGTGCACTCTCTGGACTCACTGCACTGCATCCCCAGTGGTGCCAGTGCACTCTCTGGACTCACTGCACTGCATCCCCAGTGGTGCCTGTGCACTCTCTGGAGTCACTGTAGTGCATCCCCAGTGGTGCCAGTGCACTCTGTGGACTCACTGCACTGCATCCACAGTGGTGCCAGTGCACTCTCTGGACTCACCGCACTGCATCCAGAGTGGGGCCAGTGCACTCTCTGGACTCACTGCACTGCAACCCCAGTGGTGCCAGTGCACTCTCTGGACTCACTGCACTGCATCCCCAGTGGTGCCAGTGCTCTCTCTGGACTCACTGCAGTGCATCCCCAGTGGTGCCAGTGCACTCTCTAGAGTCACTGCAGTGCATCCCCAGTGGTGCCAGTGCACTCTCTGGACTCACTGCACTGCATCACCAGTGGTGCCAGTGCACTCTCTGGACTCACTGCACTGCATCCCCAGTGGTGCCAGTGCACTCCGTGGACTCACTGTACTGCATCCCCAGTGGTGCCAGTGCACTCTCCGGACTCACTGCACTGCATCCCCAGTGGTGCCAGTGCACTCTCTGGACTCACCGCACTGCATCCAGAGCGGTGCCAGTGCACTCTCTGGACTCACTGCGCTGCATCCCCAGTAGTGCCAGTGCACTCTCTGGACTCACTGCACTGCATCCCCAGTGGTGCCAGTGCACTCTCTGTAGTCATTGCGCTGCATCCCCAGTGGTGCCAGGGCACTCTCTGGACTCACTGCACTGCATCCCCAGTGGTGCCAGTGCACTCTCTGGAGTCACTGCAGTGCTTCCCCAGCGGTGCCAGTGCACTCTCTGGACTCACTGCACTGCATCCCCAGTGGTGCCGGTGCACTCTCTACAGTCACTGCAGTGCATCTCCAGTGGTGCCAGTGCACTCACTGGACTCACTGCACTGCATCCCCAGTGGTGCCAGTGCACTCTCTGTACTCACTGCACTGCATGCCCAGTGGTGCCAGTGCACTCTCTGGACTCACAGCACTGCATCCCCAGTGGTGCCAGTGCACTCTCTGTAGTCATTGCGCTGCATCCCCAATGGTGCCAGTGTACTCTCTGCACTCACTGCAGTGCATCCCCAGTGGTGCCAGTGCACTCTCTGGACTCACTGCAGTGCATCCCCAGTGGTGCCAGTTCACTCTCTGGAGTCACTGTACTGCATCCACAGTGGTGCCAGTGCACTCTATGGACTTACTGCACTGCATCCCCAGTGGTGCCAGTGCACTCTGTGGACTCACTGTACTGCATCCCCAGTGGTGCCAGTGCAATCTCTGGACTCACTGCACTGCATCCCCAGTGGTGCCAGTGCACTCTCTGGAGGCATAGCAGTGCATCCCCAGTGGTGCCAGTGCACTCTCTGGACTCACTGTACTGCATCCCCAGTGGCACCAGTGCACTCTCTGGACTCACCGCACTGCATCCAGAGTGGTGCCAGTGCACTCTCTGTACTCACTGCACTGCATGCCCAGTGGTGCCAGTGCACTCTCTGGACTCACTGCACTGCATCCCCAGTGGTGCCAGTGCACTCTCTGTAGTCATGGCGCTGCATCCCCAGTGGTGCCAGTGCAATCTCTGGACTCACTGCACTGCATCCCCAGTGGGGCCAGTGTACTCTTGGACTCACTGCAGTGCATCCCCAGTGGTGCCAGTGCACTCTCTGGGCTCAGTGCAGTGCATCCCCAGTGGTGCCAGTGCACTCTCTGGACTCACTGCACTACATCCCAAGTGGTGCCAGTGCACTATCTGGACTCACTGCACTGCATCCCCAGTGGTGCCAGTGCACTCTCTGGACTCACTGCACTGCATCCCCAGTGGTGCCAGTGCACTCTCTGGAGTCTCTGCAGTGCATCACCAGTGGTGCCAGTGCACTCTGTGGACTCACTGTACTGCATCCCCAGTGGTGCCAGTGCACTCTCTGGACTCACTGCAGTACATCCCCAATGGTGCCAGTGTACTCTCTGCACTCACTGCAGTGCATCCCCAGTGGTGCCAGTGCACTCTCTGGACTCACTGCACTGCATCCCCAGTGGTGCCAGTGCACTCTCTGGACTAACTGAACTGCATCCCCAATTGATCCAGTGCACTCTCTGGAGTCACTGCACTGCATCCCCAGTGGTGCCAGTGCACTCTCTGGAGTTACTGCAGTGCATCCCCAGGTGGTGCCAGTGCACTCTGTGGACTCACTGTACTGCATCCACAGTGGTGCCAGTGCACTCTCTGGACTCACCGCACTGCATCCAGAGTGGTGCCAGTGCACTCTCTGGACTCACTGCACTGCATCCCCAGTGGTGCCAGTGCACTCTCTGGACTCACTGCAGTGCATCCCCAGTGGTGCCAGTGCACTCTCTGGACTCACTGCACTGCATCCCCAGTGGTGCCAGTGCACTCTCTGGACTCACTGCAGTGCAGCCCCAGTGGTGCCAGTGCACTCTCTGGACTCACTGCACTGCATCTCCAGTGGTGCCAGTGCACTCTCTGGACTCACTGCACTGCATCCCTAGTGGTGCCAGTGCACTCTCTGGACTCACTCCACTGCATCCCCAGTGGTGCCAGTGCACTCTCTGGACTAACTGAACTGCATCCCCAATTGATCCAGTGCACTCTCTGGACTCACTGCACTGCATCCCCAGTGGTGCCACTGCACTCTCAAGACTCACTGCACTGCATCCCCAGTGGTGCCAGTGCACTCTCTGGAGTCACTGCAGTGCATCCGCAGTGGTGCCAGTGCACTCTGTGGACTCACTGTACTGCATCCACAGTGGTGTCAGTGCACTCTCTGGACTCACTGCACTGCATCCCCAGTGGTGCCAGTGTACTCTCTGGACTCACTGCAGTGCATCCCCAGTGGTGCCAGTGCTCTCTCTGGACTCACTGCACTGCATCCCCAGTGGTGCCAGTGCACTCTCTGGACTCACTGCACTGCATCCCCAGTGGTGCCAGTGCACTCTCTGGAGTCACTGCAGTGCATCCCCAGTGGTGCCAGTGCACTCTGTGGACTCACTGTACTGCATCCACAGTGGTGCCAGTGCACTCTCTGGACTCACCGCACTGCATCCAGAGTGGGGCCAGTGCACTCTCTGGACTCACTGCACTGCATCCCCAGTGGTGCCAGTGCACTCTCTGTAGTCATGGCGCTGCATCCCCAGTGGTGCCAGTGCAATCTCTGGACTCACTGCACTGCATCCCCAGTGGGGCCAGTGTACTCTTGGACTCACTGCAGTGCATCCCCAGTGGTGCCAGTGCACTCTCTGGGCTCAGTGCAGTGCATCCCCAGTGGTGCCAGTGCACTCTCTGGACTCACTGCACTACATCCCAAGTGGTGCCAGTGCACTATCTGGACTCACTGCACTGCATCCCCAGTGGTGCCAGTGCACTCTCTGGACTCACTGCACTGCATCCCCAGTGGTGCCAGTGCACTCTCTGGAGTCTCTGCAGTGCATCACCAGTGGTGCCAGTGCACTCTGTGGACTCACTGTACTGCATCCCCAGTGGTGCCAGTGCACTCTCTGGACTCACTGCAGTACATCCCCAATGGTGCCAGTGTACTCTCTGCACTCACTGCAGTGCATCCCCAGTGGTGCCAGTGCACTCTCTGGACTCACTGCACTGCATCCCCAGTGGTGCCAGTGCACTCTCTGGACTAACTGAACTGCATCCCCAATTGATCCAGTGCACTCTCTGGAGTCACTGCACTGCATCCCCAGTGGTGCCAGTGCACTCTCTGGAGTTACTGCAGTGCATCCCCAGGTGGTGCCAGTGCACTCTGTGGACTCACTGTACTGCATCCACAGTGGTGCCAGTGCACTCTCTGGACTCACCGCACTGCATCCAGAGTGGTGCCAGTGCACTCTCTGGACTCACTGCACTGCATCCCCAGTGGTGCCAGTGCACTCTCTGGACTCACTGCAGTGCATCCCCAGTGGTGCCAGTGCACTCTCTGGACTCACTGCTCTGCATCCCCAGTGGTGCCAGTGCACTCTCTGGACTCACTGCAGTGCAGCCCCAGTGGTGCCAGTGCACTCTCTGGACTCACTGCACTGCATCTCCAGTGGTGCCAGTGCACTCTCTGGACTCACTGCACTGCATCCCTAGTGGTGCCAGTGCACTCTCTGGACTCACTCCACTGCATCCCCAGTGGTGCCAGTGCACTCTCTGGACTAACTGAACTGCATCCCCAATTGATCCAGTGCACTCTCTGGACTCACTGCACTGCATCCCCAGTGGTGCCAGTGCACTCTCTGGACTCACTGCACTGCATCCCCAGTGGTGCCAGTGCACTCTCTGGAGTCACTGCAGTGCATCCGCAGTGGTGCCAGTGCACTCTGTGGACTCACTGTACTGCATCCACAGTGGTGTCAGTGCACTCTCTGGACTCACTGCACTGCATCCCCAGTGGTGCCAGTGTACTCTCTGGACTCACTGCAGTGCATCCCCAGTGGTGCCAGTGCTCTCTCTGGACTCACTGCACTGCATCCCCAGTGGTGCCAGTGCACTCTCTGGACTCACTGCACTGCATCCCCAGTGGTGCCAGTGCACTCTCTGGAGTCACTGCAGTGCATCCCCAGTGGTGCCAGTGCACTCTGTGGACTCACTGTACTGCATCCACAGTGGTGCCAGTGCACTCTCTGGACTCACCGCACTGCATCCAGAGTGGGGCCAGTGCACTCTCTGGACTCACTGCACTGCAACCCCAGTGGTGCCAGTGCACTCTCTGGACTCACTGCACTGCATCCCCAGTGGTGCCAGTGCTCTCTCTGGACTCACTGCACTGCATCCCCAGTGCTGACAGTGCACTCTCTGGACTCACTGCACTGCATCCCCAGTGGTGCCAGTGCACTCTCTGGACTCACTGCAGTGCATCCCCAGTGGTGCCAGTGCACTCTCTGGACTCACTGCACTGCATCCCCAGTGGTGCCAGTGCACTCTCTAGAGTCACTGCAGTGCATCCCCAGTGGTGCCAGTGCACTCTCTGGACTCACTGCAGTGCATCCCCAGTGGTGCCAGTGCACTCTCTGGACTCACTGCACTGCATCCCCAGTGGTGCCAGTGCACTCTGTGGACTCACTGTACTGCATCCCCAGTGGTGCCAGTGCACTCTCCGGACTCACTGCACTGCATCCCCAGTGGTGCCAGTGCACTCTCTGGACTCACTGCAGTGCATCCCCAGTGGTGCCAGTGCACTCTCTGGAGTCACTGCAGTGCTTCCCCAGTGGTGCCAGTGCACTCTCTAGAGTCACTGCAGTGCATCCCCAGTGGTGCCAGCGCACTCTCTGGAGTCTCTGCAGTGCATCCCCAGTGGTGCCAGTGCACTCTGTGGACTCACTGTACTGCATCCCCAGTGGTGCAAGTGCACTCTCTGGACTCACTGCACTGCATCCCCAGTGGTGCCAGTGTACTCTCTGGACTCACTGCAGTGCATCCCCAGTGGTGCCACTGCACTCTCTGGACTCACTGCAGTGCATCCCCAGTGGTGCCAGTGCACTCTCTGGACTCACTGCTCTGCATCCCCAGTGGTGCCAGTGCACTCTCTGGACTCACTGCAGTGCAGCCCCACTGGTGCCAGTGCACTCTCTGGACTCACTGCACTGCATCCCCAGTGGTGCCAATGCACTCTCTGCACTCACTGCACTGCATCCCTAGTGGTGCCAGTGCACTCTCTGGACTCACTCCACTGCATCCCCAGTGGTGCCAGTGCACTCTCTGGACTAACTGAACTGCATCCCCAATTGATCCAGTGCACTCTCTGGACTCACTGCACTGCATCCCCAGTGGTGCCAGTGCACTCTCTGGACTCACTGCACTGCATCCCCAGTGGTGCCTGTGCACTCTCTGGAGTCACTGTAGTGCATCCCCAGTGGTGCCAGTGCACTCTGTGGACTCACTGCACTGCATCCACAGTGGTGCCAGTGCACTCTCTGGACTCACCGCACTGCATCCAGAGTGGGGCCAGTGCACTCTCTGGACTCACTGCACTGCAACCCCAGTGGTGCCAGTGCACTCTCTGGACTCACTGCACTGCATCCCCAGTGGTGCCAGTGCTCTCTCTGGACTCACTGCAGTGCATCCCCAGTGGTGCCAGTGCACTCTCTAGAGTCACTGCAGTGCATCCCCAGTGGTGCCAGTGCACTCTCTGGACTCACTGCACTGCATCACCAGTGGTGCCAGTGCACTCTCTGGACTCACTGCACTGCATCCCCAGTGGTGCCAGTGCACTCCGTGGACTCACTGTACTGCATCCCCAGTGGTGCCAGTGCACTCTCCGGACTCACTGCACTGCATCCCCAGTGGTGCCAGTGCACTCTCTGGACTCACCGCACTGCATCCAGAGCGGTGCCAGTGCACTCTCTGGACTCACTGCGCTGCATCCCCAGTAGTGCCAGTGCACTCTCTGGACTCACTGCACTGCATCCCCAGTGGTGCCAGTGCACTCTCTGTAGTCATTGCGCTGCATCCCCAGTGGTGCCAGGGCACTCTCTGGACTCACTGCACTGCATCCCCAGTGGTGCCAGTGCACTCTCTGGAGTCACTGCAGTGCTTCCCCAGCGGTGCCAGTGCACTCTCTGGACTCACTGCACTGCATCCCCAGTGGTGCCGGTGCACTCTCTACAGTCACTGCAGTGCATCTCCAGTGGTGCCAGTGCACTCACTGGACTCACTGCACTGCATCCCCAGTGGTGCCAGTGCACTCTCTGTACTCACTGCACTGCATGCCCAGTGGTGCCAGTGCACTCTCTGGACTCACAGCACTGCATCCCCAGTGGTGCCAGTGCACTCTCTGTAGTCATTGCGCTGCATCCCCAATGGTGCCAGTGTACTCTCTGCACTCACTGCAGTGCATCCCCAGTGGTGCCAGTGCACTCTCTGGACTCAATGCAGTGCATCCCCAGTGGTGCCAGTTCACTCTCTGGAGTCACTGTACTGCATCCACAGTGGTGCCAGTGCACTCTATGGACTTACTGCACTGCATCCCCAGTGGTGCCAGTGCACTCTGTGGACTCACTGTACTGCATCCCCAGTGGTGCCAGTGCAATCTCTGGACTCACTGCACTGCATCCCCAGTGGTGCCAGTGCACTCTCTGGAGGCATAGCAGTGCATCCCCAGTGGTGCCAGTGCACTCTCTGGACTCACTGTACTGCATCCCCAGTGGCACCAGTGCACTCTCTGGACTCACCGCACTGCATCCAGAGTGGTGCCAGTGCACTCTCTGTACTCACTGCACTGCATGCCCAGTGGTGCCAGTGCACTCTCTGGACTCACTGCACTGCATCCCCAGTGGTGCCAGTGCACTCTCTGTAGTCATGGCGCTGCATCCCCAGTGGTGCCAGTGCAATCTCTGGACTCACTGCACTGCATCCCCAGTGGGGCCAGTGTACTCTTGGACTCACTGCAGTGCATCCCCAGTGGTGCCAGTGCACTCTCTGGGCTCAGTGCAGTGCATCCCCAGTGGTGCCAGTGCACTCTCTGGACTCACTGCACTGCAACCCCAGTGGTGCCAGTGCACTCTCTGGACTCACTGCACTGCATCCCCAGTGGTGCCAGTGCTCTCTCTGGACTCACTGCAGTGCATCCCCAGTGGTGCCAGTGCACTCTCTGGACTCACTGCACTGCATCCCCAGTGGTGCCAGTGCACTCTCTAGAGTCACTGCAGTGCATCCCCAGTGGTGCCAGTGCACTCTCTGGACTCACTGCACTGCATCCCCAGTGGTGCCAGTGCACTCTCTGGACTCACTGCACTGCATCCCCAGTGGTGCCAGTGCACTCCGTGGACTCACTGTACTGCATCCCCAGTGGTGCCAGTGCACTCTCCGGACTCACTGCACTGCATCCCCAGTGGTGCCAGTGCACTCTCTGGACTCACTGCTCTGCATCCCCAGTGGTGCCAGTGCACTCTCTGGAGTCACTGCAGTGCTTCCCCAGTGGTGCCAGTGCACTCTCTAGAATCACTGCAGTGCATCCCCAGTGGTGCCAGCGCACTCTCTGGAGTCTCTGCAGTGCATCCCCAGTGGTGCCAGTGCACTCTGTGGACTCACTGTACTGCATCCCCAGTGGTGCCAGTGCACTCTCTGGACTCACTGCACTGCATCCCCAGTGGTGCCAGTGCACTCTCTGGACTAAGTGAACTGCATTCCCAATTGATCCAGTACACTCTCTGGACTCACTGCACTGCATCACCAGTGGTGCCTGTGCACTCTCTGGAGTCACTGCAGTGCATCTCCAGTGGTCCCAGTGCACTCTGTGGACTCACTGCACTGCATCCACAGTGGTGCCAGTGCACTCTCTGGACTCACTGCACTGCATTCCCAGTGGTGCCAGTGCACTCTCTGGACTCACTGCACTGCATCCCCAGTGGTGCCAGTGCACTCTCTGGACTCACTGCAGTGCATCCCCAGTGATGCCAGTGCACTCTCTGGACTCACTCCACTGCATCCCCAGTGGTGCCAGTGCACTCTCTGGACTCACTGCAGTGCATCCCCAGTGGTGCCAATGCACTCTCTGGACTCACTGCACTGCATCCCCAGTGGTGCCAGTGCACTCTCTGGACTCACTGCACTGCATCCCCAGTGGTGCCAGTGCACTCTCTAGAGTCACTGCAGTGCATCCCCAGTGGTGCCAGTGCACTCTCTGGACTCACAGCACTGCATCCCCAGTGGTGCCATTGCACTCTCTGGACTCACTGCAGTACATCCCCAATGGTGCCAGTGTACTCTCTGCACTCACTGCAGTGCATCCCCAGTGGTGCCAGTGCACTCTCTGGACTCACGGCAGTGCATCCCCAGTGGTGCCAGTGCACTCACTGGAGTCACTGTACTGCATCCCCAGTGGTGCCAGTGCACTCTCTGGACTCACTGCACTGCATCCCCAGTGGTGCCAGTGCACTCTCTGGACTAAGTGAACTGCATCCCCAATTGATCCAGTGCACTCTCTGGACTCACTTCACTGCATCCCCAGTGGTGCCAGTGCACTCTCTGGAGTCACTGCAGTGCATCCCCAGTGGTCCCAGTGCACTCTGTGGACTCACTGTATTGCATCCCCAGTGGTGCCAGTGCACTCTCTGGACTCACCGCACTGCATCCAGAGCGGTGCCAGTGCACTCTCTGGACTCACTGCGCTGCATCCCCAGTGGTGCCAGTGCACTCTCTGGACTCACTGCACTGCATCCCCAGTGGTGCCAGTGCACTCTCTGTAGTCATTGCGCTGCATCCCCAGTGGTGCCAGGGCACTCTCTGGACTCACTGCACTGCATCCCCAGTGGTGCCAGTGCACTCTCTGGACTCACTGCAGTGCTTCCCCAGAGGTGCCAGTGCACTCTGTGGACTCACTGCACTGCATCCCCAGTGGTGCCGGTGCACTCTCTACAGTCACTGCAGTGCATCTCCAGTGGTGCCAGTGCACTCTCTGGACTCACTGCACTGCATCCCCAGTGGTGCCAGTGCACTCTCTGTACTCACTGCACTGCATGCCCAGTGGTGCCAGTGCACTCTCTGGACTCACAGCACTGCATCCCCAGTGGTGCCAGTGCACACTCTGTAGTCATTGCGCTGCATCCCCAGTGGTGCCAGTGCACTCTCTGGACTCACTGCAGTGCATCCCCAGTGGGGCCAGTGCACTCTCTGGACTCACTGCAGTGCATCCCCAGTGGTGCCAGTGCACTCTCTGGGCTCAGTGCAGTGCATCCCCAGTGGTGCCAGTGCACTCTCTGGACTCACTGCACTACATCCCAAGTGGTGCCAGTGCACTATCTGGACTCACTGCACTGCATCCCCAGTGGTGCCAGTGCACTCTCTGGACTCACTGCACTGCATCCCCAGTGGTGCCAGTGCACTCTCTGGAGTCTCTGCAGTGCATCCCCAGTGGTGCCAGTGCACTCTCTGGACTCACTGTACTGCATCCCCAGTGGTGCCAGTGCACTCTCTGGACTCACTGCAGTACATCCCCAATGGTGCCAGTGTACTCTCTGCACTCACTGCAGTGCATCCCCAGTGGTGCCAGTGCACTCTCTGGACTCACTGCACTGCATCCCCAGTGGTGCCAGTGCACTCTCTGGACTAACTGAACTGCATCCCCAATTGATCCAGTGCACTCTCTGGACTCACTGCACTGCATCCCTAGTGGTGCCAGTGCACTCTCTGGACTCACTCCACTGCATCCCCAGTGGTGCCAGTGCACTCTCTGGACTAACTGAACTGCATCCCCAATTGATCCAGTGCACTCTGTGGACTCACTGCAGTGCATCCCCAGTGGTGCCAGTGCACTCTCTGGACTCACTGCACTGCATCCCCAGTGGTGCCAGTGCACTCTCTGGAGTCACTGCAGTGCATCCCCAGTGGTGCCAGTGCACTCTGTGGACTCACTGTACTGCATCCACAGTGGTGCCAGTGCACTCTCTGGACTCACCGCACTGCATCCAGAGTGGGGCCAGTGCACTCTCTGGACTCACTGCACTGCAACCCCAGTGGTTCCAGTGCACTCTCTGGACTCACTGCACTGCATCCCCAGTGGTGCCAGTGCACTCTCTGGACTCACTGCACTGCATCCCCAGTGCTGACAGTGCACTCTCTGGACTCACTGCACTGCATCCCCAGTGGTGCCAGTGCACTCTCTGGACTCACTGCAGTGCATCCCCAGTGGTGCCAGTGCACTCTCTGGACTCACTGCACTGCATCCCCAGTGGTGCCAGTGCACTCTCTAGAGTCACTGCAGTGCATCCCCAGTGGTGCCAGTGCACTCTCTGGACTCACTGCAGTGCATCCCCAGTGGTGCCAGTGCACTCTCTGGACTCACTGCACTGCATCCCCAGTGGTGCCAGTGCACTCTGTGGACTCACTGTACTGCATCCCCAGTGGTGCCAGTGCACTCTCCGGACTCACTGCACTGCATCCCCAGTGGTGCCAGTGCACTCTCTGGACTCACTGCAGTGCATCCCCAGTGGTGCCAGTGCACTCTCTGGAGTCACTGCAGTGCTTCCCCAGTGGTGCCAGTGCACTCTCTAGAGTCACTGCAGTGCATCCCCAGTGGTGCCAGCGCACTCTCTGGAGTCTCTGCAGTGCATCCCCAGTGGTGCCAGTGCACTCTGTGGACTCACTGTACTGCATCCCCAGTGGTGCCAGTGCACTCTCTGGACTCACTGCACTGCATCCCCAGTGGTGCCAGTGTACTCTCTGGACTCACTGCAGTGCATCCCCAGTGGTGCCACTGCACTCTCTGGACTCACTGCAGTGCATCCCCAGTGGTGCCAGTGCACTCTCTGGACTCACTGCTCTGCATCCCCAGTGGTGCCAGTGCACTCTCTGGACTCACTGCAGTGCAGCCCCACTGGTGCCAGTGCACTCTCTGGACTCACTGCACTGCATCCCCAGTGGTGCCAGTGCACTCTCTGCACTCACTGCACTGCATCCCTAGTGGTGCCAGTGCACTCTCTGGACTCACTCCACTGCATCCCCAGTGGTGCCAGTGCACTCTCTGGACTAACTGAACTGCATCCCCAATTGATCCAGTGCACTCTCTGGACTCACTGCACTGCATCCCCAGTGGTGCCAGTGCACTCTCTGGACTCACTGCACTGCATCCCCAGTGGTGCCTGTGCACTCTCTGGAGTCACTGTAGTGCATCCCCAGTGGTGCCAGTGCACTCTGTGGACTCACTGCACTGCATCCACAGTGGTGCCAGTGCACTCTCTGGACTCACCGCACTGCATCCAGAGTGGGGCCAGTGCACTCTCTGGACTCACTGCACTGCAACCCCAGTGGTGCCAGTGCACTCTCTGGACTCACTGCACTGCATCCCCAGTGGTGCCAGTGCTCTCTCTGGACTCACTGCAGTGCATCGCCAGTGGTGCCAGTGCACTCTCTGGACTCACTGCAGTGCATCCCCAGTGGTGCCAGTGCACTCTCTGGACTCACTGCACTGCATCCCCAGTGGTGCCAGTGCACTCCGTGGACTCACTGTACTGCATCCCCAGTGGTGCCAGTGCACTCTCCGGACTCACTGCACTGCATCCCCAGTGGTGCCAGTGCACTCTCTGGACTCACCGCACTGCATCCAGAGCGGTGCCAGTGCACTCTCTGGACTCACTGCGCTGCATCCCCAGTAGTGCCAGTGCACTCTCTGGACTCACTGCACTGCATCCCCAGTGGTGCCAGTGCACTCTCTGTAGTCATTGCGCTGCATCCCCAGTGGTGCCAGGGCACTCTCTGGACTCACTGCACTGCATCCCCAGTGGTGCCAGTGCACTCTCTGGAGTCACTGCAGTGCTTCCCCAGCGGTGCCAGTGCACTCTCTGGACTCACTGCACTGCATCCCCAGTGGTGCCGGTGCACTCTCTACAGTCACTGCAGTGCATCTCCAGTGGTGCCAGTGCACTCACTGGACTCACTGCACTGCATCCCCAGTGGTGCCAGTGCACTCTCTGTACTCACTGCACTGCATGCCCAGTGGTGCCAGTGCACTCTCTGGACTCACAGCACTGCATCCCCAGTGGTGCCAGTGCACTCTCTGTAGTCATTGCGCTGCATCCCCAATGGTGCCAGTGTACTCTCTGCACTCACTGCAGTGCATCCCCAGTGGTGCCAGTGCACTCTCTAGAGTCACTGCAGTGCATCCCCAGTGGTGCCAGTTCACTCTCTGGAGTCACTGTACTGCATCCACAGTGGTGCCAGTGCACTCTATGGACTTACTGCACTGCATCCCCAGTGGTGCCAGTGCACTCTGTGGACTCACTGTACTGCATCCCCAGTGGTGCCAGTGCACTCTCTGGACTCACTGCACTGCATCCCCAGTGGTGCCATTGCACTCTCTGGACTCACTGTACTGCATCCCCAGTGGCACCCGTGCACTCTCTGGACTCACCGCACTGCATCCAGAGTGGTGCCAGTGCACTCTCTGTACTCACTGCACTGCATGCCCAGTGGTGCCAGTGCACTCTCTGGACTCACAGCACTGCATCCCCAGTGGTGCCAGTGCACTCTCTGTAGCCATTGCGCTGCATCCCCAGTGGTGCCAGTGCAATCTCTGGACTCACTGCACTGCATACCCAGTGGGGCCAGTGCACTCTCTGTACTCACTACAGTGCATCCCCAGTGGTGCCAGTGCACTCTCTGGACTCACTGCAGTGCATCCCCAGTGGTGCCAGTGCACTCTCTGGACTCACTGCAGTGCATCCCCAGTGGTGCCAGTGCACTCTCTGGACTCACTGCACTACATCCCCAGTGGTGCCAGTGCACTGTCTGGACTCACTGCACTGCATCCCCAGTGGTGCCAGTGCACTCTCTGGACTCACTGCACTGCATCCCCAGTGGTGCCAGTGCACTCTCTGGAGTCTCTGCAGTGCATCACCAGTGGTGCCAGTGCACTCTGTGGACTCACTGTACTGCATCCCCAGTGGTGCCAGTGCACTCTCTGGACTCACTGCAGTACATCCCCAATGGTGCCAGTGTACTCTCTGCACTCACTGCAGTGCATCCCCAGTGGTGCCAGTGCACTCTCTGGACTCACTGCAGTGCATCCCCAGTGGTGCCAGTGCACTCTCTGGACTAACTGAACTGCATCCCCAATTGATCCAGTGCACTCTCTGGAGTCACTGCACTGCATCCCCAGAGGTGCCAGTGCACTCTCTGGAGTTACTGCAGTGCATCCCCAGGTGGTGCCAGTGCACTCTGTGGACTCACTGTACTGCATCCACAGTGGTGCCAGTGCACTCTCTGGACTCACCGCACTGCATCCAGAGTGGTGCCAGTGCACTCTCTGGACTCACTGCACTGCATCCCCAGTGGTGCCAGTGCACTCTCTGGACTCACTGCAGTGCATCCCCAGTGGTGCCAGTGCACTCTCTGGACTCACTGCTCTGCATCCCCAGTGGTGCCAGTGCACTCTCTGGACTCACTGCAGTGCAGACCCAGTGGTGCCAGTGCACTCTCTGGACTCACTGCACTGCATCCCCAGTGGTGCCAGTGCACTCTCTGCACTCACTGCACTGCATCCCCAGTGGTGCCAGTGCACTCTCTGGACTCACTGCAGTGCATCCCCAGTGGTGCCAGTGCACTCTCTGGACTCACTGCTCTGCATCCCCAGTGGTGCCAGTGCACTCTCTGGACTCACTGCAGTGCATCCCCAGTGGTGCCAGTGCACTCTCTGGACTCACTGCTCTGCATCCCCAGTGGTGCCAGTGCACTCTCTGGAGTCACTGCAGTGCTTCCCCAGTGGTGCCAGTGCACTCTCTAGAATCACTGCAGTGCATCCCCAGTGGTGCCAGCGCACTCTCTGGAGTCTCTGCAGTGCATCCCCAGTGGTGCCAGTGCACTCTGTGGACTCACTGTACTGCATCCCCAGTGGTGCCAGTGCACTCTCTGGACTCACTGCACTGCATCCCCAGTGGTGCCAGTGCACTCTCTGGACTAAGTGAACTGCATTCCCAATTGATCCAGTACACTCTCTGGACTCACTGCACTGCATCACCAGTGGTGCCTGTGCACTCTCTGGAGTCACTGCAGTGCATCCCCAGTGGTCCCAGTGCACTCTGTGGACTCACTGTACTGCATCCACAGTGGTGCCAGTGCACTCTCTGGACTCACTGCACTGCATTCCCAGTGGTGCCAGTGCACTCTCTGGACTCACTGCACTGCATCCCCAGTGGTGCCGGTGCACTCTCTACAGTCACTGCAGTGCATCCCCAGTGATGCCAGTGCACTCTCTGGACTCACTCCACTGCATCCCCAGTGGTGCCAGTGCACTCTCTGGACTCACTGCAGTGCATCCCCAGTGGTGCCAATGCACTCTCTGGACTCACTGCACTGCATCCCCAGTGGTGCCAGTGCACTCTCTGGACTCACTGCACTGCATCCCCAGTGGTGCCAGTGCACTCTCTAGAGTCACTGCAGTGCATCCCCAGTGGTGCCAGTGCACTCTCTGGACTCACAGCACTGCATCCCCAGTGGTGCCATTGCACTCTCTGGACTCACTGCAGTACATCCCCAATGGTGCCAGTGTACTCTCTGCACTCACTGCAGTGCATCCCCAGTGGTGCCAGTGCACTCTCTGGACTCACGGCAGTGCATCCCCAGTGGTGCCAGTGCACTCACTGGAGTCACTGTACTGCATCCCCAGTGGTGCCAGTGCACTCTCTGGACTCACTGCACTGCATCCCCAGTGGTGCCAGTGCACTCTCTGGACTAAGTGAACTGCATCCCCAATTGATCCAGTGCACTCTCTGGACTCACTTCACTGCATCCCCAGTGGTGCCAGTGCACTCTCTGGAGTCACTGCAGTGCATCCCCAGTGGTCCCAGTGCACTCTGTGGACTCACTGTATTGCATCCCCAGTGGTGCCAGTGCACTCTCTGGACTCACCGCACTGCATCCAGAGCGGTGCCAGTGCACTCTCTGGACTCACTGCGCTGCATCCCCAGTGGTGCCAGTGCACTCTCTGGACTCACTGCACTGCATCCCCAGTGGTGCCAGTGCACTCTCTGTAGTCATTGCGCTGCATCCCCAGTGGTGCCAGGGCACTCTCTGGACTCACTGCACTGCATCCCCAGTGGTGCCAGTGCACTCTCTGGACTCACTGCAGTGCTTCCCCAGCGGTGCCAGTGCACTCTGTGGACTCACTGCACTGCATCCCCAGTGGTGCCGGTGCACTCTCTACAGTCACTGCAGTGCATCTCCAGTGGTGCCAGTGCACTCTCTGGACTCACTGCACTGCATCCCCAGTGGTGCCAGTGCACTCTCTGTACTCACTGCACTGCATGCCCAGTGGTGCCAGTGCACTCTCTGGACTCACAGCACTGCATCCCCAGTGGTGCCAGTGCACACTCTGTAGTCATTGCGCTGCATCCCCAGTGGTGCCAGTGCACTCTCTGGACTCACTGCAGTGCATCCCCAGTGGTGCCAGTGCACTCTCTGGACTCACTGCAGTGCATCCCCAGTGGTGCCAGTGCACTCTCTGGGCTCAGTGCAGTGCATCCCCAGTGGTGCCAGTGCACTCTCTGGACTCACTGCACTACATCCCAAGTGGTGCCAGTGCACTATCTGGACTCACTGCACTGCATCCCCAGTGGTGCCAGTGCACTCTCTGGACTCACTGCACTGCATCCCCAGTGGTGCCAGTGCACTCTCTGGAGTCTCTGCAGTGCATCCCCAGTGGTGCCAGTGCACTCTGTGGACTCACTGTACTGCATCCCCAGTGGTGCCAGTGCACTCTCTGGACTCACTGCAGTACATCCCCAATGGTGCCAGTGTACTCTCTGCACTCACTGCAGTGCATCCCCAGTGGTGCCAGTGCACTCTCTGGACTCACTGCACTGCATCCCCAGTGGTGCCAGTGCACTCTCTGGACTAACTGAACTGCATCCCCAATTGATCCAGTGCACTCTCTGGACTCACTGCACTGCATCCCTAGTGGTGCCAGTGCACTCTCTGGACTCACTCCACTGCATCCCCAGTGGTGCCAGTGCACTCTCTGGACTAACTGAACTGCATCCCCAATTGATCCAGTGCACTCTGTGGACTCACTGCAGTGCATCCCCAGTGGTGCCAGTGCACTCTCTGGACTCACTGCACTGCATCCCCAGTGGTGCCAGTGCACTCTCTGGAGTCACTGCAGTGCATCCCCAGTGGTGCCAGTGCACTCTGTGGACTCACTGTACTGCATCCACAGTGGTGCCAGTGCACTCTCTGGACTCACCGCACTGCATCCAGAGTGGGGCCAGTGCACTCTCTGGACTCACTGCACTGCAACCCCAGTGGTGCCAGTGCACTCTCTGGACTCACTGCACTGCATCCCCAGTGGTGCCAGTGCTCTCTCTGGACTCACTGCACTGCATCCCCAGTGCTGACAGTGCACTCTCTGGACTCACTGCACTGCATCCCCAGTGGTGCCAGTGCACTCTCTGGACTCACTGCAGTGCATCCCCAGTGGTGCCAGTGCACTCTCTGGACTCACTGCACTGCATCCCCAGTGGTGCCAGTGCACTCTCTA
Organism: Anser brachyrhynchus; assembly: GCF_964034855.1. Lineage (NCBI taxonomy): Eukaryota > Metazoa > Chordata > Aves > Anseriformes > Anatidae > Anser > Anser brachyrhynchus. Next base: position 29,022 of record NW_027663488.1, on the reverse strand, counting down.
GAGTCACTGCAGTGCATCCCCAGTGGTGCCAGTGCACTCTCTGGACTCACTGCAGTGCATCCCCAGTGGTGCCAGTGCACTCTCTGGACTCACTGCACTGCATCCCCAGTGGTGCCAGTGCACTCTGTGGACTCACTGTACTGCATCCCCAGTGGTGCCAGTGCACTCTCCGGACTCACTGCACTGCATCCCCAGTGGTGCCAGTGCACTCTCTGGACTCACTGCAGTGCATCCCCAGTGGTGCCAGTGCACTCTCTGGAGTCACTGCAGTGCTTCCCCAGTGGTGCCAGTGCACTCTCTAGAGTCACTGCAGTGCATCCCCAGTGGTGCCAGCGCACTCTCTGGAGTCTCTGCAGTGCATCCCCAGTGGTGCCAGTGCACTCTGTGGACTCACTGTACTGCATCCCAAGTGGTGCCAGTGCACTCTCTGGACTCACTGCACTGCATCCCCAGTGGTGCCAGTGTACTCTCTGGACTCACTGCACTGCATCCCCAGTGGTGCCAGTGCACTCTCTGTAGTCATTGCGCTGCATCCCCAGTGGTGCCAGGGCACTCTCTGGACTCACTGCACTGCATCCCCAGTGGTGCCAGTGCACTCTCTGGAGTCACTGCAGTGCTTCCCCAGCGGTGCCAGTGCACTCTCTGGACTCACTGCACTGCATCCCCAGTGGTGCCGGTGCACTCTCTACAGTCACTGCAGTGCATCTCCAGTGGTGCCAGTGCACTCACTGGACTCACTGCACTGCATCCCCAGTGGTGCCAGTGCACTCTCTGTACTCACTGCACTGCATGCCCAGTGGTTCCAGTGCACTCTCTGGACTCACAGCACTGCATCCCCAGTGGTGCCAGTGCACTCTCTGGAGTCATTGCGCTGCATCCCCAATGGTGCCAGTGTACTCTCTGCACTCACTGCAGTGCATCCCCAGTGGTGCCAGTGCACTCTCTGGACTCACTGCAGTGCATCCCCAGTGGTGCCAGTTCACTCTCTGGAGTCACTGTACTGCATCCACAGTGGTGCCAGTGCACTCTATGGACTTACTGCACTGCATCCCCAGTGGTGCCAGTGCACTCTGTGGACTCACTGTACTGCATCCCCAGTGGTGCCAGTGCACTCTCTGGACTCACTGCACTGCATCCCCAGTGGTGCCATTGCACTCTCTGGACTCACTGTACTGCATCCCCAGTGGCACCCGTGCACTCTCTGGACTCACCGCACTGCATCCAGAGTGGTGCCAGTGCACTCTCTGTACTCACTGCACTGCATGCCCAGTGGTGCCAGTGCACTCTCTGGACTCACAGCACTGCATCCCCAGTGGTGCCAGTGCACTCTCTGTAGTCATTGCGCTGCATCCCCAGTGGTGCCAGTGCAATCTCTGGACTCACTGCACTGCATACCCAGTGGGGCCAGTGCACTCTCTGGACTCACTACAGTGCATCCCCAGTGGTGCCAGTGCGCTCTCTGGACTCACTGCAGTGCATCCCCAGTGGTGCCAGTGCACTCTCTGGACTCACTGCAGTGCATCCCCAGTGGTGCCAGTGCACTCTCTGGACTCACTGCACTACATCCCCAGTGGTGCCAGTGCACTGTCTGGACTCACTGCACTGCATCCCCAGTGGTGCCAGTGCACTCTCTGGACTCACTGCACTGCATCCCCAGTGGTGCCAGTGCACTCTCTGGAGTCTCTGCAGTGCATCACCAGTGGTGCCAGTGCACTCTGTGGACTCACTGTACTGCATCCCCAGTGGTGCCAGTGCACTCTCTGGACTCACTGCAGTACATCCCCAATGGTGCCAGTGTACTCTCTGCACTCACTGCAGTGCATCCCCAGTGGTGCCAGTGCACTCTCTGGACTCACTGCAGTGCATCCCCAGTGGTGCCAGTGCACTCTCTGGACTAACTGAACTGCATCCCCAATTGATCCAGTGCACTCTCTGGAGTCACTGCACTGCATCCCCAGAGGTGCCAGTGCACTCTCTGGAGTTACTGCAATGCATCCCCAGGTGGTGCCAGTGCACTCTGTGGACTCACTGTACTGCATCCACAGTGGTGCCAGTGCACTCTCTGGACTCACCGCACTGCATCCAGAGTGGTGCCAGTGCACTCTCTGGACTCACTGCACTGCATCCCCAGTGGTGCCAGTGCACTCTCTGGACTCACTGCAGTGCATCCCCAGTGGTGCCAGTGCACTCTCTGGACTCACTGCTCTGCATCCCCAGTGGTGCCAGTGCACTCTCTGGACTCACTGCAGTGCAGACCCAGTGGTGCCAGTGCACTCTCTGGACTCACTGCACTGCATCCCCAGTGGTGCCAGTGCACTCTCTGCACTCACTGCACTGCATCCCTAGTGGTGCCAGTGCACTCTCTGGACTCACTCCACTGCATCCCCAGTGGTGCCAGTGCACTCTCTGGACTAACTGAACTGCATCCCCAATTGATCCAGTGCACTCTCTGGACTCACTGCACTGCATCCCCAGTGGTGCCAGTGCACTCTCTGGAGTCACTGCAGTGCATCCCCAGTGGTGCCAGTGCACTCTGTGGACTCACTGTACTGCATCCACAGTGGTGCCAGTGCACTCTCTGGACTCACCGCACTGCATCCAGAGTGGGGCCAGTGCACTCTCTGGACTCACTGCACTGCAACCCCAGTGCTGCCAGTGCTCTCTCTGGACTCACTGTACTGCATCCCCAGTGCTGACAGTGCACTCTCTGGACTCACTGCACTGCATCCCCAGTGGTGCCAGTGCACTCTCTGGACTCACAGCACTGCATCCCCAGTGGTGCCAGTGCACTCTCTGGACTCACTGCACTGCATCCCCAGTGGTGCCAGTGCACTCTCTAGAGTCACTGCAGTGCATCCCCAGTGGTGCCAGTGCACTCTCTGGACTCACTGCACTGCATCACCAGTGGTGCCAGTGCACTCTCTGGACTCACTGCACTGCATCCCAAGTGGTGCCAGTGCACTCTCCGGACTCACTGCACTGCATCCCCAGTGGTGCCAGTGCACTCTCTGGACTCACTGCTCTGCATCCCCAGTGGTGCCAGTGCACTCTCTGGAGTCACTGCAGTGCTTCCCCAGTGGTGCCAGTGCACTCTCTAGAGTCACTGCAGTGCATCCCCAGTGGTGCCAGCGCACTCTCTGGAGTCTCTGCAGTGCATCCCCAGTGGTGCCAGTGCACTCTGTGGACTCACTGTACTGCATCCCCAGTGGTGCCAGTGCACTCTCTGGACTCACTGCACTGCATCCCCAGTGGTGCCAGTGCACTCTCTGGACTCACTGCACTGCATCCCCAGTGGTGCCAGTGCACTCTCTGGACTCACTGCAGTGCATCCCCAGTGGTGCCAGTTCACTCTCTGGACTCACTGCACTGCATCCCCAGTGGTGCCAGTGCACTCTCTGGACTCACTGCAGTGCATCCCCAGTGGTGCCAGTGCCCTCTCTGGACTCACTGCACTGCATCCCCAGTGGTGCCAGTGCACTCTCTAGAGTCACTGCAGTGCATCCCCAGTGGTGCCAGTGCACTCTGTGGACTCACTGCACTGCATCCCCAGTGGTGCCAGTGCACTCTCTGGACTCACTGCAGTGCATCCCCAGTGGTGCCAGTGCCCTCTCTGGACTCACTGCACTACATCCCCAGTGGTGCCAGTGCACTGTCTGGACTCACTGCACTGCATCCCCAGTGGTGCCAGTGCACTCTCTGGACTCACTGCACTGCATCCCCAGTGGTGCCAGTGCACTCTCTGGACTCACTGCAGTGCATCCCCAGTGGTGCCAGTGCACTCTGTGGACTCACTGTACTGCATCCCCAGTGGTGCCAGTGCACTCTCTGGACTCACTGCAGTACATCCCCAATGGTGCCAGTGTACTCTCTGCACTCACTGCAGTGCATCCCCAGTGATGCCAGTGCACTCTCTGGACTCACTGCAGTGCATCCCCAGTGGTGCCAGTGCACTCTCTGGACTAACTGAACTGCATCCCCAATTGATCCAGTGCACTCTCTGGAGTCACTGCACTGCATCCCCAGTGGTGCCAGTGCACTCTCTGGAGTTACTGCAGTGCATCCCCAGGTGGTGCCAGTGCACTCTGTGGACTCACTGTACTGCATCCACAGTGGTGCCAGTGCACTCTCTGGACTCACCGCACTGCATCCAGAGTGGTGCCAGTGCACTCTCTGGACTCACTGCACTGCATCCCCAGTGGTGCCAGTGCACTCTCTGGACTCACTGCAGTGCATCCCCAGTGGTGCCAGTGCACTCTCTGGACTCACTGCTCTGCATCCCCAGTGGTGCCAGTGCACTCTCTGGACTCACTGCAGTGCAGACCCAGTGGTGCCAGTGCACTCTCTGGACTCACTGCACTGCATCCCCAGTGGTGCCAGTGCACTCTCTGCACTCACTGCACTGCATCCCTAGTGGTGCCTGTGCACTCTCTGGACTCACTCCACTGCATCCCCAGTGGTGTCAGTGCACTCTCTGGACTAACTGAACTGCATCCCCAATTGATCCAGTGCACTCTCTGGACTCACTGCACTGCATCCCCAGTGGTGCCAGTGCACTCTCTGGAGTCACTGCAGTGCATCCCCAGTGGTGCCAGTGCACTCTGTGGACTCACTGTACTGCATCCACAGTGGTGCCAGTGCACTCTCTGGACTCACCGCACTGCATCCAGAGTGGGGCCAGTGCACTCTCTGGACTCACTGCACTGCAACCCCAGTGCTGCCAGTGCTCTCTCTGGACTCACTGTACTGCATCCCCAGTGCTGACAGTGCACTCTCTGGACTCACTGCACTGCATCCCCAGTGGTGCCAGTGCACTCTCTGGACTCACTGCACTGCATCCCCAGTGGTGCCAGTGCACTCTCTGGACTCACTGCACTGCATCCCCAGTGGTGCCAGTGCACTCTCTAGAGTCACTGCAGTGCATCCCCAGTGGTGCCAGTGCACTCTCTGGACTCACTGCACTGCATCACCAGTGGTGCCAGTGCACTCTCTGGACTCACTGCACTGCATCCCAAGTGGTGCCAGTGCACTCTCCGGACTCACTGCACTGCATCCCCAGTGGTGCCAGTGCACTCTCTGGACTCACTGCTCTGCATCCCCAGTGGTGCCAGTGCACTCTCTGGAGTCACTGCAGTGCTTCCCCAGTGGTGCCAGTGCACTCTCTAGAGTCACTGCAGTGCATCCCCAGTGGTGCCAGCGCACTCTCTGGAGTCTCTGCAGTGCATCCCCAGTGGTGCCAGTGCACTCTGTGGACTCACTGTACTGCATCCCCAGTGGTGCCAGTGCACTCTCTGGACTCACTGCACTGCATCCCCAGTGGTGCCAGTGCACTCTCTGGACTCACTGCAGTGCATCCCCAGTGGTGCCAGTGCACTCTGTGGACTCACTGTACTGCATCCCCAGTGGTGCCAGTGCACTCTCTGGACTCACTGCAGTACATCCCCAATGGTGCCAGTGTACTCTCTGCACTCACTGCAGTGCATCCCCAGTGGTGCCAGTGCACTCTCTGGACTCACTGCAGTGCATCCCCAGTGGTGAAAGTGCACTCTCTGGACTAACTGAACTGCATCCCCAATTGATCCAGTGCACTCTCTGGAGTCACTGCACTGCATCCCCAGTGGTGCCAGTGCACTCTCTGGACTCACCGCACTGCATCCAGAGTGGTGCCAGTGCACTCTCTGGACTCACTGCACTGCATCCCCAGTGGTGCCAGTGCACTCTCTGGACTCACTGCAGTGCATCCCCAGTGGTGCCAGTGCACTCTCTGGACTCACTGCTCTGCATCCCCAGTGGTGCCAGTGCACTCTCTGGACTCACTGCAGTGCAGCCCCAGTGGTGCCAGTGCACTCTCTGGACTCACTGCACTGCATCCCCAGTGGTGCCAGTGCACTCTCTGCACTCACTGCACTGCATCCCTAGTGGTGCCAGTGCACTCTCTGGACTCACTCCACTGCATCCCCAGTGGTGCCAGTGCACTCTCTGGACTAACTGAACTGCATCCCCAATTGATCCAGTGCACTCTCTGGACTCACTGCACTGCATCCCCAGTGGTGCCAGTGCACTCTCTGGAGTCACTGCAGTGCATCCCCAGTGGTGCCAGTGCACTCTGTGGACTCACTGTACTGCATCCACAGTGGTGCCAGTGCACTCTCTGGACTCACCGCACTGCATCCAGAGTGGGGCCAGTGCACTCTCTGGACTCACTGCACTGCAACCCCAGTGCTGCCAGTGCTCTCTCTGGACTCACTGTACTGCATCCCCAGTGCTGACAGTGCACTCTCTGGACTCACTGCACTGCATCCCCAGTGGTGCCAGTGCACTCTCTGGACTCACTGCACTGCATCCCCAGTGGTGCCAGTGCACTCTCTGGACTCACTGCACTGCATCCCCAGTGGTGCCAGTGCACTCTCTAGAGTCACTGCAGTGCATCCCCAGTGGTGCCAGTGCACTCTCTGGACTCACTGCACTGCATCACCAGTGGTGCCAGTGCACTCTCTGGACTCACTGCACTGCATCCCAAGTGGTGCCAGTGCACTCTCCGGACTCACTGCACTGCATCCCCAGTGGTGCCAGTGCACTCTCTGGACTCACTGCTCTGCATCCCCAGTGGTGCCAGTGCACTCTCTGGAGTCACTGCAGTGCTTCCCCAGTGGTGCCAGTGCACTCTCTAGAGTCACTGCAGTGCATCCCCAGTGGTGCCAGCGCACTCTCTGGAGTCTCTGCAGTGCATCCCCAGTGGTGCCAGTGCACTCTGTGGACTCACTGTACTGCATCCCCAGTGGTGCCAGTGCACTCTCTGGACTCACTGCACTGCATCTCCAGTGGTGCCAGTGCACTCTCTGGACTCACTGCAGTGCATCCCCAGTGGTGCCAGTGCACTCTCTGGACTCACTGCAGTGCATCCCCAGTGGTGCCAGTTCACTCTCTGGACTCACTGCACTGCATCCCCAGTGGTGCCAGTGCACTCTCTGGACTCACTGCAGTGCATCCCCAGTGGTGCCAGTGCCCTCTCTGGACTCACTGCACTGCATCCCCAGTGGTGCCAGTGCACTCTCTAGAGTCAGTGCAGTGCATCCCCAGTGGTGCCAGTGCACTCTGTGGACTCACTGCACTGCATCCCCAGTGGTGCCAGTGCACTCTCTGGACTCACTGCAGTGCATCCCCAGTGGTGCCAGTGCACTCTCTGGACTCACTGCACTGCATACCCAGTGGTGCCAGTGCACTCTCTGGACTCACTGCACTGCATCCCCAGTGGTGCCTGTGCACTCTCTGTAGTCATTGCGCTGCATCCCCAGTGGTACCAGTGCACTCTCTGGACTCACTGCACTGCATCCCCAGTGGGGCCAGTGTACTCTCTGTAGTCATTGCGCTGCATCCCCAGTGGTACCAGTGCACTCTCTGGACTCACTGCACTGCATCCCCAGTGGGGCCAGTGCACTCTATGTAGTCATTGCGCTGCATCCCCAGTGGTGCCAGTGCACTCTATGGACTCACTGCAGTGCATCCCCAGTGGTGCCAGTGCACTCTCCGGACTCACTGCAGTGCATCCCCAGTGGTGCCAATGCACTCTCTGCACTCACTGCACTGCATTCTCAAGGTGCCATTGCACTCTCTGCACTCACTACACTGCATCCCCAGTGGTGCCAGTGCACTCTCTGGACTCACTGCAGTGCATCCCCAGTGGTGCCAGTGCACTCTCTGGACTCACTGCAGTGCATTCCAGGTGGTGCCAGTGCACTCTCTGGACTCACTGCACTGCATCCCCAGTGGTGCCAGTGCACTCTCTGGACTCACTGCACTGCATCCCCAGTGGTGCCAGTGCACTCTCTGGAGTCTCTGCAGTGCATCCCCAGTGGTGCCAGTGCACTCTGTGGACTCACTGTACTGCATCCCCAGTGGTGCGAGTGCACTCTCTGGACTCACTGCAGTACATCCCCAATGGTGCCAGTGTACTCTCTGCACTCACTGCAGTGCATCCCCAGTGGTGCCAGTGCACTCTCTGGACTCACTGCAGTGCATCCCCAGTGGTGCCAGTTCACTCTCTGGAGTCACTGTACTGCATCCCCAGTGGTGCCAGTGCACTCTCTGGCCTCACTGCAGTGCATCCCCAGTGGTGCCAGTGCACTCTCTGGACTCACTGCACTGCATCCCCAGTGGTGCTAGTGCACACTGTGGACTCACTGTACTGCATCCCCAGTGGTGCCAGTGCACTCTCTGGACTCACTGCAGTGCATCCCCAGTGGTGCCAGTGCACTCTCTGTAGTCATTGCGCTGCATCCCCAGTGGTACCAGTGCACTCTCTGGACTCACTGCACTGCATTCCCAGTGGGGCCAGTGCACTCTCAGGAGTCATTTCAGTGCATCCCCAGTGGTGCCAGTGCACTCTCTGGACTTACTGCAGTGCATCCCCAGTGGTGCCAATGCACTCTCTGGACTCACTGCACTGCATTCCCAAGGTGCCAGTGCACTCTCTGGACTCACTACACTGCATCCCCAGTGGTGCCAGTGCAGTCTCTGGACTCACGGCAGTGCATCCCCAGTGGTGCCAGTGCACTCTCTGGACTCACAGCACTGCATCCCCTGTGGTGCCAGTGCACTCTCTGTAGTCATTGCGCTGCATCCCCAGTGGTACCAGTGCACTCCCTGGACTCACTGCACTGCATCCCCAGTGGTGTCAGTGCACTCTGTGGACTCACTGTACTGCATCCCCAGTGGTGCCAGTACACTCTCTGGACTCACTGCAGTGCATCCCCAGTGGTGCCAGTGCACTCTCTGGACTCACTGCACTGCATCAGCAGTGGTGCCAGTGCACTCTGTGGACTCACAGCACTGCATCCCCAGTGGTGCCAGTGCACTCTCTGTAGTCATTGCGCTGCATCCCCAGTGGTACCAGTGCACTCTCTGGACTCACTGCACTGCATCCCCAGTGGGGCCAGTGCACTCTCAGGAGTCATTTCAGTGCATCCCCAGTGGTGCCAGTGCACTCTATGAACTCACTGCAGTGCATCCCCAGTGGTGCCAGTGCACTCTCTGGACTCACTGCAGTGCATCCCCAGTGGTGCCAATGCACTCTCTGGACTCACTGCACTGCATTCCCAAGGTGCCAGTGCACTCTCTGGACTCACTACACTGCATCCCCAGTGGTGCCAGTGCACTCTCTGGACTCACTGCAGTGCATCCCCAGTGGTGCCAGTGCACTCTCTGGACTCACAGCACTGCATCCCCAGTGGTGCCAGTGCACTCTCTGTAGTCATTGCGCTGCATCCCCAGTGGTACCAGTGCACTCTCTGGACTCACTGCACTGCATCCCCAGTGGGGCCAGTGCACTCTCAGGAGTCATTTCAGTGCATCCCCAGTGGTGCCAGTGCACTCTCTGGACTCACTGCAGTGCATCCCCAGTGGTGCCAGTGCACTCTCTGGACTCACTGCAGTGCATCCCCAGTGGTGCCAGTGCACTCTCTGGACTCACTGCACTGCATCCCCAGTGGTGCCAGTGCACTCTCTGGAGTCTCTGCAGTGCATCCCCAGTGGTGCCAGTGCACTCTGTGGACTCACTGTACTGCATCCCCAGTGGTGCCAGTGCACTCTCTGGACTCACTGCAGTACATCCCCAATGGTGCCAGTGTACTCTCTGCACTCACTGCAGTGCATCCCCAGTGGTGCCAGTGCACTCTCTGGACTCACTGCAGTGCATCCCCAGTGGTGCCAGTTCACTCTCTGGACTCACTGTACTGCATCCCTAGTGGTGCCAGTGCACTCTCTGGACTCACTGCACTGCATCCCCAGTGGTGCCAGTGCACTCTCTGGACTCACCGCACTGCATCCCCAGTGGTGCCAGTGCACTCTCTGGACTCACTGTACTGCATCCACAGTGGTGCCAGTGCACTCCCTGGACTCACCGCACTGCATCCAGAGTGGTGCCAGTGCACTCTCTAGAGTCACTGCAGTGCATCCCCAGTGGTGCCAGTGCACTCTGTGGACTCACTGCACTGCATCCCCAGTGGTGCCAGTGCACTCTCTGGAGTCACTGCAGTGCATCCCCAGTGGTGCCAGTGCACTCTCTGGACTCACTGCAGTCCATCCCCAGTGGTGCCAGTGCACTCTCTGGACTCACTGCAGTGCATCCCCCGTGGTGCCAGTGCACTCTGTGGACTCACTGCACTGCATCCCCAGTGGTGCCAGTGCACTCTCTGGACTCACTGCACTGCATCCCCAGTGGTGCCAGTGCACTCTCTGTAGTCATTGCGCTGCATCCCCAGTGGTACCAGTGCACTCTCTGGACTCACTGCACTGCATCCCCAGTGGTGCCAGTGCACTCTCTGGACTCACTGCACTGCATCCCCAGTGGTGCCAGTGCACTCTCTGCACTCACTGCACTGCATCCCCAGTGGTGCCAGTGCACTCTCTGGACTCACTGCAGTGCATCCCCAGTGGTGCCAGTGCACTCTCTGTAGTCATTGCGCTGCATCCCCAGTGGTGCCAGGGCACTCTGTGGACTCACTGCACTGCATCCCCAGTGGTGCCAGTGCACTCTCTGGACTCACTGCACTGCATCCCCATTGGTGCCGGTGCACTCTCTAGAGTCACTGCAGTGCATCCCCAGTGGTGCCAGTGCACTCTCTGGAGTCTCTGCAGTACATCTCCAGTGGTGCCAGTGCACTCTCTGGACTCACTGCACTGCATCCCCAGTGGTTCCAGCGCACTCTCTGGACTCACTGCACTGCATCCCCAGTGGTGCTAGTGCACTCTGTGGACTCACTGCAGTGCAGCCCCAGTGGTGCCAGTACACTCTCTGGACTCACTGCAGTGCATCCCCAGTGAAGCCAGTGCACTCTCTGGACTCACTGCACTGCATCTCCAGTGGTGCCAGTGCACTCTCTGGACTCACTGCACTGCATCCCCAGTGCTGCCAGTGCACTCTCTGTAGTCATTGCGCTGCATCCCCAGTGGTACCAGTGCACTCTCTGGACTCACTGCACTGCATCCCCAGTGGTGCCAGTGCACTCTCTGGACTCACTGCAGTGCATCACCAGTGGTGCCCGTGCACTCTCTGGACTCACTGCACTGCATCCCCAGTGGTGCCACTGCACTCTCTGGACTCACTGCACTGCATCCCCAGTGGTGCCCGTGCACTCTCTGGACTCACTGCACTGCATCCCAAGTGGTGCCAGTGCACTCTCTGGACTCACTGCACTGCATCCCCAGTGGTTCCAGTGCACTCTCTGGACTCACTGCACTGCATCCCCAGTGGTGCTAGTGCACTCTGTGGACTCACTGCAGTGCATCCCCAGTGGTGCCAGTGCACTCTCTGGACTCACTGCAGTGCAGCCCCAGTGGTGCCAGTACACTCTCTGGACTCACTGCAGTGCATCCCCAGTGGTGCCAGTGCACTCTCTGGACTCACTGCAGTGCATCCCCAGTGAAGCCAGTGCACTCTCTGGACTCACTGCACTGCATCTCCAGTGGTGCCAGTGCACTCTCTGGACTCACTGCACTGCATCCCCAGTGGTGCCAGTGCACTCTCTGTAGTCATTGCGCTGCATCCCCAGTGGTACCAGTGCACTCTCTGGACTCACTGCAGTGCATCCCCAGTGGTGCCAGTGCACTCTCTGGACTCACTGCAGTGCATCACCAGTGGTGCCAGTGCACTCTCTGCACTCACTGCACTGCATCCCCAGTGGTGCCAGTGCACTCTCTGGACTCACTGCAGTGCATCCCCAGTGGTGCCAGTGCACTCTCTGGACTCACTGCAGTGCATCCCCAGTGGTGCCAGGGCACTCTGTGGACTCACTGCACTGCATCCCCAGTAATGCCAGTGCACTCTCTGGACTCACTGCACTGCATCCCCATTGGTGCCGGTGCACTCTCTAGAGTCACTGCAGTGCATCCCCAGTGGTGCCAGTGCACTCTCTGGAGTCTCTGCAGTGCATCCCCAGTGGTGCCAGTGCACTCTCTGGACTCACTGCACTGCATCCCCAGTGGTTCCAGCGCACTCTCTGGACTCACTGCACTGCATCCCCAGTGGTGCTAGTGCACTCTGTGGACTCACTGCAGTGCAGCCCCAGTGGTGCCAGTGCACTCTCTGGACTCACTTCAGTGCATCCCCAGTGGTGCCAGTACACTCTCTGGACTCACTGCAGTGCATCCCCAGTGGTGCCAGTGCACTCTCTGGACTCACTGCAGTGCATCCCCAGTGAAGCCAGTGCACTCTCTGGGCTCACTGCAGTGCATCCCCAGTGGTGCCAGCGCACTCTCTGGACTCACTGCACTGCATCCCCAGTGGTGCCTGTGCGCTCTCTGGACTCACTGCACTGCATCCCCAGTGGTGCCACTGCACTCTCTGGAATCACTGCAGTGCATCCCCAGTGGTGCCAGTGCACTCTCTGGACTCACTGCAGTGCATCCCCAGTGGTGCCAGTGCGCTCTCTGCCGTCACTGAACTGCATCCCCCGTGGTGCAAGTGCACTCTCTGGACTCACTGGAGTGCATCACCTGTGGTGCCAGTGCACTCTCTGGACTCACTGCACTGCATCCCCACTGCTGCCAGTGCACTCTCTGGACTCATTGCACTGCATCCCCAGTGGTGCCAGTGCACTCTCTGGAGTGACTGCAGTGCATCCCCAGTGGTGCCAGTGCACTCTCTGGACTCGCGTCACTGCATCCCCAGTGGTGCCAGTGCACTCTCTGGACTCGCGTCACTGCATCCCCAGTGGTGCCAGTGCACTCTCTGGACTCACTGCACTGCATACCCAGTGGTGTCAGTGCGCTCTCTGGACTCACTGCAGTGCATTCCCGCTGGTGCCAGTGCACTCCCTGGACTCACTGCAGTGCATCCCCAGTGGTGCTAGTGCACTCTGGACTCACTGCAGTGCATTCCCAGTGGTGCCAGTGCACTCTCTGGACTCACTGCACTGCATCCCCAGTGGTGCCAGTGCACTCTCTGGACTCACCGCACTGCATCCTGTGTGGTGCCAGTGCACTCTCTGGACTCACTGCACCGCATCCCCAGTGGTGCCAGTGCACTCTCTAGAGTCACTGCGCTGCATCCCCAGTGGTGCCAGTGCACTCTCTGGACTCACTGTACTGCATCCCCAGTGGTGCCAAAGCACTCTCTGGACTCCCGCCACCGCATCCCCACTGGTGCCAGTCCACTCTCTGGACTCACTGCACTGCATCCCCATTGGTGCCAGTGCACTCTCTGCACTCATGCACTGCATCCCCAGTGGTGCCAGTGCACTCTCTGGACTCACTGCACTGCATGAACAGTGGTGCCAGTGTAGTCTCTGGACTCACTGCAGTGCAGCTCTAGTTGGTGCCAGTGCACTCTCTGGACTCACTGCAGTGCATCCCCAGTGGTGCCAGTGCAATCTCAGGACTCACTGCAGTGCAGCTCTAGTTGGTGCCAGTGCACTCTCTGGACTCACTGCAGTGCATCCCCAGTGGTGCCAGTGCACTCTCTGGACTCACTGCACTGCATCCCCAGTGGTGCCAGGGCACTCTCTGGACTCACTGCACTACTCCAGCCGCGGCAGTCGGTCCAGCCGCGGTAGCCCTCCAGCCTCGGCAGCCGCGGCAACCGCGGCAGCTGCTACAGCCGCGGCAGCCGCTCCGTCCGCGGCATACGCGGCAGACTCTCCAACCGCGGCAGCCGCACCAGCCGCGGAAGCCGCGGCAGCCGCTCCAAACGAGGCAGGCGCTCCAACCGCGGCAACCGCTCCAGCCGTGGCAGCCGCTCCACTCGGTAGCGGCTGGAGCGGCTGCCGCGGCTAGAGCGGCTGGAGCGGCTGCCGCGGCTGGAGCTCCTGCCGCGTTTGGAGCGGTTACCGCGGCTGGAGCGGCTGGAGCGGCTGCCGCGGCTGGAGCGGCTGCCGCGGCTGGAGGGGCTAACGCGGCTGGAGAGGCTGACGCGGTTGAAGCGTCTAGAGCGTCTGCCGCGGCTGGAGGGGCTACCGCGGCTGGAGCGGTTGACGCGGCTGGAGCGGAAACCGAGGCTGGAGCGCCACTATCTGGACTCACTGCACTGCATCACCAGTGGTGCCAGTGCACTCACTGGACTCACTGCACTGCATCACCAGTGGTGCCAGTGCACTCTCTGGACTCACTGCACTGCATCCCCAGTGGTGCTAGTGCACTCTCTGGACTCACTGCAGTGCATCCCCAGTGGTGCCAGTGCACTCTCTGGACACACTGAAGTGCATTTTCAGTGGTGCCAGTGAACTCTCTGGACTCACTGGAGTGCATCACCTGTAGTGCCAGTGCACTCTCTGGACTCACTGCACTGCATCCCCAGTGGTGCCAGTGCACTCTCTGGACTCACTGCACTGCATCCCCAGTGGTGCCAGTGCGCTCTCTGGACTCACTGCAGTGCATCCCCAGTGGTGCCAGTGCACTCTCTGGACTCACTGCACTGCATCCCCAGTCCTGCCAGTGCATTCTCTGGACTCACTGCACTGCATCCCCAGTGGTGCCAGTGCACTCTCTGGACTCACTGAAGTGCATTCTCAGTGGAGCCAGTGCACTCTCTGGACTCACTGCACTGCATCCCCAGTGGTGCCAGTGCACTCTCTGGACTCACTGCACTGCATCCCCAGTGGTGCCAGTGCACTCTCTGGACTCACTGCACTGCATCCAGAGTGGTGCCAGTGCACTCTCTGGACTCACTGCAGTCCATCCCCAGTGGTGCCAGTGCGCTCTCTGGCCTCATTGCAGGGCATCCCCGGTGGTGCCAGTGCACTCTCTTGACTCACTGCACTGCATCCCCAGTGGTGCCAGTGCACTCCCTGGACTCACTGCACTGCTCCAGCCGCGGCAGCCGCTCCAGCCGCGGTAGCCCTCCAGCCGTGCAGCAGCTCCACTCGGTAGCGGCTGGAGCGGCTGCCGCGGTTGGAGCGGATGGAGCGGCTACCGCGGATGTAGAGGCTGGCGCGGCTGGAGGGGCTGGAGCGGCTGCCGCGGCTGGAGCGGCTGGAGCGGCTGCCGCGGCTGGAGCGTCTGCCGCGGCTGGAGGGGCTACCGCGGGGTTGACTCGGCTGGAGCGGATGCCGAGGCTGGAGCGGCACTCTCTGGACTCACTGAAATGCATTCTCAGTGGTGCCAGTGCACTCTCTGGACTCACTGCAGTGCATCCCCAGTGGTGCTAGTGCACTCTGGACTCACTGCAGTGCATCCCCAGTGGTGCCATTGCACTCTCTGGACTCACTGCACCGCATTCCCACTGGTGTCAGTGCACTCTGTGGACTCACTGCACTGCATCCCCAGTGGTGCCAAAGCACTCTCTGGACTCCAGGCACCGCATCCCCATTGGTGTCAGTGCACTCTCTGGACTCCCGGCACCGTATCCCCAGTGGTGCCAGTGCAATCTCTGGACTCACGGCACTGCATCCCCAGTGGAGCCATTGCACTCTCTGGACTAACTGCAGTGCATCCCCAGTAGTGCCAGTGCACTCTCTGGAGTCACTGCAGTGCATCCACAGTGGTGCCAAAGCACTCTCTGGACTCCCGGCACCGCATCCCCAGTGGTGCCAGTGCACTCTCTGGACTCGCGGCACTGCATCCGCAGTGGTGTCAGTGCAGTCTCTGCAGTCACTGTAGTGCATTCCCAGTGTTGCCGGGGCACTCTCTGGACTCACAGCACTGCATGCCCAGTGGTGCCAGTGCACTCTCTGGACTCACTGCATTGCATCCCCAGTGGTGCCAGTGCACTCTCTGGACTCACTGCACTGCATCCCCTGTGGTGCCAGTACACTCTCTGGACTCACTTCACTGCATCCCCAATGGTGCCAGTGCACTCTCTTTACTCACTGCACTGCATCCCCAAGGTGCCAGTGCACTCTGTGGACTCACTGTACTGCATCCACAGTGGTGCCAGTGCACTCTCTGGACTCACCGCACTGCATCCAGAGTGGGGCCAGTGCACTCTCTGGACTCACTGCACTGCAACCCCAGTGCTGCCAGTGCTCTCTCTGGACTCACTGTACTGCATCCCCAGTGCTGACAGTGCACTCTCTGGACTCACTGCACTGCATCCCCAGTGGTGCCAGTGCACTCTCTGGACTCACTGCACTGCATCCCCAGTGGTGCCAGTGCACTCTCTGGACTCACTGCACTGCATCCCCAGTGGTGCCAGTGCACTCTCTAGAGTCACTGCAGTGCATCCCCAGTGGTGCCAGTGCACTCTCTGGACTCACTGCACTGCATCACCAGTGGTGCCAGTGCACTCTCTGGACTCACTGCACTGCATCCCAAGTGGTGCCAGTGCACTCTCCGGACTCACTGCACTGCATCCCCAGTGGTGCCAGTGCACTCTCTGGACTCACTGCTCTGCATCCCCAGTGGTGCCAGTGCACTCTCTGGAGTCACTGCAGTGCTTCCCCAGTGGTGCCAGTGCACTCTCTAGAGTCACTGCAGTGCATCCCCAGTGGTGCCAGCGCACTCTCTGGAGTCTCTGCAGTGCATCCCCAGTGGTGCCAGTGCACTCTGTGGACTCACTGTACTGCATCCCCAGTGGTGCCAGTGCACTCTCTGGACTCACTGCACTGCATCTCCAGTGGTGCCAGTGCACTCTCTGGACTCACTGCAGTGCATCCCCAGTGGTGCCAGTGCACTCTCTGGACTCACTGCAGTGCATCCCCAGTGGTGCCAGTTCACTCTCTGGACTCACTGCACTGCATCCCCAGTGGTGCCAGTGCACTCTCTGGACTCACTGCAGTGCATCCCCAGTGGTGCCAGTGCCCTCTCTGGACTCACTGCACTGCATCCCCAGTGGTGCCAGTGCACTCTCTAGAGTCACTGCAGTGCATCCCCAGTGGTGCCAGTGCACTCTGTGGACTCACTGCACTGCATCCCCAGTGGTGCCAGTGCACTCTCTGGACTCACTGCAGTGCATCCCCAGTGGTGCCAGTGCACTCTCTGGACTCACTGCACTGCATACCCAGTGGTGCCAGTGCACTCTCTGGACTCACTGCACTGCATCCCCAGTGGTGCCTGTGCACTCTCTGTAGTCATTGCGCTGCATCCCCAGTGGTACCAGTGCACTCTCTGGACTCACTGCACTGCATCCCCAGTGGGGCCAGTGTACTCTCTGTAGTCATTGCGCTGCATCCCCAGTGGTACCAGTGCACTCTCTGGACTCACTGCACTGCATCCCCAGTGGGGCCAGTGCACTCTATGTAGTCATTGCGCTGCATCCCCAGTGGTGCCAGTGCACTCTATGGACTCACTGCAGTGCATCCCCAGTGGTGCCAGTGCACTCTCCGGACTCACTGCAGTGCATCCCCAGTGGTGCCAATGCACTCTCTGCACTCACTGCACTGCATTCTCAAGGTGCCATTGCACTCTCTGCACTCACTACACTGCATCCCCAGTGGTGCCAGTGCACTCTCTGGACTCACTGCAGTGCATCCCCAGTGGTGCCAGTGCACTCTCTGGACTCACTGCAGTGCATTCCAGGTGGTGCCAGTGCACTCTCTGGACTCACTGCACTGCATCCCCAGTGGTGCCAGTGCACTCTCTGGACTCACTGCACTGCATCCCCAGTGGTGCCAGTGCACTCTCTGGAGTCTCTGCAGTGCATCCCCAGTGGTGCCAGTGCACTCTGTGGACTCACTGTACTGCATCCCCAGTGGTGCGAGTGCACTCTCTGGACTCACTGCAGTACATCCCCAATGGTGCCAGTGTACTCTCTGCACTCACTGCAGTGCATCCCCAGTGGTGCCAGTGCACTCTCTGGACTCACTGCAGTGCATCCCCAGTGGTGCCAGTTCACTCTCTGGAGTCACTGTACTGCATCCCCAGTGGTGCCAGTGCACTCTCTGGCCTCACTGCAGTGCATCCCCAGTGGTGCCAGTGCACTCTCTGGACTCACTGCACTGCATCCCCAGTGGTGCTAGTGCACACTGTGGACTCACTGTACTGCATCCCCAGTGGTGCCAGTGCACTCTCTGGACTCACTGCAGTGCATCTCCAGTGGTGCCAGTGCACTCTCTGTAGTCATTGCGCTGCATCCCCAGTGGTACCAGTGCACTCTCTGGACTCACTGCACTGCATTCCCAGTGGGGCCAGTGCACTCTCAGGAGTCATTTCAGTGCATCCCCAGTGGTGCCAGTGCACTCTCTGGACTTACTGCAGTGCATCCCCAGTGGTGCCAATGCACTCTCTGGACTCACTGCACTGCATTCCCAAGGTGCCAGTGCACTCTCTGGACTCACTACACTGCATCCCCAGTGGTGCCAGTGCACTCTCTGGACTCACGGCAGTGCATCCCCAGTGGTGCCAGTGCACTCTCTGGACTCACAGCACTGCATCCCCTGTGGTGCCAGTGCACTCTCTGTAGTCATTGCGCTGCATCCCCAGTGGTACCAGTGCACTCCCTGGACTCACTGCACTGCATCCCCAGTGGTGTCAGTGCACTCTGTGGACTCACTGTACTGCATCCCCAGTGGTGCCAGTACACTCTCTGGACTCACTGCAGTGCATCCCCAGTGGTGCCAGTGCACTCTCTGGACTCACTGCACTGCATCAGCAGTGGTGCCAGTGCACTCTGTGGACTCACAGCACTGCATCCCCAGTGGTGCCAGTGCACTCTCTGTAGTCATTGCGCTGCATCCCCAGTGGTACCAGTGCACTCTCTGGACTCACTGCACTGCATCCCCAGTGGGGCCAGTGCACTCTCAGGAGTCATTTCAGTGCATCCCCAGTGGTGCCAGTGCACTCTATGGACTCACTGCAGTGCATCCCCAGTGGTGCCAGTGCACTCTCTGGACTCACTGCAGTGCATCCCCAGTGGTGCCAATGCACTCTCTGGACTCACTGCACTGCATTCCCAAGGTGCCAGTGCACTCTCTGGACTCACTACACTGCATCCCCAGTGGTGCCAGTGCACTCTCTGGACTCACTGCAGTGCATCCCCAGTGGTGCCAGTGCACTCTCTGGACTCACAGCACTGCATCCCCAGTGGTGCCAGTGCACTCTCTGTAGTCATTGCGCTGCATCCCCAGTGGTACCAGTGCACTCTCTGGACTCACTGCACTGCATCCCCAGTGGGGCCAGTGCACTCTCAGGAGTCATTTCAGTGCATCCCCAGTGGTGCCAGTGCACTCTCTGGACTCACTGCAGTGCATCCCCAGTGGTGCCAGTGCACTCTCTGGACTCACTGCAGTGCATCCCCAGTGGTGCCAGTGCACTCTCTGGACTCACTGCACTGCATCCCCAGTGGTGCCAGTGCACTCTCTGGAGTCTCTGCAGTGCATCCCCAGTGGTGCCAGTGCACTCTGTGGACTCACTGTACTGCATCCCCAGTGGTGCCAGTGCACTCTCTGGACTCACTGCAGTACATCCCCAATGGTGCCAGTGTACTCTCTGCACTCACTGCAGTGCATCCCCAGTGGTGCCAGTGCACTCTCTGGACTCACTGCAGTGCATCCCCAGTGGTGCCAGTTCACTCTCTGGACTCACTGTACTGCATCCCTAGTGGTGCCAGTGCACTCTCTGGACTCACTGCACTGCATCCCCAGTGGTGCCAGTGCACTCTCTGGACTCACCGCACTGCATCCCCAGTGGTGCCAGTGCACTCTCTGGACTCACTGTACTGCATCCACAGTGGTGCCAGTGCACTCCCTGGACTCACCGCACTGCATCCAGAGTGGTGCCAGTGCACTCTCTAGAGTCACTGCAGTGCATCCCCAGTGGTGCCAGTGCACTCTCTGGACTCACTGCACTGCATCCCCAGTGGTGCCAGTGCACTCTCTGGAGTCACTGCAGTGCATCCCCAGTGGTGCCAGTGCACTCTGTGGACTCACTGCACTGCATCCCCAGTGGTGCCAGTGCACTCTCTGGACTCACTGCACTGCATCCAGAGTGGTGCCAGTGCACTCTCTGGACTCACTGCAGTCCATCCCCAGTGGTGCCAGTGCACTCTCTGGACTCACTGCAGTGCATCCCCCGTGGTGCCAGTGCACTCTGTGGACTCACTGCACTGCATCCCCAGTGGTGCCAGTGCACTCTCTGGACTCACTGCACTGCATCCCCAGTGGTGCCAGTGCACTCTCTGTAGTCATTGCGCTGCATCCCCAGTGGTACCAGTGCACTCTCTGGACTCACTGCACTGCATCCCCAGTGGTGCCAGTGCACTCTCTGGACTCACCGCACTGCATCCAGAGTGGTGCCAGTGCACTCTCTGCACTCACTGCACTGCATCCCCAGTGGTGCCAGTGCACTCTCTGGACTCACTGCAGTGCATCCCCAGTGGTGCCAGTGCACTCTCTGTAGTCATTGCGCTGCATCCCCAGTGGTGCCAGGGCACTCTGTGGACTCACTGCACTGCATCCCCAGTGGTGCCAGTGCACTCTCTGGACTCACTGCACTGCATCCCCATTGGTGCCGGTGCACTCTCTAGAGTCACTGCAGTGCATCCCCAGTGGTGCCAGTGCACTCTCTGGAGTCTCTGCAGTACATCTCCAGTGGTGCCAGTGCACTCTCTGGACTCACTGCACTGCATCCCCAGTGGTTCCAGCGCACTCTCTGGACTCACTGCACTGCATCCCCAGTGGTGCTAGTGCACTCTGTGGACTCACTGCAGTGCAGCCCCAGTGGTGCCAGTACACTCTCTGGACTCACTGCAGTGCATCCCCAGTGGTGCCAGTGCACTCTCTGGACTCACTGCAGTGCATCCCCAGTGAAGCCAGTGCACTCTCTGGACTCACTGCACTGCATCTCCAGTGGTGCCAGTGCACTCTCTGGACTCACTGCACTGCATCCCCAGTGCTGCCAGTGCACTCTCTGTAGTCATTGCGCTGCATCCCCAGTGGTACCAGTGCACTCTCTGGACTCACTGCACTGCATCCCCAGTGGTGCCAGTGCACTCTCTGGACTCACTGCAGTGCATCACCAGTGGTGCCCGTGCACTCTCTGGACTCACTGCACTGCATCCCCAGTGGTGCCACTGCACTCTCTGGACTCACTGCAGTGCATCCCCAGTGGTGCCCGTGCACTCTCTGGACTCACTGCACTGCATCCCAAGTGGTGCCAGTGCACTCTCTGGACTCACTGCACTGCATCCCCAGTGGTTCCAGTGCACTCTCTGGACTCACTGCACTGCATCCCCAGTGGTGCTAGTGCACTCTGTGGACTCACTGCAGTGCATCCCCAGTGGTGCCAGTGCACTCTCTGGACTCACTGAAGTGCATTCTCAGTGGTGCCAGTACACTCTCTGGACTCACTGCAGTGCATCCCCAGTGGTGCCAGTGCACTCTCTGGACTCACTGCAGTGCATCCCCAGTGAAGCCAGTGCACTCTCTGGACTCACTGCACTGCATCTCCAGTGGTGCCAGTGCACTCTCTGGACTCACTGCACTGCATCCCCAGTGGTGCCAGTGCACTCTCTGTAGTCATTGCGCTGCATCCCCAGTGGTACCAGTGCACTCTCTGGACTCACTGCAGTGCATCCCCAGTGGTGCCAGTGCACTCTCTGGACTCACTGCAGTGCATCACCAGTGGTGCCAGTGCACTCTCTGCACTCACTGCACTGCATCCCCAATGGTGCCAGTGCACTCTCTGGACTCACTGCAGTGCATCCCCAGTGGTGCCAGTGCACTCTCTGTAGTCATTGCGCTGCATCCCCAGTGGTGCCAGGGCACTCTGTGGACTCACTGCACTGCATCCCCAGTGGTGCCAGTGCACTCTCTGGACTCACTGCACTGCATCCCCATTGGTGCCGGTGCACTCTCTAGAGTCACTGCAGTGCATCCCCAGTGGTGCCAGTGCACTCTCTGGAGTCTCTGCAGTGCATCCCCAGTGGTGCCAGTGCACTCTCTGGACTCACTGCACTGCATCCCCAGTGGTTCCAGCGCACTCTCTGGACTCACTGCACTGCATCCCCAGTGGTGCTAGTGCACTCTGTGGACTCACTGCAGTGCAGCCCCAGTGGTGCCAGTGCACTCTCTGGACTCACTTCAGTGCATCCCCAGTGGTGCCAGTACACTCTCTGGACTCACTGCAGTGCATCCCCAGTGGTGCCAGTGCACTCTCTGGACTCACTGCAGTGCATCCCCAGTGAAGCCAGTGCACTCTCTGGACTCACTGCACTGCATCTCCAGTGGTGCCAGTGCACTCTCTGGACTCACTGCACTGCATCCCCAGTGCTGCCAGAGCACTCTCTTAAGTCACTGCACTGCATCCCCTGTGGTTAAAGAGCACTCTCTGGACTCACAGCAGTGCATCCCCAGTGGTGCCAGTGCACTCTCTGGACTCACTGCACTGCATCCCCAGTGGTGCCAGTGCACTCTCTGGACTCACTGCACTGCATCCCCAGTGGTGCTAGTGCACTGTGTGGACTCACTGTACTGCATCCCCAGTGGTGCCAGTGCACTCTCAGGACTCACTGCACTGCATCCCCAGTGGTGCCAGTGCACTCTCTGGACTCACTGCACTGCATCCCCAGTAGTGACAGTGCACTCTCTGGACTCACTGCAGTGCATCCCCAGTGGTGCCAGTGCACTCTGTGGACTCACTGCACTGCATCCCCTGTAGTGCCAGTGCACTCTCTGGACTCACTGCACTGCAGCCCCAGTGGTGCCAGTGCACTCACTGGATTCACTGCACTGCATCCCCAGTGGTGCCAGTGCACTCTCTGGACTCACTGCACTGCATCCCCAGTGGTGCCAGTGCACTCTGTGGACTCACTGTACTGCATCCCCAGTGGTGACAGTGCACTCTCTGGACTCACTACAGTGCATCCCCAGTGGTGCCAGTGCACTCTCTGGACTCACTGCAGTGCATCCCCACTGGTGCCAAAGCACTCTCTGGACTCACTGCAGTGCATCCCCAGTGGTGCCACTGCACTCTCTGGAGTCACTGCAGTGCATCCCCAGTGGTGCCAGTGCACTCTCTGGACTCATTGAAGTGCATTCTCAGTGGTGCCAGTGCACTCTCTGGACTCACTGCACTGCATCCCCAGTGGTGCCAGTACACTCACTGGACTCACTGCACTGCATCCCCAATGGTGCCAGTGCACTCTCTGGACTCACTAAACTGCATCCCCAGTGGTGCCCCTGCACTCTCTGGACTCACTGCACTGCATCCCCAGTGGTGCCAGTGCACTCACTGGACTCACTGCAGTGCATCCCCACTGGTGCCAGTGCACTCTCTGGGCTCACTGCAGTGCATCCCCAGTGGTGCCAGTGCACTCTCTGGACTCACTGCACTGCATCCCCAGTGGTGCCAGTGCGCTCTCTGGAGTCACTGCACTGCATCCCCAGTGGTGCCAGTGCACTCTCTGGACTCACCGGGGTGCATCCCCAGTGTTGCCAGTGCACTCTCTGGACTCACTGCACTGCAGCCTTAGTGCTGCCAGTGCACTCTCTGGACTCACTGCACTGCAGCCTTAGTGCTGCCACTGCACTCTCTGGACTCACTGCTCTGCATCCCCAGTGGTGCCAGTGCACTCTCTGGACTCACTGAAGTGCATTCTCAGTGGTGCCAGTGCACTCTCTGGACTCACTGCAGTGCATCCCCATTGGTGCCAGTACACTCACTGGACTGACTGCACTGCATCCCCAGTGGTGCCAGTGCAGTCTCTGGACGCACTGCACTGCAACACCTGTGGTGCCACTGCACTCTCTGGACTCACTGCACTGCATCCCCAGTGGTGCCAGTGCACTCACTGGACTGACTGCAGTGCATCCCCACCGGTGCCAGTGCACTCTCTGGGCTCACTGCAGTGCATCCCCAGTGGTGCCAGCGCACTCTCTGGACTCACTGCACTGCATCCCCAGTGGTGCCTGTGCGCTCTCTGGACTCACTGCACTGCATCCCCAGTGGTGCCACTGCACTCTCTGGAATCACTGCAGTGCATCCCCAGTGGTGCCAGTGCACTCTCTGGACTCACTGCAGTGCATCCCCAGTGGTGCCAGTGCGCTCTCTGCCGTCACTGAACTGCATCCCCCGTGGTGCAAGTGCACTCTCTGGACTCACTGGAGTGCATCACCTGTGGTGCCAGTGCACTCTCTGGACTCACTGCACTGCATCCCCAGTGCTGCCAGTGCACTCTCTGGACTCATTGCACTGCATCCCCAGTGGTGCCAGTGCACTCTCTGGAGTGACTGCAGTGCATCCCCAGTGGTGCCAGTGCACTCTCTGGACTCGCGTCACTGCATCCCCAGTGGTGCCAGTGCACTCTCTGGACTCGCGTCACTGCATCCCCAGTGGTGCCAGTGCACTCTCTGGACTCACTGCACTGCATACCCAGTGGTGTCAGTGCGCTCTCTGGACTCACTGCAGTGCATTCCCGCTGGTGCCAGTGCACTCCCTGGACTCACTGCAGTGCATCCCCAGTGGTGCTAGTGCACTCTGGACTCACTGCAGTGCATTCCCAGTGTTGCCAGTGCACTCTCTGGACTCACTGCACTGCATCCCCAGTGGTGCCAGTGCACTCTCTGGACTCACCGCACTGCATCCTGTGTGGTGCCAGTGCACTCTCTGGACTCACTGCACCGCATCCCCAGTGGTGCCAGTGCACTCTCTAGAGTCACTGCGCTGCATCCCCAGTGGTGCCAGTCCACTCTCTGGACTCACTGCACTGCATCCCCAGTGGTGCCAGTGCACTCTCTGGACTCACTGCACTGCATCCCCAGTGGTGCCAGTGCGCTCTCTGGACTCACTGCAGTGCATCCCCAGTGGTGCCAGTGCACTCTCTGGACTCACTGCACTGCATCCCCAGTCCTGCCAGTGCATTCTCTGGACTCACTGCACTGCATCACCAGTGGTGCCAGTGCACTCACTGGACTCACTGCACTGCATCACCAGTGGTGCCAGTGCACTCTCTGGACTCACTGCACTGCATCCCCAGTGGTGCTAGTGCACTCTCTGGACTCACTGCAGTGCATCCCCAGTGGTGCCAGTGCACTCTCTGGACACACTGAAGTGCATTTTCAGTGGTGCCAGTGAACTCTCTGGACTCACTGGAGTGCATCACCTGTAGTGCCAGTGCACTCTCTGGACTCACTGCACTGCATCCCCAGTGGTGCCAGTGCACTCTCTGGACTCACTGCACTGCATCCCCAGTGGTGCCAGTGCGCTCTCTGGACTCACTGCAGTGCATCCCCAGTGGTGCCAGTGCACTCTCTGGACTCACTGCACTGCATCCCCAGTCCTGCCAGTGCATTCTCTGGACTCACTGCACTGCATCCCCAGTGGTGCCAGTGCACTCTCTGGACTCACTGAAGTGCATTCTCAGTGGAGCCAGTGCACTCTCTGGACTCACTGCACTGCATCCACAGTGGTGACAGTGCACTCTCTGGACTCACTGCACTGCATCCCCAGTGTTGCCAGTGCACTCTCTGGACTCACTGCAGTGCATCCCCAGTGGTGCCAGTGCACTCTCTGGACTCACTGCACTGCATCCCCAGTGGTGCCAGTGCGCTCTCTGGCCTCATTGCAGGGCATCCCCGGTGGTGCCAGTGCACTCTCTTGACTCACTGCACTGCATCCCCAGTGGTGCCAGTGCACTCTCTGGACTCACTGCGCTGCATCCCAAGTGGTGCCAGTGCACTCCCTGGACTCACTGCACTGCTCCAGCCGCGGCAGCCGCTCCAGCCGCGGTAGCCCTCCAGCCGTGCAGCAGCTCCACTCGGTAGCGGCTGGAGCGGCTGCCGCGGTTGGAGCGGATGGAGCGGCTACCGCGGATGTAGAGGCTGGCGCGGCTGGAGGGGCTGGAGCGGCTGCCGCGGCTGGAGCGGCTGGAGCGGCTGCCGCGGCTGGAGCGTCTGCCGCGGCTGGAGGGGCTACCGCGGGGTTGACTCGGCTGGAGCGGATGCCGAGGCTGGAGCGGCACTCTCTGGACTCACTGAAATGCATTCTCAGTGGTGCCAGTGCACTCTCTGGACTCACTGCAGTGCATCCCCAGTGGTGCTAGTGCACTCTGGACTCACTGCAGTGCATCCCCAGTGGTGCCATTGCACTCTCTGGACTCACTGCACCGCATTCCCACTGGTGTCAGTGCACTCTGTGGACTCACTGCACTGCATCCCCAGTGGTGCCAAAGCACTCTCTGGACTCCAGGCACCGCATCCCCATTGGTGTCAGTGCACTCTCTGGACTCCCGGCACCGTATCCCCAGTGGTGCCAGTGCAATCTCTGGACTCACGGCACTGCATCCCCAGTGGAGCCAGTGCACTCTCTGGACTAACTGCAGTGCATCCCCAGTAGTGCCAGTGCACTCTCTGGAGTCACTGCAGTGCATCCCCAGTGGTGCCAAAGCACTCTCTGGACTCCCGGCACCGCATCCCCAGTGGTGCCAGTGCACTCTCTGGACTCGCGGCACTGCATCCGCAGTGGTGTCAGTGCAGTCTCTGCAGTCACTGTAGTGCATTCCCAGTGTTGCCGGGGCACTCTCTGGACTCACAGCACTGCATGCCCAGTGGTGCCAGTGCACTCTCTGGACTCACTGCATTGCATCCCCAGTGGTGCCAGTGCACTCTCTGGACTCACTGCACTGCATCCCCTGTGGTGCCAGTACACTCTCTGGACTCACTTCACTGCATCCCCAATGGTGCCAGTGCACTCTCTTTACTCACTGCACTGCATCCCCGAGGTGCCAGTGCACTCTCTGGACTCACTGCACTGCTCCAGCCGCGGCAGCCGCTCCAGCCGCTCCAGCCGCAGTAACCGCTCCAAACGCGGCAGGAGCTCCAGCCGCGGCAGCCGCTCCAGCCGCTCTAGCCGCGGCAGCCGCTCCAGCCGCTACCGAGTGGAGCGGCTGCCACGGCTGGAGCGGTTGCCGCGTTTGGAGCGCCTGCCGCGTTTGGAGCGGCTGCCGCGGCTTCCGCGGCTGGAGCGGCTGCCGCGGTTGGAGAGTCTGCCGCGTATGCCGCGGACGGAGCGGCTGCCGCGGCTGGAGCGGCTGCCGCGGCTGCCGCGGCTGCCGAGGCTGGAGGGCTACCGCGGCTGGAGCGACTGCCGCGGCTGGAGTAGTGCAGTGAGTCCAGAGAGTGCACTGGCACCACTGGGGATGCACTGCAGTGTCTGCAGAGAGTGCCCTGGCACCAATAGGGATGCAGTGCAGTGAGTGCAGAGACTGCACTGGCACCACTGGGGATGCAGTGCAGTGAGTCCAGTGAGTGTACTGGCACCACTGGGGATGCAGCGCAGTGAGTCCAGAGAGTGCATTGGCACCACTGAGAATGCACTTCAGTGTGTCCAGAGAGTGCACTGGCACCACTGGTGATGCACTGCAGTGAGTCCAGAGAGAGCACTGGCAGCACTGGGGATGCAGTGCAGTGAGTCCAGAGAGTGCACTGGCACCACTAAGGATGCACTGCAGTGAGTCCAGAGAGTGCACTGGCAGCACTGGGGATGCACTGCAGTGAGTCCAGAGAGTGCACTGGCACCACTCGGGATGCAGTGCAGTGAGTCCAGAGAGTGCATTAGCACCACTGGGGATGCATTGACGCGAGTCCAGAGAGTGCACTGGCACCACTGGGGATGCACTGCAGTCTCTCCAGAGAGTGCACTGGCACCACTGGGGATGCGGTGCAGTGAGTCCAGAGAGTGCACTGGCAGCAGTGGGGATGCAGTGCAGTGAGTCCAGAGAGTGCACTGGAACCACTGGATATGCGGTGGCGGGAGTCCAGAGAGTGCTTTGGCACCACTGGGGATGCACTGCAGTGAGTCCAGAGAGTGCACTGGCACCACTGGGGATGAAGCGCCGTGACTCTAGAGAGTGCACTGGCACCACTGGGGACGCGGTGCAGTGAGTCCAGAGAGTGCACTGGCACCACTCAGGGTGCAGTGCGGTGAGTCCAGAGAGTGCACTGGCACCACTGGGGATGCAGTACAGTGAGTCCAGAGAGTGCACTGGCACCACTGGGGATGCAGTGCAGTGAGTCCAGAGAGTGCACTGGCACCACTGGTGATGCAGTGCATTGATTCCAGAGAGTGGCGCTCCAGCCTCGGTTTCCGCTCCAGCCGCGTCAGCCTCTCCAGCCGCGTTAGCCCCTCCAGCCGCGGCAGCCGCTCCAGCCGCGGCAGCCGCTCCAGCCGCTCCAGCCGCGGTAACCGCTCCAAACGCGGCAGGAGCTCCAGCCGCGGCAGCCGCTCCAGCCGCTCTAGCCGCGGCAGCCGCTCCAGCCGCTACCGAGTGGAGCGGCTGCCACGGCTGGAGCGGCTGCCGCGGTTGGAGAGTCTGCCGCGTATGCCGCGGACGGAGCGGCTGCCGCGGCTGGAGCGGCTGCCGCGGCTGCCGCGGCTGCCGAGGCTGGAGGGCTACCGCGGCTGGAGCGACTGCCGCGGCTGGAGTAGTGCAGTGAGTCCAGAGAGTGCACTGGCACCACTGGGGATGCAGTGCAGTGAGTCCAGAGAGTGCACTGTCACCTTTGGGGATGCACTGCAGTGTCTGCAGAGAGTGCCCTGGCACCACTAGGGATGCAGTGCAGTGAGTCCAGAGAGTGCACTGGTACCACTGGAGATGCACTTCAGTGAGTGCAGAGACTGCACTGGCACCACTAGGGATGCAGTGCAGTGAGTCCAGAGAGTGCACTGGCACCACTGGGGATGCAGTGCAGTGAGTCCAGAGACTTCACTGGCACCACTGGGAATGCAGTGCAGTGAGTCCAGAGAGTGCACTGGCACCACTGGGGATGCAGTGCAGTGAGTACAGAGAGTGCACTGGCACCACTGGGGATGCACTGCAGTGAGTCCAGAGAGTGCACTGGCACCACTGGGAATGCAGTGCAGTGAGTGAAGAGAGTGCACTGGCACCACTGGGGATGCACTGCAGTGAGTCCAGAGAGTGCTGTGGCACCACAGGGGATGCAGTGCAGTGAGTCCAGAGAGTGCACTGGCACCAGAGGGAATGCACTGCAGTGAGTCCAGGGATAGCACTGGCACCACTGGGGATGCAGTGCAGTGAGTCCAGAAAGTTCACTGGTACCACTGGAGATGCACTTCAGTGAGTGCAGAGACTGCACTGGCACCACTGGGGATGCACTGCAGTGAGTCCAGTGAGTGAACTGGCACCACTGTGGATGCAGCGCA